>NW_027507903.1:524802109-526002109 GCF_037356315.1 Lithobates pipiens | reverse complement strand
GTGTTTGTTTTATTTAACCATTTTTTACACTTACTTTGTGAAATGGTAGGGGTACTTTTGTACCCCCTTACCATTTCAAACAGGGGGGGGGGCCGGGATCTGGGGGTCCCCTTGTTAAAGGGGGCTTCCAGATTCTGATAAGCCCCCCGCCCGCAGACCTCCACAACCACCGGCCAGGGTTGTGGGGATGAGGCCCTTGTCCTCATCAACATGGGGACAAGGTGCTTTGAGGGGTCACAGACCCCCAAAGCATCCTCCCAATGTTGAGGGCATGTGGCCTGGTACGGTTTAGGAGGGAGGGGGGGCCGCTCTCTCGTCCCCCCCTCTTTTCCTGCAGCCTGCCAGGTTGCGTGCTCGGATAAAGGGTCTGGTATGGATTTTTAGGGGGAACCCCACATCAATTTTTTTTTAAATTTGACGCGGGGTTCCCCTTAATATCCATACCAGACCTGAAGGGTCTGGTTATGGATATTTAGGGGGAACCCCACGTCAATTTTTTTCTTAAATTTGAGGCAGGGTTCCCCTAATATCCATACCAGACCTGAAGGGCCTGGTAATTGAATTTGGGGGACCCCCACGCTTTTTTTTAAATTTATTTATTTATTTTTTTATCAATGACTTTCAGTGAGTGTTCTCTGTATTACGGGAGCCGACAATTCATAATAGCTGCGAGTGATTTTAAAGGACTTTTTTTCCTGCATAAATGACACTTTGTGCAGGGACAGTTCTAAGCAAGGGAAACATGCGCCCCTTCACAGGCATACTATAGACAACCCCCCCCTACGAAATTTAAAGGAATTTTACACTTTTATTGTTTCACTTTAATCATTATTAAAATCACTGCTCCCGAAAAAACGGCCGTTTTAAAACTTTTTTTTTGCATTGATACATGTCCCCTGGGGCAGGACCCGGGTCCCCAAACACTTTTTAGGACAGTAACTTGCAAATTAGCCTTTAAAATTAGCACTTTAGATTTTGAACGTTGGAGTCCCATAGACTTTAATAGGGTTCTAAAGTATGCTATATACTAGCTCCGTCGAATCTTCTTTATACATTCGACAGACACCATAAGCCTTCAAAGACAGATTCAACCGTAATTCATGTGGATTTTCGGACGAATGCAATTTTTGAACGAAAAACGAAATAAATAAAAACGAATTTCGGGAGTAACTAAATAAATTAAGTTTTCAGACGAAAACGAAATTCCGAAACGAAATATTTTACTCTGCACATGTCTAGTAGGTTTTGTTATCATTCAAGTGTTCCCTAAACCTGTCTCTGAGGCACCTGGTGGTTCATCCCACATATTGCATAAGGCAAGTTCTACATGTGATCACATAAACTACATATCTGGTGTTACAATTCAGAAACAGTTTCAAACTATATTGTCTATGATTGACACCAGATATGACAACCTCACCCGAAGCAATATGGGGACAGCATGGGCATTCTCTCCCATCCACATTTATAATTGCCTCTAAAATGCAGCCATGTAGCACTCGTCTCAGGAACGGATTTGAAGAAACTTGCGGCCAGAGAACTGGCCAAAGACTGTGTCCTCCTGGAAATTATATTTATACCCTCTTTCATCACCTACAACAAAGTGCTGTCCTCATATAGTAAAGGTAAATACTTTATTACTGTAAGAGAACCATTTGTTTCCGCCCGTTGCTCACTCATGCACATGTGCACGGGTGTCTGCACATGCGCGTGTGCGGCAGACTGCGTGCACGCACTCCTGCAAATGCCAATTAGCGCAAGACGGCCTACTTAAGGAAGTGCTCTGAACCCAGACTGTTGCTGACTGGTCTTCAGATGTTCCTTTATATCTTGAATCCTGCTATTATCCTGTCTGATACCTGTTGATGAACCTGGCTTGCCTTAACCCTGCTTCTGGACTCTGTTTCAGTTCTGATTACCTGTTCCTGATCACGGCTCCCCATAGGACCCTGTTTCTGCCTGCTGCCTTGTACCTTGCTGTCCGCCTGTTACCAGACCCAGCTATCCTTGTGATCCTGCTTCTGCCTGCTGCCTTGTACCTTGCTGCCCACCTGTTACTGAACCTGGCTATCCTCGCGACCCTGATCCTGCTTCCTGTGTTGCACCTCATCATTCTCCGAGTGTCTGCAACTACAGTCTGTGACCCACTACAACCTCTTGCTGCAAGTCTTCCAGGAACTTTACATCACCTGAAGTTCCAGTACCACCGTTCAAGCAGAGTGCCTCTTTAATCCCAGATGATCCTTGGTGCACAACTACCTTTCCTGATCTGACGGTTATCCTGCTCTCCCAAGATCGCATACTCTGCTACAAGTCTCCAGCTCCACATCTACAGGCACTCGTGTTCCTTCTGGCCCTCAGTTCCCTCTGTTCCACTTCCAGTGGGACCAGGACTGGAGATACAAGGGAGGCCGACCTCATCATTTCAGTCTCCTATCAGGTAAGTGACAATTAATATTTCATTCACTCTTTGAAACTCTAGACTATATGGCATGACCAAAGTGGGTCTGGCCCTAGATTTGGGGAAATGTCTATGGGGCTTTTTAAGAAGATCCTGTTTATTTTTTATTTTGGCTATATTGTATGCTCGATTCAGCATCCAAACAGGATATCCATGTTCCATTAATCTATTATATAGCAAGGCTGATTCCTTCTCAAAATAAAGGTTCTCACTGCAGCTTCTCCTTAAGCAGACAAATTGGTCTACCTATATCCCTCTGATGGTATGCACAGGGTGATTGGATTGAGCCAAAAGGAGACTGTTGCCTGCCATAGGTTTATGGTACAATCGTGTAACAACATGATTACCCGAAGAAACCAGAAGAACATCCAAAAATGGTCATTCCTGATAATCACTGGACCCTGTAAATGAAAGATTGCATGAATTGGAATTTAAAAAAGACAAAAAATGACTGAGCTTTCCCATCCGGTTATCACAAACAAACAGGAAATCATTGATGTAGCGACAAAAAAGTGAATATATTGCCTATATTGCCTATTTGGATTGAAAATCTCATAGATGTGGGAACGTCCGCACCATCCCATGAAAAGATTAGCAAGAGATGGAGTAAACTTGGCCCCTATTGTGGTCCCACACTGTTGGAGGTAGAAGATTCCATCAAAAATAAAGAAATTACTGTATGTGTTAATAAATAATCCAAAACCTCCAAAAACTAGATTTGTTGTTCCAATGGCAATTCCATATGAAAATCCAGATAAAAAGACACAGTTCCCTTAGCTAAATGGTGTGGGATATTAAAGTAGAGACTAGTAACACCACATGAGACCCGAAGAAATTCCGGTTTCCACAAGATGTCCCTCATGAAATTGATGAGACTATTGGTATCTTTAAGATAACCAGGCAGAAACTTCACCAAAAGTTGCATTTAACCATTGCCCCAAACACTCATTCAAAGACCCAATGCAAGCAACTATGGGTCTACCCTTAAGAGGGTTTAAACATTTATGGGTCTTAGGGAGATGATGGAAGGTAGGCACAATAGGGTACTCCGGAATCAAATTTTTGACTTCTTTAATCACTTGCCGCCCACCCTATAGCAAAATGACGGTGGCAAAGTGGTTTCAAAATCCTGATCGGGTGTCATATGATGTCCTCAGGATTTTGAGCCGCTGCGCACCCCCAGGGGCACGCATCGCGGAGATAGTCTGACACCCTGCAACTACGGTCTCGGTAAAGAGTCTCTGATGGAAACTCTTTACCAGGTGATCAGTCATGTCCAATCACTGCTGATCACAGTGTAAATAGGAAGAGCCGGTGATCGGCTTTTCCTCACTCGCTTCTGTCAGACGCAAGTAGAGGAGAGCCGATCAGCTGCTCCTCTGACAGGGGGGGTCTGTGCTGATCGTTTATCAGCGCAGCCCCCCCGAAGACCACCAGGGATGCCACCAGACCACCAGGGATGCCCAGCACCAGGTATGCCACCCTAGACCACCAGGGATGCCAGTCAGTGCCCACAATGGATGCCAATCAGTGCCCAAAATGGATGTCAATCAGTGCCCACAATAGGCATCACTGATTGGCATGCATTATTGTTTGGCATAATTGTTTGGCATTGATTGGCATCCATCAGTACAATATAATGCTGCCTATTGGTGCCCATCCATGCCGCCCATCAGTGCCCATCCGTGCCACCTATCAGTGCCCATCCATGCCACTTACCAGTGGCCATCCATGCTCATCTGTGCTGCCTATCCATGCCCATCTGTGCCACCTATCCTTTCCCATCCATGCCACCTATCCATGCCAATCCATGCCAATCCGTGCCAGCTATCAGTGCTAATTTGTGCCACCTATCAGTGCCTATCCATGTCACCCGTCAGTGCCACCTATCAGTGCCACATATCAGTGCCCATCAATGCCACCTCATCAGTGCCACTTCATTGGTGCCACCTCATTGGTGCCCATCAGTGCCGCCTTATCAGTGCCTGTCAGTGCAGCCCCATCAGTGTCCATCAGTGAAGGAGAAAACTTACTTATTTACAAAGTTTTGAAACTGAAACAGAAATTTTTTTTTTTAATAATTTTCAGTCTTTTTTTATTTGTTTAGCAAAAAATAAAAACCATAGAGGTGATCAAATACCGCCAAAATAAAGCTCTATTTGTGGGAAAAAAATGATAAAAATTTCATTTGGGTACAGTGTAGTATGACTGTGCAATTGTCATTCAAAGTGCGACAGTGCTGAAAGCTCAAAATTGGTCTGGGCAGGAAGGTATTTAAGTGCCTGGCATTGAGGTGGTTAATACTAAAAATTCCTAGATGTACTCCCTCTTGTACCGAATTGTACAGAATACCTCTATACAACTTAGTGGGATTCCCCCTCAGAGTAACATATGCATCAGCAGAATCCTCGGTGTGGCACTGAAACTCAGAGTCAGCTTATCTACTCTGCATCTTAGTCCCTCGTACTTTCTAATCTGTCATGCAACTGGATCTCTGACTACCAGAAGTGGTCATCAGATGCCTAACTTGGCTCTAGCCTAAAATAGTTATTGAGCCCTGGGCCAAAGCTAGATATAGAATTCCAAACCAGAAGGGGCAGGGTTAACTAAACCGCCACCAAAAGTAATATTTCTTCCTTAATAAGCCATGGTTTGACACATTTATTATATAATCTGATATTTGAGATCCATCTATAACCACATTTAATCAAATAATACAAAGTCAGAGAAAAAAAACACACACACACACCCTTATTACATTGGATTTTCCTTGTAAGGAATCTGACACTAATTAACTAAATGATCATATATCAATAAGTAAAACTAGTAGCGCTAGTGTAGTAAATCACAAACTTAATGTGATAAAAAAAAAAGCATAAACACCCAGTGATAAGTGACAAAATGCAAATACAATCAATCAAAACAGTCCTAAATTGATAGCGTAATCCAAAAAAGATCTTCATAAATTTTTGAATCTTCCACCACACCACGTGCTTGTAACACCTCATCCTCTGAAGAGCACACTCACCGACTTGCAATACCTCCTACTCTCGTGTTCAGCTTGTATGCTATTAAACCCACACCTGGGGTAAAAGGCGACCATCCACTTGATCCACATGTTAACTCAACAAGGTAACTCCATAAAGAAAGTAAATAAGTGCTCCACATAGCGTGATAACATTACAACCAGTTTATTAAATCACACCAACACTCCAATGAGGATTCCCATGAGATTCGCATGAGGAAGTCTTAATGACGAAACAGGTCAGGGGCGTGGCTACAGGACAATCAATTGTATTGACATGAGACGTCGCTCAACTGAGAAGCTTCACTGCCGCCGAAAGAAACGACCTAGGAGTGGGTGAGAGATTATGCTTGAGCGCACACTTCTGGTCTGCCGAGGCCGCAGTACACCACTGAACCATTGGCTTTTGTTTGCTGTGTGTTACACTTAAGGTTTTTTTCCACTATGTAAAATGTGAGTGCAATTATTGGAGTGTTGGTGTGATTTAATAAACTGGTTGTAACATTATCACGCTATGTGGAGCACTTATTTACTTTCTTTACATATGGAGTCACCTTGTTGAGTTAACACGTGGATCAAGTGGATGGTTGCCTTTTACCCCAGATGTGGGTTTAATAGCGTAGAAGCCAAACACGAGAGTGGGAGGCATTGCAAGTCAGTGAGTGTGCTCTTCAGAGGGAGAGGTGTCACAAGCACGCACTGTGGTGGAAGATTCAAGAATTTATGAAGATCTTTTTTGGAACATGCTATCAATTCAGGACTGTTTTGATTGATTTGTTTTGCATTTTGTCACTTATCACTGGGTGTTTATGCTTTTTTATCACATTAAGTTTGTGATTTACTACAGTAGCGCTACTAGTTTTACTTATTGATATTTAATCTATAGGTTTAATTTCAGTTTACACATGTTATATTCATATTTTAAGTAGCAGCTTCACTTGTATTATTTAATTTTCACTTTTCGCAGTGGGGGTAGAAGATATAGAGGGCGGATTCATAGTTACAGTTTTATATATATATATTTTTTTTACCAATGGTACAGTGTAACTAAATGATCAAATTACATAAAATTACATAAAACTGGATCATTTATAAAATGATCATTCTAATGACAACTGTGCTCTCCGTCTGTTAGTAAAATAAAGAGAATATATTGTTTTCAAGATACCCTCAAAATCTAAGCTTAAAAATTAGCAACTGAACGGTGTTTAATGACCTTGTCATAGACAGAGGTTGCCCATTGATAAATGAGTTTCAACTACTACCACAGAGTCTCAGCCAGATGTAGATTGCCCATGGCTTACCTTAATTAATTTCTCTGCCTTTTAGTTTTTATATAATAAACATAAGAATCTCATTGCAAAGAAAAAAAATCATCACACATTCGCTTATCTTAAAGCAAGTCTAAACTTTTTTTTCAGTTTGTGCCACCCTTTTACCTGGTCACTATACTGTGGGGCAAGATTTATTGTCTGACCCTGCTTAAAGCTGAACTCCATGCAAACAGCTAAATACACAGATAAAATATAGAAAAGGGAGCTGTTTTACCAGTAAAAGGAGTTGTATTTCTGTCCACTCAGTCCTAAGATTTCTGAACTTTGCCACATAGCACATCCTTTTTTGAAAACAATATACTGATCTGGCCAGAACTAGTTATCAATCAAGCTTATTCCACATCTTCACTGCTCTTACTGTGAAGAAGGCTTTCCATAAATGGAGGTTAACTCTGTTTTCTTCCAGTTGCAATGTGTGCCCCCATGTCCTTTGTGATGACCTTAAAGTGAATAAATTCTAAATAACAGTCAATGGGGGGGGCGGAGCCGGCGGCCGGAGTGAATGGTGTGGTGAGAGAGGAGCTCCGTCGCATCAGGCAAAATACAGCTACTCACAGCGGCGTGTACATATAGAAAAACAGCCAACCTGCCGGCGAAAGACGAGGGACACCTGACCCACATGATGGCCAAAAGAGAAAAAAGAGAGGGCCCCCGAAAACTCACAGATTTCTACTCCACAATCCTGGCCGGGATGTCTCAAATGGTGCTGATGCGGAAGATGTATCCTCTCAGCAGCTTCCTCATCACACAAGCGTGGCGGGTCATGGAGCTGGTGAGTCGCCTGGTACTAATAGAACACCTTTATCTCCCATGTCTGCCTCTAATAGTCAACTTAAATAGAAGAGGAGACTCTGCTCTCCAGATGAGGACGGCGCTGAGCTGGAGGCAGAGGAACAGGAGATGGAGCAGTCTGACATGTACACCCAGAAGCTGGATGCTCTTCCTGCCTCTGGTCAGCCTCTGACTGATATTATCATGAAGGACATGATCCTCACCCTGAGGGGGGCTATACAACAAGACATTAATTCCTCAGAATTATCAATCACCTCTAACCAAGAGGGATCAATTTTCTATTCTCTAGAATGGGTCCTATTCTCAATAATAACTGTCAGCGTCAGAGGAGAATGGTCGGAGATCCCCCTTGGGCCATATTCTATATTCCCTATCAGAACCAGGGCTTCGCTGTTGGCTAAGGCCATGTCAATTCTGGATAGGGTAAGATGGGAACTTGAAAAGCAAGAATATTGTCTTTCCAATGGATGCTGTGTATGCCATATATCGTTTAGCCCCACCTCTTTCCGAAAACGAGCCAATCTACCCTCTCCCGATCCTACCAGCCAATTTGACGAGGGGAATCTATCAAGAGGTCTGTCTAAAACTTCATTGAAGTCACCCACCACTATGACTGGAATGCCAACTTTATCAAGTGTAAATGCTAATAATTCATGTAGAATCTCCAGTATGGTTTGTTTTCAATTAAACAATGCAAGAAGATATATCGGCCCAAGGTATCAAAATGGTTCTCACAACAGGAGAACAACACCGCTCTACCGATCAATATGCACACCCCCCTTGAATGGAACCCCTAGCAGTGAAGATTAGAGAGGATAAGTGCACTTCAGGCATTGTGACCAATGCCATAGAGCATAAAATAAGTCTCTTTGCCAATAACGTCATACTTGCGATCACTAACCCGGTCCATTTCATGCCAGCATATCTATTTACTTGGTCTAACTTCTTCATCTTTCACCTGATGCACAAAAATCGGGCTAATGTTAATGTTTTTTATTTTTGGTTTAGAGCACAAACAAAATTTCCAAAAAAATTGTTCAAAAAATTGTTGCGCAAATACCATGTAAGATAAGAAAGTTTCAATGACTGCCATTGTATTCTCTAGGGTCTTTGCTAAAAATATATATATAGGGTTTGAGGGTTATATGTCATTTTCTAGCAAAATAAGTGGTTAATGAACAGGAAATAGAGGATCCTGTTCATTCATAAACTGAAGCTTCGCAAACACAGTTGATAATGACAAGTTATGAATGGACAGACATATTTACTGGCTTCTTCCTCCGCTCTCCATCCTGACAGATCCACAATGGGGGGGGGGGGGGACTAGTGGAGCACAGAGGAGGACCAGGAGAGCAGGAGGAGGACACAGGGAGCCTGAGGAGGGCACAATGAGCTGGAGGAGAAAACAGGGAACCAGAGGAGTATGTAGGGAGCTGGAGAAGGAAATGAGGAGCAGGAGGAGCCGTAGGAGGACATGGGGAGCTGGAGGAGGGCCTGGGGGACTGGAGGAGGACACCAGGAGCTGGAGGAGGACATAGGGAGTCAGAGAAGAGCCCAGGAGCCAGAGGTGGACCCCGGGAGCCAGAGGAGGACAAAGGGAGCTGGATAAGGGCCCAGGGAACCTGAGGTTGACACCAGGAGCCGGAGGAGAACAAGGTGATTCAGAAGAGGACACCAGAGCCAGGGGAGGGTACAGGGAGATTAAGGGACATTTGATGGGCAATCGGGGATGATCGGTGTAGCAGTGGGGAGAGTTAAAAGCACAGATCTCCCTGTGTGGCTTTCAATGAAGTAGCTGACAACTCCCCCCATTGCCGCACCGATCATCTGTGAGGCTGCCTTGACAATAGGGCTGGCTGTACTGGCTTATTAGCAGGCCCTGAATGCATATCACAAAGGCAGGGACAAGAGCAGCCTAGATCTGTTACAGTTACAGTTACCAATGGTTGTTTGTTTTTCTGTCTTTTTTTTTTAAACATAAATATGATGCAGATACCCATGTAAGAAAGTCTTTAAATTATTATTTTTTTGGAGCTAGTAGAGTATGTGGGAATGAGCTCATTTCCTAAAAGTAGCTGTAGAACAACAAATAACAAATGTGTTTCCTGCTGTTTCCATTGGACATAATTTTGACAAACCACAAAAGCAAAACACATTTAGAAAAGTGAGATCCGTAGTTAGTGTTCTATTGTGTGAATGTACATGTATGTGCACCGTATTTACTCCATGTGTATAGAAACAAAATTATACATTTTTTTTATTTTTAAATTGTTATTATTTTTAAATGAACCAAAACATCTGCATAATATGACACTATTGGCAACCTGACTTGTGCTGTACTGTATTGTATAATATAGCAGAGCTTCATATATTTGGTGCAATTATTTTTCTAAGTTTTGCAGATTGATTAAGTTATTATTAAAAACTTCCATTCAGGCAGCATAATAGCTAAATATGACCTGTCTGCAAATATCAAAAATTAAAATTAGCTTCTGGTCCCAGTAAACCTCAGTAGATATGAACAATTACTAGTACAAGCTCTTTGTCAATAAACAAAAATTGTCAGAACATATCACTTGTCAGTAAATCACCCATCACAGTTTGTTAGCAAAAGGAGAAATTTCCATAGATGCACATGTGAGTTTCTACAATTACCGAAGCAGGAGGAGAAAAACCTGCTTAGTCATTTATTCCAGTCTTCCAGAGCCTTTCAAGCTTGTTGATTGCAGTCTGTTTTACAATATTTTTTGATATCTCCCAGACCCTCATGGTAACAATTGTATGAAATTCTGACTCACAGGCGGCTGAAGAAACTCAATTATGACCTTGTAATTATCGGTCTCTGTCACAAGTGGAATTATCCAGCATGGCTTTAATATTAATGAATGACATAAACATGTATTGTTAAAGCAGTGCAGGCATGTAGTTCCTCTGGGAGTGTGAGTCATCAGCTGCTGTGATTTCCTCCCCTTATTTTTGAAAATGTGATAAACTAGAAACATTTCAGTGTATCAGAACTCTCTCTAATTAACCTCAAGGGTCCTCTATTTATCCACAAAGCAAATAAAGTTCATAGATGGAAAAGGTGATGCAAAGAATTCAAACAGCATATTTACAAGCAGAAATTGTAGATCTACTATTGGTTTACATACTGTGACACGTTGGGGTTTCTTAGCTCAATGGTAGCGTCAAAACAGTGAGTTTTGACGCTACCACCATAAATAGTTTTCATGGCTTTCATGCCCATTCTTATTTAAAGAAATGTCAAACGTTCATACAAGTATATCTTCCCACGCAGGGGTTCTCATCATTTATGCAACAAAGATAACATTCAGCTTCCTGGCTCTCTTCTGGCAGCTTTACTGCTTCGAGTACTACTGCATGGTCCTCAGACCATCAAACATATCCCAGGTCTGCGTCTTTCCTTCCTCAGCTCCCTAGCTGCTCTATCTCTCCTGGACTCTCTCCCAGGCTCGGGCCTTGGTCTGTAATGTCCTGGATAGTATGTGCATACCAGCACTTCTCATGGCTCCCTTCACACACTGATCTTGGGTGGGTGAGACTCTGAGCTCTAATTCTAGCTCTCATATGAAGCCTGTGCCATTAGCGTGCTTGCTTCTTACAGACTCTGGCATAAATCACCATTTTAAACAGTGAGCCAATCCCCCCCCGGTTCGGTTCTCACCAGAACCTTCGAACGGACCAAAAATACGTATGAACTTTAGAACTCCATTAAAGTCTATGGGACTTGAAAGTTTGAAATCAAAAGTGCTACTTTTAAAGGCTAATATGCAAGTTATTGTCCTAAAAAGAGTTTGGGGACCCGGCTCCTGCCCCAGGGGACATGGATCAATGCAAATTTTTTCAAACTACAGTTTTTCAGGAGCACTAATTTTAATGACGCTTAAAGTAAAAAAAAAAGGGGAAATATTCCTTTAAATATCGTGCCTCTGGGGTGTCTATAGTATGCCTGTGAAGTGGTACGTGTTTCCCGTGTTTAGAACAGTCCCTGCACAAAATGACATTTAACGTAAAAAAAGTTATTTAAAACTGCTTTTAATGTAACATCTGGTTCCGGCAATATGGATGAAAATCAGTGCGAAAAATGGCATGTGCAGCCCCCCTGCCCATTACCAGCCCATTTGGGTCTTGTACAGATATTAAGGGGAACCCCGTATCCAAATTAAAAAAGGGAAAGGTGTGGGGCCCCCAGGCCCTATATACTCAGTACAGCAGTATACAGGCAGTGCAAACAAGACAGGGACTGTGTAGGTGTGTTGTGTTAAGTAAAATCTGTTTGTAATTTTAAACTGGTACATTTTTATAGTGTAGCTCCAGTCAAAAAATCAATTTTTAAGCTTTTTGGAAAACATAGGGAAGGGTTATAACCCCTGATTTTTCATCTCCCTTCCTGTTGTCTCCTTCCGTTTGCAAGTAGGAGACGTTTGTAAGTTGGATGTTTGAAAGTAAGGGCCGGCCCTATATGCTCTGCAGAAATGTGGGCCTAAGGTGTTGGTGTTGCCACAACACTTTAAGCCCTCAAAGTGACTCTTGGTGGGCGCTGGAGCGCCCTGCTGTGAACGATTATATCAAGAATTGTAATTACATGGCATTGTTGAACAGTGGTAGAAAAATTGGGCCTTTGGTGGTTGTGGTGGTGGTGTTGGTGCTGGTACCACAACACTATATGTCCTCACAGTTACTCTCGGTGGGCGCAGGAATGGGTCCTGCAGTGAATTATTATATCAAGAATTGTAATTACATGCCCCTGTTAAACAGGGGCTGAAAATTGGGTCTTAGGCACTGGTGCTGGTGCCACAACACTACAACCTCTCCCAGATACTCTAGTTGGAGTGCAGGAATGAGCCCTGCTGCAAAGCATTGCATCAAAAGTTGTAATTACAAGCCCCTGTTAAACAGGGGCTGAAAAATTGGGCCTTAGCCACTGGTGGCGTCACCCAGAACCAAAAATATTCTTCCAAGCTATCAGCAGGATCATTGAGGAGGAAGAGGATAGTCAGTCAACATAACAGGATAGTCACTCAGCATAGACAGTCTTGAAGGGATGTGACATTTAAAAAAAAAAATATTCGATTACATCAGCTTCAGGTGCTTGGTAGCTGGTGGTGAACCAAGACAGATTCATCTTTATGAAGGTCAGTCAATCAACCGAGCCTGTGATCGGTTACAAAGCCTCCAGCAGCACTGAAGGTGCGTTCCGAAAGAACGCTGGATGCAGGACAGGCCAGTAACTCAATTGCATACTGTACAAGCTCTGGCCAGTGATCCATCCTCAAGACCCACTAATGCCCGAGGATTTTCGGTGGGAAAGGTGTCCAAGTCTGACCTTGCCCCTAGGTATTCCTGCACCATGTAAATCAGGCGCTGGCGATGGTTGCTGGAACTGATCATACCTTTGGGCTGCGGACTAAAAAATTGTCTGAACGCATCGGTCAGACGGCCACCTTCTCCACCGCTCCTTCTGTGACTGACCACAGCCTCAGCAACACGTTGTCCAGGACCAGGAGTTTGTAACCTCCCAGTCTCTGGGAACGCGTTGCACAGACCTTTCTGCAAGGCCTCCCGGAGCTGTCTCATCCTCTGCGACGGCAAGATAAGGTCGGCAACCTTACCCTTGTACCTTGGATCAAGGAGAGTGGCCAGCCAGTAATGGCCCTTCTCCTTGATCCGAAGAATACGAGGATCCCTCCGCAGGCTTTGCAGGATCACTGAGGCCATGCAGCGTAGGTTAGCTGAGAAATTCTGTCCGGAGTCCTCTGGGTCACTAAGGACAACATGATCCAAAACCACCTCCTCCCAGCCATGTACAAGTCCACATGTTTCTTGGGACTGTAAATCATCCCCAGAAGACTGCTGCTATTTTGATGCTGAGTGCCAGGCTCCACCTCCATGCTGACACAAGCACCCTCCTCCTTCCTGTGTGATGGGGGGACAGCAGGAACACTGTCTGGATAAAAGGGGCCTTGAGAGGCAAGGAAGTCCTCCTCTTCCTGCCTCTGTTCTGCCTCAAGTGCCCTGTCCATTATTCCATGCAGCGTATGCTCCAACAGGTGGACAAGAGGTCACTGGTGCATGCACTGTCACTGCTCACCATCCTCGCTGCCTCCTCAAATGGTGACAGAACAGTGCATGCATCCTTGATCATGCCCCACTGGCGTGGTGAAAAAAAACTGAGCTCCTCTGACCCTGTCCTGGTGCCGTAGTCGCACAGGTACTCATTGATGGCCCTCTGCTGTGTGTGCAGCCGCTGCAGCATGGCCAACGTTGAGTTTCACCTGGTGGGCATGTCACATATAAAGCGGTTCTTGGGCAGGTTCAACTCCTTTTGGAGCTCAGCCAGCCGAGCACTGGCATTAAATGATCGGTGCAAATGCACACAGACTTTCCTGGCCTGCCTCAGGACATCTTGTAAGCCGGGGTACCTGCCCAAGAACCGCTGCACCACCAGGTTAAGGACATGAGCCACACAGGGCACATGGGTCAGTTGTCCCTGCCGGAGAGCGGAGAGGAGGTTGGTGCTATTGTTGCAAACGACCATTCCTTGCTTAAGCTGGAATGGCGTCAACCACTTCTCGGCCTGCCCCTGCAGAGCTGACAAAATATCTGCCCCTGTGTGGCTCCTGTCCCCCAAACAAACCAGCGCAAGCACGGCATGGCATCTTTTTGCCTGCATACTTGCGTAGCCCCTTGAACGCCTACGGAGCACCGCTGGTTCCGAGGACAAAGCACTGGAAGAGGCCATAGAGGAAGAAGAAGAGAAGGGGGTAAAGTAGAGAGGTGTGTCACAACCAGTAGCTCCTCCTACTCCTCCTCTCTCCTATCAGGCACCCACGTGGAGTCCTCATCATCCCCTCCCTCTTCATCACTGGAGCAAACCTGGCAGTATGCTGCAGCTGGTGGAACATGACTGCCAGATTGCTGTCCTTCTTGAGAATCCCCTCTCCCTGCACTCATGCTACTCCCTTCCTCTAGTTGGGTATCATCATCAGAGCCTTCAAAACGCTGGGCATCCTCCTGGAGCATGTACCCAACACTGTGCTCAAACAGTTCGGGGGACTCCTCAGGAGGACATGGTGGGTATAGGGAAGGAGTGACTGATGACATTGAGATGAGGGAAGAGGACGTGTTGGCAACTGCTTTGCTAGTACCCTGAGCCTGGGTGAGAGAGGATGAGGAGCATGAGGAGGCCTTGGTCCTCCACTCTACCAAGTCTTTGGCATAATGTGGCTCACGCATCCAGCTGCCGAAAATAAGGACAAGCGTGTCCCATGGCCACACGCTGATGATGATGCACTGTGTCCACTACCAGCACTGCTGTCTCTAGACACAGAGCCTGCTTGCCCTCTTTTATTGGCTCGTGACTGTCTGCCTCTCCTTGTTGGCCTTGCAGACATAGTAATGGCGTGCAGGGAGATGGGAAAACCAGCAATTGGGTAGCTTTAGGTGCACACTGAGAAGGTGACACAGTACACCGACTGTAATTACTGCAGCTGCCTGCCTGTGTTACAGAAACAGAACAACACCAGCAATAAGGTGTAGCTTCAGGTGTATACTGTGCAGGAGGCACACAACACCCACTGTAAATGCTGAAGATGCCTGTATTACAGAACACCAGCAATAAGCGGTATCTTCAGATGTATACTGTGCTGGAGGCACACAACACCCACTTTAACTGCTGCAGATGCCTGTATTACAGAACACCAGCAATAAGGGGTATCTTCAGGTTTATACTGTGCTGGAGGCACACAACACCCACTTTAACTGCTGCAGATGCCTGTATTACAGAACACCAGTAATAAAGGGTAGCTTCAGGTGTATATTGTGCTGGAGGCACACAGCACCCAATTTAACTGCTGCAGATGCCTGTATTACAGAACTCCAGTAATAAAGGGTATCTTCAGGTGTATACTGTGCTGGAGGCACACAACACCCACTTTAACTGCTGCAGATGCCTGTATTACAGAACACCAGTAATAAATGGTAGCTTCAGGTGTATACTTTGCTGGAGGCACACAACACCAACTTTAACTGCTGCAGAGGCCTGTATTACAGAACACCAGCAATAAAGGGTATCTTCAGGTGTACACTGTGCTGGAGGCACACAACACCCACTTTAACTGCTGCAGATGCCTGTATTACAAAACACCAGCACTAAGGGGTATCTTCAGGTGTATACTGTGCTGGAGGCACACAACACCCACTTTAACTGCTGCAGATGCCTGTATTACAGAACACCAGTAATACATGGTAGCTTCAGGTGTATACTTTGCTGGAGGCACACAACACCCACTTTAACTGCTGCAGATGCCTGTATTACAGAACACCAGCAATAAGGGGTATCTTCAGGTGTATACTGTGCTGGAGGCACATAACACCAACTTTAACTGCTGCAGATGCCTGTATTACAGAACATGGTGTGTATACTTTGCTGGAGGCACACAACACCCACTTTAACTGCTGCAGATGCCTGTATTACAGAACACCAGCAATAATGGGTATCTTTAGGTGTACACTGTGCTGGAGGCACACAACACCCACTTTAACTGCTGCAGATGCCTGTATTACAGAACACCAGCAATAAGGGGTATATTCAGGCGTATACTGTTCTGGAGGCACACAACACCCAATTTAACTACTGCAGATGCCTGTATTACAGAACACCAGCAATAAGGGGTATCTTCAGCTGTATACTGTGCTGGAGGCACACAACACCTACTTTAACAGCACTAGGTTCACAAGAAAAGAACACACTGTCCCTGCTTATCCTGCTCTCTCCCTGAATGCCGCAACACACTATACAAGGCCGCCGCAATGGCGGCCTTATATAGTGCGGGGCATGTACTAAACCCCCTGAGCTATAATTGGCCACAGGCATCCTGCCTGTGGTCAATTATGGCTCTCCTCGCTGCTGGCGCTGTGATTGGCCAAGCATGTGCAGTCACAGTGCATGCTTGGCCAATCATAAGCCAGCAATTCACTGCGATGGCGCAGTGCATTGTGGGCCGTGAGCGCCACACAAACATGGTGCGAATAGCCCATATTGTTCGGAATTAGCCGAATGGGCAAACAGCCGATGTTCGAGTCGAACATGCGTTCGACTCCAACACCAAGCTCATCCCTAGTGCTGAACAACTTCTACCCAGGTGCTTTATTGTTCTAGTTAAGAGGTAATTTCTGGTTTCCCTGTGCTAGAGGGAAACTGGAAGTGACGTCTGAAGCTTCGTGGAATGCACAGCCCAAGCGAAGCTGGTAAGTAAGGCCCTGAGACTGCAAAAAAGGTGAACTGCGAGCGCTATGCTTGGTGCTCGCAGTCCACTCAGCTGTGTTAGGAAAGCGAATGACTATTCACTTTCCTAACACTGAACCACCTCTCTGCCAATCAGGCGCTTGGGTCTTTTACCTGTCACCTGACTAGCTGAAACCACAGGTGCCACTATTGGACACCTATCACAAGGAGAGGATGAGAGATGAGGCAGGAGAGGGGATGCATGAAGCACCTCGCTCGTCGCCATCACCCGATGCCCCACAGATACAGGCTAAGTGCTGGGCAGACGGGGGCACACTGACAGCATTTAATGGGCACAGTGGCAGTATTTGATGGGCACACTAGCAGCGTTTGATGGGCACACTGGCAGCATATGACGGACAGTTGGGCACACTGGCAGCATTTGATGGGCACATTGGCAGCATCTGATGGGCACACTGACAGCATTTGATGGGCAGAGTGGCATCGTTTGATGGGCACAATAGCTGCATTTCCTGGCACAGTGGCTGTGTTTGATGGCACAGTGGCTGTGTTTGATGGTACAGTGGCAGAATTTGATGGCACAGTGGCAGCGTTTGATGGCACAGTGGCAGCGTTATTACAATAGCTGTGTTTGATGGGCACAGTGGCTGCATTTGATGGCACAGTGGCAGCGTTTGATGGGAACAGTGGCTGCATTTGGTGGCACAGTGACTGTGTTTGGTGGCACAGTGGCGGCAAATGATGTTTAAAAAAAAATAAAAAATCAGTTTGTTTGTGCCCCCCCAAAAAATGTGAGCACCAGCCACCGCTGGGTCCCACTGGTCTCTCCGCTATCCTTTCTACCTGATTCAACATAAATACTTACTGTCTGTCTTTCAGGTTCGCTAATACCTGGGTGGTTGCCCTTGGCAACCAAACCATCTAAGATTAACACCACATTCCATCATGAATTACACACATCATTATTGTCTATGTCATAAGCAACTGTTTTCCCATTGTTTGCTAGGACAGTGTCTGAGGAGGGACCACGTGCAGGCAAGTGGTTAATCCCTGTGGGACTTTCCCAAAGTTTCAAATCTCCGCCTGTTGTCCAACCTTCCAATAGCAACTGTCATATCTACAAACATTTTTCACCACATTTTTTCACACCAATCTGTTTAACCATTTATAAGTCCTCTGGTACTTTAACCCATACCTCTGAGTTGTCCAACATTGCTTCTCATACACAGCATCAGTAGGAAGCACACTGTGAGACAACTTTCAGCATTTTTACAAAACATTGCATCATATAACTCCATTATTGACAACCTTTGATTGGTATAACCTTTAATATCCAGGGGGCGTGGCCTGGACGGGACCCGAGATGGCTGCTTGAAAGGAGAGCTCCCGCACCAAGGAGAAGAAAAGCGGCTTCCCCAAAGGACATAAGCTAGCAGCAACCATGGGCAGGTCGAATAGAAGCACCTCGACCCCCCGCAACACGAAGGAACCCGTTAAGGACCCCGGGGCACATCTCTGTAACAATATCCCGGAGATGTTCCGCTCCCGCCCGGCAGGCCAACACGTGGAGACACAGGCCTCACAGGCCTCCCAAGATGCGCAGGCCGCATCCCCGGCCTCGCGTAGATACGCCGCGGACCGGACACCGGAACGTCCCGCAGCCCTGAGCCTCTTAGACCTCCAGCGAGATTTACAGAATGTGGCCCTGGATATCAAACACACCCTGACATCCGCCATTGCTGAGCTGAAAACGGATATCCACGCCATGAATCATCGCCTGGCAGTGGTAGAGGATACCTCCCAGCTACAAGCAGCAGCGATCAGGCAAGTACAGAGGTCTTATGATTTGCAGCTGCCCCACATATTTGAGCTCCATCGTCAAGTGGAGGACTTAGACAACAGGGGACGCAGACATAACCTTAGACTGAGAGGGGTCCCTGAAGGAGTTGATGCAGCCTCCATGCCACAGACAGTATGCGCCATCTTTAATGATCTGCTAGACCGGCCGGCCGATTCCCCTATAGAAATGGAACGTATCCACCGCGCGCTCAGACCCCCCCCCAGGGACTCTGAACCCCCTAGAGACATTATCTGTTGCATTGTCAACTTTCCCCTTAAGGAGGAAATCCTTAGGAAGGCGAGAGAACGGGGTCGCATTCTGTTCAATGGGTCAGAAGTAAAACTTTTTCAAGACCTCTCACAAATAACTCTGCAGAACAGGCGCACTCTACGCCCCCTTCTGGACATATTGCGCACACGCAACATCCAGTATAGATGGAAGTTCCCATTTTGCCTATCTGCTACCTCCAGAGGACGCACTGCATTGCTCAGGACCCCGGAAGATTTGCCCTCATTCTGTGAACAACTGGACATACCGCTGGTAGATATACCGGAATGGTGTGCCTTTTACTTCCCTTCGGAGCCGTGGAAGTCAGTGGTTCTTAATGCATCACCTAAGAGTCAAAGACCAAGCTCCAGACGTCGCAGACTAGATCCCACCTCCCCTGGCGACCGCCAATCCAGAAGAGACCTCTCCTCACGCAGTGCGCACCTTGCTGACACCCCAAGAAGGGACCGCCAAGATGCATAAAGCTACTCTACCACCTTCTTTAGTTCTCCCGCTCACCAACTAAAGACGACGACAATCTTCATTAGCTCCATCCCAACAGAACGCCAGTTCTTGGAGCTGCCCCCTTCCTCCCATTCCTTCCCCCCCCCCTATTTTTCTCCCCCTTCCCCTCCCCCCCTTTTTGTTTTTGTTGTTCCTTCTCTCCAGACTCTTTCAGGTACGGACACCAGAGGGGTTTCAACGCCTTCCAAGAACTACATACGGAGATGAATCTTCTGCGATTTTCACTTTGGACTTCCCTATCTACCTGGATCCAGTATCTTGTTTCTGGAACTCTGACGTAGCTGATTCTTCTAGGCCTTTCGCTGTAGCCGTCCTACTCTACGTGGCTCCAGGTACTGTCCATGCTCCTGCTCCCACCCGCCGCGGGCCAGGGACTTTGTTGCTTCCCCCCTCTTTTTTTTTTTTTTTTTAGGATCCTGTAGTGCATTGAGACTTTACCGCATCCCGCTTTGCTTTCAGGACTATCCTAATGTTAGCGCTGGTATGCTGAGACCCCCTTCATTTGCTTACCACCCCCTTCCCCCCCCCCCCTCCCCCCCCTCCCTATCCCACTCCCTCCCTCCCCTCCCCTCCCCCTCCCTCCCCCTCCCTCCCCTCCCTCCCCCTCCCTCCCCCTCCTTTTATGTTTGGAGACCGTGTTAGTTCTCCAATGTACAGTTGCTCATAAATGTTACTGTTATGTCTAGTTCACGTTTCATCTCCCCCTTCATGTTTTCGGGGATTTGCAACGGCTGTGTACCATGTTATAGATGCCTCTTTATGTTTGTTCCCACTCTGATCTAGTATCTTGCCTCTGGAAAACCCTTTTGGGATTCCCATGCTCCCGTTAATGTCCTGTACACAAAATAGTCTTTCTCAACTCCCTTATGCTCAGTGGGCTTTGCTCCCCCGCCCTTACGGTCCCTGTTTGTTGCTTACCCCTGCTTAAGCCACTATATTGGGCAATAGCCGTAAGCGGTGCCTCGCACCCTGCCCTCCTGAGCAAGCCCCCGATCACTGCTCGTGCCTAGGTTTCGCCCTGCACAACGCATACACTCCTCTGTTACGTTAATTTACTATCCTCGTTCTCCTTGGTGCTACTCCCTTGGTCCATTTCCAGGCTTACTGACCCCACACAGCTGGTCCTACGACCTGAGCTGACAGTCCGGCTTTCCCCCTCTAGGTGGATAGGCACGCCTACGTCCGCCTCCGGAGTAACTTCTATCAGGGATCTGCTTGGATTCCTGCCTACTTCTCTCCCCCTTCTGCTGTTACCTCTCCCCCTTCTCTGCCCTCTGACTGTTCTGTCTCCTCTCTTCTTTCTTCCCTTCTTTCCCTCCTACCTGTCTCCCTTCCCCCCTCCTCCTCTCTTCTACCAGGGTCGCTCCTCTCCCAGCCCCCCCACCGGCGGGTCGCTCAGCTGACCCCTACTAAATACGACACTTTTATCACATAATTACTGCTTTTTGCGCCCCTGCTGTTCGGATCTCTCCATTAAATACAATGCAGAAGGATTCGAATACTCAGAAGCGCCTCTCATTAAAATGCCTCTCCCTCAATGTGAAAGGCTTAAACCTCCCAGAGATCACAAATCCTTTCAGCCCTCTCCAAACATAAGGCTCACTTCCTCATGCTACAGGAAACGCATCTCCGCTCCGACGCAATCCCTAAGCTGACGAACCATATATACAAACGTGCGCTTCACTCCACTAATCCAACCTCCAAGACGAAAGGGGTCTCTATCCTTATTTCTAAGTTTGCTGACTTCCAACTGACTGACTCCTTGTGTGACCAAGAAGGTAGATATATCTTTATTAAGGGCGTGTACGCTTCCAAACCTGTTACAGTGGCCAACATCTATTGCCCGAATGAACACCAAGTGTCCTTCTTTAGAAAAACATGTGACCTTCTTTCCTCATTCAAGGAGGGAATTCTGATCCTAGGAGGTGACTTTAACGTCCCTCTCAACCCGATCCTGGACTCCTCTACGGGCACGTCTGCACTCCCCTACCGCACCTTGAGACAGATTAAGATTCAACTGCAAAATCTGACTCTCCATGACACATGGCGCACACTGTTCCCGACTGACAAAGACTACACCTTTTATTCCCACCCGCACCAGAAATATTCAAGAATAGACTTCCTCTTCCTCTCCCAATCTGACCTTTCTTTCCTTTCCAGCGCCACGATAGAGCCGATGTTCCTCTCCGATCACCATCCCATTACCATGACCCTTACTTTCCCTGAATCGAGACATGTAACCAAAACCTGGCGGATGGACCCCTCTCTTTTAAAAGACCCGGCAAACGTTCAAAACTTAGAGACCAGGATTCGCCTGTACTTTCAGGAGAACATTTCCCCTGATGTCTCACCTATCTCAATTTGGGAAGCGCATAAGTGCGTTTTGAGGGGTGAGCTCATCTCTATGACTGCGAAGTCCAAAAGACAACACCAAGAAAGGATCCCTTATTAGCACAATCCAGAGACTTGAAACGACACATAAACATTCGTCCTCGCAAGCTACCTTACAAGAACTCCTGTCCGCACGGTCCTCCTTATTGGATGAATTGGGTAAACGCACTAGACGTAGATATGTCCTCTAACAAAAAGTGTTCTATGAACACGGTAATAAAAGTGGGAGGCTACTGGCCCGTACGATTCAAACGACCAAGGCTCCGTCCTTGATTCACACCCTTCGCGACGGCCAAGGCTCACTCCTTTCCAAAAATGAAGACATAGCGGCCCACTTTGAGAACTTCTACTCTGCACTCTATAATCTACCGGACCCTAACGTAGGGCCCCCTGACGCACCTGACCGTTTAACGCGCATTAGGGAATTCCTGGCCCAATATAGTCCCCAGTCAATTACCCCACAGCAGGCCGCGACCTTGGACCATCCACTCTCCCCTGAGGAATTGTCCCTCGCTATAAAGCAAATGAAAGCAGGCAAAAGCCCGGGTCCTGATGGCTTTCCCCTTGCTTATTACAAGAGCTTCGCCGAGACTCTCTCCCCCCGGCTCCTGACAACCCTGAATTCCCTTACAGATCCATCCACCTCTGCAGGGGATATGCTGGCAGCCCATATAGCCGTTATCCCTAAAGAGGGGAAGGACCCATCCCAGGTCTCTAACTACAGGCCTATCTCTCTACTGAACGTAGATATTAAGCTCTATGCCAAGATGATCGCGAATAGACTTTCACCACTTGTCCCTGGCCTCGTCTCCCCTGACCAGGTGGGGTTTGTCCCGGGGAGGGAGGCCAGGGACAACACTATTCGAACGCTAAACATCCAACACTGGCTTTCCACGAATAGGACAGAGGGATTTTTTCTTTCACTTGACGCGGAGAAGGCGTTTGACAGGGTGGCCTGGGACTATATGCGGGAGGTTCTGAGGACCATTGGCCTCCCCTCCCGTATGCTTGCCTATATTAACGCCCTATATACCAACCCTTCTGCAAGGGTGAAGGCCAACGACCTCCTGTCAAATGCCTTCTCCATACGTAACGGCACACGGCAGGGCTGCCCTCTCTCCCCCCTAATATTTGTCCTTACGTTAGAACCCTTTCTCAACAAACTACGAACCAATACAGACGTCCAAGGGGTCGTTATTAATCGCACAGAATACAAAATCGCCGCGTTCGCGGACGATATTCTGTTGTCTCTGCAATCGCCCCGGACATCTTTACCTAACCTATTAAAAGACATTAAGGATTTTGGTTCTATATCCAATCTTAAAATCAACTACTCCAAATCCCACGCCCTCAACATTTCTTTACCCCCTCAGGAGGTTTCCCATTGCCAAGCGTCCTTCCCCTTTCAATGGAAGAGAGATGCTATAACTTATCTTGGCATTCAAATAACTAAGGACCTGACGGAGCTCTATGCCCATAACTTCCTGACAACCCTAGCAAAAATCCAAACGGACTTGAAAAATTGGTCCAACCTTAATGTATCCTGGTTTGGCCGTTCTGCGCTAATTAAAATGATAGTTCTCCCGCACATTTTGTACCTCCTCCAGACGATCCCAATCCATATCCCTCCATCCTTCTTCTTGACTTACAAGAAGCTATGCTCCGCTTTTATCTGGAAAGGGAATGCCCCACGCATTAAATATTCTCGCCTGACTTGTCCTAAAACTAATGGCGGCATAGCCCTTCCTGATCTCTATAATTATTACTTAGCGTGCCATCTAACAAGACTGTTGGATTGGAAATTCCACAAGATGGGTAAGATATGGGTGGACTTGGAAGGCTCCTTTTCGACTTACCCCTTACACACCCTCCCTTGGCTCATACAGCCACATTGGCCCGTCTCCGTCAAGACGCACCCGCTCATCCACGCATCCCTGCTAGCTTTCAAGAAAGCGGTAACCTCTCACCAGATCTCCTCATACCTAGGCCCATTGACACCTCTGAGGGGAAACCCAGATTTTCTGCCCGGAGAATCAGCAACATTCCTTTCAAGGGAATGGCCACATGCTGATGTCTTAGCACAGCACTTTTTCCACAGAGGACGACTTCAATCCTATGACGCCCTTAAATCCATGTCTCGCACAGGGGACTTTCCTTTCTGGACTTACAGACAATTAGTGCATTTTTTCACTTCCAAGCCCCACACAGACGACTGGACAAGACGACTTACTCCATTCGAATCCCTTCACGCCCAGACCATGCCACAAAGACACCTCATATCCCTACTTTACTCTATCCTACAAGACAAAACACGATCCCCACAGACGGAATCCTCCAAAGCATCATGGGGTAGAGACCTACATATACAGTTTACAGAGGAAGACTGGAGTGCCATCTCCACGTACGCACATAAAGGATCAATGAATGTTGCCATTCAAGAAAACGGCTATAAAATAATAACAAAATGGTACAGGACCCCCTCCCGACTTCATAAATTCTCTCCCTCAGTCCCAAATGTCTGTTGGAGATGTAACAATGGCGAAGGCTCTATGCTCCACATATGGTGGGACTGCGCTAAGCTCCAACCATTTTGGAAAGAGGTACATTCCATAATATCGCATGTCACCACTTACACACTAGATTTCACTGCTGGTCAGTACCTCCTTCACCACACCTCTCTTCCCAGACGAACATACCACAAGTCCTTGGCCATGCATATGGTCAATGCAGCAAGACTTTGCATCCCTGCGCTCTGGCGCTCCTCCCAGATTCCTACTATCAGAGATTGGTTGACAAGAGTTGCTAAAATTGAAGAGATAGAAGAGCTAATTTCTATTTCTCACGACCGCACGCAGAAATTTTCCGCCACATGGGCATGCTGGACGCACTTTAAGTCCACAGACAGATACAAGTCTTGTTTTCCACATTAATTACCCAAGGTGAATTCTGGTATTGACTGTGTGGTGGGCTGGGGTTGGGGAGAGGAGCGACCTCCCCCCCTATCCCTTCAATCCCCCCTCTGATCCTTCACCATCCCCCCTTAGCCCTACTTCGGCCCCTTCTGGCCCTTCCTTCCCTTCTGTACCCACCCCTCTAATTTCATCCTTTCTTTATTCCTTCCTTTCACCCCTCATAAATATACCATACCCCATTGGCACACTACCCAACACTGAGGTCCCCCACCTCTGTGTACCAAAGATACTAGGAGGCTTTTTATGTTTTTATTTTTTAATACTCCTAGAGGCAAGTCCCCTGATCCTCGTCGGTCCTTGGAAGGGCCCGATGGGGGGGGTCCCCCTGTTCATTGTTTCCTATCCACACACTGCTATTAGCCCAAAGCCTCTTGGATTTATGTAATTGCTGGTAGTTCATATGTTTGTTTTCTCTGTTACCTGATTTCTTAGGCTCAGTACATTCCGTATTCTATTTGTTCTTGCCTAATCAGCCATGTACAAATGTCTGTAGACCTTGTCAATGTACCGCAAAGTCAAGGACGCTGCTTTTGTTTATCCTTGTAATGTGCTGTATACCTGTTTGTGTTATGTACGAATAAAAAACTTTTTGAGGAAAAAAAACCTTTAATATCCAGACCAAATTAGTAGTACCCCATGGTACAAATTCTCCTGACACAGGAGATGATGGCAAGATATACACTGGCTGTGCACTCCATGATTCTAACATTTCTGTCACCACAAGACACACTACACCATTGTTTTCTTTATGCATTGTGGGCAAAACTCTTGGCATGAGTTTGCACTCACTCGGTCCTTCCATCATGAAAGGGTTAACTTCTGCAGCAGCCAATGAACCTTGGTATACGGGCTGTTCAGCAAACCCTGGCACAGCAGCAATAGTGTTCACCTTACTATTACCTACATAAATATATTTTAGCATTGCTATTATAGCTTATTGGCCAAGCCTTCTCAATCAAATGTGATCCTCTCACTGGTGCTCTGTAGCACTACAACCGCCCAAGGAGACACAGACAGACCAAGGGGCTCCGACGCATTACACTTATCAGTTTTCACATCACATTTTTGTTCTACGGCCAAGACTAAAAAAAATAAAACTTAAAAACATTTATATAAAAATTACATTTTTCACATTTATATGTTATAGCCGCATGATAAGGCCACAGATAAAGTTCTAGGCTTATAGTTGTAGTTCACCCTTTCTCCACCTCTGTCTGCTAAGTCGGCTCTGTACAACGTTTCATTTCAGAAAGAGAGAATCCAAAAGTAAGCAGCTTCTGCTGTGTTTCTGCTGTGCTCTCACTTTAGAAAACCCACAATGAGTTATATTCATGGGTACACCCTGTATAACATGTTTATTGGTATTACAAAGATGTTCTTAAGAATAAAAAAACAAAAAAAATGTATATGCTTTATAATCATTTACTTCATCCAAACCTGTTACAGTTTCATTTAAAGAGTTGGGCAATGCTCTATATTAGATGTTTTCCAGTAGTCAGTGTATTTCACATCTTAAGCCATCTTTGAATGTTTTCGGGATACCTCTAATTCTGAAATTGTATCTTCTATTCCTGTTTTCCAGACCCATGAATTCACTTAGGGCGGTGTCCAATTGTGTTTGGAGGTCCTAGATACAGTCTGATTCTGGTCTTGGAAATAGTGGAATCTAGCTTATTTTCAATTGTCTCCATGTGCTTGCCTAGGTTCTGTAAGTCGCCTTTAATGTTGTTAGTAATTTTGTTTGCTATGGTAGTGAGGCAACGATCTAATAGGTCAGCTAGTTTACTGAACATTTCAGTGAAATCCACGTGTTGTTTTGGGGTCATGTTAGATGGGGGATGCATCTGAGGAAGATTCATGTTGCCTGGGGTCAGAGGGGAGAGCAGCATCTCTCCATTGTGCCCAATAAGGGACTCAGTGGAGGACGGCAAGATTTGACCAGTAAGGGGATTATTCAGCAGTGTCTCCAAGTGTTGATTACGTACAGGGGAGTCTGGGAGTAGGTTGAGTCCCTGGGAGTTTAGATCAGCCTGCAATGTTACCTGAGGTACAGCTGCCTTTATGTCGTTTTCATACTTTGTCCCTTTCACTGTAAATTGGGACCTCAGGTCTCTCTTGGCGGCCCCTTGTGACATCAGGTGAGTTGGGGCAATGTCCTCCATTAGCCTGTGGCTGGGAGTAAATTAGGTGCCTGTGGAGAGAGGGAAGATCCCCGCTGTCTGTGGGCTGTGAGGCTCTGGGAGTATCAGCACTTTGTCCCCTTGCTCTGTATGCTGTTTTTGTTTTTGGTACAGGGGTGATCAGGGCGATGTCTGTCCCCCATTCTAGAGATTAGCATGGCACCTGTGGAGAGAGGTGAAATCCACACTGTATGCGAGTGGTGAGGCTCAGGCTGCAGATCATGTCTGAGGCATGGCTGCCATTTTGGGCTGTGCTGCTATGTCCCAGGTACTCTGCTCTCTGTCACCTACCTCTGTTTGTCGGTTTTATGGGCACAGGGGTGACCTGGGCAATGTCCTCCATTCAGCCGGCTAGGTTATACAGAGATCACGGGGTGTAGGCAGCTGTGAGGAGCGGAGATCAGCCGGAGTGGGACGGAGCTCCTAGATCAAATGTCCATCTTAGGAACCTCTGCGCAAGTGCCTTCCATTTTAACCCATCTTTATACATAAATGATTGTGCTTGTTATGAGTGCCTGTGGAACCATTTTGCTTTTCACATCCATCTGCATGGATAAACATGGCCATCAAACAGATTACCTGAGTTTATTATTGCTGCAAAACTTTCGATTATAATGAAGAAAGCATCAATTCAGTGCAAAACCTCCTTTTAGGATGTGATTTTACAGTATGAAGATCCATTGAAGTGAGAGAAGTTGATTGCTAGGCTAGTAAATTGTTTTAGCAGTGTATGACACTATCTCCACACTCTGAGTGAACAAAGCAGAATCATTAGACAGACAAGGCTCAATCTATTTTATATTATACACATAAAGCCCTTCTGACACTGACTCTGCTGTGTATGAAGCTTTGAAGTAAAAAAAAAAAATTATGCAATTGCCATTGTGTGTTTGATCTGTAGTCCTAGAGTTTTTGCCGCAGTCCTTTTCAGGCTGCAGAGAATGAGACTGTCTAGTTAGCACAAGGTGGCACCTTCTTTTGAAGACTAAAAGAATACAAAATTGCAATTACCTTCATACCCACATGACAACAGCACAAAAACAGAGGAGGAACAAAAATCTGTATAGACCAAGACCTAACATAGGTCAATTAAATTCTTAGTCCTGCTAACCAAGGGTTGCATATCTAGAAATGTGTTCAGAGGAAATTGTTGTAGGAGCATGTGTTCTTCTTCGGGTATTGTGATAAACTTATTTTATATATTTTTTTAACATTTTTGATTATTTTTGCTTATCAGAATCAAACGTTTTTTGATTAGCAGTGATGATGATAATGATACTGTATTAAAAAAATAAATAAAACAATTGTTTATGTATAGCAGCAACGCTGGTCAGTATCTCTAGGGAGGCTCATAGTGGTGAAAACAGAACTAGTTTTAACATATAAATTAACTATATTTGGGTTTTGCCTTCTACAGAAAGTGATAGGTTAGGCAGCATGGAGTGACTTTACAATTTATCGATCAGTGAGTGACAATGACACACAAAAGCAATAAACAATAGTAGGAAACATTGGCGAATGACTAGAATGTAAAGACCATTTAAAATTAAATTAAAATAGAATTTTAAGGATTGTTTATGGGTTACTATAGCACCAACACAATGTATTAGACACTTTAAACTTTGGACAGGGAAGAAATGCCAATGGCATATATAAACTTATATTTTTTTTCTTTTTACAAGGTGCAAATGCACCACAGAAAAGCAACATGGACTATTAGAGTTGGATTAGGTAGAGTAGAATGATATAAAAGGGAAAACAAAATCTGCTATATTACATGTGCATGAAAAGGTCTTACAATTTGTTTACTTTAGAAAACAGCCGGGGGCGTGGCCTGGAGCCGTTCCAAGATGGACGCATAAGAACAGAGCTCCCGCTCCACGAGGTCCGGCATTACTGATATACAGCAGCTCCGAGGGTCAGTGATGGTGAGAACCGCCCGTAATACCTCCGCCACCCGTTCCCGATCCCCGCTGGGTCCCGAATCCGCTCAAGGCCGCCGTATCCCCGCGCTCTTCGGACCGTGGCCCAGAGACAACATGCCAGCCTCTCTGCCACAGGCCTCTCAGTCGGATCCACCTCAAAGCACACGTGCTCTCAGCCACAGCCCATCCCGCTCAGGCGCTTGTAGATCCCTGGGAGCAGAGATGGAAGCTCCTAATCCCCCACCTGTTAGCATAGAAGATCTCCGCAGCGTAGCGGCAGACATTAAGTCCACCCTGATGGCAGCTATTACAGACATGAGAGCTGATATGCAAGCCATAGCCATCAGGGTAGAAGAGGTGGAGGACGCACAATACCGCCATGATACCGCACTGTGTCAGGTACAACAATTGACTGAATCTCATTCCATCCATCTGAGAGAGATCAATCACCACATGGAGGATCTTGACAACCGTGGGAGAAGGCGAAATCTGAGGGTAAGAGGCATCCCAGAAACCATTGATCCCACTCAATTGTCACAGTCAGTCACTGCCATATTTAATGAGTTGCTAGAAAGACCCCTTGAAACGCCAATCTCATTTGAACGTCTCCACAGAGCCTTGCGCCCGCGTGGCAGAGACACTGACCCACCTAGAGATGCGGTCTGTTGCCTCATAGACTACCACATCAAGGAGGAAATACTCCGTAAAGCAAGAAGCCGCAACCAGATATCCTTTCAAGGGGCTTCCATTAAAATCTACCAGGATCTCTCCAGCATTACCTTGCAGCGCAGAAGAGAACTGAAGCCTCTTCTGGAAGTTCTGCGGGCCAGATCTATTGTCTATCGCTGGAAATTCCCCTTTTGCTTGTCCGCAACTCATCAAGGCCGCACGGCGAACCTGAAAGTACCAGAAGATATTGACCACTTTTGCGAGCTAATGGGCATACCACCGGTTGAACTACCAGACTGGTATAGCGATTTCCGCCTACCTATACCCAGAAGAGCAGCCTCTATGGAAGGTATCCATGAGGAGGGCATCATCAATGGCGGGCGTAGAAGAACCCACCCGCCATTACCTCATACTCCACCGAAGGATCTGAGTGCACCGAGAAATGGCAGTCCCTTTGCCTCACCAGCGCATCGCAGAGCACGTCTCCACTAACTGAACACTAGGAATCTCCTAATCCAGGGAAGTACCCACTATATGCAATATGACACTTGCCTATTGATTTCCTCTCCACCATCTAATAGAGCAGAATCAAACTGTTTTGCCCCATATTTTATCTTTGCCCTATGACACACCGAGGCCGTATGCTGTTTTCTCCCTAGGTGGGCTTTGACTCAATTTGCCTCAGGAGTAACGACTTTGAGCTTTTCCCCCTATGGACATATCTGGGCCCTAGGGACCCGCTTTTGTTGCCCTGACAGGCTTGTTCTGCTTCCCCTGAGTCCTGTAATAGGCTTCCCCTAGGCACTGGCTAACATTGCTTCGTTTCAAGCAAATTATACACTAAGACGATTAAGTCACTGGTAATTAATTAGCCCATCAGATGTATACCATTCATGCCACACTAATTTGTGGTCTCTGGTTCTCTCCTGACCAGATTCCCCTGCCAGGAACGTTTCTTTTGCTACCTGGGTTCCTCCATCATCTCTGCTCTATCTCTTCTTTTTTCTTCCACTACCTGTGCTCTTACTCTCCTGATTCCCACTTGCTTTCTACACTCAAACCCTTCTGCTCTTCCTACTTGTAAGTATGATAACGTTACCTTAAACAAGATATCTCTAGGCTCCCCTAGTCTTTGAGCCTCATTTATATATGTTTCCACATTAGTAGAGGTAACAAAACATATGATGTACTGTTGCAGTTTGTTCTGGTTTTTCTTTTGTTATTTTCCCGGTCTGGACTCGGCTGCTGGGAGGTGATTTTCTAAGGCAGTAATATCTGCCCTTTTACTTAGACAGGTCCTCTTCATTATGGAGTGAACCTCTCTACTCTATCCCGCAAGGCCCTCCCATCACCCGACTCTGCCGTCATTGAGGCTGACCGCCTAATGTTCCTGTTGTCATATTTGACACACCTCTCCACAGGTTCACACACCCTTCAGTTGCAACTTAAAATGTTATAATTATTGTTTCACCATTTATATGCCTGACCTTTTCCGTTATATACCCTAGTTTACAGGTATTTACATGGTTTCATAAATGTGCACATTATACCATTGCCCTTACTGGTTTGTGACATACTCTTATTTTTTTTTACTACATGACTTCAATAGTTCCTCACTGTCACGGATGTCCTTATTTGAGATCCCATGCGAGCTATCCGATCCCCTCAAACGGGATCCTGATAGATCCATATGGTTGAATTGAAAATTGCATTACCATACTAAGATCATACACGTTCTCCTAAACTGTTGCCTCCACCCTGTTACATAATCTCCCGCTATTCCCATCTCACCCCCACCTTGTCCACTTGATTTCTCGCCATGACTGTACCCTCGAAACATACCTCTTAATAAGCTAGCCTTGGGCGCAACTCTCGGCTGGCTATTAATCAGACCAGTATATCATCCCATTCCATGAACACCTTGACCTCACAGGAACATGGAACTCACCCGTCTTGTAGGGCGTATCCTACCACTCGCCCACGAAGCGGTTTCTACGGGAACCGCTGCCTTCATCGGTACCCCAGTAATATATAGTGGGGTTACAGGCTAACCCCCACTTCCGTTTTCTCCCGTGCTTCCCATATCTGGGAAGGACTCCTTACCACTTTCCCTGTGCACCTCTTACCTCTCCTAATCCACCTAATCCTCTCCCCCCCCCCTCCCCCCTCTTTTTTTTTGTTTTTGTTTTTTTGTTGGTGTGTTTGTCTCTGACTCCCTCCAGCTCCACTCCCTACAAACAACGTAATTCACTCCCCGTAAGCATGACGCCTCAGGCGAATAAGACTCTAAACCAATCTCTGAAAGTACTTTCACTTAACGCCAATGGGCTGAATACACCGGAGAAACGCTCGCAGTTGTTTTCACTTTTACGCTGTAAAAAAGCTGACGTGGTTTTCCTACAAGAAACCCACTTCAGCTCCAGAAAAATTCCTAATTTAACCAACAATCTTTACCCTCACGGTTTTCATGCAACCTCTCCCATTTCTAAATCTAAAGGAGTTTCCATCCTCATTTCCAAACGAATTCCGGTGCGGATATCTGATACGCTGATTGATGAGCAAGGCAGGTTCCTTTTCCTTAAAGGCCATATTGGAAATAAACCAATTACGTTGGCAAATGTATACAGCCCAAATTCTGGCCAAGTTCCTTTCTTTCGCGATGTCTCAAGTAAATTGCTCTCCTTTCAAGAAGGAATCCTGATTTTTGGTGGAGACCTGAACGTCCCTCTTGACCCTTTACTAGACACATCTTCTGGCAGCTCCCACCTACCTTACAGGGCACTCAAACAAATCAAGAAATGCCTATGGGAATTACTGCTACATGACTCCTGGCGAACCATTAACCCTACTGTAAAGGACTACACCTACTTTTCTATTCCCCACAACAAATACTCACGGCTAGACTACCTTTTCGTCACCCAACAAGACTTACCATCTTTGTCGACAGCTACCATCGATCCAATGACTTTTTCTGACCATCACCCCGTTACTATGACACTCACATTCCCTGAAAAACTAGAACAATCATACATCTGGAGACTCGACCCAACTATTCTCACAAATCCCGCGTTTGAACAACAAATTCGGGACTGCCTCACGAATTACTTCAAAGACAATGACACTCCTGACACGTCCAAACTTATCCAATGGGAAGCCCACAAATGTGTGATTAGGGGCAAAATGATCTCCCTATCTGCCTCCCTCAAAGAAGAAAAAAAGCGAAACTTGTGGCCTTATTCAAGAAATTAGCTTGAATCTTCCCATAAACACTCCCTAGCTCAGGCAACCCTTCTAGACTTGGCCCAAACACGCCAACTCATACGTGATGAATTAAACAGCTCCATTAAGAAAAACTATGCACTCTCTCAAAAATTATTTTATGAGTTCGGCAATAAAAGTAGCCATCTCCTAGCACAAGCACTAAGTAAAAAAAGAGCCAATAACACAATTCACCATCTACAATCCTCTACAGGTATCCAATTGACCCATAATAAAGATATAGCTACAGAATTTGAAAGATATTACTCCTCGCTAGGGATGAGCTTCGTGTTCGAGTCGAACGTACGTTCGACTCGAACATTGGCTGTTCGGCCGTTCGGCGAATTCCGAACGTTTGGGCCGTTCGCGTCAAAATTCGAGTGACGCGCGCGCGGACCACAATGCACTGCGGTGGCGCAGTGCATTGCTGCCCCATGATTGGCCAAGCATGCACTGTGACCCCGCATGCTTGGCCAATCGCAGCGCCGGCAGCGAGGAGAGCCATGATTGGCCACAGGCATCCTGCCTGTGGCCAATCATAGCTCAGGCTGTGTAGTGCACGCCCCACACTATATAAGGCCGCCTTTGAGGCGGCCTCGTGTAGTGTGTTACTTAGCATCTGAAGCAGTGGGTGTTCTGTGTACCTTCAACACAGTACACACCAATCGTTTTTGGCTGATTTCCTATCTTGCTGCTGTGTAGTGGTTGTTGTCTGTGCCCTGACTGCAGTATACACCACTATATTCACCTCACCTATATAGCTAGTGATCTAGCTTTAACCACTTAACAACTGCCCATTGCCGATTAACGGCTTCAGGGCGGTTGTTTAACTCTGAGAGGCCGTTAATTAACGGCCTCCCAGAATTCTGCTCTCCTTTCCCCCTGAGGTGCGCACACTCGAGAGCATCCGTGACCGCCGGGTCCACAGGACCCGGCACATCACGGTAAACGGCCGCTCATAGCGGGCGTTTACCACGTGATTGCTCCGTCAAATGACGGAGTCATCACTTGGAAACAAACCGGCGTCATGTTATGACGCCGGTTCCTCCCTCCCCTCTCTGTACCGATCGGTACAGCGGAGGGGAAAGAGATCGGTGTCAGCAGCGATGTGGGCTGCATCTGCAGTGCCCACATCGCTGCTCACCGAATTTAACCCCTCAATTCCCTGCCAATACTCTGCAATACCAGTGCATACTCTGCAGTACCCTGCCATTACTCTGCAGTACCCCGCCATTACTCTGCAGTACCCCGCCATTACTCTGCAGTGCAGTACCCCGCCATTACTCTGCAGTACCCTGCCATTACTCTGCAGTGCAGTACCCCGCCATTACTCTGCAGTACCCTGCCATTACTCTGCAGTGCAGTACCCCCCATTACTCTGCAGTACCCTGCCATTACTCTGCAGTACCCCCCATTACTCTGCAGTAACCCCCATTACTCTGCAGTACCCCCCAATACTCTGCAGTACCCGCCATTACTCTGCAGTACCCGCCATTACTCTGCAGTACCCTGCCATTACTCTGTAGTACCCCCAATACTCTGCAGTACCCTGCTATTACTCTGTAGTACCCCGCCAATACCCCGCCAATACTCTGTAATACCCTGCCATAAATTGCCATACCCAGCCATACTCAGAGATACCCAGCCATACTCGGTGATACCCTGAAATACCCAGCCATAGACGCCCCCCACCCCTCACCGCCCTCCGGTGCTTCTACCAACTCGCCAGTACGATCAAAGCCAGAATCTTTTTTTTATTTTTTATTTCAGGCTTCCCAGCCTAGAGGTGAGATGTGGGGTCATATTGACCCCCCAGATTTCACTGTAAAGAGGACCTGTCACCCCATATTCCTATTACAAGGGATGTTTACATTTCTTGTAATAGGAATAAAAGTGATCAAAAATATATTTTTGGGGAAAAAAATGTCAAACTAAAATAAATAAAGTAAAATGAACAATAAAAAAATAAAATAAAAATTAAAGCGCCCATGTCCCCATGTGCTCGCATGTGCCACACATGTGAGGTATCGCCGAGAATGTTAGAGCGGGAGCAATAATTCTAGTCCTAGACCTCCTCTGCAACTCAAAACATGTAACCAGTAAAAAAAAAATTTAAAGCGTCGCCTATGGGGATTTTTTAAGTAGCGACGTTTGGCGCCATTCCACGGGCATGTGCAATTTTGAAGAGTGACATGTTTGATATCTATTTACTCAGCATAACTTCATCTTTCACTTTATGCAAACATTGGGCTAACTTTACTGTTTTTTTTGTTTGTTTTTTAAGCACAAAACAGTTTTTTCCCCCCAAAAAACGCGTTTGAAAAATTGCTGTGCAAATACCGTGTGAGATAAAAATTTGCAACGACCACCATTGTATTCTCCAGGGTCTTTGCTAAAAAAAATATATATATATATATATATAATGTTTTGGGGTTCTCTGTAATTTTCTAGCAAATAAATGATGATTTTTACATGTAGGAGAGAAATGTCAGAATTGGCCTGGGTGCTCCAGAACGCCTGATGGCGCTCCCTGCATGTTGGGCCTCTGTATGTGGCCACACTGTGTAAAAGTCTCACACATGTGGTATCGCCGTACTCGGGAGTAATAGCAGAATGTGTTTTGGGGTGTAATTTGTGGTATGCATATGCTGTGTGTGTGAAATAACCTGATAATATGACAATTTTGTGAAAAAAAAAAAAAAGGAAATAGGCCGTCAGTACTTCAGGTGTGATCAATTTTCAGATATTGGCACCATAGCTTGTGGACTCTATAACTTTCACAAAGACCAAATAATATCCACCAATTTGTACTTATTTTTACCAAAGATATGTAGTAGTATGAATTTTGGCCAAAATTTATGAAGAAAAAATGACTAATCTGCTAAATTTTATAACAGAAACGAAGAAAAATTCATTTTTTCGCAGAATTTTCGGTCTTTTTTCTTTTATAGCTCAAAAAATAAAAAACCCAGCAGTGATTAAATACCACCAAAAGAAAGCTCTATTTGTGTGAAAAAAGGACAAACATTTCCTATAGGTCCAGTGTTGCATGACTGAGTAATTGTCATTCAAAATGTGAGGGCACCGAAAGCTGAAAATTGGTCTGGTTATTAAGGGTGTTTAAGTGCCCAGTGGTCAAGTGGTTAATAATAGAGCTTGCAGTCAGTAGTGTTAGGAGATAGTGCATGCTATCTGCGTGCTCTGTACCCAGTACATACCGCTATAATATAGGGCAGGCCCCTACTTTCAAACATCCAACTTACAAACATCTCCTACTTGCAAACGCAAGGAGACAGCAGCAAGTGAGATGAAAAAAGATGGACGACAAAACAAATTATACAGGGGTGATAACCCTTCCCTATGTTTTCCAAAAAGCTTAAAAATCGTTTTTTTGACTGGAGCTACACTTTAAAAATGTACCGGTTGAAAATGACAAACAGATTCAACTTAACACAACAAACCTACACAGTCCCTGTCTTGTTTGCACCGCCTGTATACTGCTGTTCTGAGTATATAGGGCCTGGGGGCCACACGCATTTCCTTTTTTTTAATATGGGTACGGGGTTCCCCTTAATATGCGTACAAGACCCAAATAGGCTGGTAATGGGCAGGGAGGGCTACCCATGCCATGTTTCTCAATGATTTTCAACCATATTGCAGGAACCAGATATAACATTAAAACCGCAAGCAGTTTTAAATGGTGTTATTTCCGTTTAATGTCATTTTGTGCAGGGACTGTTCTAAACACGGGAAACACGTGGCACTTCACAGGCATACTACAGACACCCCCCAGGCACCATATTTAAAGGAATATTTCACTTTTTTTTTTTCACTTTAATCGTCATTAAAATCAGTGCTCCCGCCAAAACGGCAGTTTTTAAAACTTTTTTTTGCAGTGACCAATGTCCCCTGAGGCAGGAGGCAGGTCCCCAAACCCTTTTTAGGACACTATCTTGCATAATAGACGTTAAAATTAGCACTTTCCATTTTGAACGTTCGAGTCCCATAGACTTCAATGGGGTTCTAACGTTCGTACCGAACGCGGGGCTTGTTCGCAAGTTCTGGTGCGAACCGAACCGGGGGGTGTTCGGCTCATCCCTACTCCTCGCTGTATAACCTAAACTGTTCTGAACCTAACAAGCATCCAAATTCTCGACGAGCTTCCGCTGTAAAATCGTTCCTAGAACTCTTTGCCCCGGACAAAATCTCTGCTGAGGCGGCCACCAATCTTGATTCGCCGATCACGGAACAAGAATGGAATGACGCCCTAAAACAATCAAAAGCAGGCAAGAGCCCAGGCCCAGACGGCCTCCCTACCTCTTATTATAAAACCTTCTCAGAAATTTTAAAAATCCATTTTTACGAGCATTCAACTCCATCTCCCCCTCTAGCCCTTTCACGCAAGGTATGCTAGAAGCCCACGTTGTTGTTATCCCTAAAGAAGACAAAGACCCTACCCTTCCATGTAACTACCGCCCGATTTCGCTCCTGAATGTAGATTTAAAACTATTCTCCAAAATATTAGCCAACAGATTGCTACCTTATCTTCCCTCCCTAATATCACATGACCAAGTAGGCGTTGTCCCTGGTAGAGAGGCCAGGGATAATACCCTTAAAGCTGTCAACCTGCACCAACTTATTTCTCGAACCAAACAGAAAAGCTTCTTCCTTTCGCTGGATGCAGAGAAGGCATTCGACAGGGTAGCATGGGACTATATGGCAGCAGTGCTATCAGCGATAGGTCTTGGACCACGTATGACAGAAATGATTCTTTCCCTATACACAAACCCAACAGCTAAGGTAAGAGTCAACCGTACCCTGTCGAATGCCTTCCGCATCGGTAACGGAACGAGACAAGGTTGCCCACTATCTCCCATTCTTTTTATCCTCACACTTGAGCCTCTCCTCAGACAAATAACTCTCAATTCTGACATTCAGGGCATCCAGACACCCACCAGGGAATACAAATATGCTGCTTTCGCAGATGACATTTTGCTTTTCCTAACGAATCCAATCATCTCCCTCCCTGTCCTTTTACAAACGTTTCAAAAATTCCAAGACCTGTCCAATCTCAAAATTAACTTTTCGAAGTAATTTGCCCTTAACATATCCCTCCCACAACACATTGTAGAACAATGCAAGGCTAATTTCCCCTTCCTATGGAAAAAGGAAACTATCACCTATTTAGGGATTCAACTTCCCGCGCAACTCTCAGACTTATATGCCAAAAATCACCTCCCCCTCCTATCCAAATTGGAATCTGACTTTAAATTATGGAATAAGTCCACAATATCTTGGTTTGGTAGGGCCGCTGTTCTAAAAATGAATGCGTTACCTAGATTGTTATATATCTTGCAAACTATCCCTATAAAGATTCCCCCTTCATATTTTCAAACATACAACAACATCTGCTCCAAATTTCTCTGGGGTGGCCGTTCACCTAGAATAAAATTTCTCACGCTCACTCGTCCGAAACATCTCGGAGGCATTGGCCTTCCTAATCTCTCTAACTATAACATAGCAGTACATCTCACGAGAATTCTGGATTGGAACCTTCACTCAGCTCGAAAAGACTGGGTCAATTTGGAGGCCTCTTTTACTGACCTACACTTGAACGCCCTCCCTTGGATACCCCTGAATCGCATCCCAAGAGATATACTAGTACACCCCTTGATTGGTCCGACCTTGCAGTATTTCCACCAAACATGTCGAAAAACATTCCTGTCCTCGACCCCAGGCCCAATGACTCCAATAAAACGAAACCCTGACTTTCCTCCGGGCATGCACAATCGCTACTTGACTAACAGCTGGCCGGAAAAGTGCCCCAGAGCACATCAACTGTACCGTCGTGGCAAACTCCTTTCAGCTCATCAATTTTCTTTGACGGTTGAACGCCCGCCCATCTCCCCATGGGACTATCTCCTCCTTACACAATACCTTAAATCCACAGACAAAGATGCACAATACTCAAGGCCACTGACTTCTTTCGAAAGACTATGTATGCAGAGAACAGCCCAAGCTCATCTTATCTCTTTCACCCACAATCTCTTATATGAAAATTTAAAAGCTAATGACGGCAAGGCCTGCAAGCAATGGGAAAGAGATCTAGCGATCCCAATCTCAGAAGAGAACTGGGAGAAGATTTTCCTGAACATCCACAAAGGCTCGAGAAATGTGTATGCACAGGAAAATGGATATAAAATCCAATCCAGGTGGTATCGCACACCGTTTCTCCTTCACAAATTTAACCCGACGGTTTCTGATGCTTGCTGGCGTTGCCATCAGTCAAAAGGCACCCTGCTTCACATATGGTGGGAGTGCCCAGCCCTTCAGACGTTTTGGAAAGCGGTTCATCAAACTATCTCCACCGTTACCTGTCTTGACATCCCGTTCACACCGGCACAATTTCTCCTTCACCTCTCGACACTCCCTCACAAGCAGTATCATAAATCCCTAACGATGCATTTAATTAACGCGGCGAAACAATGTATACCCCTACACTGGAAATCCTCGACCACACCATCACTCAAAGAATGGTTCACCAGGATTCAGAAAATTGCAGACATGGAAAAACGTATACACACTGCCAACGATACCCCTACCAAATTTAGCAAACAATGGGCTGGCTGGATATCCTTCCAGGCAACGAAAGCATTTAACGCCCTCAGCAACCCCACCACCTAGCTCTAATAGGTCACTCAGGATAAAATAGACAGTCCACCGAACACTGGTTTATTTGGTTCCATCAGCTCCAACCAAAATATATTGATATCCTTCTCTCTGTACCCACCCCATTTTAATAGAACTCCAGACATCTGGTTCAGTCTTGTTTTCCCTTAAATTTACCGAACAAAGAATTTATCAGCTAAGAGCACTTGCAAGAGAGTCAGAGACAAACACTCCCATCTTCCCCCCTGGTCCCCTTTCCCCCTTATATTTTGTTTTTTTTTCTCCCACCCTCCCCTCTTCCCCCTCTTCTCACTCCTCCCCCCCCCCCATTCCAACTGAACTGTCGATTCACCACTTTCCCCCCTATCCACTTTACCAAATTACTTACACACCATTTTATATGTAGAGCTTGTCACACGAGCCTTCAACGTAGCCATCTCCACTTACAACAAAACACTTTACTTCTCCAACTAGCTCTGCAGAACGCAAACTCGAGGCTCTACACCACGATTATCCACAATATGAGAGACCATTTGTTTCTCGAGTCCACACCCTTCAGTTATAGGAGGTGGGCTTACTGATCAGTTTGTGCTATGTTTTATTATTTGTACTTATATAAGGCTGAACAAAACTTTTAGTCTATGTACTCGTGTCACTTTTTCGCATCTGTTGTCTTTTGTATTAACTGTTTATATAAATAAAAGACATTTTCTGAAAAAAAAAAAAGAAAGAAAACAGCCACAGTCTAAATAGAAAAGTCTGTTCCCTGCCAGTTTGCTCTCTGTGTGGAAGCAGTAGTTTCTTCACATAGGTCCAACACACTCCTGCAGAGTCAGATATGATTGAAAAGTTCTAGTCAGCAGGGAGCATGCATTTTCCTAATTGCAATGCTATAGGTCTGACTCATCAGAGGGCTGTTGGACATCTGGAAAGAGACAGCTGTTTCCACACAGAACAAGGATTTTTGTTTACAGTATGCTGTCAGAGGACACTAAGCATTACAACACCACTATAGTGGAAATCATTGCAATTACTGTATGCACTTATGGTGATCTTTTCTGTAAAAACTACTTTGAACCCAATTTTGAACATAGGGATAAGAACCTATGTGTTCAGATCCATGATACTGATCCATGATACTGAAACACATAATTTTGAATGGATTAACTTTTCTATAAAAATAAGATAGATTAAAGGAAAATAGTGTTTTAAATGAGACAAAACAAACTGAAAGAGGCAAGGAGAAGGGAAACTGAACTTAAAGAAAGTAGCAAATGCACTATTTGGCAAAGTGACTTGGGTTAATAATCTCAAGACAATACTTGATTGAATATTTAGGATTAACCCCCCCCCCCCCCCTCAAAGGGGTACATGGTAGTTCCTTATATTATTCAACCATAAAAACGGGAAGAAGTCTGGTGAATGAAAAAATATCTAGAGCAGCAAAGTATTTTAGAAGTATTACCTTTGTTATTGACATTGACAATCATTTTCTCCGCTCTCATAAAGTGGGCAGTGTTTTACATTTATTTGCCACCACCTATTGATTACAACTTAAAGAGATTAATCTGATAACTATGGAGACTATAATTTAACGAAATATAAAAAAACAAATAACCTGCTAGAAGAAAAAAAAACTTACCTTTAACCATTTCCTGAAGACATTGAATATGACTGGAGACTGGAAGGCTACTACCAAGAAAACAAGAAGGAGACAACCAAAACTCATGAATGGTCACATGTACAAATTAAATAGATAAAGTACAACAAAGTATTTACCAAAACCCTGGTATAACAAAGAGAACATTTGGGATTTCAAGGAACCAAGTAACCCCCTTTCTCAATTTGTTCCTTGCTACAGAAGCCTGTGAAAACTCCAGAGCAAAATTACTTCTTAAATCGGAGTTCAACTCAAAAGTGAAACTTCCATTCATTTGTCTCCTCTCCCCCTCCAGTTGCACAATTGGCACCTTTCGGGAGGAGGGGGGACAGGATACCTGTCTTTGACTGTTGTTTTGATCAGAAGGTTGACCATTTTACCCAGGAGGCTTGCTGACCTACCCATGAACACTTTCTCTGGCAGTGCATGCTGGGTAGGACATAAAAGGACCTGAGCGGCCATTTTAGCTCTCGGGAGATCGCATGGCCAGCCTATGGCCAGCCTGTGAGGATCTGTGTGAAGGCCCTCCCGGGAGACAGGGCCCACAGCCTTTGTGAATTGCAAACCTGCTTGTTTGCAAGGTGATTTGAGGGAGCCTGAGATGAGCACTGGGGTGACCGGAACCTGGTGATCAGATTGACGAGGCCCAGGGACGCTTATCAGAGGACCAGATCCAGTCAGCGGAGTGACACAGAGCATCTTCCCAGATGATACAGAAGCACGCTACAGTTGCCGGATCAAAGTCATCACCCAGAACCCGGATCCAGTTGGTGAGCGGGTTATGGCCACCGTTTGTTAATTTGCTGCACACAGTTAGACTCACTTACAGGCCTCGCTGGAACCTGTTGTTCCACGGAGGCGTAACAGAGAAACTGACATTGAGCAGGCTTGAGACATACTTCACTTTAGTGCCCAAGCATTGTGTATAAATTCATGGAGTTATACCTGGAGTACCTTAAGCTAACTCTTACTTACCTTTTGGATTACAAATATCAGAGAAGTCATCTCTAGCTAGCGAAGAAAGAAGATACGGGAGAGAATACATTAAGTGAGGCCTCACGTACAACTTTAAAGTAGCGGGAGCTCCCAGGTTTAGATACATAGAAATATATATACATCTTTCATATTGTATTTGTCTGTTGATTTATATTGTACTGACATCCTACTTTGGGATGGCAGTGCAATTGCTGTAACCACCTGCTTTAATATACTTGCAGTAAAAATATTTCTGGTTAAATGCCCAGTTGGGTGGCGTGCTGTTTTTCCCCACCAAGTGGAGCCAGAGGATCCTGAGGGCATTATACAGATACTTTACATTGTTTTATATTGTACTGTATTACATTGCACCACAGCTGTGCCAAGGGGTTTGAGTCAAGTTAGTGGGGATTCTTGGTAGAGCGCAGGCCCAATTCAAACCAGCAGCTCCTTCGGGGGTCAGTGCTACACTATTGTATATTATATATACATATATATATATATATTATATTATATTATATATTATATATTATATTATTAAATAAAAGTAATAAAGTTATAAGTAACTGTTGATCTGTATTTGAATGAAATATCTTAATATACAATTACAATTATAACTGTAAAAATTCTATATGATCATAGGTAGCATATGTGGGAGCTTCCAAATTCAAGAAGTAAATATGGATATAAATAAAAATAAGAAGGGTAGAAGGAAAGAGAGGGATGTATAGAGAGAGGGTAATGAGTTCCGCAGATTTTCTATCCAAGGTTGCCATATTTTTTCGTATTTAGGGATTTTGTCAGTTTCAAGAGCTAACATTTTCGCTTGTATCATAGTATTATACATTTTATTCAAAGTCTCATTGATTTCCAAAGTCGAGGATCTCCACGCTTTCACCAGCATTTGATTTGCCGCCATGAAGAGCTGTATCAACAATTTAAAGTGGATATGCGATAAGAATTCTGGTTTTAAATTGAGTAGGGCCATCGTAGGGTCCAGATGTAATTTCATTTTGAGTAATTTAGATGCAATGTTAAAAATTTCCTTCCAGAAGGCTTGTGCAATAGGGCAATCCCACCAATCCCACCAAATATGAAAATAAGAACCCAAACCTGTAAAACCACGATAACATTGAGCCAAATAGATTTGGGTATATTTAGCTACCCTGACTGGTACAAGGTACCATCTTGTTAGTACCTTGTACTTGGCCACCATTGCCATTACATTAGGAGAGGCGGATTTGGTTACTGTACAAATTAGGTTCCAGTCTACATTTTCAAGAGTTTTCTCTAGGTCAACCTCCCATTTCTGAACGTAGGAAGGATTTTCTGAGTTAATTTTTGAGGGTATAGAAGGCATATTATTCCTTTGGCATTTGGTTCATCCTTACATATAGTTTCAAAATTGGTTAATTTGTTTAAGGGAGTGTTCCTGTTTAAGAAGGGTCAGAAAAAGTTTTTAATTTGGAGATATCTAAATATTTCTTTATGGGGTAAGCCATAGGTGTCACAAAGTGTGGGGAAGGGGATGAAGGATGAGGAGTCTACAAACGTATGCATGGTCAGGATATTTAGTGATACCCATTCTTTAAAAGATTTAGGAGAGACATGCCGGATAAAATGCTGGGTTTTTATAAAATGATAATAGCAGATTGTGTGTAGATTGTAAGTGATTTCCTATTTTAAACCTATCCCAAAGATATATAACATGTTTAGTGATAGGATTTCGTAGATTTCTACGATCTCTAGGAGAGATCCAAAGAAGGTTTGTTATGGAAATAGGGTCACACTCAGCTGCTTCTATTGACACCCATAATGGGATTTCTTTTCGTGCATGATATTTAGTTAAACTAGCTAAGTGTGCTGCCCTATAATAAAATAGCAAAATGATGACAAAATTAGGACATCCTAATCCTCCATTAAGTTTGGGAAGAAATAAAGTATGCTTTTGCATTCGCGGTTTGGAGGAACCCCATAGGAACGACATTACTCTTTTCTGTATAAGTCTTAGGAAATACGCAGGAACAGAGATTGGTAAAACACGGAATAAATATAGTATTTTTGGTTGGATCGTCATTTTTATAGCACTGATTCTTCCAAACCACGATAACGGGAGGTGGGACCAGGATTTTAATAGATTAGATATATTTTTCAGAATGGATGGATAATTAGCTGACAATAAATTTGTAAAGGAAGCCGACAAATGAATCCCTAAATAAGGGATTGATCTGTCAGCCCAAGTAAAAGGGAGACCTATCTTTGCTGAATTTAGTTTTACATTTGAGAGGGATATGTTTAAGGGTTGACATTTTTTAGGGTTAATATGAAGACCAGAAAATAATGCAAATTCATTTAGTATTGGAATTAGTTTGGGGCCCAATATTTGTGGAGAAGAAAGAAATAGAAGGATATCGTCCGCAAATAGACATAATTTATGTTGGTAACCACCAATTTAAATTCCAGTTATAGTGGGGTCCGATCTAATCATTTGAGCTAGTGGTTCTATTAGGAGGGCAAATAATAGTGTAGACAGTGGACATCCCTGACGTGCACCTCTATTTATACTAAAGGATTCAGAATTATAACCTGCATATTTAACATATGCTTTTGGGTTATTATAAAGGGCCATAATCCAGTTTATAAAGTTGGGGCCAAAACTCCATTTTTGTAGAAAACAGAAATGTAGTCAAATGCTTTCTTGAGGTCTAATGAAAGCTGGAATTCAACGTGATCTAGCAATCTGTGCCAATAGTACCGCTCTATGTATATTATCGCTTGATTGACGTGTTGGCATAAAGCCAACCTGATCACAGTGAATTAGTGATCCTATTGTATCTTTAAGACGAGTAGCTAGAATTTGTGCTAAAATTTTAATATCTATGTTTATCATGGAGATGGGGCGGAAATTTGTGCATGATGTTTCATCTGAGTGTGGTTTTGGAATCATGCAAATAATAGCCATTAGTGATTCTTGTGTAAAAGAGTTATTATCCAAGATATTATTGAATGCTTTTGTCAATATAGGAGAGATGATATCAGTGAAAGTGCAGTAATATAGGGCTGAGAAGCCATCTGCACCCGGTCTTTTGTTTAATTTCAACTCTTTAATAGCCGCTATTACATCTTCTACCACTATAGGTTGCTCTAATTTGTTTTTATGTGAAGGGGATATTTGGGGTAGATTTATTTTCAAGAAGAAGGAATTCACTTTAGTGGACTCAAAAGAGTTGGCCTCCGAATACAGGTTTTTTCAGATGAGAGCTGAATTGTTTAACTATTTCTAGAGGATTACTCATATATGTATTTTTAGTCAGTTTAAGTTGAATAGGTTTAGAAGATTTATTGATAGAATTAAGTGCACGTGCTAAATAAGTACCAGGTTTGTTAGATTTTATGTAAAATGCATGTCTGGTGCAATGTTTTCTCAGCAGAATCAGTGAGAAATAAATCATATTCCAATCTTGCTTTTTTTTTGGTTTATTTTTTGCCAATGGAGTGGGATTAGTTTGAAAGGCTGTAAAAGAAGAATTAAATCAATTTTCCAATTTCCGCGCCAGGTTTGTGCGTTCCCTCTTGAGTATTCCAATTTGTTTCTGGAATATTCCTCTCAGAACCGATTTGTGTACCTCCCAGAGGGTTAATGAGGAGACTTCTGGGCATGTATTATGTTTTAAATAATCTTTTAGAGCCTGTTCTATGTTTATACGGAAAGAGGGGTGTTTCAATAATATATTTGGTAAATACCATGTGGTATCATGTGCTTTGGGTATAAGAGATGCAATAGAGGTGAAGACCACGTTATGGTCAGACCATGGGATAGGGATAATATTAGATGCAATTATTTCTGGCAACATTTCTTCCATCAGAAATATGTGATCAATTCGACTGAATGTTTGATGTGGATGGGAGAAATATGTATAGTTTCTTTTGGTCGGGTTGTTTTCTCTCCAAGAATCAACTAATTTATAGTTAGAAAGGAGATGAGAAAGTGATTGATTAGTTTGGTTATTTCGGGATGAAATAAATGGGGATCTCTCCAGAAATGGGAGGATGACTTGATTAGAATCCCCATATACAATGAGTGAGCCCATTTTATGAGAGTGTACTACCTGAAATAGGTGTGATAAAAAGGGTACAGGTTTTTTGTTAGGCACATAATATGAAACAACAGTTATAGCCATGTCCAAAACATATCCAGTTAGTATTAAAAACTGTACCTCAGGGTCTTTTATTGCAGCTTGCATTGTGAAAGGAGTGGACCGATGGAATGCTATTAAGGTGCCTCTTTGTTTGGTATCTGTTGAGGCTGTGAATACTTGTGGGTATGATGAACTAAAAAATGTGGGAGTAGATTTGTTTGTAAAGTGGATTTCTTGTAAACACACAATGTGTGCTTTCATGTCCTGGAAAGATCATAATGCTTTTGTACGTTTTTGTGGTACATTAAGCCCCAGTACATTTAGGAAAATTTTATTTGATGGTGCCATAGTAGCTGCCACAACAAGCTTTTCTTACCACATGTTACAACGTGGTGGCTCCTCGACCAAACACCTGTGGATAAAGAGAGAGAGAGAAGAGAGAAAGGTCCAGAAATATCTAGAATGTGGGAAAAATAAAAATCATAAAAGATTACATATGAATAAAGTAGAGGTATAAAGAGATCCAATGTTTACCCATGACGAAGGATACAATCCTCCATGAGGGGATAAGGAGCCTTCATCGAATCCCCACATAATAACTGTAGGGGTCCGAGGAAGGCAAATTGGGGTACACGTAGTTTTCACGGGAGGTACACCAGCCCCAAAAAATTCTAACTTGAACATCCTAAAGATGTATGATTGTAAGCCCTAAAATATATATATATATATATATATTTTTTCATTTAAAAAAAATTCCAACACCATGTGTGTTTAAATCTACTATGAAAACTTTGTAGATTTATAGTATACAAAGACATATATTTACTATTTAAAAAGGAAAATATATTAGGCAAAAGGAAAAAAATGTATATAATTTTATCCATTAACAGGGCTAATAAAAAAATAAAAAAAATAAATGGATAATAAAGACGTATCCACCCAACAAATTTGAGTCAATTGACTAATAATAAGAAGGTTAAAGACAACCATAAAAAGGGATAAATAAATCATTTAATAGATGGATATGAGCTTTTGTTATTATGTGACCGCTCCAGAGATTTATTAATAAATCTTAAAATGTATAAATCTTGGGGGCCCATGTGGAAAAGCAAGAAAAAAAAATATATATATATAAAAAATAAATGAATAAATAACAGGGATAATAAAAAAATGCATAATAAAGACTTATCCACCCAACAAATTTGAGTCAATTGACTAATAATAAAAGGTTAAAGACAACCGTAAAAATAGATGGATATGAGCCTTTGTTATTATGTGTCTGCACCAGAGATTTATTATTAAATCTTAAAATTTATAAATCTTAAGGGTCCAAGTGGAACCGCATTAAAAAAACAAAATGTAAAACAAAATGTAAAATAAATAAATAAATAATATACCAAAAATGATAGTAAATGAATTACTTTGAGGATAACCAAAACTGAAATTTCAAATCATATGGGGTTTAAATGTAAATATAAATGTATTCTAAATCACTTAATATTAAATATCCATACATTAGATATAATAAGAGGGAGTAGGAGATTTGTATAGAGGTTCCAAAGAATTCTGCTATATTGATCAACCTCTGAAAGGCACAAATGAAATTAAGTCTGTTAGGTCTTCAGTATTTTCATTCCATAGTGTCTTCTTGTTCTTGAGGTGGAGATGCATGTCGACTCCTCTTGTGCAGATACTGATTTCCATTTTTGTTTAAGTCTGGGGATGGGTTCTTTACTGATGTATTCAAAGCCGTTCTTCTTCTTGAAGCATTAATGGTATGAGAGTTCTCTATCAGGATCTTGAAGGGCCTGCTGGAGTTCTGCCACAGATCTGCAGACAAATCTTGTTCCTTGATGTGAAAAGCATAGAGAGAATGGAAATCCCCATTGATATTTAATATCATGGCATTGTAGTTCCAGGAGCTCGGGTTTCATAGCTCTTCTTTTGGAGACATTAGTTTGGGAAAGGTCTCCAAATAATTGGAAAGTATGACCTTGGAAGCTTAAACTATTTTTTCCCCTGGCCGCAACAAGAAGTTGTTCTTTAGTTTTATAGTAGTGGAATTTTGCTATAATGTCTCTTGGAGGTACATCTGTTTTCTTAGGCATAAGAGCATGGTGCACTCTGTCCATTTCCAGGCGCTCCATTGGTATCCCTGGGAGTAATTCCTGACATACAGCAGTTATAGAACATTTTCTGTTATACCTCTGAATCTGAGGTTAGATCTTCTTGCTCTATTTTCATAATCCTCTAATTTATTTTGTAAAATAAAGTTTTCTTCTTTTAGAATATACATTTCTGTCATGTAGTCCTGAGAAGAGTTTTCAATGTCTTCCACTTTTAGTTCAAGTGCTGCTGTGCACTGACCAAGTTCCCTGATTTCTTTTGTGAGGTGATTTGTTATCTGCTTATGAGGTTTGTTTCAGTGCTTTGTGAAGCATTTTTTTCAAAATGTTTTAAAATACTATAAGGGTCATAGTTCCATGTGAGGAAGACAATGATATGTTGAATTCTGTATCAGAATCTCCTGAGGAGATATTCTGTATATGTTTAGTCTTTGTGGAGCGCTCTGAGGTAATTTGTGCTGATTCTGAGGAGACCAGTGCCATTTTGGACGATATCCACATCTGAGTGCCTCCGTGAGGTTTATTTTTTGTTTAAAAAAAGGGCTCCTTCCAACACCATTATTGTTTTAAATGTTTCTCTCACCTCTCGGATGTTTAATAAGGTATTCCGCTTTATATTTTTCGTCCGGGCTTAAGCTGTATTGCGGCTTATTCCTCCTCACGAAGGGGAGCTCTAGTCAGACATTACTGTCCTATATATATTTTGAAATTTTTTAATAGTATTTATTAGCCAGATGGATTATTATTACATTACATATTACAGAGTGCTGAAATATCCATTGTACCAGTAGGAGATATGTATATCAATTAAATTGACATGATGTAATAATAGAATGTTGGGCATGGGCAAACAACTGCAGACAGCAAAAGAGTGGGCTTTATTATGAAAAAAACAGTTTTAAATAAGATCTGGACCCTTTTTGCCTGCAGCCATTGATTAATTTAAAACTTTAAGGTCCCAGCTCATTTCCTATTAAAGGCAATTCTTGAAGAAAAGTATATTGTGAGCAACTGATGCTTCAAACGCTTGTACAGCCATAATTAACAACAGATGCAATGAATTTTAATTACAGTGCTTGCTTGTCATTGCTTGAGTATCAAATATGTCATAAAGGTGTAAAATGGTGGTGTTATACTTAAAAGCCAGGCATGCTGTCATAAAAGTTATGTGGGTAAAGGAAAATGTCAAGAGAAGTAATTAATATGCTTTGTGAATAGTTGTTTTCCTGTCTCTGAGTGTCAATGCTTCATATAAATAACAGCAAACATCCACAGACTTTTTTTTTTTAGGAAGAAAAAGGCATAGTCATAAGTAGGGATGAGCTTCGAGTTCAAGTCAAACTCATGTTCGATTCGAACATTAACTGTTCGCCTGTTCAGCGAACAGTGAACAATTTGGGGTGTTCGCGGCAAATTCGAAAAGCCGGAACACCCTGTACAAGTCTATGGGAGAAATCTAAAGTGCTAATTTTAAAGGCTAATATGCAAGTTACTGTCCTAAAAAGTGTTTGGGGACCTGGGTCCTGCCCCATGGGGACATGTATCAATGTAAAAAAAGTTTTAAAAATGGCAGTTTTTTTGGGAGCAGTGATTTTAATAAAGATTAAAGTGAAACAATAAAAGTGTAATATTCCTTTAAATTTAGTACCTGGGGGGTGTCTATAGTATGCTTGTGAAGGGGCGCATGTTTCCCGTGCTTAGAACTGTCCCTGCACAAAGTGTAATTTCTGCAGGAAAAAAGTAATTTAAAATCACTCGCGGCTATAATGAATTGTCAGCTCCCGTAATACAGAGAACACTCATTGAAAGTTATTGATAATAAAATAGAAAAAGCTTGGAGTTCCCCCAAATTCAATTACCAGGCCCTTCAGGTCTGGTATATTAAGGGGAACCCCGAGTCAAATTGAAAAAAAAATTGATGTGGGGTTCCCTCTAAATATCCATACCAGACCCTTCAAGACCTGAAGGGCCTGGTAATTGAATTTGGGGGAACCCCACGCTTTTTTTTTTTATCAATGACTTTCAATGAGTGTTCTCTGTATTACGGGAGCTGACAATTCATTATAACCACGAGTGATTTTAAATGACTTTTTTTCCAGCAGAAATTACACTTTGTTCTAAGCACGGGAAACATTCGCCCCTTCACAGGCATACTATAGACACCCCCCAGGTATGAAATTTAAAGGAATATTACACTTTTATTGTTTCACTTCAATCATTATTAAAATCACTGCTCCCAAAAAAAACGAAGTTTTTTAAAACTTTGTTTTGCATTGATACATGTCCCCTGGGGCAGAACCCGGGTCCCCAAACACTTTTTAGGACAGTAACTTGCATATTAGCGTTTAAAATTAGCACTTTAGATTTTGAATGTTCGAGTCCCATAGACTTTAATAGGGTTCTAATGTTCACACGATGTTTAGGTCTGTTCGCAGGTTCTGGTGCGAACCTAACCGGGGGGTGTTCGGCTCATCCTTAGTCATAAGTCTTCTGCAGTAGGATAAAGCTGCTGAACCAGCATAGGGCTCCAAAAATTCCTCCCCTGTTCTGACTGCCATATTTGCCCTATAACATCTTAAACGGCTGTCTAAACCTTAAGGACCCCTGCACAGCAGCAAAGCTTCCCCTTGCTCAGCTAACATAAGCCCCGTACACACGAGCGGACTTAAGTCCGAAGGAGTTTCCAACGGAGTTCCGCCGGAGTTCCGCCGGAGTTCCGACAGAGTTCCGTGGAAACGGACTTGCCTACACACGATCCCACTAAAGTCCGCCCGTCTGGTACGCGGTGACGTACACCAGGTCCGACGAGACTATAAAACGGAAGTTCAATACCAAGTGCGCCACCCTTTGGGCTCCTTCTGCTAATTTCGTGTTTATCTCGTGTTAGTAGAAGTTTGGTGAGAGACGATTCGCGTTTTTCAGACTCGTATTTTTCAGAACGTTTTTCACTGCTTTTCAGTTTGTGCTTGTGAGGTTTGTATCTGTTTTTTAGTGCGTGTAGTCAGTTCGTCTCTGTATTTTGCAGTGCGATCTACTGCGCTCGCTGACTTTCAGCTCGCTCTTCACAGGCCTTGCTGTTCTTCAGTGACTTCTGTTAAGTTCGTTCTGACAAGCCGACCGTTTTGAAGCCATGTTGCGTGTACGTACTCGTCGTCGAGTTCGTGCTTTGCTTGTGCTTGGTGTTGCAGTTCATTCTTCAACCCAAGAACAGTCCGTGGACGGGGTGTTGAGGAGTTCATGGACGAAGAATTGGTTGCTCCAGCGTGACCAGTTCTCGCACATGCCTTTGCTTCGTGAGATCCGGGAGAATAATCCTGATGATTTCAGGAATTATCTCCGGATGACGGACCCCGTTTTTCACCGTCTGCTGGCTTTGCTGACCCCTTATATCAGCAGGCAGGATACCTGCATGCAGCAAGCCATCACTCCGGAGCAGAGGCTCATCGCCACGTTGCGCTACTTGGCGACAGGGAGAAGCCTTCAGGACCTGAAGTTCTCGACAGGCATCTCCCCCCAGGCTCTGGGGATCATTATCCCAGAGACCTGTTCTGCCATCATACAGGTCCTGCAGGAGGACTATATTAAGGTAAGATTTATCATTTAACATCACATTTTATTGTCTTTAATGTTTGCTAATGCCTTGTATTTCTTTCCTCAATCTCTAATTACCATGATTGCAATATGCTGTGAATGTCCCCTTTGTCCTCATGCATGCTGTAATCTTTTAATGCTCCTTTTTTGTCTTTCCTGCATATTTGCCTTCATTAAACCTCACCAACATGCTATGGTAGGCCCATATCCACCTAGTCTAGTCACTTAAAATGTCTTTTGTCAGCTCCATTCTATTGCTTTATCCTAAAACCAAACATTTAAAGATTATTCCAAATGGTCTGTGTCCCCTTAACTGAATCCCCCCCCCCCCTTAATAGTATCCCAAATGGTCTGTGTGTCCTTTAACTGGATCCCCCCCCCCCCCCACTTAATATAATTCCAACTAGTCTGTGTGTCCTTAAATTAATGTTGAATTATATATTGTATTTTTAACCCACTTCAACCCTGGAATGATTTTCCCCTTTCCTGACCTTCAGCACTTTTTTGGGTGATTTGGCAGTGCGTTGTTTGAATTGACAATTGTGCGTCCTTGTAACATGGCTCCTCCTAGTAAATTATCTTCATTTTATTAGCACAAATAGATGTTGTATTTGGTTGTCTTTGATCACCTCTGCTTTTTGATTTTTGGTGATTAACCACCAACAAACCCAAAATGCATTTTTCAAAATATGCATTATTTTTCACTTTTCGCTCTAAGAAATATAGGCACAAAAATATATCACCCTGATTTTTTTGGACATCATTTTATGCCGATACGTATTCTTAGTAAACAAATTTGTTAAAATGAATCGCAATAAGCGTTTATTGATTGTTTTGTGCAAAAGTTCTATCGTTTCGTAAATATGGTCTATTTTGCTGGCATTTGTAAAATCTTGCCATTTTTGAAAATAGTAATGGCGGTGCTAACCGTTTTTTTTTTTTTCTTGTGACTGCCACATTATGGCTGACACATTGGCCAATTTCCATACATTTTTGGGACCATTGTCATTAATACAGTGATCAATGCTGTAAAAAATTGTATTGATTACTGTAAAAATGTCACATGCAGTGAAGATGTTATTAAGCACAAGGGGGCCGAGGAATGGTTTAAAGTGTGTTCTGGGTGAGTGTTTATTAACTGTCTGGGGGATGGGCTAGCAGTGACATGACCCTGATCACTGCTCCCAATGACAGGGAGCAGACGATCGGTGTCCTGTGACTAGGCAGAAGCGGGAAAGAAAGTTTGTGTTGTAATGTACAATGTTTAATGTGCAAAAGTACTTATTTTTGTTTTTTCTGCTTTGCCTCCCCAGTTTCCTTCATCGCCACAGGAATGGCAGACTGTGGCATCCCATTTTGCCACCCGTTGGGACTTTCCGAACTGCGGTGGTGCGATAGATGGGAAGCACGTCCACATTGTGCCACCACCCCATTCGGGGTCATACTATTATAACTACAAGGGGTTTCACAGTATTGTGTTAATGGCGGTGGTGTCGGCACAGTATGAATTTCTGTATGTGGACGTGGGGAAGAATGGCCGGATGTCGGATGGAGGAGTCTTCGCCCAGATGGAGTTCTACCGCCGTCTACAGACAGGTGGACTGGAATTGCCACCTGATTCTGAGAATGTTGAGGAACTCCCCTTCGTGTTCATAGCTGATGAGGCTTTCGCTCTGGACGACCACGTCATGAGGCCATTCCCCCAAAGAACCCTCACCCCGGAGAGGAGGGTTTTCAACTACCGGCTGGCCAGAGCGAGAAGAGTTGTGGAAAATGCGTTTGGAATAATGGCTAGCCGGTTCCGTGTTTTTCTGACTCCTATTAACCTAGCCGAATACAAACTGAACCATGTAGTACTTACGTGCTGCATTTTGCACAACTTTTTAAATAAAAACTCTACAAATTATTTGTCCACAATAGTGCCTGAGGCTGGACTTGGTCCTGAATCTCTGACAGGCCTTGATACTGGCCGTACTGGCTTGGCCCCCCAAAGTGCCCGTGAAGTTCGTCAAAGATATGTCACTTATTTTAACGGTAGGGGGGCCATTGCAATGCCACAGAATCTTTAATTTTTAAAACCATTAAAATAATAAAAGAACATCAAATCTGAATTTTGTTTTCTTGCTTGCTTTTGGTTTGTGCTGTCTCCTATGTTATCCTAGTGCACTTGTAGTGCCAAGTGTATTTTCATTAATTAAATAAGGCCCATTGTCACTGGATACACAAAATCACTTTTCCCAAACTGGTATTGAGCATATCACGAAGACGTGATATTTCACGAAACGCGTCGGGCGGTGTGACACGCTATTCATTTGCCTCTTAAGGAACGAACTGGATAAAAAGGGTATTGGAGTGGAGGATTTGCGTTCGGCCGGCGCTACCTGCTGTGACATGCCCTATTGTACTTGACTTCCTGTAAGTGCATTTCTTGTTTTTAATATTGTAATAAAAACGTTTTTACACTATTTGGAGCTTTCTCCTCCTCTTTATGGCTGACCGGTTATTGTTGAATACTGGAACCTGACTCCTTAACCATTCGATCTATGGCGGAACTTATGGAGGTCTGAGGATTGGTTACAACCTGGTCTGATGTTTTGAGTGCATAACCTTTGAACATCTGGTAAGGAGCCATCTTTACCTATGGTGGTGGTGCACGTTCACAGTTATCGAACTGTTGGAAATTCAGAATAAGTGATAATCACATTGTTGACACGTGGTGGTGGTCTTTCTCCATGGACTGATTTAATTATTGGGACAATTTATGCGATTCAGTTAACAACATCTAATATATGTTTTTTATATGTATTTTTTTTGCTTATCACTATCTGTGAACTAATACTTGTGGGTTATTCAATTACACCTATCTCTGTTGTGTTTATGGATGATACTTTACATATATATTGTATCTATCACTATATTTAATTTTTGAGATATAATTTCACGAATTAAGGTTATACAAACATTTGACTTATAACTAATTTTATTTGGGATTTCACACGACCTAATTTCACATTTAGGACAGCGCGGTTCTTTTTTGTAAATTATGTGAGTAAGTATATTTTTGGGTATACAGCAGGACTGCAGCAGTGTTAATGTGTGCACTAAGACACATTTTTTCGTTTATCTTATCTTATATTTTGTCTTTTTTTGTGATTGATGGTTGGTAGCGCGATTTTTTAATAATTTTTCTTGGTATTGAGCATTGAAAGAATACGCCACACATTGTTGATTGTTCAAAATTTTAATTTGGCCACATTCACATGTGCCATTGAATATTTATTTATATATTTTTTTTTGGTTAATTTAACTTTCTTTGCAAAACATTTTTTCTTTTCCTTTTTTTTAGAATTTTTGAAAAACTTTTTTTTTTTTTTGTTTTCTTTTTCTTAAAAAAATATGAAAAATGTAACAACAATCAGCCACAATATTGATAATTTAGGAAGTAACAATCTTTGAAGTAAAACAAGGGAAATGAAGAACATGATCGATATTATGGAGAAACGGATTATATTCTCCCCAAAATATCAATCATGTTCTTCATTTCCTGCTGCATATTGTCAATCTGATTCTTCATGAGATCCAGGCTAGTTCGCATGGCATCTATTTCCCCATTCCAGCCCATTATCTGGCCAATCAGCCTTTGTGCGCTGTCACTGGAAAACGGGGCCCTTTCCACAACCAGAACATCACCTACAATAGATGGCAAAAATTGGGTCAAAAAATATGCAGTCATACATGGATTTCAACAAGCTGGGGTGTCAGACACTCACCTGGTGGGGTGCCCATCTCCCCTACTTCCTCCACCTCTCCTTCCTCAACCTCTCCTTCCTCGACATCCTCGGGGGGGCACTGGTGCTTGGAAATGTGTCGCTTTCCACAACCAGAACATCACCTAAAATAGATGTAAAAACATGTGTTTTGAAATATGCAGGTATACATCGATTACCTGAAGCTGTGGTGTCAGACACTCACCTGGTGGGGTGCCCATCTCCTCTCCTTCCTCCACCTCTCCTTCCTCCACATGCACATCCACGGGGGGATGGGGCTAACCTCACATTCATGCTGACAAGGGTGGCGGTCCCTGGGATCCTGCTTTGTGAGTCTTTTCTCCCCTATGAGAAATTAACAAACAAAAAGCTATACTTTAGCACACAGATATTTAAGGCCAGAACTAGGAAGATGAAACCTTGATTAGAAGTCTTGTACAATTGTCGGTTTATGAAGAGATGCAAAATGTGAAGACATGATAAATCAATTCACTTTGCCAAAAAATACAATAATTTGCTTGTTGGCCCAAGTTTCACACCTGCCCAACCCCCCCCCCCCCCCAAGTATACCAAGGAACCCCGTGTGGTTTACCCTAATAAATGTTCTCTGGTGTCCCACACTTTTGCTCATGAGTGCAGATGTGTTTTTAGCCAGCTGCCAAGTGTCCTCTCCTTCAATTACACTGAATGTTCTTTTCTAGTCATTGTATTTTGAAACACATCTAAACCACAATGTCCTAATCTTTTTTTGGGTCCTAAAAATTACACAGCAAAAAAATGCGGATTAAACCCTGTATCATAAACGAGGTTTGCCACGAACAACTTACGAGGGTTTGTTAATAACGATACGATTATTACTGTATCCATCATGAAAGCAGCAATTTTTTACATTGTACAAAGGTAAAGCATATGGATCAGTATGCAATAATCATAAAATAGGAACACACGACAAGTACTTACTTTTTTTAAGAACTTTCTTGATCCTTCTGTATTGATCCGGCTCCCTCAATTTAAGGTCGGACCACCGTTTCCTCAATTGGTCTTTTGACCGTCGTACCCCAAAACGATTGTGCAGGGTCTTAACTACTTTGGCCATGATTCTGGCCTTGCGCAAGTTTGGATGGGTGTATGGTCCATGCTTGCCATCATAATCCTTACTTCGCAAGATTGCCACCATCTCCACCATCTCTTCAAATGCCATATTTGAGGCCTTAAATCTCCTCTTTCCGGATTGGGACGTTTGTGGCTCCGGGGATTCGTGACTACTGGAGTCGTTAATATCAAGCACCTGTTGTGTTTCCGCCATGTTTCTCCTACTGCGCACCGTAGAGAAAAGGGGGCGGGAAATATTCTTGGAAAAGAACGTCATGGGCGGGCAACGCAGGCGTGGTTCTACGCGTACGCACTGGATCTTACGCCAAAATGCACATGTCGTATGTACGTTATGTGCCCAGAAAAGGGCGGGAAAACAAGAACTAGACTAAAAGAACGTCATGGGCGGGCAACGCAGGCGTAGTTCTACGCGTACGCACTGGATCTTATGCCAAAATGCACATGTCGTACGTACGTTATGTGTGCAGAAAGGGGCGGGAAAACAAGAACGCACTGTATATAACGACAAAATGCACATGTCGTATGTTCTTTCGTGCGCTATGTGCGCAGAAAGGGGCGGGAAAACAAGAACTTGACTAAAAGAACGTCATGGGCGGGCAACGCAGGCGTAGTTCTACGCGTACGCACTGGATCTTACGCCAAAATGCACATGTCGTACGTACGTTATGTGCGCAGAAAGGGGCGGGAAAACAAGAACGCACTGTATATAACGACAAAATGCACATGTCGTATGTTCTTTCGTGCGCTATGTGCGCAGAAAGGGGCGGGAAAACAAGAACTTGACTAAAAGAACGTCATGGGCGGGCAACGCAGGCGTAGTTCTACGCGTACGCACTGTATATAACGACAAAATGCACATGTCGTATGTTCTTTTGCGAAAATAGGAACGGAAGTTGGGAGCAAGCAAAACGAAGGTAAGTTTAAACAAATTCCCCAAATAAGTGGCAGATCCTGGGGTCTATATTAGGCTAAGATTAGGAGAGTCTGAGCTAACATTATTGTTTTTGGCTTGTGTATTGTCTTTCAGAAAAATTAATCAGAAATGTAAGGATCCTGAATTTTTGAGTCTATTTATAGACAAATACAAAGAGCTGACAAATCTGGGGCATTCCAAGCACATTGATTATTATAATAAACCAGTAAGGAGGGCAACACTGGAGAAATTTGTGACATTTGTGCAGCCTTGGATCCCAGAGGCAGACGTGGACTTTGTGGAAAAGAAAATTCTAATTTTGCAAAATATGTACCGAAAGGAGAATAAGAAAATCGAGAAATCCAAAACATCAGGAGCAGCACCAGGTGCTGTGTATGTACCCAGGCTGTGGTACTTTGACAAACTACGGTTTATTGGCGACCAGTGTAAAGCCAGGGAGTCGCTTTCAACTCTTCCCTCCACCCTTCCCTGCAGCATTCCCTCCACCTCAGCAGAGGCTGATGAGCAAGCTGAGCCTTCCATCCTGGAAGAAGCGGATGCACCCAGCTGGAGCCAGGTATTTTGTTACAATAAATAGTGATATTCATAATATTAATGATGTTAACTAGATGTTATAATTTAAACGCTATTATTGATGTTAAAAAAACCTACAAATTTTGACATATCAATTTACAGTAGTAGCCACAAATGTTTGTCACCAGCAGAAACAAGAAATAGTGGTGTCATAATGATACTCTTTTATATGTATTAACAGAATTTTGAAGTCAGGAGCTGAAAAATGTTTATGATTGATGAACAAAAAACTAAAACAATGTCCCTTTTTTATACACAGGATGAGCTCAGCCAGGAGGAAGGTGTGGAAAGTGGCAGGCAGGAGGAGGCTGGGCCCACTGTCAGCCAGGAGGTGGCCGGGCCCACTGTCAGCCAGGAGGTGGCCGGGCCCAGCAGAAGACTGACACAATCACAGGGGCCTCCCCTCCGTCTTCCAGCAAAAAGGCCAAAGAAAATGACAGTAACACAGGAGGAATCCCTGCGCCTCATTCGAGAGGCTACTAATGTGTTAAAGAGCCCCCCTGAAGCTGAAGAGGCCTATGGCTGCTACATCGCCAGCCGTCTACAGCAATTGGAGATGGGCCAACGCCTCCAGTGTGAGAGACTAATTTTCTTGGCCTTGCAGAAGGGGCTGAGTGGCGAATTAACTGCCACCAGCGATATTGTGGAGCAAGTTCCTCCTGTTCCTCCTCCTCCTCCTCCTCCTGCCACAAGTACACCACCGGAGACACAGCCTCCCAGGAAGGCTACAGGGAAGTCTGCAGGGAAGGGTGCAGTGAAGGGTGGAGCGAAGAGAAGAAGGTGCTGACCTGGCTTCACTCTGGTCTGACCAAAGACGCAGCCTGTTGTACCACAGCCTGGGGACATATATACCATCTGCTGCTGCTCTTGATGTCTGGGATTCTGGGACCATATTGTATTTTGGAATATTTGAATTTTCTTTTCCACAGAGTTTAATGTTTGCCCTGGGGCCAAAAGGCTACACAAATGTCACAAGTTTCTCCAGTGTTGCCTTCATTTTTTTTTGTTGAACCAGAATAAATGGATATTTTTGTTTGAAAATATAATTGCCTATGTGTTTTTTGGTCAAATACATTTCTAAAAGACAATGTGAAATTAACAAGGGACACTAACCTCCTTGAGGTTACAAACAAAATAAAAATGTTATTGTGGTAACTTGTCACCAGAATAAAAATAAAAAGGTTATTGTGGTAATGAAAAACACAAAAAAATAAATAAAGGTTTTTGGTGTTAACTTGACAGAATAATTAAATATGGAGATCACAAGAAAAAAAATGGTAAAGAATTATACGAAAAATATGGAGGAAAAAATTACTAAAAAAAAAAAAACAAAAAAAAATAAAGGTTTTTGGGGTTAACTTGACAGAATAATTAAATATGGAGATCACAAGAAAAAAATTGGTAAAGAATTATACGAAAAATATGGAGGAAAAAATTACAAAAAAAAAAAAAAAAAATATGAATGAGATGGGGCTTTAAAATAAAAACAAGATCATTCATGAGATGAGGAGAAATAAGACAGAAATGTGTTTTGTGAGAACTCTATGAGTGAATATGAGCAGCAAAGCAACTTCGTTCTTCTAGCATTATAAATAAAGACTTCGTTCTTCTAGCATTATAAAGAAGATGAGCTACATTTAAACGAGCACAGAATTTGCAGCATGACGAATGTGACACTTCCGTCTCGTACTTGCTTCAGAGCATGCGTCGTTTTAGGTCTGTCGGAACAGCATACAGACGAGCGGACTTCTACATCGGAACTGGGTCCGACGGAGTTCCGTCGGAAAAATTTGAAGCATGTTCCATTTTCTAAAGTCCGTCAGACTTTGGAGAATCAAAAGTCCGTTGCAGCCCACACACGATCGAGTAGTCTGACGGACTCAGTCTGTTGGACTTTGGATGTTGAAAAGTCCGCTCGTGTGTACGCGGCAATAGACATACTAAAAGTAGTGCTGTAGCCAATGCTGAAGAGGCATAATGGGTCATCACATACAGAATTTAGACTTAACCAGAGAAAGAATAGTTACATGATTTTCATGTTGTAATATTCGCTTGACTCACCCTTTGTTTAAAACATAAAATCAATATTTTAGTAGATTAAATCTCTTCAGTTGATGTATTTTAACTATTTAAAGTGTTCAGAAGTAAATGAGCTTGAAAGGCTCCACATATCCCGCTGGGTAAAAGTCATGTGTATAGAAACTGTCTCACTTCGAAAATGTTTGTTACAGTAGTGATTACCTGCAAAATGTCAAACAAGTCTCTAAATTCAGATCTTCCTAAAGTCAAGAATATAGTTAGCATAGGTGGACCTAAAACACACCGCAAATTAAGCAGGTCACTTTAATCTTTGCTATTGTTGAGATGTTTTAAGAAGTCCTACATTTAATGTGCCTTAAAGCTAAACTCCAACCAAATTATTGTTTTTGGGAAGGGTCAAAACTTCTGTAAGGTTTTATTATTATTAGGCTTAATGTACACGGGACGTTTTTACAACTTCTCCTGAATGATTTAACTTGACAGATAGTAACCCATGTTTAAAATGTCAGTTTTGCCATATTTACGCGCTGCGTTTATCCACGTTTAGCCGTGTTAGCATTTAGAAACTCTTGAAAATGTGTTTTTTTTTTCTTTTCAAAATAGCCAAAAACATGGGGTTTTAGACATGTTTAGAAGCGTTTAGCGCTTGAAATGCCTCTAAACTCAGCATCTGAACTAATTATTTTGCTTTCCAAAAAAGGCCTCTAAACTCAACTGCCTAAAAACAACATTAGACGAACCTGTGTACATGTACTGTTAAGGCAACTTTGGATGAGTTCAGGGGCAGCTGAAAAAAAGCAGCCAACTGGCTCTGAGTGTCCGTTTACCAGTAGCAGTGTACATGAGGCCTTATTATTATTATTATTATTATAATACAGGATTTTTTTTTCAAATTCTTTATTTTCAATTTAAAAGATAGCCAAGACAATAAATCAAATCAGAACATTAGAAAAGTAGTCAAGGTAAATAAACGCATCAAGTAGACAGTATCTGAACACAGAATGCATAAGTAATAGTAGCGCCACTATTGTATTCAGAGTAAGACTACTAAAATGAACACAAACATGGGTACCCAAGTTTTTCGTGGAATATGATAGATAAAAGGGATATAGAAACAGGGTGAAGGAAGAATGCAGACAGAAAGGGGGTAGAGGTGAGGGGGTCAGTAAAGGTGCACACTCGCTAGGCAGGGTGGAGCTATTAAGGCTGTTATGGTTGGCCATCTAAAACAGAACTTTCTCCCTCTGAGTATATGAACATATTCCAGGGAAGCCATGTTTTCTTGTAACATTCATGTTTGTTTTGTGCGGTCAGCAACAAGTCTTCCATTTTATTGGTGTCCGCAACCATTTTAATCCACATTTGGATAGTCGGAGGGTCAGGTTCTTTCCATCATGTGGTATTGTGGTATATTCCATCAATTGGTACATCGCTTGACAGCCTCAAGTAAATGACGAAGTACTGATGTTTTAGTTGGAATGTCATAGCAATGTAGTAGGAAGAAGGCAGGGTCCACTGGAACCATATACAGTAGTCTGAGAAATGTTGCGTGTGCCTGTGTACCACCTTCCAGAAAGTCTCCAGACCCGGACAAGCCCAAAACACATGCAAGAGCATCCATCCCCCTCTCTCCCCGTCATCTCCAGCATCAATCAGAGGCCTCAGGAAAGAAGTGGCTTAAAAAAGAGTACCATCTGTTGAGTACCTTATAGTTGCATTCTTGGACTTGCGTAAAGACGGAGGACTTAAGGGAAAACCAGATGATTTTTCTATCCTGATCAGATGTGAAAGCAACCAACCAACCAGCGTAACTGTAACAGTTATATGGTGATCACTGGTGAAAGAGTTAACTAGGGAGCAATCAGGGGGCTTTATGCGGTAGTATATGGGGGTCCCTGACGCTATAAAAAGCTGCGGCGAACCTAAATACCTACCTGCCTAACTAGCGTCACCTGTGACACTAATACAGCGATAAGAAAAACGATCGCTTATTAGTGACACTGGCGACGGAGATCTGCTTCCCATTTGATAAGGACGGGATGCCGGAATTCTTCAGGCAGGGATCTGCCCCCATGCTATGGGATTCAAATGGGGTTGGTGGCTTTCTGTATTCTGTGACCCTAGTGTTTGGAGGAAGTGATGAAGTTGGAGTGTCCTCCAGAAATCTAAGGCAAATCTCCCATCAGGTTGCATCAGAGTCGGGATTGACAGCCAACTGTCCGAGTTGAGAAAGTGTGACACTTGGAAACAGCCTGTCTCCAGCGAGTGTTGAAACGGGCCTCCCCGCAGACCCGAGGGGAAGTTAAAGTTACCCAATACCGGGTATAATGGTGACTTAGAGATGGCAGGTTTTTGCACAAAGTGTGGCAAACTCTAATCCCTTGTACACACGGTCAGACATTTCAACAACCTAATCCGTCGGATTTTGTCCGACAGATTTTGTCCGAAACTGTTGCATACACACAGTCGGACAAAGTTGTCAGAAAATCCAATCGTACTTAACGTGATGACGTTATTTCATCAGGACGAGACTACGTTCAGGCTAGTAGCCAATAGCTTTGGTCTAGGAATTTGATCTGAGCATGCGTGGCACTTTGTCCGATTGGAATTCTCTACACATGATCGGACAAAGTCCGATCGGATCATGTTGTCGGAAAATTTTATAGCCCAGGTGGAAAACTTGGTCCGTCAGATACTCCGATGGAAACAGTCCGATGGAGCCCACACACAGTCGGATTATCCAACAACACGGTCCTATCGGACATTGTCCATTGGAATATCTGACCGTGTGTACAAGGGCTAAGAGTTTGGCCTATGACGAAATGAGCTTTGAGTATCGAGGGCAAGGCCTGAAAGCACCAGGGAGCTCTACGGAGAGGGATGGTGCAGAATTGTTGTTGTAGTTGGGTACATAATCACGTGACCACAATGGGATCCGTGTCTGGATAGATGAACTCTGAGCATTGGTCCCACTTGGAGACACGCGTGTAGGGGTTATCTAAGAATTCTTTACATGTTAAAATTGTTGTGAATACCCAATGTACTGTCACATTACGTTTGTGTGAAGGTGTAGTTATTGTAATTATTGATTTATACCAGTTTCAGTAAAAACACACTCTGGTTAATTACAATTGGTGTGCGGTGCTGTTCCTTTTCCTACAGGTAGAGCCACAGATACCTAGGTAAAGGTAAAGGTACACTATTGTGGTATTGTACATTGTGGAGTCATTACCAACACTGCACCACAGCTGTGTCAAGGAGATTGAGCAAATTTATTAGGAGTGTAATAGCAGAGTGCAGGCCCAATCAAATACTAGCAACTCCTTCGGGGGTCAGTGCTACACAAACATCCCCGTGGAGACCCGCTCTGCTATCTGAAGTACCTCAGTGTGGACTGCCTGCATGTCCTTGTGGTGCGATTCTTCCAACCCATGGACGAGCGCCTTAATTTCAGCCTTGGTTGGTAACAATCTGATTAAGGCGCGCAAGTCCGTGTCTCTGGGGTTTAGCAGAGACCTCATCCGCTTGCGCGAGAGGTTCATCGGGTGGGAGCGAAAAGCCTCTGGCAATTCAGAGAAAGTGTTGGAGGCTGACGAGGCCAGGGAAACCAGAGGTGCTGCCATCTGAGAGGCCTCTAGTGACCCGCCACATGGATCCGCCATGTGGGCTCAGGGTCTGGATGATCGTAAGTCTGTGAAAAAGTGTCAAATCTCCAACTGATCGTAAAGGACATTCACGCATATATATTGATTATATTACATATTTATTATATTAATTTATTTTTTATTACTATCTCTACAAAGTTAGCCCTTGTACACACGATCGGAGATTCTGACGGAATGTGTCCGATCGGAGCGTTTTGTCTGATATTCTGACTGTGTGTGGTCTGCATCGGACTGTTTCCATCGGAATATCGGTCGGACCAAATTTTTCAACTTGCCGGAAATATTTTCCAACAAAATGCTCCGATCGGACATACTCCCATCATGTGTAGAGAATTCCGATCGGACAAAGTGCCACGCATGCTCAGATCAAATTCCTACATCAAAGCTATTGGCTACTAGGCTGAACGTAGTCCCATCGTAACGAAATTACGTCATTACGTTCTAAACGGTTGGATTTTCTGACAACTTTGTCCAACCGTGTGTATGCAACAGTTTCGGACAAGATCCGTCGGACAAAATCCGATGGACAAAATCCGACGGATTTGGTTGTCGGAAACTCCGACCGTGTGTACAAGGGCTTATACTTATTTCCTATTTTTTATTTATGTTTATATTTTTTGACACAAGCACGATATATAAGGTGAATTATAAGGAGCACAACATTTTCTATTAGTTACCATTGTTTATACCTTAAAGGTATAGCACCAAATCTACTTCTCTCTCTTCACCAGCTTATTTCACCCATTGGGTGGCAATATTAGGTAGAGACAGCTCATACCTATGGTATATTTGCCTTATACATAACACAATCTCTTCCTCCACTTTCCATATCTCCACCTGGTTGAGAAACCCTCTGCATTGAACTGGACCACCCCAAATCGCTTGAGAAGCAGAGTGGAACAGATATACCTCTTATAGAGGTAATATTAAAGGAGGGCGCCTGCACAGAGACAGGAGCAGCAGCAGGGACGGCCTGCAACACAGGTTGTACCTGAGCAGCAACACTGGGAGATTACATGTGAGCCCTGTGATTCAGGAGCATCTGTAAGGCTAAGGCAGACTGATCCATATGATGATCCTGCTCATCCAACCTGGAAAAAATATTACCAACAAGTGGATTGACTGCATCTTCTGAATTCATGGCCTTTGCCTACTGTCAGAAAACATTAATCAGACCGAGACAGAAGTGCAGTTAAAATCACACATGTTTAATAATAATAATAATAAAAATAATAATAAAAGGTAAACAGAGCAAGGTAGTCAAATCATAGCCAGAGTTTGGTAACCGGAACAGACAGTCAGACAAGCCAGTAAATCAGGGAGCCAGAGATTAGCATACTTCAGGACAGGCCAGAAAATCAGGTAACTGGAGAATCAGCATAGTGGAACAGCAAGCAAGATCAGAAACCAGAAGGGACGTCAGCCAAGCAAGTCTTTAACAGGTACATAGGATAGAGTCTCTGTCACTTATCAGGTGTGACCAGAACTGTGTGGACAGTGAACAGAGGAACAAAATGCAAGTAAGGTGGAAATATTATGATTTATTAAACATAAGTGAAAATATATAAATACAACCTCCTTCAATATCACACAGTGCACAAAAACCAATACCAAACAAAGACCCACAAATAATCACAGTCAGGCAAGTATATACAATAATAGGGAAATGCCAGAATTGTAAACGTAGCCAGGCCAGTGTCATCAACAGGAGGTCAGCGGATGGGGACAGAGACAAACAGGACGAGGTGAGGATGGATGGATGGATAAGGCTGAAAGGCAAAGGTAAGGGAAACAGGATCACAGGAGGGATGGGTATAGGTACAAGGCTCAGGGTTCAGGTACAGGGATCAGGTTCAGAGACAGGATCAGGATCAGGATCAGGTTTCAGGATCAGGTTTCATGATCAGGTTCAGAGCTCAGAGAGTCAGGGCACAAGGAAGATACCAAGGCAAAGTGTGGGTGTGCTTTGCCGGGTACACATCTCCTCCAATCAGGCTCAGTTGATGCCTGATCGCAGGAGATGATGTTGGCTCCACACTGCCAGAAACCACCTGCTGGTGGGCACCAGTACTGTGGCCCAAAGATCAAATAATATCATCAGGCGGAGAGAGCTCCGCTGACAGTTCCAGACTGTCAGGAGACACCCGCTTGTGGACATCAGTACTACATGCCCATTGTCTGACAATGCTACCAGCAGGAGGAACCATTCCTGACAGTACCCCCTTAAAGGAGTGGCCTCCGGGAGCTCCAACTAGCCGCTGCTGGGAAAAGTCCAAGGCATCAAGCTGGGCAATGGGCAGAAACATATAACACTGGGCAAGAAAAAAGTCCAAGGCATCAAGCTAGGCAGCGGACAGAGTCACACCAAGCTGGGCATGACCAAAGTTCAAAGCATCAAGCCAGGAAAACAGGCCGAGTCCCTCCAAGCTGGACATAGGGAAGGTCGATGGCTTTAAACTGGCAATGGGCAGAGGCATCTCAGGCTGGGCAGCAACACATCAAGCTGGGCAGTGAGCAGTGGTACATTGAGCCGGGCAACATGCACATCGAGCTGGCAGTGGGCACAGACACATCAGGCTGGGCAATGGGCACCTCAAGCTGGGCAGCAGGCATGGACATAACAAGCTCGGCAGCGGGCACATGCACATCGAGCTGGGCAGTAGGCACATTGAGCTGGGCAATGGGCACAGATACATCAAACTGGGCAATGGGCACCTCAAGCTGGGCAGTAGGCACAGGGACATTAAGCTGGGCAGCAGACACATCAAGCTTGGCAGCAGGCACATCAAGCTGGGCAGCAGGCACATCGAGCTGGGCAGTGGGCACAGATACATCAGGCTGGGCAATGGGCATCTCAAGCTGGGCAGCAGGCACATCAAGCTGGGCATCGGGCATAGGCACATCCAGCTGGGCATCAGGCACATCGAGCTTGGCAGCAGGCACATCAAGCTGAACAGCAGGCAGCAACACATCAAGCTGAACAGCGAGCAGTGGTACATGGAGCCAGGCAACAGCCACATCAAGCTGGGCAGTAGGCATAGACACATCAGGCTGGGCAATGGGCACCTCAAGCTGGGCAGCAGGCATGGACATAACAAGCTCGGCAGAGGGTGTAGGCACATCAAGCTGGGCAGTAGGCACATTGAGCTTGGCAGTGGGCACAGATACATCAGGCAGGGCAATGGGCACCTCAAGCTGGATAGCAGGCATGGGCACATCAAGCTGTTCAGCAGACACATCAAGCTGGGCAGCAGATACATCAAACTGGGCAACAGACACATGAGGCTGGGTAGCAGGCACATAGAGATGGGCAACAGGCACGGGTACATCAGGCTGGACAGCAGGCAGAGGCATATCAGGCTGGGCAGCAGACAGGGGCACAACAGGCTGGGCAGCAGACAGGGGCACATAAGGCTGGGCAGCAGGCTCCGGGTCATCTGGCAGGGCAGCAGGCTCTGGGTCGTCTGGCAGGGCAGAAGGCCCCGTGTCATCTAGCAGGGCAGCAGGCTACGGGTTCTCTCCCAGGGCAGCAGGCTCTGGGTCATCTAGTAGGGCAACAGTCTCCACAGACCGGGAAATTAGTACCGGAACCTCAGACTGGGAAATGGGCACCTGAACCTCAGACCAGGAAAAGGGCACCGGGACTTCAGGCTGGAATACTGGCACCGGGACTTCAGACAGGACAGCAGGCAGAAGGCTGTCAGGGTTAGGTTCAGTATCATTGGAGGTAGACTGGAGCAAATTGGTTGGTGAGGAGGCAGGTTGGGTTACTGGCAGGATCATGGGAGTTGGAAAGAACTTTTGTTTATTTTTTTGGCTTGGCTACTGAAGTTCTATAAGAAACTGCAGGAGTGTAGGTATGGGATGAAGCAGACTGGAGAGGAGGGGTGGCATATGCCAGGGAAGAGGGAACAGTGGTTAGGGGAAGTTTTTTTGGAGTTGTTGTAGGCAGCAGAGAAGAGTAAGGTGAATTAAAAGCAGGATAGGGGCAGGGAGTAGAAACAGGGTATTGGTATTTGGTGGGAAGCAAAGTGTACTGGTCTGAAACTGAGGTTGCTATGGGTGATGGGGGAGAAAACACTTGAGCAGGCAGGTGTCTGGTAGCAGGATAGGTTTGTTGTGGGCTGGCTGAGGCTGATTGTAATATATTAGACCATGCTTGCATCACTGGTTGGACAAAGAACAGTTCACATGCTGCCTGTCTAATAAGGGTCTGTATTGAGTTAATACACTTTATGAGCACTTGTTGAGGACAAGCTGAATAGTGCTCAACAAAGTCTGCAGAATCATCCTCTAACAGCCACATCAGAGACTCCACATGATCAACACTGAAAAGGGGAGAAAAATCATCACAGGTCTTTGGAACACAGGACAAGGCTAGCTCAGCATTAAGGATGAGCTCAGGTGTGTTTGCATACTCCACGTGCAGAGCCCGCCAGGCAGTCAGTGCAGCGCTGCACTAATCACAGGCAGTGAGACATTGCCCCGATGCGTGGCTGCAGAGATCGGGCAATGTTTCACTGCCTGTGATTACCGCAGCGCTGCGCGTGGAGTATGCGAACATGCCTGAGCTCATCCTTACTCAGCATACATTTGGATTTAAGGCTGCACATCCCCAAACAACATACAGCCCTGATCAAGGGGGTGAGCCAAATAGATGATCTCTAGCAGTTGGTCACTTGTTTACTCTTTCAGTGCCTCGCAGAGATATTAGCCACTCTCTGATGCCAGCAGAGCATAATAAGAAATCACATTAGGATTCATCTCGGCAAAATCAACAGAACCAAGATAGTTCCTCTGTGCAGCCACTTCTGGTCAGGGATGGCCTTGGTATACTATCACGTATCATATGGGGACAGGGAAAAAACAGGACAAGGAGAGGATGGATGGATGAATAATGCTGAAAGGCAAAGTTAAGGGAAACAGGATCCCAGGAGGGATGGGTACAGGTACAAGGCTCAGGGTTCAGGTACAGGGATCAGGTTCAGAGACAGGATCAGAATCAGCTTTCAGGATCAGGTTCAGAACTCACAGAGTCAGGGCACAAGGAAGATACCAAGGCAAAGTGTGTGTGTGATTTGCCGGGTATTTATACACATCTCCTGCAATCAGACTCAGGTGATGCCTTATCACAGGAGATGATGTTGGCTCCACACTGCCAGGAAGCACCCGCTGGTGGGCGCCAGTACTTTGGCCCAAAGATTAAATATCATCAGCCGGAGAGAGCTCCCCTGACAGTTCCAGACTGTCAGGAGTCACCTGCTGGTGGACATCAGTACTGCCCGTCCAATGGTGGACAATGCTACCAGCAGGAGGAACAATTCCTGACAGTCTCTGGATGTGTTGACCAAGGCGAAGGCAGAGAGGAACTAAACTGAACAGCTTAAGTAACCAGCAGAACTGACAAACAGGATATCATCATCAGATGAGTCACTGTGGGAAAGATTGGAGCTGGCAACTAACCGACAGCTGAGAAAAGCTCTGAGAAGGAAGGGCTGAGCCCAGCCCCGACAGGCTGCTTCTGTTCTTCCTCCTCACCGATATGATTGTGCGATAGACCTCCTGTCTAACACTACTTTTTCGTTGAGAAGAATGATGGACCCTTACGGCCCTGTATTGATTACTGTGATCTGAACAAGATCACTATCCCTAACAAGTATCCCCTACCATTCATTACGTTTTAACCATATTCAGGGAGCTCACATTTTCACCAAATTGGATCTACAGGGAGCTTACAATTTGATTCACATTCATGAGGGTGATGAGTGGAAAACAGCTTTTAATACTCGTAAAGGTCACTATGAACTTGTCATGCCGTTTGGGTTGTGTAATGCACCAGCTGTCCTCTAGGAATTTGTCAATGACATTTTTCGTGAGTATTTGGGGCAGTTTGTACTTTTGTACTTGTGTATTTAAATGACATCTTGATTTACTCTTCTTCTCTCAGTAATCATTTCAATCACGTTCGTGCAGTCCTGTCAAAACTTCAGTAACACTCTCTGTATACAACATTTTCTAAATGTACTTTTCATGTCTCAGAAGTACCATTCCTGGATTACATACTGTCCAACACTGGGATGGCCATGGATCCTGCCAAATTACAGGCTATTTCCCATTGGGCTCAGCCTAAAGATGTAAAAGCAGTTCAACATTTCCTGGGCTTTGCTAACTTCTATAGGAAGTTTATTAGGAATTTTTCCACTGTTGTTGCACCAATTACTGCCCTAACCAAGAAAGGAGCCAATGTAGCTATTTGGTCACCCAAGACCATGTCTGCCTTTCAAAGACTTAAATCTGCCTTTGTCTCAGCACCTGTATTGACCCATATTGAACCACAAGGCCATTTACTGTGTAAGTTGATCTTTAAGCAGCAGTCATCTTCCTCTAACGAGCTCCATCTTTGTGCCTTTTTTCCTGGATGTTCTTCAGTGCAGAGCTAAACTATTACATTGGGAACCAGGAACTCTTATGCCGCATACACACGACCGGACTTTCCGTCAGAATAGGTCCAACGGAATAATTCCGTCGGATAGTGCGATCATGTGTGGGATAGTCCAATCATTTCTCTTTAAAAAATTCAGACGAACCTAGAAATAGAACATCTTTCAAATCTGTCTGACAGACTCAAGTCCTATCGGGAAATCTGTTCCTCTGTATGCTGGTCCGACGGATAAAATATGACACAAGGGCAGCTATTGGTTACTGGCTATTGAACTTCCTTTTCTAGTCCGATCGTACGTCATCACGTTCAAAACGAATGGACTTTCAAATGGACTTTAGTGTGTGGGCAAGTCCGTTTGTTCGGAAGTCTGACGTAACTTCGTCAAAAGTGCATCGGGAAGACCATCAGACCTTTTCTGCTGTAAAGTGTGTCCGTCAACTGGGCCCTTGAGGAATGGTGACATTGGCTTGAGGGGGCTCATCATTTGTAGTTTATACTGACAATAAGAACCTGGAGTACATTAGGATGGCCAGGCGCCTTAACTCTTATCAGGCCCATTGGTCCTTCTTCTTTACCCGCTTTGATTTTACTATTACCTACTGTCCTGGTTACAAGAATGCCAAGGCAGAAGCTTTGTCTCGCAGTTTTGAGCCCTGTTCGGGAACTTCATTTAAGATTAATAATATCTTACCTCCAGCACAAGTGATGGGGGCCCTTTTGCCTGACCTTTCAGACTCTATTTTAGAGGTTCAGTCTACGGTTTCATCCAATCTACCCCCTGGAAAACTGTTTGTCTCTCCATTTTAGTCTTAAAGTGCTTTCTGTAGCGCTTGATGCTAAGACTGCCGGGCACCCAGGAATTGCTAAAACCTTTTTCTTAATTTTGGGCTTTGGTGGCCCTCTCTCTCATACAGACTCCTGTTCCTATGTGAAAGATTGCAAAACCTGCGGTCGCTCTAAGTCCTCAAAAGTCAAGCCCTCTGAACTACTTATACCTTTGCCTGTCCCTAAACAACCATGGACACACATAGCTATGGACTTTGTTGTAGAACTTCTCCCCTCAAATGGGCTCACTGCCATCTGGGTGGTAGTGGACCGCTTTAGTAAAATAGCTAATTTCATTCCACTTGCCAAACTCCCCTCCTCAAAACTTCTGGCTTCCTTCTTTGTCCAAGAATACTTAGGCTCCATGGGGTGCCCCAGAACATTGTCTCCGAAAGGGGTACAACATTTTTTTCCAGGTTCTGGAAGGCCTTCTGTGACCTCTTGGGAAACAGCCTCTCTTTTTCATATGCCTATCATCCTTAAATTAATGGGCAAACTGAGAGGACAAACCAATCCCTGGAGACCTATCTTTGCTGTTTTGTCTCTGATAAGTAAGTGGAGTTGTCCTCAGCATTGCCCTGGGCTGAATTTTCCTATAATAACTGGCCTCTTCTACTGGAATTTCTACTTTCTATGTGTTTATAACTTGTCCTCTAGTTCCACTGCCCAAAAACGCTTTGCAGATCGTCTCCACTCTCAGGCTCCTCAGATTAAGGTCGGGGATAAGGTCTGGTTGTCCATGAGAAATCTGTCCCTCAAAGTTCGCTCACAGAAACTGGCTCCTAGGTTTATTGTGCCTTACAAAGTTATTCACCAGGTAAACCCAGTATCCTTTAACCACTTGACGACTGCTGCAGGCCGATATATGGCGGCACAATGGCAGTGGTGGGCAAATGAGCATACCTGTATGTCCCCTTTAATTGGCGGGGTTAGCGAGCATGCACGCCCACCATGTACAGAGTGACCGTGCCCATGGGACCCGCGGATTCAATGTCTGGTGGTCTCCCAGCAATCGTGTCACAGAGCCGCAGAATGGGGAAGTGCCTACGTAAACAAGGCATTTCCCCATTCTGCCTTGTGTCATGACAAAGATCACTGCTCCCTGTCATTGGAGGACATCAATTTTGTTTGGGTACAACTTCGCAACTTCACTTGTCAGTTAAAGTGACGCAGTACCGAATCGCAAAAAGTGCTCTGGTCAGGAAGGGGGTAAAATCTTCTGGGGCTGAAGTGGTTAAATTACAACTTTCTGCTTCCATGAGGTAGAACGTATTCTGGATTCCAGAAAAGTAAGTATTGCTGTCCAGTATCTGGTGGCCTGGAAGGGCTGTAGTCCAGAAGAAAATTTTTGGGTCCCAGCAGCATCTGTTCACGCTAACAGACTTGTTTGGAATTTCCATCACCAGAATCCTGACAAGCCTGCTCCTAGGGGTCTGGGGGCCCCTCCTCACTTAAGTGCTGCTCAGTATATAAGCAAACCGAACACTCTATCCCTTGCTTGTGATAGAGACACCGGTACCTACATTGTTCAAGATATGATATGTTTACTTTAAGATAATGTCCTTCCAAAACTATGCATTATTTTCATGGGCAGCATTTGGCAGAAAATGAAATATTTCTAAAATGCTCAGCTTTTCTTAAATTTTGTAATTGATGAAAGAATTCCTAAGTAGCTTTAGTCAAAGTTGGCATGCTAAAAAAATGTGTTTTTAGCTTCCAAATTCCTAATTCACTGCTGATTTCTCCAGAGGGTCAGAGGACGGAACCACACCTTACACCAGGAGACACAGGCATCTGAAACCCCCAGAAGCTGAATGCTGAGGACACTGTCAGAGGCTTCAGCACTTGTAGCAGAGGATAGGTAGAAGATGTGGCTCACTGAAGAGATGAGTATAAGATGTGATCTCTTGCAGGGACCTTTTGTCAGTGTTTTATAACATGTTGGAAAGGGGTAGGATAAGGAAAGGAGGGTAAGGTAAAGTGAAAAGTTGAGAAAGGAAAATGAAGAAGGGAAAGATAAAGTTAGATGGATGAAAGGTCAAGGATGAGGGAAAGGAAAGATGAAAGGAATGAATATATGTTAAGGAAAAGTGAAAGAAGTGAAATAATGGGTACTTGAAATTAAACTAAACTGAGACTCAAAACCAATAAAAATATTAAAAGACAGGAATGGAAAAAGGGCAAGAAAAGGAAAAGAAAATGAAAAAAACAGGTGAAGAATGGAAAGGAAAGGTAAGGAAACAGTTACACAAATCTCATAAAAATGTAGTGTTTTTTTTTCTCTTTGCTGGAATTGTCTTTTTAACAAGTCACAGTACATAGACAAAACAAAGGTTACATAATAGATGAGACACTTGATGTCAAGAACACAGACTATGGCTTTTGTTACATTTACAGACATTTTAATGCTCCCCCAATGGAAATGTCATCAGAGCAGTGGACCTAAAGGAATTTTGTGGCCAGAAGCAAGTTCCACAATTTGGAACATCAAACTTGATGCAAATCAGCTCCCCTTGTTGTGTTGGAGCAGTAAGATGAAAGTTTGAAAAGATGAAAGCGTTAGCATGAGAGATGGTATTAAAACAAGTAGTTTTAACAAGGCATTTCACGCAAATATGGCATCTTGTTTTCAGGCAACTTAAAAGATTGCCTAAAGGGCTACCAAAGCTCTTTCTTTATCTCTATATTGAAGTAATTGAATTACTTGAGTACCTTCCCAAAACTTTACACTTTAGACATGTATTTTTTGATGCAGAACATCTGCTTGATACACAGGATTGCTGAGCTTTATATGACAGTTTGATGGCGTTTGTCATGAAGCTTTGGTCAAATAACATGCTTACTATTTTACATAGTTTCTGTGCAGAGCTGCACCAGATTCACTCTCCAGTTTTAGTAAATCAACCCCACTGCATCATGTTATAGAGATTTAATTTCACTTACCATTCCAAAGTCAAAACAGGAAGTGAAATCAATGTCTTCTTTAAAGATTTATCCTCACCTTTTGTTCCACTGATAAACATAAAACGTTTGGATTTATTGTTACTTTGTCTTGTAGAGAAAGTTAACCCTTGTAAACACGGTCAGAGAATCCGTCGGAATGTGTCCTATCGGACCATGTTGTCGGATAATCAGACTGTGTGTGGTATGCATCGGACTGATTCCGTCGGAATATCCGTCGGACCGAGTTTTCCAACTTGCTGGAAATATTTTCCGACAAACTGGTCCGATCGTACATACTCCGATCATGTGTGGCCTACTCTGACAGACAAGGTGCCACGCATGCTCACATTCAATATCCGACACGGAAGCGCTTGTTCAGGTAAAACTACTGCTCGTAAGCGATATAGCACATTCGCCACGCTGCAATGTTAAAAATTCTTTAATGAAGCGCATTCTCTTGTTCTTTACAATGCTGCAAGAACGAACTTCTTTTGATGCTCATAGTCACACACACTTCTCCCGAACGTATTTCATTACTATTTTTTAACCATTTCAGCAATACAATTTTAGTTTGCATCACATCTACACAATTTTAGATTTTGTTTATTCTTTTTTGGATGTTTTTTTATTTTTAATTCCTAAAAATCTCCTTTAAAGACAGTTTGCTAATTTCTCATTTTTTTTGGGGTGTTTTTTGTGTGTAAACTTACCACAACAACATTATTTTATTTTTTATCTTTGGTTTTTCTTTTTCTACAGGAGGTTGTTTAGTGTTGGTACCCCTTGTTATTCATTTCACTTTGTATTTTTGAAATGTACCTGCCTGCTCACAAATAAACTGTCCTTTTGGAAGGAAAACACATTACACAAGTATTTCATCAAGCAAAAAAAACCTTTATTTTGGTCGCTATAAAATAAAAATAGGAACGCAGCGCTGGAGAAACTTCTTACTTTGGTGCAGCCTTTGGCCCCCAGGGCAGACATGAACAAATTAGAATGGCCTGAGGAGTACATATCTCAGGGAGAGAAGTCTGGTCCCGAAGTCCTAGAGATCAGGAAATTCAGATGCCATTTATGTCCACAGGATGTGGATCTTCAAGAGGCTGCATCTTCTGGCAGACCAGACTGAACCCAGGCCATCACTCTCTCGTCTTCCTTGGGCACTTCCCACTAGGCATCCTTCGAGGCTGTGGCTGGGCTCCTGTAGTTGGGGCAGGAGGAGGAGGAGGAGAAGGAGGGCGTTGTTCGACCTCCTGGCTGCCACTTGCCACAGCCTCCCCCCGACTGAGGTCTTCCTGTATATGAAAAGGGGACATAGTTTTAGTTTTTTGCTCATCAATCACACCATTTTGTGCTCCTGGCTTTTGATAATTGAATGTTACCAAATAGAACAGACTATCATTCTGAGACCAGCATTTTTCTTTCCCATCCCAATCATTTTTGGTCACTACTGTCTATTGAGATGTAAACCACTTTGAGAAATCACAACTTACTGATCAATAAAAACATCTAGTTAACATCATTAAATGTAACACAAGAAATATGTTCAACAATGCAATACCTGTCTCAAGCTGGGCCCCACCACATGTCGCTGCCTGGAAGGCCCAGGTTGGACGTTGGAAGCCTCAGCTGGGGGTGAAGGATGCCTTGAAGGAAGACTGGAGAGTGGTGGCCTGAGTGGTGGCCTGGGTACCCCCTGGTCTACCAGAAAATGCAGCCTGGCAAAGTGAACCATCCTGGGGTAATAAACAGCATCTGTATCTCCTGCTCTCAAGGACTCCAGGTGCTACTTTCTCTCCCTGAAATATGTAATCCTCATGGCCCCAATTTTCCTATTCAGATAGGCCATGTCTGCCGATGGGACCATGATCCACACCAAAGAAAGAAGTTTCTCCAGCGCTGCGTTCCTCTTTGTTATGTCGGCATAAAACTCGTTGTGGAACTGCCACAGGCAGGGCATCTCCTTGTAGAGTTCTAGGAATAGCCCCATAAAATTTGTGTTTTGGAAGGGATCCATATTGTCTGAAAGACACAACACAAGACAAACCCACAAGTACAAATAATCCCATTAAAAACCCTCCTAATCTTTTCCCAACATCTGCCTATATAGAAGCAGTCTAGTCTAGTGAAACACCAAGTTAAAAATGTTACCTTCGTTTGCACGTTCGTCGCGTCCGTGCCTCACTCTCTTCCCAGTTCGTAAGGACGATACACGCGTGTTGCGTTTTATATACAGTGCGCATGCGTGAAACTACGCCTGCCCCTGACGTTCTTTCTAGACTATTCCCCGCCCCTTCGCTTCCGGCGCAGTGGGGAGAGCACACGGCGGAGAGAACGCAGGTGCGCACTAATAATAGTTCCACTAACGAGGAGGAGGGTGAAAGCCCGGAGCCTGAAACGTCCCAATCCAGGAAGACAAGATTTAAGGCCTCAAATATGTCTTTTGGAGAGATGTTGGAGATGGGCGACATATTGAACAGGACCGACTATAATGGGAAGTATGGACCTTTCCCAAACCCAAATATCAGAAAGGCCAAGATCATGTCTAAAGTTGTGAAGAGTCTTCATAAGAATTTTTGGGTACGCCGATCCAAGGATCAACTGAGAAAACGCTGGTCAGACCTGAAACTGAAGGAGCACGGGCAGTACCTAAGCGTGTTCTTAAAAAAAGTAAGTAGTTGTCATGTGTTCATATCATTATTCTTGCTTGCATACTGCTCCATGTGCTTTGATTTCATGTTGTGCATTTTAAAATGGCCACTTTCAAGTTAATGGTTTCATTCGTTCGTAAGAAACATCGTTCTGCAGGGAAGTATTCCAGCTTAACAAAGTGTCCACAGTAATGTTCTCTCCTTGTAACTCGGCCAAAAAACACAATTGTACAACACTTTCAAGCAATGTTTCAGATTCCTATTTCTGCCCTCTGTGTGCTAATTATTCTTTGTTTACATTCTCATAGGGGAGAGAAGACTCGGCAGGTATGAGGACACCAGGGACCACACCCCTCCCAAAGAAGGCCAACTTCCAAAAGCAGAAACAGAGGAGCAGGAGCAGGAGGAGGAGGAGGAAGGAGAGATCGTGGAGGTTGGGCAAATTGTCACCACAACAGGTGAATGTTGGAGAACACAGCTTCCGGTAAGCTCATCAATGTATGTCACCATATTTTTATTACATGGTGTGTTTTTTTGCTTTGTTTTGTAGGTGATGTGGAAAAAGATTCTCGTTTTACCAGTGAAAGTGCCCAGATCCTGATTGGGGAGATAATGGGGTGCAATAGGGATTTGGAAAATATACAGCAAAACATCAGTGATGTTAAAACTAAAATGAAGAACATCATTGATGTTTTGGGGAGAGTGTGAAACACAAAAAACTAGATAGGGTTTTATTTTTGATATTTGAAACGAAAAATGTTGTATTTATCGAAATTCCAAATTTGGAAGATGCACAGAGTGTGTAAACATGCGCTATCTCCCATCATGGAGGATCAATGTACGTGATTTGTGTAAAGTGTCTGAGATGAAGGGGTTGCAGCCCCAAAGCATGCACATTGATCCCCCATGATGGGAGATAGCACATGTTGACACACTGTGCATCTTCCAAATTTGGAATTTTCAGGGGTCACACCCCATGTGATGAAGGCAATATCAGCCCAGTTTGTACATACTCATGTCTGATATTGTCTTCACTTTTCAAAGTTGAACTTTGTAAGTTCCTGTGTTCTGTATTTTACGGTTTGATACATGCCTGTTTACACAAAAACAACAAGTAAACAAAATTCTGATTAAACTCTGTTTTTGATACACACAATTTTTTGGTTTGTTGTAAAAACCTTTTTTAAACGCACATGTGAATGTGCTTGTATTAAAAAGTTTAATTCTCAACAATGTGTGGCTTCCTTTTTCATTGCGCAAAAAATGTATTTGTAGTAAAATTTGAGTTTGTGCTGAGAAGGAGTGTGATTTACTAAAGGAAACTCCACTTTGCACTCCAAGTGCAGTTTCAGGTGTACTTTTGCAGTGCACTTGTAGTGCATAGGGGATGTGCCTTTAGTAAAAAGCACCCACAGTGAGGTGTAAATTTTGACAATCATGCAATTTTCCTGCCATGGTGACAAAAATTAGCATGATTTTGGTCAGTAATGCACTACATACATTAGTTACAAAAACAAGGTGTGTGTGTAGCAGACCCACAACATAATAAGATTATCTGAAGAAGAGACTGTCCCCTCATCTCGCTCTGAACTTGGGTTTGCACTGTTGGTGAAAAAGGCACAACTTGAAAAAAACTGGCAAAGTGGGAGGTCACAGTCTGCCATTCCTGTGGCGTTGAAGGACACTGTGTAGTGAAACAAGAACACAAATTAGTAATTTGAAAAATCAACATTGCAAGCAGATTAGACACCCACATTTTTGGTCAAAATTAGTATAACAATTTGGGAACTGAGTATTTAAAGCCTAAAGTATAAGGTCCCCTTATGAGAGTCATCACCCCCCATCCCCCCCATCTGATGTGCCCTTGCTAAAAAATGAGGGGGGATGTTTAGGACAGGTAACCCTCTCCACTTGATTGAGAGCTAAATGCCTAAATAATGTGTGATACTTTGGGAAGCCCCTCCTTACTTACACTATTGGCAGCCCACCGGACAGGTAAGAAGTGTCATAATAACAAAAAGAAAACAAAATGGAAGCACATTTTGACATTCTGCTATTACAAATCAAGATAATTAATATGTTTAAAAAAAAAAATTGCATTTGAAAGTATTGAGGCAGGCTCTTACACTACATGCTTAGATGAACTCGTCCATAAATGTGATAATCAAAAAGGTAGGTATAGTGTGTATTGGGTTATTGTATTGTATCAAGTCATCAGATAGAGGATTGCTATCAGCTGAGCTAGCAGTTGGGGGGAGGGGGGTTACTAATGAGTTTGGCACAACCCCAAAAATTTCAAAAAAGTCACTCTGCATGAATTGAAGCACACACATAACATTTGTAGAGATTTTAGGGGGTGTTTAGGGGAAAGCAATACTATGGAGCTGACAAAAGACATTGGTAAGTGACTAGACTATAGTTTGAAGAGCATGGTGGGGAAGTTAGTGAGGCAAATCTGCATGAGGACAAAGGGGCAGAGTTTATGAATTAGAGCATATTGCAATGATGTTAAGTAGAGAATGAGGAAAGAAATGCAAGACATTAGCAAGCATGAAATACATAGAATGTGATGTTTAAGGAGAAAACTTACCTTCATATAGTCCTTCTGCAGGACCTGAATGATGGCAGAACAGGTCTCTGGAATAATGATCCCCAGAGCCTGGAGATAACTTGAGGTCCTGAAGGCTTCTCCCTGTCGCCAAGTAGCGCAACGTGGTGATGAGCCTCTGCTCTGGAGTGATGGCTTGCCGCATGCAGGTATCCTGCCTGGTGATATAAGGGGTTAGAAAAGCCAGCAGACGGTGAAAAACATGGTCCGTCATCTGGAGATAATTCCTGAAATCATCAGGATTATTCTCGCGGATCTCACGGAGCAAAGGCATGTGCGAGAACTGGTGACGCTGGCGCAACCAATTTTTGGTTGCGCCAGCGACGTCTCCCTCGCGGGCCCCGCCTACCTGGAGACGCGCTCGAAATGAGCGGACTTTCCTCCGCGTGTGTGGGCGAGTCCGTTCATTTCAAAAGTAGGGCGGATTGTATGGCGGACTTAGTCCGCCGTATTAGTCCGCTCAAAAAGTACCGTGTGTGGGCAAGTCCGTTCATTCAAAAGTATGACGGACTGTCTGACGGACTTAGTTGGCCAGACAATCCGCCACGTGTGTACGCGGCCTTAGTCCGCCAGACTGCACGCTGAAAAAGTCAGCTGAAGCTCACACACGAGCGGACTGTCCGCTGAAATGTGTTTCGACGGACTAAGTTGGACAGACAGTCCGCCCGTGTGTACGCGGCTTAAAAAGCGCAAATCGTCTCTCACCAAACTTCTACTAACACGAGATCAGCAGAAGGAGCCCAAAGGGTGCCGGACGTGGTGCTGAACTTCCCTTTTCTAGTCCCGCCGCAAAATCCGACAACTTGGTCCGACCGTGTGTATGCAACAGTTTCGGACACAATCCGTTGGACAAAATCCAACGGATTTGGTTGACAGAATGTCCGACCGTGTGTACAGGGGCTTACTCCTCACCATGACAAATGGAGGATATAAATTTAACCAGCAAAAACACAGGCTCCAATAAAAACCTTATTACTTTCTAGAATTATTGACTGCAACCAAAAAAAGAGGTCAGAAATGGAATTCTTAGGCCCCTTTCACACTGGGGCGGTGCGGCCATCGGCGGTAAAGCGCCGCTATTTTTAGCGGTGCTTTACCGTCGTTTTAGCGGTGGTCTGCAGGCGCTAGTGGGGTGGTTTTCTCTTTTCCAAGAATTTTATTAAGTGTAAAAACAATACAGCAAAAAAAACATATGATTAACAGCTGTTACAAAAGGTAAGACATATAGAGCTTGTTGTACATATAATAGCTCGCATAACAGTGAAAATCAAGAATGAACTTTAAGATCCTAATATAATTGTCGAACCACCCGGACAGTGGGATTTGCACAAATATACATCTTTATGGGGGTCCGTTAGCTATATAACATGTTCGTTTCAGTAAGCAGTGAATGGTAATCATCTTACTATAAGCCAAGGAGAAGGAGGGGGGGGGTAGGGCGGAGGAAAAAGTAGGGGAAGAGGGGGGTGGATGAGAGGGGGGGGGATAGTGGGTTCAACTCCGCTGCTCTTAGTCAGAAGTAGGGAGTGAGGAGAACAATGCGATGGGCGGGAGGGTTGTGTGGTATTGTAACCCTATGCTAGTTTATAGGGGTGGAAGTGTCGGGGATAAGGGAATTCTGATATATTTCCTGGGGGGGGGGATGTAGTAAAGGGAAGTTAGTCAGATTGGTGTGAAAGAAGGCCAAAGAAAATAGGACTCAGGATGAGATGTAGGGTGCGGGTCCAGTTCCGTCAGTTAAACTAGTTGTTACGTGTTATAATGCGGTTAAAATCTGGCGTGGTTAAGAAATGTTTCCAGCATGCCCATTTTGACCCATATGTACTTGGTTTGTCTTTGGCTATGTGAATTAGTTCTTCCATGTCCGCTATCCTTTGCATTTTCAGAAACCAGGTGTGGACGGTAGGGACAGAGCGGGATTTCCAGTGGATTGGAATACATTGCTTAGCAGCGTTGATCATATGTATTATAATGGATTTGCGATATGTAGATTGTGACAAAGTAGTGTGGTGTAAAAGGAATTGAGCAGGGCAGTAAGGTACTTCATAGGTCGTTATGGTTTTTATCAATTGATGTATGGTTGTCCAGAAGGGTTGGAGAGAGGGGCAGGTCCACCAGACGTGGAGCAGGGTGCCTCGGTTTTGTTGGCATCTCCAGCATGTTTCTGAAATGGAGGAGTCCCATTTGTGTAGTCTCTCTGGTGTTTTATACCAACGGGAGAGAATTTTGTACCCCGTTTCTTGAACGGATACATTTGTGGAGCCCTTATGGATGTTACGAAATATGTTGTCCCAGTCATCTTCTGTAAGTGTAAGGTTCAGGTTTTGTTCCCAAGCTGTACAAGTTCGAAGGTCGTTAGATTTGCAGTCACCAAATAAGAGAGAATGTGTTTGGGAGATAAGGTGTGTGTGGGGTGAATCTGCGGCGCAGAGCTGTTCAAAGGGCGTTAATTGTCTCGAAAGGTCCGTCACATTCCCCAGTTTTTTGAGGAAATGGGATATTTGTTGGAAGGTCCAGAAGGGAATAGGGGCTGTTTGCATCTCACTAGCTAATTGGGAGGATGATTTAGGGCGTCCATTGTTATAAAAATGTTGTAGAAGGATATGTGGTCGTGACCAGTGGCCTTGGAGGAAGTTGGGGTACATCCCAGGCGGGAAGTCAGGGTTTAATTTAAGTGGAGTTAGAGGGCTCGTGATGGAAGAGATGGAGGATTGTGTGCATAGTTTTCGAAAACATCGCAAAGTCGGAGCTATGAGTGGGTGTAATTTGATTTCCTTTTGGGAAAGCGAAGACTGAACCCACGGGAGGGATCTGAGTGGCAGTATAGTGCATGAGGATTCTAGGGATATCCAATCTTTGTTAGGCGACTGGGTATTCCAGTCTACAATTCTAGTGAGTTGAACTGCATGGTAGTAGTTCGACAGGTCTGGAAGGCCTATGCCACCAAGATGTTTGGGACGAGTCAGGGAGGTGTATTTGATCCTCGGTCTGCGGGAGCCCCAGAGAAATCTGGAGCATATGCTTCTGTAGGATTGGAAGAACGATCGTGGGAGATGTATGGGGATCGTCTGAAGTATGTATAAAAGTCTCGGTAGAACATTCATTTTTAATATGGCGGCTCTGCCGAACCACGAAAATATTGGCTTATCCCAACGTTTCAGGTCGGAAATAATTTTTTGTAACATGGTATGGAAGTTTCTTATGTATAGGTCTTTTAGGTGGGACGTCAGATGTATGCCCAGGTAGGTAATGGAGTGGTCATTCCAGTGAAATGGGAAGTTTGCTTTACAGTGGAGTACGTCTTCAGAGGGGAGGGAAACATTGAGGGCATATGATTTAGAGAAATTAATTTTCAGGTTGGATAGTATGTTGAAATTTTTAAATTCACTCAGTAAAATCGGAATTGATGTGTGTGGACGAGTAAGGAAAAGTAGGATATCGTCTGCAAAGGCAGCAAGTTTGTATTCTTTGGTTGTGGTCTTGATTCCTGATATATCGGGGTTATGTCTAATGCTGTTAAGAAGGGGTTCAAGGGTGAGAATAAAGAGGATAGGAGACAGGGGGCATCCCTGTCTGGTTCCATTGGATATGGAGAAGGCATCCGACAGGGCATTATTGACACGGACCTTGGCCGTTGGGTTGTGGTATAGGGAGTTAACCAGGGTGGAAAATTGTGGACCAAAGCCAAAGGATTGTAAAACAGCTTGCATGTAATCCCATGCTACCCTGTCGAATGCCTTCTCCGCATCAAGGGATAGGAAAAATCCCTTACTTTTGGAAGTTGTGATAATGTGGTGTAAGTTTATAGCTTTGAGAGTGTTATCTCTAGCTTCACGGTTGGGGACAAATCCCACTTGGTCCTTAGCAATGAGGGAAGGCAGAATGGGGAGTATCCTATTGGCCAAGATTTTGGCGAAGAGTTTGACGTCCGCATTAAGTAGGGATATTGGTCTGTAGCTAGCTGGTTGTGTGGGGTCTTTGTCATCTTTGGGTATAACCACTATGTGAGCTTCAAGCATCTCTTTATGCATGTGAGTCGTGTCAGAAAGAGAGTTGAAAGCTGATAAGAATGGCTTATGTAAAATATCTGAGAAAGTTTTGTAATAGACTGCAGGCAATCCGTCCGGGCCTGGGCTTTTGCCTGATTTCGTTTGTTTAAGAGCTTTGTCCCATTCAGCTTGGGTAATGGGGCCTTCCAGGTCAGCTAGAAGGTCCTGTGTTAAGAGTTTTGGGCAATATCTGTTTAGAAATTCCGTCATTTGTCGTAGTCTAGTTTGGGAAGGGGGTGGGTGGTTATCAGATCCTTTTAAATTGTACAGTTTAGCGTAGAATTGCTCAAACTCCCATGCAATCTCATTATTTTTGGTGTGTTTAATTCCCGTTGGGGAGTTTAAGCAGTGAACGGTAGAATCAGTCTTTTTAGAATGGAGTGCCCTTGCTAACATTTTACTGCTTTTGTTCCCGAATTCGTAAAAGTATCTTTGGGATAGCATGTATCGTTTCCTAATGTGCTTGCCTAGTTCCTCCTGTATTTGAGTCCTGGTAGCTTGAAGGTCTTGGAACGTTTGAAAGGCTAAGGTACGTTTGTGGGTCGACTCCAGTGTTTTGAGTTTGTCAAATAATTGTTGAAGATACTTCTGTTTGTCTCTTTTAGCTTTGGCTGAGATAGAGATCATTTTTCCTCTTATAACGCACTTATGGGCAGCCCATTGTGTCATTAAAGGAGTGTCTGGTGTGTCATTCTCTTTAAAATAGTCATTCAAGCAAGTTCTGAGTTCCGCTACGTTCCCTACGTCTGAGAGGATAGCGGAGTCTAGTCTCCAAATTTGGGTACGAGTCAGTCTATCGGGAAGTGTCAGCGTAGCCGTAATGGGGTGGTGGTCTGAATGAGTCATCGGTTCTATTGTCGCATTTGTCAGATAGGCAAGATCAGGTTGAGTCAGGAATAAGTAGTCAATCCGTGAGTACCTGTTATGAGGGGATGAATAGAAGGTAAAGTCTTTCATTGTAGGATGTGTTGTGCGCCATGTGTCATGGAGAGAAAGTTTTTGGAGGCAAAGCTTAATCTGACGAAGTGCTCTATAAGGAAGAGAGGAAGAGCCCGTGGACGTGTCCACCAGAGGGTCCAGAGGGACATTGAAGTCACCACCCAAGAGCAAAATACCTGATTGGAATTCCTGTAATTTGGTGGAGACGGCACGAAAAAAGGATACTTGGGTTTTATTTGGGCTATATAAATTGGCCAGAGTTATAGGTTTGTTGTGCCAAGTGCCTTTGAGAAAGATGTATCTACCCTGTTCGTCCTGTAGTGTGTCAGAAATCTGTATAGAGGCATGCTTGGAGAACAGGATAGATACACCTTTGGTTTTAGAGGTTGGGGATGTAGCATGGTAGTGGGTAGGGTAGAAATCCGAAGATAATTTGGGAATTTTCGGGGAGTGAAAGTGTGTTTCCTGTAGGAAGACTACATCCGCTTTCAATCGTTGCATGCTTAATAGGATCGCTTTTCTTTTTTCTGGGATATTTAGACCTTTTACGTTAAGAGAAGCTATTTTGAGCGAGGGGAGGGTGGTTTTGGAGTTTACGGTGTTCATCATGGGTATTTTCCTAGACATGAGTGGAGTATCAGAGTGAGGCGGTGCACCTCCGGGGCGAAGAGGGCAGCGGAGAGGAACCCAAACGTCTATAGGCCTGTGAAAAAGAGGGGAATGGGTAGGGGTAAGAATAGGCAAAAGGGGAGGCGGTAAGGGGGGGATAGGACGGAAGAACTATAGAAGTTAGAGCTTGTGTAACTGCGTGTATGGGGGGGATACACAGCAAAGTTGGAAACGTATATACTGGGGTCAGGTGCAATTCTAAGTCACACCCAACTGAGGTAAATCCAGTAAAAGTCAGATCACTCTCAAAGGAGATCTCTGTGGGTGAGGGTGGAAGGTGTCGAAGTGAGATGTGATAGGGTCTCGAGGTCCTGTAAGGTCTCGAAGCCTATGATTAAAACTTCAAACATCAAAATAAACCGTTGCGGAGAGGGGACGCTGGGTAGCGCATGAAGTTCCGCTAGTTACCTAAAATAAAGGGCGGAAGGGCCAAGCAAGGTATGAGGTTAACAACAGAGGAGTTGTGTGGTCACCAAATGCAAGCATATCTCAATCAGAACGGAGTGAGAGGGTAAAAATCAGTCCTGTAATTAGGTGTACTCGGATAAGGATTTAACAGGTAGATAATAAAGGAGAACTAGTGGGACAGCTACCATAGACCTAGGTAGATACATGTTACTGGCTGTGTGGGTGCCAATAGGTTGTCCGTCTGCAAGTGTTGGCTGTCCAGTATAGCAGGAGTCTGCCTGGTGGGTTATGCAACTTAACAAGGTAAAATCAAACCGTTTAACAAAGCAGTAACGAAATAAAGAACAATCAAATAGGCAGGGCTGGGAAAGGAGTCCCTATGTCAGCCTGTATTAGAACCCCGGCTCAAGATAAAGATGGCATATTTCTGATCAAACATTAACCCCCCTTTAACGTAACATGTTCATATTATCGATTCCCAAAGGTGAGGAGTACAATAAGGCACATAAATTATAGAGACCATGGCATATATAACATACTTGCATAACATGCTCACATGGCGATCGATCAATTTTGAAGGGGGGAACCAAGTGGCTTAGTTTTCAATCATGAGAGGGTATGATGCGAGGTGGGCATCAACAGATGTGGCACCAAAGAGACTCGGATTTTGGCATGAGACAATCAGCTAGAGAATCATGGCAGGGTAATGCCAATTATTCAGGGAATGCGGAGAATCTCTAGAAGTCGGGTATTGCGGAACTGAGGTATCGATCGCCATGGGAGTCATACTTAACATAAGAAATAAACAGGAAGACAAGAAAAAGAAAAGAAAAAGAGAAAAGAGAAAGAAAAAGAAAAGATCAAGAAAAAGAAGAAGAAAAAAGAAAAAGAGAAAAAGGAAGGGAGAGAAAAAAGGAGAAGGAAAAGAAAAAGAAGAAAAAAGAAGAAGGAAAGACAGTGGGTGCAAGGAAGGCAAGTGTTCAGCATGAGTATACAGTAAGTGATCTCACTAATTTTGCAAAAGCAAAGAAGATGGAGCTTTGGGTATGCAAGCTGTAGTTAGAGTGGATTGCAGCGTAGGAGTTTTAAAGCACAGTCACATTTGCTCTGCGGGGTCTGGTGAGGCGATCAGCAGGGTGTCCGGGTAAAGGCAACAAATCCGCCGGAGCTCTGAAGGGACTGAGCGGACTTAGTGAACATTAAGATCGGTGTCCTATAAAGGGTATAGACAGTTACTCACCAGACCCGTTGATCTCGTAGGAACGCGTCAAGGCAGGAAGTGAGGGAAGATGACCAGTGAGATTGAAGGGGAACGTGCCTCCATGGGTAGATTGTAGTTACCAGTGAGTCATGGGAGGGCATGTGGGGGAAACGGAATATAAAGATTTAGTAGAAAAATAAAAAGGGGGTAGCGCCATGAGATCCGGGGTTTAATAAGATGATGGCCATAGGTAATGCACAGGGAGAGGTGTCATGCCAGTCAGGCTCTTCGTTGTCTCCGGTAGTCCGGGGATGCTGTGGGGCTATTATTTCTCACATTGCCTGCTGCGCGTGGAGAAGCAGGTGCAGGTGGGGGGTATGCTCTCCGACGGCGGCTGATGCTGAAGTTCCCTGCTTCCGCTATGCCGTCCATGAGCTCCGCTCTGTGCATGGTGGGTAGGCGAAATTCGCTGTACCAATCAGGTACTTCAACGATCGGTAAGTTGAGCGTCGAGCAAAAATGTTCCATGTCCTCTGGAACTCTGAGGTTCGCTGTGTGACCGTTAGCAGTAGCTGAGAGACAAAACGGATACTTCCATCTGTATGTGACTGCTCTGTCACGAAGGACATCCAGGAGGGGCCTCAGTTCTCTTCTCCTCTGCAGGGTAATGGAAGATAGGTCTTGAAAGATTTTTATCTCGGATCCTTGATGAACGATTCTTCCTTTGGCTCTCGCCCTTCTCATTATTTCTTCTTTTAAAATAAAATCTGTGAGACAGCATATTATGTCCCTTGGTGGGTCCGCTTCTCTTCCTCTAGGGCGAAGCGCTCTATGTATCCGTTCAAAGGGTATTGCGGTATCCAGGGGTCTGTCCAACAAATCATTGAAGATGGATGCTACGGTTTGAGCAATTTGCGGTGGATCCACAGATTCGGGGAGACCTCTCACTCTCAAATTTCGTCGTCTGCCTCTGTTGTCGAGGTCTTCTAAATGACGGTTTACCTCCTGGAGGTGGTTCCGAAATCTGCTGGACTTGGCATAGTGAGGCGTCGTGTCGGGCCTGTGTGTCTTCAACCTCATCTAACCGCGCTGTCATGGCCTGGAAATCCGAGCGCAGTTCCGAGATGGCTGCGGATAGCGTGTTTTTAATGTCCGCAGCTACCGCTCGTAAGTCCGCGATGCTGAGGGCGGGAGACATCGGAGGATCGAGTGCCTGAGCTGGTGGGCTGCGGCTCCGAGATCTGAGGCGTCTGCTGGCTGAGGGGGCCTCGTGCGCCGCAGCCTGGATTTGGGCCTCCTGCGAAGCGCCTCTGGCTCGAGACCGGAATATCTCCGGTATATGCGGGCTTGGCGGAGGGTCTTGGCTCCTGGGTGTACGAGCACTTGCTGGGGGGATGTTTTGTTGTGTGCTCCCCATGGTAGGTAGCTGTGGGTAAGTTTTAGCCGAATATAGCTGGACCTCTCAGGACGGGAGAGAAGGATCAAGTGTCCATCGTCTTCAGGCTCCAAGCCACGCCCCCTAGTGGGGTGGTTTTAACCCCCGCTAGTGGCTGAAAAAGGGTTAAAACCGCCCGCAAAGCGCCGCTGTCCCATTGATTTCAATGGGTAGGAGCAGTTTAGGAGCGGTGAATACACCGCTCCTTCACCGCTCCAAAGATGCGGCTAGCAGGACTTTTTTCACCGTCCTGCCAGCGCACCACTCCAGTGTGAAAGCCCTCCGGCTTTCACACTGGAGTGAAAGGGGCAGGTTTTTTCAGGCGCTACACAGGCCCTATTTTTAGCGCTATAACACCTGAAAACCGCCCCAGTGTGAAAGGGGCCTTAGACTTTACTTGAATCTCATCCCAGGGAAAATATTTAAAGTAAAGAGAACAAACCAGAGAAGTGGACAACAAGTGCCCTGACACTGATGTAGACCTCGCTACTAGATAACGCAATGCTGTAGAACAGGTTTGGCGAATATTCATGTAATACTATGTAGGTTCCCCTGAGCCGGGTAAGGAATCGCTAGCATATGACGCTGTACACAGTTTCTGTTAAGTTATACAGAAGCCCAGATGTAAGTGTGGTATTTGTTAATAAATACTACAGTATATTTTATTTGGGTTCCCATGCTCCTGTGTGTTTAACTTTTTGCGCTCTGGGAAAATATAAATCCTCAAAATCGTACCAATGATAATACATATATGATGCATTTTTCCTGGCTAAATGGGAATCAGACCTTGACACCATTCTTCCAAAACACCAGAAAGACAGAGTCCTACGACTGACACACATATCGTCACTTGCTTCCAAAATGGCAGAGGTCAACTACAAACTGCTTACCAGATGGCATTATACTCCATCAAAACTACATTGGATGTTCCCCATTAATTCCTCATTGTGTTGGAGGAATTGTGGTAACACAGCAACCCATGCACACATCTGGTGGTCTTGTCCAATTATTCGCCCCTTCTGGTCCTCAGTGCTCCAGCTCCTACAGCGAATCACAGACGTTAGCCTACCTAATGACCCTTGGACTGTCCTTTTCCACGCTACCCATAAACCCATTGGCACTTATAAACGCTCACTCGTACCACACCTGCTCAACACAGCTAAGGCTCTAATACCCTCACTCTAGGGACAACCCAAAATTCCTTCATTAAAAACCTGGATGGAAAAAATATCAGAAGTACACCTCATGGAAGACATCACCCATTGTAACAGGAACACCTCCCAGCGACGCTCTCTAACCTGGACCCCATGGTTAGAATTCTTATCCACCCCCGACTACAAAGAACTCATAACTCAAACACACGGAGATGGTGCCCACCTCCTCTGAGAGACTCGCCTGACAACCCTTTACTGAACGATTAGTCTTCACTGTGTTACAGCCACGCATTTCAACGCCCTCCCCCCCCACCCCTCCCTTCTGGACCCTTACTTTTCCTTGCTCTTCTTTCTTTCTATGGTTTTCCCATGTGCCCCTACAGCCTTGATTCCCTGTTAGCCCTTGTACACACGGTCGGAGAATCTGTCGGAATGAGTCTTATCGGACCGTGTCGTCAGATAATCCGACTGTGTGTGGTATGCATCGGACTGATTCCGTCTGAATCTCCGTCCGACCCAATTTTCCAACATGTTGGAAATATTTCCCGACCAACTGGGCCGGACGGACCTAATCCGATCATGTGTAGAGCATTTTGATCGGACCAAGTGCCACGCATGCTCAGATCAAATTCCTACATCAAAACTATTGGCTACTAGCCTGAATGTAGTCCCATCGTAACGAAATAACGTCATCACATTCTGAAAGATCGGATTTTTCGCCAACTTGGCCCAACCGTGTGTATGCAACAGTTTCTGACACAATCCGTCGGACTAAATCCGACGGGCAAAATCCGACGGATTTGGTTGGCAAAATCTCTGACCGTGTGTACGTTGGCTTAGAGTATGTATCCTGGCCTTTCCAATGTCTCTTGCGCAGTTGAAGGACGTCTCCTGTGTATGGGACCCTGTCCCTAGTATATTTGATATCTAGAGGTTGTACTCTGTTGAGACAGGCCATTTTACTTTTTCTGTAGCACCGCATGATATATGTTACATGTTCATCCTCTGTCACTTTTTTACTTCAATAAAAATGTATTAAACATATATGATCCATTTTGTCGCTAACATTAATAAAGCAATCTTTGTTTTTCTGAGTTCCCCCCGTGACAAGGGTTAAGAGAACAAAAAGGCTGCCATGGGCACTCATAAAATGTGCCCAACTATGCTCACCTTTCCACCCAGCTCTGCCATTCTTAGAAGCTGTATTACAGCTTCTGTGGATTTAAATCAACCTATGAATGGAGGACAGGTATACACAATTAATTCTTTTTTTTGCTTAGCCAGCCACACAAATGGGTTAGATGGAGGAATTCCCCTGGCAGGGACAATGTATTCTGATGGCATCAGCTACTCTAAGGATACACTGATAAGCTGCTGCAGCTGTTTGACTTCAGTCACTGATTGATGGAAACATTTCTAACATGTCCCTGCTACAGAAGCCGATTACACTATCAACTTCTGTCAAACAAAGTAGCCCACACACTGATCAAAATTTAGTCAGTAAAGTAGAGATTTCAATCTGTTTATGGCCAGCTTTAAAGTATTGTAAGGCTTTGTTTTTTTTATTATTATTTAAATAACAAACCTTCCAAACTTACCTCCACTGTGCAGTTTGTTTTTGCACAGAGAGGCCCCGATCCTCGACTTTTGGGGTTCCCCGGTGGCTCTGGTAGCTCCTCCCCACATTGTAAACCCCCTAGAAGAAGTGCTCTCCCGGGGGGGGTTACTTTACGGGGGGGGCTCCTGAGTCTAGCATTCAGCATCCATAGACGCTGGAATCTAGGACCCGGCTCCACCCCCCGACGCTCGCGTCATTGGATGTGATTGAAAGCAGTGGGAGCCAATGGCTGCGCAGCTATCAATCTATTACATCAAGAGCCGAGAACCCCAGGCAGAGAGGAAGAGTGCGTCTCCGGAGGGGGAATACAGGACTCAGGTGATTAAAACGGGGCTGGGGGCTGGTCAGTGACAGAAGTTTTTTCACCTTAATGCATAGGATGCATTAGGGTGAAAAAACATGTGCGTTTACAACCCCTTTATAAGCTTTAATCACTTCAGCCCCTGAAGGTTTTACCTCCTCCATGATCAGGCCATTTTTTTGCGATACGGCACTGCATGACTTTAACTGACAATTGCGCGGTCGTGCAACACTGTATCCAAATAAAATGAATGTTCTATTTTTTTCCCACAAGTAGAACTTTCTTTTGGTGGTATTTGATAACATATGCAGTTTTTATTTTTTGCACTAGAAACAAAAAAAGAGCTACAATTTTGAAAAAAAAAAAAAAACAGTATTTTTTACTTTTTGCTATATAACATATCCAATAAAAAAATGTAAAAAAATTTGATTTTTTCATAAATTTAGGCCAATATGTATTCTGCTACATATTATTGGTAAAAAAAATTCCTAATAAGTGTATGTTAATTGTTTTGTGCAAAAGTTATCGCATCTACAAACTATGGGGTATTTTTATTGGATTTTTATTTTCATTTTTTTTAACTAGTAATGGCAGCAATCAGCAATTTTTAGCAGGACTTGACACTGTGGGGGGCAAATCAGACACCTAACTGATACTTTTGACACTTTTTTGGGAACCAGTGACACTAATACAGTGATCAGCACTAAAAATATGCACTGTTACTGTACTAATGACACTGGCATGGAAGGGGTTAACACCAGTGTCACAGGGTTAAGTGTGTCCCTAGGGGGTGCTTTCTAACTGTGTGGGGGATGTACTGACTGGGTGAACACAGAAATCCGTGTTCTTGCTTAGCAGGAACATAAATAAGATCACTGTTTTCTCCCCTGTCAGAGTGGTGATCTGCCTTGTTTGCAGATTGCCGTTTTGCCTCTCTAGTAGGGATGAGCTTCGTGTTCGAGTCGAACGTACGTTCGACTCGAACATTGGCTGTTCGCCCGTTCGGCGAAATCCGAACTCTTGGTCCGTTCGCGTCAAAATTCGTATCGCACGCACGGCCCACAATGCACTGCGATGACGCAGTGCATTGCTGGCTCATGATTGGCCAAGCATGCACTGTGACCCCGCATGCTTGGCCAATCGCAGCGCCAGCAGCGAGGAGAGCCATGATTGGCCACAGGCAGGATGCCTGTGGCCAATCATAGCTCAGGCTGTGTAGTGCACGCCCCACACTATATAAGGCCGCCTTTGAGGCGGCCTCGTGTAGTGTGTTAGCATCTGAAGCAGTGGGTGTTCTGTGTACCTTCAACACATTTACACACCGATCGTTTTTGGCTGATTTCCTATCTTGCTCTTATGTAGTGGTTATTGTCTGTGCCCTGACCGCAGTATACACCACTATATTCACCTCACCTATATAGCTAGTGATCTATCTTTAATAATAGAGCTTGCAGTCAGTAGTGTTAGGAGATAGTGCGTGCTGTCTGCGTGCTCTGTACCCAGTACATACCGCTATAATCCACCTACATAGCTGTTCTCTATTTGAGCCCAATTGCCATCTGCAGGAGTTATTGGAAGTTGTGTGTGCCTACAGCACAGCACAGTATACATCTGTATATACCCCTTTATCTCTGCTGTTTTCTGGTTATTGTCTGCGTGCCCTGACCGCAGTATACACCACTATATTCACCTCACCTATATAGCTAGTGATCCATCTTTAATAATAGAGCTTGCAGTCAGTAGTGTTAGGAGATAGTGCGTGCTGTTTGCGTGCTCTGTACCCAGTACATACCGCTATAATCCACCTACATAGCTGTTCTCTATTTGAGCCCAATTGCCATCTGCAGGAGTTATTGGAAGTTGTGTGTGCCTCCAGCACAGCACAGTATACATCTGTATATACCCCTTTATCTCTGCTGTTTTCTGGTTATTGTCTGCGTGCCCTGACCGCAGTATACACCGTGATATTCACCTCACCTATATAGCTAGTGATCTATCTTTAATAATAGAGCTTGCAGTCAGTAGTGTTAGGAGATATTGCGTGCTGTCTGCATGCTCTGTACCCAGTACATACTGCTATAATCCACCTACATAGCTGTTCTCTATTTGAGCCCAATTGCCATCTGCAGGAGTTATTGGAAGTTGTGTGTGCCTCCAGCACAGCACAGTATACATCTGTATATACCCCTTTATCTCTGCTGTTTTCTGGTTATTGTCTGCGTGCCCTGACCGCAGTATACACCGCGATATTCACCTCAGCCTAAGGCCCAATTTTTCTGCCCCTGTTTAACAGGGGCGTTTAAGTACAATTTTTGATGCAATGCTTTGCAGCAGGGCTAATTCCAGCAAAAAAACTAGAGTATATGGAAGAGGTTGCAGTGTGGTGGCACCAGCAGCAGTGCCTAAGGCCCAATTTTTCTGCCCCTGTTTAACAGGGACATGTAATTACAATTCTTGATATAATATTTCACAGGAGGGCCCCTTCCTGTGCCCACCCAGAGTAACGGTGAGGACTTATAGTGTTGTGGCACCAGCACCACAACCACCAAAGGTCAATTTTTCTACCACTGTTCAACAATGGCATGTAATTACAATTCTTGATATAATCGTTCACAGCAGGGCGCTCCAGCGCCCACCAAGAGTCACTTTGAGGGCTTACAATGTTGTGGCAAAACCAACACCTTGTTCCGCCATTTCTGCAGAGCATATAGGGCAGGCCCCTACTTTCAAACATCCAACTTACAAACATCAGACAGCAGCAAGTGAGATGAAAAAAGATGGACGACAAAACAAATTATACAGGGGTGATAACCCTTCCCTATGTTTTCCAAAAAGCTTAAAAATAGTTTTTTTGACTGGAGCTACACTTTAAAAATGTACCAGTTGAAAATTACAAACCGATTCAACTTAACACAACAAACCTACACAGTCCCTGTCTTGTTTGCACCGCCTGTATACTGCTGTTCTGAGTATATAGGGCCTGGGGGCCACACGCATTTCCTTTTTTTAATATGGGTACAGGGTTCCCCTTAATATGCGTACAAGACCCAAATAGGCTGGTAATGGGCAGGGAGGGCTACCCATGCCATTTTTCTCAATGATTTTCAACCATATTGCAGGAACCAGATATAACATTAAAACCGCAAGCAGTTTTAAATGGTGTTATTTCCGTTTAATGTCATTTTGTGCAGGGACTGTTCTAAACACGGGAAACACGTGGCACTTCACAGGCATACTACAGACACCACCCAGGCACCATATTTAAAGGAATATTTCACTTTTTTTTTCACTTTAATCGTCATTAAAATCAGTGCTCCCGCCAAAACGGACGTTTTTAAAACTTTTTTTTGCATTAACCCATGTCCCCTGAGGCAGGAGTCAGGTCCCCAAACCCTTTTTAGGATAGTATCTTGCATATTAGCCGTTAAAATTAGCACTTTCCATTTCGAACGTTCGAGTCCCATAGACTTCAATGGGGTTCTAACGTTCGTAAAGAACGCGGGGTCCGTTCGAAAGTTCTGGTGCGAACCGAACCGGGGGGTGTTCGGCTCATCCCTACTCTCTAGGGAACTATCGGCAAACCCTGGTTGACACCCGCTAATTGTCTCCCCCTCACACCCCCCTGTCTATTGCACAAAATTATGTACAATTACGTTATTTCGTGCAATAGAGCCACCCTGCAGTATATCTGCGGTAGGCGGTCTTTAAGTGGTTAAAGTGCTACTAAAGTCTCAGGGATTTTTTTGTTTAAAAAAAACAAACATGTTATACTTTTTTTTTTAACTAATTCATCTTTATTAGGAAAAAATTTTCCATACACAATCACAATGCTTTCCACAATTAGCAAATATCAACATTTCACACATAGATAATACAATGGGAAAGGGCGCTCCCGACCCACACATCACGCCGGGAGCGCCCTCCACCCCCTCCTCCCCGTCCCACCCACCCGCCCCCCTCTTCGAGCACGCACTGTTAGTACCAGCCCCGCCAATAGTGGTCGGCTAATTGAAGAGTAATAGACACAAGTTGGAATGTAAAGGGATAAAAAGGGAAACCAGAGAGGGAGAGCCAACACCGCCAGCCATTCAGAAAGTGCTAGGCCGCCCTCTCAGTATCCTCCCCGAGGGGGTAGCCCATATCGATCAGCCACGGGTTCCATATTGCCCCGAATTTTTTTAAGTTGTTTTGCTTTATAAACATTGCTCTCTCACACCAGATGGTAGAGTTGATTGTGTTAGTCCATTGTTCAATTGTCGGGGGATTTTTGGCTTGCCAATTTATAGCTATCAGCCGTCTGGCCTGATATAGACATCTCAGGACAGGCAACTTGATTAGAGGAGAGATTCTATCCTCCTCAAAAATCCCCAATAAGCAAATCCTGACTTCTGGTTTCAGGGAGATCTTAAAAATCCTATTTATTCTAAGTACTATTTCTAGCCAGTATCCATACAGTTTTGGGCATTTCCATACCATATGAAAAAGGTCCCCCAATGCCCCACATCTGGGACAGCTATCACTGGGTTTCCTGCCAATTTTCCACAATTTATAGGGGGTATAATATGCCCTATATATAAGGAACAAATGTGACACACGCTGCGATGGGGATATAGAGACCAATCTCCCCTGTTCAAGGATCTTATCCCATTGTTCCTTTGTTATCGGGCCCACATCTCCTATCCACCCCCTCCTGCTCTTATCCGGGCCCTCTCCCTTCAGGGTCCTTCCCCTGATCTTGGTATATAATCTGGAGATCTGGCCTTTTACTTGCCTACGGTCCATGAGTCCCTGGAGTAGGGGAATTTCGGTCCGTTCAATCTCAAATGACCCGTATTGAGCTTGAATACCATGTCTCAACTGCAGGTATTTGTAAAACGTCTTATTAGAGACATCAAATTCCTGTCTAAGGGCTTCAAGAGATTTCATTACATTCCCTTTGTATAGTTGCACCAACCTATTAATTCCCTGCCTGTCCCATTCTAAAGATCTATCTATATTGTTTAGTTCACATAAATATCGGTTGTGCCATAGGGGCGTGTAGATGGTTACACCCACGTATCCCATGGTTTGCTTTGCATTATGCCATACCTTCCTCATTAGTATATTGGTAGGGCATCTATGGACGAATGAGTTAGCCTCCAAGGCTTCAGCAAGTAGCTTATGGGGTACCCCAACCATCATCAATTTATGGTTTGGGGACCCTCCCTCTTGGAGCCCTGCCCCTTCTAAGTGCTGGAGTTGAGCAGCTAAAAAATATGCTCTCAGATGGGGTATGGCCAGTCCTCCCTCCGCTACGGGAAGCTGCATCGTCTGCAGCCCAATCCGGGCATGCCCCTTTTTCCAGATTAGATCTCGGATAAGAGAATCCATTTTTTTGAACCATTTCTGGTTAATCCAGATTGGGGAGTTATGTAGGATATATAGTATTTGTGGCTGCCAGATCATTTTTATTAAGTTACAGCGTCCCGCCACGGAGAGAGGAAGGCCACACCACCTATTAAGTTTCTGCTTCAATTTCGTTAATAGTGGTAGTAAGTTCTCCTTGACATACTGATTCACTTCCCCAGAGATCCAGATGCCCAGGTACTTCAAACTAGACACTGTCTCCAGACCTTGGATCGCCGGTGGCGCCCATTGAACCCCAGGTCTGGTCAATGGCAGGAGAGCTGATTTGCTCCAGTTAATTACAAGGCCAGATTGTTGACCAAACTCCCCCATCATCTGCACTACCCTGTTCAGGGTTGAATCCATGTCCCCAATAAAGAACAGGACATCATCCGCGAACAGGGCGATTTTATCCTCCCCTACTCCGCGCCGGAATCCCTGGATGTCCGGGCATGATCTTGCCAGGACAGCCAGGGGTTCCATGGCTAATACGAACAGGAGGGGTGACAATGGGCACCCCTGTCTTGTACCTCTCTCCAGCTGAAAAGCCTCCGAAAATTCAGTTCCCATCTTGATTTTTGCCCTGGGCCTATTATAGAGTAATTTTATCCATTGGATAAATTCAGTACCAAAGCCAAACCTCTCCAACACTCCCCACAAGTAGCCCCAGTCCAGGCTGTCGAAAGCCTTAATCGCATCTAAGGCCAAAATAGCTCCCGGCCCGTCGTTATCCCTGGGTGTTTGAATATTAAGGAAGACTCTTCTGATATTGGTGCTGGTTGTCCTGCCCGGGATAAAACCCGACTGGTCTGGATGTATTAGTTTATGAATATATTTATTTAAACTGGTTGCTAGGGCCTTAGCTAGAATTTTAATGTCCGAGCAGAGCAAGGATATTGGCCGATATGATGAGACTTCCTGTTGGTCCTTCCCCTCCTTAAGTATTAGAATTATATTAGCTTCCAGCATTGAGGCGGGGAGTTCACCCACCTCTAGTGCTTGGTTCAATGTCTCCAAGAGCTCCGGCAGTAGCACTTCGCCATAGCGCTTGTATATTTCTGCTGGCAACCCGTCTGGGCCTGGGGATTTATAATTGGGCATTGCAGCTACTGTGTTTTTCAACTCCTCCAGCGTAAGTGGGGCCTCAAGACGCAATTTGTCCTGTTCTGGTAATGTTGGAATTGCTGCTTGAAGTAAGAAGTCAGTAACGAGACTACCTTGACCCTGTGATGATGATTTATATAAGTTATTATAGTAATCGTAGATTACTCTCATAATCGCAGGAGGACTAGAAACAAGATCGCCATTTGGCGACTTAATCACCTGGACTGTTGTGGGAGAACTGTTAGTTTGGACCAAGAGGGAGAGGGCTCGACCCACCCTCTCCCCTTCGCCAAAATAGTGCTGTCGTTGGAATATTCGCTGGTTCTCTGACTTTTTTAGAAGAGCCATTTTATAAGCTTGTTGGCTGTCTAGCCATACCTTCTGACTTTCAGGTGATGGAGCTTCTATATATATGCTTTCCGCCATAGTAGCCCTATTTCTTATTACTGACTCCTGTTCTCGAGCTTTCTTTTTAATTATTGCAATTTGTTGAATTAATATACCTCTAATATAGGCTTTGAGGGAATCCCACACTATTCCGGGTGAAGCTGTGCCCTTGTTTATTAGAAGAAATTCCCTTATCTTATCCAGAAAGGGACTAGAACTGTCCATTAGCTCCAACCAGCCGGGGTTTATCCTCCACTCCCCTGAGCCTATTCTGGCTCCCAAGGACACCATGATGGACAAGGGGGAATGATCTGAAATCCCCCTTGCCCCATATTCAATGTCCTGTACCACCTCTGCTGCCTCTTTGTTACCAAAAACCATATCAATTCTTGATAACGTGTGATAAGTCCTAGAAAAGCAAGAGTACTGTCTCTCCTGAGGGTGTCGCGTTCGCCATAGGTCGCTCAGTCCTATTTCGGATAGAAATCCCTGCAGTCTCCCTGCTCTAACCCCGTCAGGTTTAGGAAACCTATCCAGGCTCCCGTCTAATATTTCGTTAAAGTCGCCTAGTACTATCCACGGAACTCCCGGCTTGTCCAGGCAGAATGCCAGCAATTTGTACATAACCTCCAGCTTAAAGGGAGGGGGTATATAGATATTGGCAAGGATGTAGTGTTGCCCTCTCATCAGACCATATAGAAAGACAAATCTCCCCACCTCATCAATAGAGGCCTCCTTACATAAGAAGTCCGTGCCCCTCCTAACTAAGACACTCACTCCTCTTGAGTATGGCGTATGGAAGGAGTGGTAGTATGCTTGAAATTTCCGATTGTTTAACTGTGGAGCTGTGCCAGGGGTTAGGTGCGTCTCTTGCAGAAAGAGTAAGCCAGGGCCTCCCCTCTCTGTTTCCAGCATAACCGCTGCTCGCTTCTTGAGATCTCCCAACCCCTTCACGTTCCACGAAATAATACTTACTCTACTCATGGTCATTGACAGTTGCTATGTTGGCCGGGGGCAGGGGGAGAGGGGGAAGGGAAACCCGTCCTCTCACAACGGGCCCCCTCACCCCTCCCCCCCCACTCCCCCTCAGCCCCCCATACCCGCAGTGTGTGCTCGAAGTTCCCCCCCTCCCTCCTACCCTCCCTCCCGCCTCTACCTACCCATAACCCTCCCCCCCACCCATCCCCACTCCTCAAAGCGTCCCTTCGCCCCCCCATCCCCCCACCCCCCCTCCTCTGCCCATCAGGGCATCCCCTAGGGGTCGCAATAGTGGCCCTCTTATGCATTCACACAAAAGACCCAGGGCGCCCCACCTCACCTCCCCACCCCTCAATTTACCTGGAGACCCAACCTAACTAATTCCAAACATAAAAAAAAAAAAAATTATATATTTGTGCCATTTTCACCCTATACAAGTAGCATTGCTTAGTGCTGCTTATCCCCTAAATCCTATACAAATGCTAATCCAATTACTCTGTTATTCAATTCCTCCCGATATAGTGAGGAGAAAAAAAATAAAAATATGAAAAAAATAAAAATAAAAAGGGGGGGGTCTAGCTTAACCCCCACCTTCCTGGTGAATGTCTCATTAGTGTCCCTAATATCCCATTTATTGCATAACACTCCATCACTAAGCAATAAATGCTTTTGTGCATATTATGTGCATACGATGTGCTAAATGATTGATTATTTCCCTTTGTGCCAAACTCATATTGCCTATACATATTGCAATGTCTCAAATTACATAGCATACCATTCCTAGACTTATAATTCTGCTTGTACAGTTAATATAGCTAATTAATAATTAAATGTTTATTCGTATAGATCTCAAATTAACTTTAGCATAATAAATAAAAAATAAAGAAATAAAAAAGCTTCTCTCCCCTCCCCCTCCCCCCCCCCCCAAAAAAAAAGAAAAAAGAAAAAATTTGGGGAGAGGGGGGGGGGGGGGGCAAGAGGAATCCCCAGTTTCCCAGGCACAATAGCGCTGGAGAGCACTAAAGATCCCCCCTATGTTCCTCCAGCCACCTCTTAACCTCATTTGGAGTGCTAAAAAAGAGGGTTGAACCCAGGGCAGTCATACGTAGTCGGGCCGGGTATAACAATGCATAAACTATATTATGTTCTTGCAAAATACGCTTAATGGGTATGAATTCCGCCCTCTGCTTCTGTAAGTCTGGTGAAAAATCGGGGTAAAATGACACTCTAGTCCCCTTGTAGAAGATGTCCCTTAATTCTCTGACCCTTGGCATCAGGATAACTCGGTCATTATAGTTCATAAATTTCAGTATCAGTGGCCTGGTACGGCCCTCTGGTGGCCTAGCTCTAATTGGCACTCTATGTGCCCTTTCTATAGCAAAAAGTGCTGTAAAGGAATCATCCCCCAGAAGTTCTCTAAACCAGTTTTCCAGGAAGACTATAGGGTTAGAGCCCTCACTCCCCTCTGGTAGTCCAATCAAGCGTACATTATTCCTGCGATTACTGTTCTCAATTTCATCTAATTTTGACGTCTGGATAGTAAGCTGCTTCTGTAGCCCAGTTATTTTTTGCTGGAGTGGGTGAAACTCATCCTCAACCGTGCTTAGTCTTTCCTCAAGTGCTGTAGTTCTTTCCACTGTATTGCTCAGCAATTGACTCATGGAGTGTAATTCGGTTTTAATGCTAGTTAGCTGGTTATCAAGGCCACGGATAGAATCTTTACAATCATTAACTGCTGCCAAAATATCTCGCAGCGTGGGTTCACCTTCCCCTACTGGTGGACGTATTACTGGTACTGGTGCATTGCATATTGCCGAGCCCTCTACTAGCTCCGGGTTATTTGCTTTACTTCCAATCGGTGAGGCAGTAGGGTTTGATGCTAGTTGGCTAATACTTCTCCTATCAGATGTCGTCCCTTGTGACCTTGCCTGCCCGACTGTCTGATGGTGTCCTTTCCTAGTTGGTGAAGTTGCATGAGCATAGCGTTCGAGTTTTGCAGCTGCTGCTGCAGAGGCCTGGCTTGCTTTTTCTTTGCCTGCCCGGGTTTTCTGATTCCCATCGCTATACAGTGTATCCTCCGTGGCCCTTTTACTGAGCATGGTCTGCGCCTAGGGGCAACTTATCTGGTAATATGGTGATAATACGGCAGTTATGTAGCAATGGTGGGCAGGGCCCTCTATTCCCCCCTGCGTTCTATATAGTTTCAGCACGGTGCAATGCGGCTTAATCCAAATGCCCAACAGACTTGCTCACCCACACCAGGGTCAATGTGATTGCATATTTAAATACAGTTTGGATAAAATTATAAAGCAGGGAAATTTGTGTTGCATTATACAGTGCTTTTCGGCTCTTAATCCCTTAGATCGCAATTCAACAATCAAGCCAAATGGTTAAGATTTTTGCTTGTCAAAAAAAAAAAAAAAAAACAGGGGAGAGCAGAGGGGTAGAGGGAGGGTGTCAATTGCATATAGATCTGCTTGTTACCAGCGGTCATACCTGATAGATCTTGTCCCTTGCATTTCACTTTTATTTTCTTCCTCCTCACCCCCCCCCCCCTCGTCACCCCGTATTACCAGTTAACCCAGGACGTTGCCACAGGTTACTCAGAAGCTCCACTTGGCTAGTTCAAATTCCGGGATCTCCGTTCCACATGCGGCTTTCAAAAAGCCCTCTTCTACGCTGTGGTGTGTATGTGGTCTCGCGATAGCTCAGCCCGGCGCGGCGGCGTAGCTTTCCCTCGGCTCCCCTCGGCTCTCCTCGGCTACCTTCGGGTACGCCGCTCGCTCTGCACTGCTCCATGGGAACGTTGCAAGGGGATCTCGCGATAGCTCGATCACACGCGAGATCTCCCTCGGCGGCTTCGGACACACAGGCTCCGTTTCTCTCGGGCTACATCCACAGAATTTGCAGGGGAAAAAGGTAGGGCCATCACAGTATAGGCTGCATGTTCTCCGATTTAAGCACTACATCCAGGCATCTATCGAGGGGAGGCGCGGGCAGAGCGACCTCTCACTCTCTCACTCTCTCACTCTCTCATCCGGCCACGCCCCCCCATAAACATGTTATACTTACCTGCTCTATGCAGTGGTTTTGCATTGAGAAGCCTGGATTCTCCTCTTCTCCAGTCCCTCTTTGGCGCTCCTGGCCCCTCCCTCCTGTTGAGTGCCCCCACTGCAAGAAACTTGCTATGGGGGCATCTGAGCCTGGCCCCACCCCCTTTCTCTCCTCATTAGCTTATTTACTTTGATTGACAGCAGCGGGAGCCAATGATGCTTCACTGCTGTGTCAGCCAATGGGGAAGGAGCCCTGGGCGGCCAGGCTCTTCTGATAGAGATGGGCTCAGGTAAGAACTAGGGGGACTGTGGGAGCTGCTGCACACAGAATGAGCTTCACAACCACTTTAATTTGTTAGTCAAGAGTCATATATGTAAAATGTATCTACATTTACTAGTCCATCTAACTAGACCATCTCCAGACAATGCTGCTGTCAAAGAGTGACTCCATTGCTCCTTGATACATATAGGAGTCACTTTAATGCCCTGTACACACGGTTGGACTTTCTGACGGAAAATGTGCGATCGGATTGTGTTGACGGAAAATCCAATGGCTGTGCTTCTATCTATCTGTCCAATCAAGAGCCAGGACCCTGTGGAGAGAGGGACAGCATGTCTCCGTTGAGTGAAATATGGGGCTCAGGTAAGTAAAACTGGGGGACTGCCAGAAGTTTTTTCACCTTAATGCATAGGATGCATTAAGGTGAAAAAATATGAAGGTTTACAATCCCTTTAATCACTTACTAAGTGTATATTAAGAGTTTGGTTTTCAGGAAATTCATCTTGTGCAGTAATATGTTTTGATGAGGTTACTGTTGGTAATATTTGCACCTATTATAATTTAAATAACATCCCCTCTATCTTTCTCATCAGCTGCAGCAACTGATGTTGTATTTCAGCTGAATACACTCATACATATGTTATCGAGCCTCATTATCCCCCACTGACCAACCTATGGTGGATTGGAGTGTACAAGGCTAGGCTTAATCTGAAGGGGGATCTATCTGAGTGGATCAGCCAGCTGTCCCTGGGAGCGAGAAGAAAGATACTCCATCATGTGTGAAAATGAAATAATATCACCCCAGATTGTCTAGAGAGGGAATGGAAGAAGAGAGGTGTGGGAGGGTAAAAATAAATGTTTCAAATATAAATGATCAGGGCAGACAGGCTGAAAAAGAAATAGCCAGAACTTGTCAACATCTGTTGGAGAAAGTCAAAGAGTGCCAAGTTGTAACCTCGTTAAGAAGCCATAGACTGCCTTTGGGGTTTATCTGTTTCATTTAATTAGGAAGCACTGATCGAGGAGATGTTTTGTATAGCAAGCAGAAAACAAATTGTGTAACATGTAAACTATGCTATTGTTTGTCTACTATTAGCACCAGAGATATCCGTAGGTTGATCTCAAAGACAGCAAAAGATTGATTAGAATGTCGTCTGTGTCAAGTAGACCAAAGATCTCACCACCACAAATGAAAAGCACGTATAAAATTGGAAAGAGGTAAGAGTGCATAGCATGCCTCCTCTTTTTATTTACTTACTCTATTCTTCTTAAAAGATCAGTTAACCAACAACTTCTGAAATATTTATTTCTCAGAGACTCTGGAAAGATCCCTACAGCTGTATTACCTCCTTCAGTATTACCACTATCTGTGGCCATGGCAAAACCTGATTTGTTATTCAGCTAAGGTGGTTACAACAGAAGAATGAGACTCCAAAGTTTGGGGAGGGGGTTGTAGCAGGATCTCCTGAATGGAGAATCTTTAAAAGATGAGATAACAGTGGGTGATTGAGCCCAACAGCATCCAAAATTGTATATACATAATCAAAAGACTTTTACTTCTAAAGAAAAATAGATAGTCTGTGTACTGCTTAATGATCAGAGCACCATGGAAGGAGTTGGGAAATTTAATTTTGAAAAATAAACATTCTATTCCTCTTTAGTTAAAGGGGTCTTAAACCCTTGTGTTTTTTCACCTTAATGCATCCATTCTGACAATGACCAGCCACCTAGCCCCCCTCCCCCCGTTTTACCCACCTGAGCCCATTCCTTCCCTCGTCGGAGAAGCGCTCTACCTCTCTGCCCGTGGCTCTCGGCTCTTGAGTGGATAGATTGATAGCAGCTCAGCCATTGGGTCGTGCTGCTGTAAATCAAATCCAATGACGCGAGCGCTGGGGGCGGAGCCAAGTCGAGTATTCTATGTCTATGAATGCATATGCTAGACTCGGGACCCCCTGGGAGAGCGATTCTCCTAGGGGGTTTACCGATGTAAGGAGGAGCCTCAAGTGCCGTTGAGGGACCCCAGAAGAGGAGGATTGGGGCCACACTGTGCAAAACGAATTGCACAGTGGAGGTAAGTATGATATGTTTGTTATATAACTATAAAAAAAAATGAGGGTTTACAATTATTTGAAAGTGAAGCTAAACTCGGCAAACACCCTTTTTCCAAGGTTGCAGCATTTGTGAGTACTTTTGTCAATGATGACATCTTCTCCCTGGCTCCTTTCAGAGGCTGGGTCTTCAGCCATCTTAATTGTCTGGCTGCAGTGGTGGCTGGTGTTCAAAATTTTTTGGGGGCATGCAAACAAACTGAAAAATTTACCTGTTAGTAATGCAGGGAAAGAGAGTGTCACCGCTCCAGGAGGATCATATTAAAACAATATTCTTCACCCAATTAGAGAGGCGACAGGTGCCGGCAATGCTTATAGCAATAAATTGAAAATGGTTCTGGACAGCCGCACTCCGAAAACAGCCTTTTATTCAAAAAACATGAAATCCAAAATTACATGCCACAGCAGAACAAGAAAGTTGCCGCGTTTCGCACTACACACAGTGCTTAGTCATAGCTAACAACCATAGAAGTAAAAACTAAATAAATACTGTTTGTTATACTCCATGTGACTGCATAATTGATTCTTTAATTGATTGATGAGTTCTTAAGTGAATACAATCCAATTCAATTGACCACCCACAGTTTCTGCATGTATTTATTTATTTATTTCCTCATGAGTTTATATACTTACATGTTTATACGATGTAGGCCATGGTATTAAAATATCCAAAATACGGTAAGTGATTTTTATCCATTTAAATGTCATGGTTGCATTTCATGTACGGTTATGTATATATATATATATATATATATATATATATATATATATATATATATATATATATATATATATATATATCATGTCAACAATATTTTATTAATGAATATCAAGTCCATACAATCGATATATTCATGTATAAGCAGAAGGAGATGAAGGTGTGAGTTCACTAAAGGGAACATAAATATTTTTTCATGCCGATATTGGTCGGTACTTTAGAATACACATATACATGTACCTTTATGTTTTATTCACTCCCATTCTTTTGTTCATATACTCACATAGGATCACGTGTGCATGCATGTACATACGAGTGTGGGTACATGCATGCACACATATGGGTTTTTTCTCCTCTTTTTTGTTCCCTTTTCTTTTCTTGTGCTTTTCTTCTTTTTTCCTTTTTTCTTTCTTTATGTACACATAATTATGCACACACATATATCCGCTAGTTTGATTACATTTATTCAGTAATATTTTTAAATCCTTTTCTCAGTTTCTATACACCTATTCATTTCACCAGAACAACACAGCATGGGAATATATGCACATAAACCATCATTCCATTTATTCAACAGATAGGAACACTTATTGATTGTTTTGGGTTGGGGCATTTAAATTACTATATGTCACATACACAGCGCGTTCACCACCTACATGGCTGATATATTGCGTGTGCTACACATATAAGTTGTCCTTATATATGCATTCCCTGCATTCTTTAATAATACTTCACATTTTTCATTCCTCACTTATCACACTATTTTCAGTCTTATTCACCTTATCCGGTTACATGGGGTATAACAAACTGTGTTTATTTAATTTTTACTTCTATGATTGTTAGCTATGACTAAGCACTGTGAGTAGTGCGAAAAGCGTCAGATTTTTTGTTCTGCTGTGACATGTAATTTTGGATTTCGTGTTTTTTTAAAAAAAGGCTTTTTTCTGAGTGCGACTGTCCAGGACCATTTTCCATTTATTAGTAATGGTAACTGTAAATAGCCAGTTATCAGGTGATTATGTATCATTACTTCGAGATACAACTGTGCCCATCATATGCAGCCTTACTGTTCCCATCATATGCATCCTCACTATGCCCATCCAATGCAGTCTCACAGTGCCCGTCACAGTAGGCCAATCACATCCACATTTCAAGTAAAATAAAATAAACCACTTAACATAAGGTGACCTCATCAGAGTCCCCTTTTACATCAGGTGTCCCAATTAGAGTCCCCCTTTACAACAGGTGTCCCCATCAACATCCCCCTTTACATCAGGTGTCCCTATCAGAGTCCCCCTATACATCAGGTGTCCTCATCAGAGTCCCCCTTTAAATCAGGTGTCCCAAATAGAGTCCCCCTTTGCAGCAGGTGCCCCCCTTTGCATCAGGTGTCCCAATCAGTGTCTCCCTTTACAACAGGTGTCCCCATCAGCATCCCCCTTTACTTTAGGTGTTCCCATAAAAGTCTCCTTATACATCAGGTGTCCCATCAGAGTCCCCCTATGCAACAGGTGTCTCTATCACAGTCCCCCTTTACAACAGGTGTCCCCATCAGCATCCCCCTTTACATCAGGTGTCCTAATCAGAGTCCCCCTTTACAGAAGGGGCCCCCTTTACATCAGGTGACCCAATCAGAGTCCCCCTTTACATCAGGTCCCCCACTATACATCAGAGTCCTTTAAATCAGGTGCCCCCTTTACATCAGGTGTCCCCATCAGAGTTCCCCTTTACATCAGGTGTCTCCATCAGAGTCCCCCTTTACATCAGGCATCCCCATCAGAGACCCCCTTCACATCATGTGTCCCCATCAGTGTCCCCCTTCACATCAGATGCCCCACTTTACATCAGATGTCCTAATCAAAGCCCCCTTTACATCAGGTGTCCCCATCAGAGTTCCCCTTTACATCAGGTGTCTCCATCAGAGTCCCCCTTTACATCAGGCATCCCCATCAGAGTCCCCCTTCACATCAGGTGTCCCCATCAGAGTCCCCTTTTACAGCAGATGCCCCACTTTACATCAGGTGTCCTAATCAAAGTAACCTTTAAAGCAGGTGCCCCCTTTACATCAGGTGACCCAGCTAGAGTCCCCCTTTACAGCAGGTGCCCCCTATACATCAGGTGTCCCACTCAAAGTCCCCCTTTACATCAGGTGTCCCCATCAGAGTCCCCCTTCACATCAGGTGTCCCCATTAGTGACCTCCTTCACATCACGTGTCCCCATCAGTGTCCCCCTTCACATTAGGTGTCCTCATCAGAGTCCCCCTTCACACCAGGCATCCCCATCAGAATACCCCTTCACATCAGGTATCCCCATCAGAGTCCCCCTTTACATCAGGCATCCCCATCAGAGTCTCCCTTTACACCAGGGGTCCCCATCAGAGTCCCCTTTTACATCAGATGTCCCCTTTACATCAGGTGTCCTAATTAAAGTCCCCTTTAAAGCAGGTGCCCCTATCAGTGACCTCCTTCACATCACGTGTCCCCATCAGAGTCCCCCTTCACATCAGGCATCCCCATCAGAGTCCCCCTTCACATCAGGCATCCCCATCAGAGTCCTCCTTCACATCAGGCATCCCCATCAGAGTCCCCCTTCACATCAGGTATCCTCATCAGAGTCCTCCTTCACATCAGGCATCTCATCAGAATCTCCCTTCACATCAGGTATCCCCTCTCTCCCCCCTTCTACTCACAGCTCTCACAGCATACACCTTCAGACCAGACAAAAACTGGAAGTGACGACGTAGGACCTGCCAATCACTAACCACAACAGGGAACAATGCTACACTGGGAGTGTTTAGGGCGCAGCCAGTGAGCCAATGAGGGGAACGTGGGTGAGGAGCGGAGTCACAACTTTATGTGTCTCATGCACCCACCAGTGCCAAACAAAGAGACTTGCTGCTCCAGCTGAGGTTTTGAAAGCCTGATGAATTGGATAGGTGCCCGCCTCGGCTTGCCTCTGCATATAATCAAAAGAAGAAATGGACGCACTCTGTACTCAATCAAAATTATTTTATTCAGAACATCCCAAAGTGTTAACAGAAAGCTGATAGATGCATTTCACACACTCCAAGTGTGCTTAATTATTACTCCCACCAGTCCCCACATAGCAAGCGGCTTACTATTGGGGGCATGGTCAGGGGGGAGGAGCCAGAAGCACTGGCAGGGAATCTGAGAAGAAGAGGATCGGGGTTGTTCTGTGCAAAACCATTGAACAGAGCAGGTAAGTGTGATATGTATTTTATTTTGTTTTGTTTAACACGCAGTGTAAGCCCTCTGGCTTTGTGATTTGCCTTATTACATGATAAATGCATATCAAATCACATTAGTCGGGGGGCCGTGGTGACCGTGAACCAAGGTGGCCGCTCTTTGACTGAGATCCACCCCATCACCAGAGATACTCGCCTGCTTTACAACATCCATCCATGCTACGGGAGGTACCAGTGGCAGTGAGAGGTCAATCAGTACACATGGATGGTCCAGACTCTCACACAGACCCCATAGCTGATATTTTCCTACCACCAACACCCCTATGCTTGATACTACCTAATGCAGCCATGACAATCTTCCCAGACCTCTCCAAAAACACTATGCAACTGTTGCCTTATGAGTTTATGTGAAATCTTCATTAATATCTGTAAAATATTGTAATTATGAATAGATCTCATTTGGCTTGCATCTATGAAAGCCAGGTATACTGCCTTCCCCCAGGCGCTTGTTAAGAGCAGACAATGAGGGGCCGAGACTTGTATATACCAACCATGGAGAGCCAATTCCATTGTTCTACACCTACTCACTTCAAAGGACCCCATGCTGGGGTATGCAATGAAGGGAGGCAACCCATAATTAATACCTAAGTTCCTGGGGAAATCCAATTAAATCTTCTGCCCAGAATAGTCACAAGGATTTGCATGAAAGGGGGCCGACTTATGTAGTAAGCCCTCCAATCATGATCCAAGCTAAGGCAGCCTATGGGGGATCAGCATGAAGGCATATACTCAGAGCAAAGGGGAGGTAACAGCTCTCTTTTTTGGGAAGCCAGCCATCAGAGTGGAACGTTGATAAGGATGGGTAATTATGGGAAAGATGTGCCCTCTTACTTGTACCTAAATATGCTTGTAGATCACTGTCTTAGAGAATATACTTTGTATTAGACATGTGCATTCGTTTTCGTCCGAATGGATTTTCGTCCGAATTTCAGCTATTTTCGTTTTCGTTTTGACAAACGATAACGAAAGCACAAAATCCGAAAAAGGAAAGATCCGACATAAATAAATGCTTTATTTTCGTTTTCATTGTTACAACAGTTCGATATAGAATAGGAGATTCGACATGACTCTGACAACAATCTGTGTCTATAGAACCTGTGGTCGAATGTGCCTAACCTTACCTCTATTAGTCCAAGATTATATAGAGAAAATATTCGACAGAGAGAAAAGATTCTGCAAGTTACTGTCCTAAAAAGTGTTTGGGGACCCGGGTCCTGCCCCAGGGGACATGTATCAATGCAAAAAAAAAAGTTTTAAAACGGCCGTTTTTTCGGGAGCAGTGATTTTAATAATGATTAAAGTGAAACAATAAAAGTGTAATATTCCTTTAAATTTCGTAGGGGGGGGGGGGGTTGTCTATAGTATGCCTGTGAAGGGGCTCATGTTTCCCGTGCTTAGAACTGTCCCTGCACAAAGTGTCATTTATGCAGGAAAAAAGTCCTTTAAAATCACTCGCAGCTATTATGAATTGTCGGCTCCCGTAATACAGAGAACACTCATTGAAAGTCATTGATAAAAAAATAAATAAATAAATAAATAAAAAAGCGTGGGGGTCCCCCAAATTCAATTACCAGGCCCTTCAGGTCTGGTATGGATATTAAGGGGAACCCTGCCTCAAATTTAAGAAAAAATTTGACGTGGGGTTCCCCCTAAATATCCATAACCAGACCCTTCAGGTCTGGTATGGATATTAAGGGGAACCCCGCGTCAAATTAAAAAAAAAATTGACGTGGGGTTCCCCCTAAAAATCCATACCAGACCCTTTATCCGAGCACACAACCTGGCAGGCCGCAGGAAAAGAGGGGGGGACGAGAGAGCGCCCCCCCCCTCCTGAACCGTACCAGGCCACATGCCCTCAACATTGGGAGGATGCTTTGGGGGTCTGTGACCCCTCAAAGCACCTTGTCCCCATGTTGATGAGGACAAGGGCCTCATCCCCACAACCCTGGCAGGTGGTTGTGGAGGTCTGCGGGCGGGGGGCTTATCAGAATCTGGAAGCCCCCTTTAACAAGGGGACCCCCAGATCCCGCCCCCCCCCCTGTTTGAAATGGTAAGGGGGTACAAAAGTACCCCTACCATTTCACAAAGAAAGTGTAAAAAATGGTTAAATAAAACAAACACACTTTTGAAAAATTCCTTTATTAAAAATAAAAAAATAAAAAAAAGATTCCAGCGGCGGTAATCCACTCTTGCTATCCAGCGACGGACGGTCATCTCTCCAGCGATGGCTCATCTCATCCAGCGCAGTGAATCCATCCTTCTTCTGTCTCCGTGTAGGAGACACTGCAGGCATTCCGGCGGCTGACGTTTCTTATATACGGAGGGCGGGGCCACCCGCCACCTGACCCCGCCCCCCTCTGACGCAGGGGGAAACCCGGGGTTCCCTGTGACGTATGGGTGACCCCGCACCCCTCTGATGTAACACAAATTTTTTTTTTAAATTTGACGCGGGGTTCCCCTTAATATCCATACCAGACCTGAAGGGTCTGGTTATGGATATTTAGGGGGAACCCCACGTCAAATTTTTTCTTAAATTTGAGGCAGGGTTCCCCTTAATATCCATACCAGACCTGAAAGGCCTGGTAATTGAATTTGGGGGACCCCCACGCTTTTTTTTTTTTTTTATCAATGACTTTCAATGAGTGTTCTCTGTATTACGGGAGCCGACAATTCATAATAGCTGCGAGTGATTTTAAAGGACTTTTTTTCCTGCATAAATGACACTTTGTGCAGGGACAGTTCTAAGCACGGGAAACATGCGCCCCTTCACAGGCATACTATAGACACCCCCCCCCCCCCTACGAAATTTAAAGGAATATTACACTTTTATTGTTTCACTTTAATCATTATTAAAATCACTGCTCCCAAAAAAACGGCAGTTTTAAAACTTTTTTTTTGCATTGATACATGTCCCCTGGGGCAGGACCCGGGTCCCCAAACACTTTTTAGGACAGTAACTTGCAAATTAGCCTTTAAAATTAGCACTTTAGATTTTGAACGTTGGAGTCCCATAGACTTTAATAGGGTTCTAAAGTATGCTATATACTAGCTCCGTCGAATCTTCTTTATACATTCGACAGACACCATAAGCCTTCAAGGACAGATTCGACCGTAATTCATGTGGATTTTCGGACGAATGCAATTTTTGAACGAAAAACGAAATAAATAAAAACGAATTTCGGGAGTAACTAAATAAATTAAGTTTTCAGACGAAAATGAAATTCCGAAACGAAATATTTTACTCTGCACATGTCTACTTTGTATTCCTGCATGTAAATATTATATTTCAACCTAGTATTTTCTTCCTTGATGTAAGACCATAGATAGAGATTTGTGTGTTAGCTAGACTTTCAACTACTTTTAATAAATGTTATTATATTTAAAGCTTTTCCTCCTTGTCCATAGAATTCTCATTTAACCCATATCATATCTTGTGATTAATAAATCAGAAATATAGATTATAAAGGTTAACACAACTCAGAAAAAAATATGCTAACAGTGACCAAGATACTCCACAATCATAAAGTTCCATTCCATTTAAATGGAGATACCCTAACAACCTACTGGTGACACATAATAGGACCATAGTCTGCATTTCCACACTAGATGATGGCCTACAATTCCTCAGACAATCTGGCATTCTTCCAGAGGCTTCCACTCCTGGTTCGGTGAATACTCCCTCTACTAACCTGTCAGCGGACTGGCAAGCAGTCTCCTACAAAAAGAAACACAAGAAAACATCTGGAGGACAGCATTCTACAACTATTATAGCCCTAATGCTTCGTACACACAACCAAACTTTCTGACAGAAAAGGTCAGACGGAATCATTCTGTTGGATATTGTGATCGTGTGTGGGCTTCATCTGACTTTTTTCTTCAAAAATTCAGACGGACCTAGAAATAAAACATGTTTCAAATCTGTCCGACAGAATCAATATCTATTGGGAAAACCGTTTGTCTGTATGCTGGTCCGATGGGCCAAATATGACTCTAGGGCAGCTATTGGCTACTGGCTATTGAACTTCCTTTTCTAGTCCCGTCATACGTCATCACGTTCAAAATGAACAGACTTTGGTCCGTTTGTGTGTGGGCAAATCCGTTCAGTTGGAAGTCCATCATAACTCCATTGAAAGTCTGTCGAATCTCTGTCGGAAAGACCGTCGGACCTTTTCTGCGGGAAGGTCCAGTCGTGTGTACGCGGCATTACTTGAGCTCTCATTCAACAATATGCAAGTTTGAATTCACCTGGATCATTATCAGATCCTTTTTTTTGTAATGGCGCTCTTTTTTTTCTTTCGATGTCCATGGCTTGAACCACCCAGCCAAACATTCTTTTCTCTGGAAAGAAGCTCAATTACTGCAATGTGACATCTTGTATATACAAGAAAAACACTTCCAGGTGTCTTCCCCTCCAAGAAAATTTTTCCTATTATTTATATGGTCAATGCCCCAGTCAAGAAGAGAGGTGTTCTCATCACTGTCACTATCAAGAACTCGCTGCTGTTTAATCTCAAAAGATCTTACCTAGACCAAGATGGAAGATATATCATTCTAGTATGCAGTATTGACTCCAAACCATATACTATAATCAATCACTATAACCCCAAAAGTCAACCAGTCCGCTTTTTAAAAATAGTCTATAGGAAAATATCTGCTACCAAGAAAGGCTCTCTAATCATTTGTGGGGACTTTAATTATGTTATGGATTCACAGATGGACTCTACAACCCTCACCAAGCCACATTCACATTTCTTGCAATGTTTTTTTCCACTCCACAGATCTGTTTGATGTATTGCGCTGCCAGCAGATATGTTTTTAGTTTATAAAAATTTGCTACAGAAAGTCTCCTCCTCCACAGACCATAATATAACATGGTCTGATCACGCTCTTATTTCCTTAGTGATTGGGGAGAAAGAGCTCACTTCTATGTAGCTGTGGCGGTGCAATTCTCGATTACTGCAATCATCTGATTATCAACTTATTCTCTTGAGACATCTGACTAAATTCTTTGACAAGAATGCTAGGCCAGCCTTTCAATCTCTAGAAAACCCATAAGGCATATATGATGGGAATACTTCTTCAGTTGAACGTTGGAGACAAGCATAAAAATAAAAAAAAATCACCAAATAAATTACCTCTTACGTTGAATACAAGACCTAGGGAACCTAAATAAAACACGCCCCAACCAAAAGACCTCAACAGACCTTGCCCAACTATACTATATCCTGCGTTTCTTACTTCTAGACTGTTATGATCATCAGATTAGAATGTTTCTCAACTTCAATCCTCAAGTACCAACAACAGTTAATGTTTTCAGGCTCACTATTATTTTGCACAGGTGATTTGATCAGTTTCACTACCTAATGCCTCGTACACACGATCAAACAATCCGGTGGAAAAGTCCGGACAATCCCGCAGTGTGTGGTCTCCGGAGGACTTTTTTTTACCCAAAAGTCCGGCGGACTAAGAAAGTATTTTTGCACTCCAATCTGTCTGCTGGACTTGCATTTCGACGGACAATCTGGCCGTGTGTGTGCTAGTCCGCCGCACTTTTGAAATGAACAGACTTTTCCCGCCCGGAGAAAAGTCCGCTCATTTTGAGCATGTCTCCAGGCAGCTGGGGCCAGCGAAGGAGGCTCCTCTGGCCCTCGTCACCTGTTATGGACTTAAAGGGGAACCCCTACGCCAAAAAAATCGGCGTGGGGGTCCCCCCCAGGTCCATATCAGACCCTTATCCGAGCACGCAGAACAGAAGAGAAGAACAGAAGAGAAGAACAGAAGGCCAGAAGACAGTGGCGACAGAAGACCGAAGAAGGCGCGGTGGCCCGGCATGAAGAACCGAAGAGGGGGACAAGACCCCCAAAGCCGGAAGAAGAGGGCGGCGACGAAGAAGAAAGCTGGGCTCCTCCGCTAGTGAAAGAGCTAGCAAAAGATTTTTCGGAGTAGGGTTTCCCCTTTAAGACCGATACCAGATGACAGGGCCAGCGATGCCTCCTTCGCTGGCCCCAGCTACCTGGAGATGCGCTCAAAATGAGCAGACTTTCCTCCGCGTGTGTGGGCGAGTCCGTTAATTTCAAAAGTACGGCGGATAGTCCGGCAGACTTAGTACGCCGTATTAGTCCGCTGAAAAAGTGCCGTGTGTGGGCAAGTAGCTCGTTCGGAAAGTCCGGCAGACAGTCCGGCGGAAAGTCTGTCAGACTAAGTCCGCCGGATAGTCTGCTACGTGTGTACGCGGCATTAGTAATTACCACAGCCATTTCATCTTAGGCCCTTTTCACACTGGGGCGGGAGCGACGTCTGCGGTAAAGCGCCGCTATTTTTAGCGCCGCTTTACCGATGTTTTTGGATAGCCACGCTGCCCCATTAATTTCAATTTGTAGGAGCGGTTTAGGAGCGAGGGTTAGCTCTTGGCTATGAAACTGGCCATTCAGAGAACTAAATTCCCTTAATTTATCACCCAGCTGATAAACATAAAATAATTAACCCGCAAGAGATTGCTGATTGTTTGCTAACTATTTGCTAACTATTATGAGCCTTTATATAATTTAAAAGAAAGCCTTAATACTATTTAACCCCAGATTTGGCTATTATAGTTTTTCTACATAAGCTAAAATGACCTTCCTTGACTCCTATACAACCTCATAACTTTACGATAGTCCAAAAAAAAATCCAAAATAAATTTGCTACTCTTCCTAATGGTAAATCCCTGGGTCCGGATGGCTTCTTTTCTGAATATTATAAAACTTTTCAGAACACTCTCTCACTGCATCTTAAGACCTTATTTGATGCAGCTTCTACAAAATTAGCTTTTCTGCCAGAGATGTTTAAGGTTCATATAATCACGATCCCAAAACTGGGCAAAGATCCTATGACATCTCAAACCTTCCACTCCATGTCACTATTAAACGTAGATATTAAAATGTATGCTAAATTAATAGCACAGTGTCTCTTAAAGATAATCCCTTTACTGATTAAACCTGACCAATCAGGCTTCACAGCTAGGAAGCAATCCTCAGATGCTATGAGATGAATAATAAATGCCATTCATTAAACCAAAACTTCTCGAATACCCTCTCTATTGTTATCTATAGATGCTGAGAAGGCATTTGAATGCATTCACTGGCCTTACATGTCCCATACTCTGACTGAATTTGGTTTTAGTGGATTCCTGTATGATGCTAGCCGTGCTCTATACTCAAATCTCTCAGTGCAAGTCTATGCATCTGAAATGCTATCCAAGTCTTTTTTGATTTTGAATGCCACTCGCCTAGGATGTCCGTTATCACTGATTGTGACAGACTGCCTGGTATCCAACCTGGGTGCCTGTGCCAAGATACAGCTTTCTCTACTCTGGAACCAGGAGGCAAGTATCACAGTTGAGAATTGCACCCAAGAACTAGATGACACTAGCTTAGGTTGCAAACTCTTTGTTGTAAGTTCACACAGAATGTATTCCACACAAAATTAGATAAGAGCTTGATTACACTAATAACTTACAGTAATATAATCAGTATATCTAACGGTACAACTAACGAACAGTTAACATAAACATAAACACATAAACATCCCACAATAGTTTGATAATGAAGTGAAGTAGACACAATACTAGCAGACAGACCGAAACAAAAGCCTCAATTAAAAATGGGGATTCACAGCTAGGAGGCACATAATAAGGAGTTATACAATGAGACAAAGGCACCTAAATAAACTGATTTACGCAAAGCAGCAGGAGCCAACCAGCACCAGGTTGTTTGAAGGTGAGTCTAGGAGGGGGGCTGAAGCAACAAATGCTGGTTTGGGCATAGTGGCCCCAAATCTGCATTCAGGTCCTAGGTTCCCAGAGTCTGTGTGTTTTCAGGTAGGCATGGACCCGAATCTGAAGCAAAGCCTTTTCAAAGGTCAACACATCCCAAATAATAGAGCCCCCTCAAAAGCAAGGGCCCATAGTAGGTAGCCAAGAGGCTACCCTTCAATCCACTCCAAAGGCCCCTGTTGGGTCTATCACACTGACTATATTTAACCTTCCTATAGATCAGCTACCTGAAATGATTAGATCACATCCAGAGAAGTCAGGATTTTGCACTCAGCAGAGACAGCATACCATCCTGCTATTTGCTGATGATGTTATCCAATTGTAGCAATACTCCTGCAGGGGTTTCTGGTAACTGGTTCCCTTATTCCTGTACAGCCAGGTAACAAGCATTTTCCACTTTCATCTGGACACAAGTAAACAGTCTCTGAGCTTGGTTTTGTTGTTTTATTAGGGATAATAACTTGCATGGGATATAGGGTTTATGGGATGCCCAACTTGACCGGAACAATGAGTAGGGACAAATTTAGGGATGAGCCGAACACCCCCCCGGTTCGGTTCGCACCAGAACTCTCGAACGGACCCCGCGTTCGTAACGAACGTTAGAACCCCATTGAAGTCTATGGGACTCGAACGTTCGAAATGGAAAGTGCTAATTTTAACGGCTAATATGCAAGATATTGTCCTAAAAAGGGTTTGGGGACCTGACTCCTGCCTCAGGGGACATGGGTCAATGCAAAAAAAAGTTTTAAAAATGGCCGTTTTGGCGGGAGCACTGATTTTAATGACGATTAAAGTGAAAAAAAAGTGAAATATTCCTTTAAATATGGTGCCTGGGGGGTGTCTGTAGTATGCCTGTGAAGTGCCACGTGTTTCCCGTGTTTAGAACAGTCCCTGCACAAAATGACATTAAACGGAAATAAAACCATTTAAAACTGCTTGCAGTTTTAATGTTATATCTGGTTCCTGCAATATGGTTGAAAATCATTCAGAAAAATGGCACGGGTAGCCCTCCCTGCCCATTACCAGCCTATTTGGGTCTTGTACGCATATTAAGGGAAACCCCGTACCCATATTAAAAAAAGGAAATGCGTGTGGCCCCCAGGCCCTATATACTCAGAACAGCAGTATACAGGCGGTGCAAACAAGACAGGGACTGTGTAGGTTTGTTGTGTTAAGTTGAATCTGTTTGTCATTTTCAACTGGTACATTTTTAAAGTGTAGCTCCAGTCAAAAAAACTATTTTTAAGCTTTTTGGAAAACATAGGGAAGGGTTATCACCCCTGTATAATTTGTTTTGTCGTCCATCTTTTTTCATCTCACTTGCTGCTGTCTGATGTTTGTAAGTTGGATGTTTGAAAGTAGGGGCCTGCCCTATATGCTCTGCAGAAATGGCGGAACAAGGTGTTGGTTTTGCCACAACATTGTAAGCCCTCAAAGTGACTCTTGGTGGGCGCTGGAGCGCCCTGCTGTGAACGATTATATCAAGAATTGTAATTACATGCCATTGTTGAACAGTGGTAGAAAAATTGACCTTTGGTGGTTGTGGTGCTGGTGCCACAACACTATAAGTCCTCACCGTTACTCTGGGTGGGCACAGGAAGGGGCCCTCCTGTGAAATATTATATCAAGAATTGTAATTACATGTCCCTGTTAAACAGGGGCAGAAAAATTGGGCCTTAGGCACTGGTGCCATCACACTGCAACCTCTGCCATATACTCTAGTTTTATTGCAGGAATTAGCCCTGCTGCAAAGCATTGCATCAAAAATTGTACTTAAATGCCCCTGTTAAACAGGGGCAGAAAAATTGGGCCTTAGGCACTGGTGCTGGTGCCATCACACTGCAACCTCTGCCATATACTCTAGTTTTATTGCAGGAATTAGCCCTGCTGCAAAGCATTGCATCAAAAATTGTACTTAAACGCCCCTGTTAAACAGGGGCAGAAAAATTGGGCCTTAGGCACTGGTGCTGGTGCCATCACACTGCAACCTCTGCCATATACTCTAGTTTTATTGCAGGAATTAGCCCTGCTGCAAAGCATTGCATCAAAAATTGTACTTAAATGCCCCTGTTAAACAGGGGCAGAAAAATTGGGCCTTACGCACTGGTGAAGGTGCCACCACACTCCAACCTCTGCCATATACTCTAGTTTTATTGCAGGAATTAGCCCTGCTGCAAAGCATTGCATCAAAAATTGTAATTAAACGCCCCTGTTAAACAGGGGCAGAAAAATTGGGCTGCTGGCATCACCCAGAACCAAAAATGTTCTTCCAACATATCAGCGGAGGAGGAAGAGGATAGACAATCAACATAACAGGACAGTCACTCAGCATCAGCATAGGCAGTCTTGAAGGGATGTGGTATTTCAAAAAAAATTATTCGGTTACATCAGCTTCAGGTGCTTGGTAGCTGTGGGTGATCCAAGACTGATTCATCTTGATGAAGGTCAGTCGATCAACTGATTCGGTGGACAGGCGCACCCTGTGATCGGTAACAAAGCCACCAGCAGCACTGAAGGTGCGTTCCGAAAGAACGCTGGATGCAGGACAGGCCAGTAGCTCAATTGCATACTGTGCAAGCTCTGGCCAGTGATCCATCCTCAAGACCCAGTAAGCCAGAGGATTTTCAGTGGGAAAGGTGTCCAAGTCTGACCTTGCCCCTAGGTATTCCTGCACCATGTAAATTAGACGCTGGCGATGGGTGCTGGAACCAATCATACCTTGGGGCTGCGGAATAAAAAATTGTCTGAAAGCATCAGTCAGACGGCCACCTTCTCCACCGCTCCTTCTGACTGATGCCTCAGCAACACGTTGTCCAGGACCAGGAGTTTGTGACCTCCCAGTCTCTGGGAACGCGTTGCACAGAGCTTTCTGCAAGGCCTCCCGGAGATGTCTCATCCTCTGCTCCCTCTGCGATGGCAAGATAAGGTCGGCAACCTTACCCTTGTACCGTGGATCAAGGAGAGTGGCCAGCCAGTAATGGTCCCTTTCCTTGATCTGAAGAATACGAGGATCCTTCCGCAGGCTTTGCAGGATCAGGGAGGCCATGCAGCGTAGGTTAGCTGAGGCATTCGGTCCGGAGTCCTCTGGGTCACTAAGGACAACATGATCCGCAGCTACCTCCTCCCAGCCACGTACAAGTCCACGTGTTTCTTGGGACTGTAAATCATCCCTATAAGACTGCTGCTGCTGATGCTGATGCTGAGTGCCAGCCTCCACCTCCATGCTGACACAATCATCCTCCTCCTCTTCCTCCTCCTCACCCTCTTCCTGTGTGATGGGTGGCACAGCAGGAACACTGTCTGGATAAAGGGGGCCTTGAGAGGCAAGGAAGTCCTCCTCTTCCTGCCTCTGTTCTGCCTCAAGTGCCCTGTCCATTATTCCACGCAGCGTATGCTCCAAGAGGTGGACAAGAGGTACAGTGTCACTTATGCATGCACTGTCACTGCTCACCATCCTTGTGGCCTCCTCAAACGGTGACAGGACAGTGCATGCATCCCTGATCATGCCCCACTGGCGTGGTGAGAAAAAACCAAGCTCCCCTGACCCTGTCCTGGTGCCGTAGTCGCACAGGTACTCATTGATGGCCCTCTGCTGCGTGTGCAGCCGCTGCAGCATGGCCAATGTTGAGTTCCATCTGGTGGGCATGTCACATATAAGGCGGTTCTTGGGCAGGTTCAACTCCTTTTGGAGCTCGGCCAGCCGAGCACAGGCATTAAATGATCGGCGGAAATGCACACAGACTTTCCTGGCCTGCTTCAGGACATCATGTAAGCCGGGGTACCTGCCCAAGAACCGCTGCACCACCAGGTTAAGGACATGAGCTACACAGGGCACATGGGTCAGTTGTCCCTGTCGGAGGGCGGAGAGGAGGTTGGTGCCATTGTCGCAAACCACCATTCCTGGCTTAAGCTGGCGCGGTGTCAACCACCTCTAGGCCTGCCCCTGCAGAGCTGACAAAACATCCGCCCCAGTGTGGCTCCTGTCCCCCAAACAAACCAGCGCAAGCACGGCATGGCATCATTTTGCCTGCGTACTTGCGTAGCCCCTGGAACGCCTACGGAGCACTGCTGGTTCTGAGGACAGAGCACTGGAAGAGGCCATGGAGGAAGAGGAGGGGGTGGAGGAGAGAGGTGTGTCACAACCAATAGTAGCATTTTGGAGGCGTGGTGGCGGAACAACCTCCAACACTACTGCACCTTGTCCTGCATCCTTCCCAGCAGCCAGAAGAGTGACCCAATGGGCCGTGAAAGACAGGTAACGTCCCTGTCCATGCCTGCTGGACCATGAGTCAGCGGTAATATGCACCTTACCGCTGACCGCCCTGTCCAGCGAGGCAAGGACATTGCCTTCCACATGCCGGTAGAGAGCCGGAATCGCCTTCCGTGAGAAAAAGTGGCGTTTGGGGACCTGCCACTGAGGAACCGCACATTGTACAAACTCACGAAAGGGGGCCGAGTCTACCAACTGAAAAGGCAGCAGTTGAAGTGCTAGCAATTTAGCCAAGCTAGCATTCAACCGCTGGGCATGTGGATGGCTGGGAGTGAACTTCTTTCGCCGGTCCAGCAGCTGGGGCAGGGACATTTGCCTGCTATAATCGGACGTGGGTGTACCGCTAGCAGAGTTCCCGGAAGCACTTGGCTGTGACACACCTAATTCTACACCTTCATTCCTCTCAGAGCAGGTTTCAGAGAGGACTGAAGGTCTAGTGGGGTTGGAGATGCCAGCTGATGAGGAGCAAGGAGAGGTCCGCTTTGTTCTTTGGTGTGGGTCTTTGAGGTACGCTTGCCAACGAGCTGCATGGCAGGTCAACATATGTCTGGTCAAGCATGTGGTGCCCAAGCGGCTGATGTTTTGGCCACGTGAGATACGCTTGAGACATATGTTGCAAATAGCAGCGGTGTGATCTGATGCACTCGTCTCAAAAAAGGCCCACACCAAAGAACTTTTAGAATAACGCGCAGAGGAAGCGCTCTGCGCAGGTGGAGCTCTGCGGTGTGATTCAGTCGGTGTGCTGCCCCTAAGCTGGCCCCCGGAGGGCATCCTGCCTCGTTGGACATGTGCCTCCTCCTCCTCCTCCTCCTCCCTCCTTCCAGGCACCCACGTGGAGTCAGTGCCCTCATCATCCCCTCCCTCCTCATCGCTGTAGCAAACCTGGCAGTATGCTGCAGCTTGTGGAACATGACTGCCAGATTGCTGTGCTTCTTGAGCATCCTCTCTCTCTGCGCTCACGCTACTGCCTTCCTCTAGCTGAGTGTCATCATCAGAGCCCACCAAACACTGGGCATCCTCCTGGAGCATGTACCCAACACTGTGCTCAAAGAGTTCAGGAGACTCCTCAGGAGGACATGGTGGGTCTAGGGAAGGAATCACTGATGATGACATTGAGAGGAGGGAAGACGATGCGTTGGCAGCTGCTTTGCTACTACCCTGAGACTGGGTGAGAGAGGATGAGGAGGATGAAGAGGGCTTGGTCATCCACTCTACCAAGTCGTTGGCATGTTGCGGTTCAACATGTCCAGCTGCAGAAAAGAAGGACAAGCATGTCCCATGGCCACGTGCTGATGACAATGCACCGCGTCCACGACCAGCACTGTTGTCTCTAGACACAGAGCCTGCTTGCCCTCTTTTATCGGCTCGCGCCTGTCTGCCTCTCCTTGCTGGCCTTCCAGACATGGTAATGGCCTGAAGGGAGTTGGGTAAAACAGTAGTTGGGTAGTTTATATTGTGCTGGAGGCACACAACACCCACTAACTCCTGCAGATGCCTTTTTTATAGAACAGCAGAGTTAAAGGGGTATATACAGATGTATACTGTGCTGTGCTGGAAGCACACACAACTTCCAATAACTCCTGCAGATGACAATTGGGCCCAAATAGAGAACAGCTATGTAGGTGGATTATAGCGGTATGTACTGGGTACAGAGCACGCAGACAGCACGCACTATCTCCTGACACTACTGACTGCAAGCGCTATTATTAAAGATGGACCACTAGCTATATAGGTGAGGTGAATATCACGGTGTATACTGCGGTCAGGGCACGCAGACAATAACCAGAAAACAGCAGAGTTAAAGGGGTATATACAGATGTATACTGTACTGTGCTGTGCTGGAAGCACACACAACTTCCAATAACTGCTGCAGATGGCAATTGGGCCCAAATAGAGAACAGCTATGTAGGTGGATTATAGCGGTATGTACTGGGTACAGAGCACGCAGACAGCACGCACTATCTCCTGAGTGACACTACTAACTGCAAGCGCTATTATTAAAGATGGACCACTAGCTATATAGGTGAGGTGAATATCACGGTGTATACTGCGGTCAGGGCACGCAGACAATAACCAGAAAACAGCAGAGTTAAAGGGGTATATACAGATGTATACTGTACTGTGCTGTGCTGGAAGCACACACAACTTCCAATAACTCCTGCAGATGGCAATTGGGCTCAAATAGAGAACAGCTATGTAGGTGGATATAGTGGTATGTACTGGGTACAGAGCACGCAGACAGCACGCACTAACACTACTGACTGCAAGCTCTATTATTAAAGCTAGATCACTAGCTATATAGGTGAGGTGAATATAGTGGTGTATACTGCGGTCAGGGCACAGACAGTAACCACTACACAAGAGCAAGATAGGAAAACAGCCAAAAACGATTGGTGTGTAACTGTGTTGAAGGTACACAGAACACCCACTGCTTCAGATGCTAACTAACACACTACACGAGGCCGCCTCAAAGGCGGCCTTATATAGTGTGGGGCGTGCACTACACAGCCTGAGCTATGATTGGCCACAGGCAGGATGCCTGTGGCCAACCATGGCTCTCCTCGCTGCTGGCGTTGCGATTGGCCAAGCATGCGGGGTCACAGTGCATGCTTGGCCAATCATGAGACAGCAATGCACTGCGCCATCGCAGTGCATTGTGGGCCACACGAATTTTGCCGCGAACGCCCCAAACGTTCGGAATTCGGCGAACGCCCGAACGACCAATGTTCGAGTCGAACTTACGTTCGACTCGAACACGAAGCTCATCCCTAGACAAATTCCTTCCTTTGTATATAATCCTGAACTGTCCTCCTTTCTGGACAGTCTTTAGTGATCAAAAGCAAAAGTTCCTTTAGAACTAAGAGCTCTCAGTCCCCTTTAGAAAATAGCACAGAATGTTGTGAAATGCATACGGGAGTATCTCCTCTCCTCTATAGAACTGCTCCCAGCTCTACTGCCTGCAGGAACCACCAGCCCTCTGGGCTACTTGTCCGTAAGCCCACCCAGCTGCTCCAAAGATATTCCAGGGCAAGGGCTAGGAGGGGTTAAGCACAATGCTGTCCTTCTGAAAGCTTCATGTATGAATAAAATTGAGTTTATTGGATTTTTTTTATAACAAAAAGTAGAAAATATCATTTTTATTTTTTTTCGGTCTTTTTCCGATTATATCGCAAAAAAGAAATATTGCAGAGGCAATCAAATACCATCAAAAGAAAGCTCTATTTGTGGGGGGGGGGGGGGGGGGGAGACGCAAATTTAATTTGGGTACAGCATTGCATGACTGCACAATTAGCAGTTAAAGCAACGCAGTGTCAAATTGTAAAAAGTGCTCTGGTAAAAACCTTCCCGGGCTGAAGTGGTTAAGCAGTGGAATCCCTGGATTTGCTGCCATGATAATACATGATTATTTTTTAGATGCATTACCCCTAGTTCTTACTGGTCATCTGTGCTGCCACCCTCTTTAGTTGTTTTTTTGTTCCCTGTATTTCTGTCCTCTTTGTTACTAATTATTTGGCATATAGTCACATGTACAGTATGCTACAGTACATGGACCATTCAGGCTGGGTTCACACTGCTGTGTAGAGCGGCTCACAGCAGGGGTCCGTGTTCTCTTTTTCAGGGATAAATCAGGCCAGTATTTTGGGCTGGATTCGGACATGAAGCAGACCAGAAGACGCACAGGACCCTTGTACAATCTGCTGGCGGCCATCCTAGAGATGTGTGAACCGGCTCCATTGAGATCCAGGCACACTCTCCTGACATGTGAATTGGATGTGGGGAAACCTGCATCTAATTCGCACTAGTGTGAACCTAGCCTTACTGTTCAATAATGTAAAAGATTGTATTTGATTTCCAAATCCAAATCTTGCTTATCTCTTTTTTTTTCCACAATAGGTTTTATTGAGGAAGAATATTGTTGCATATACATAAGAGCACAAAATCTAAAGTTATACAATACAAAGAAAAACCATAAGAAAACAAGTTTTCACATAAGCTTCTGTTTTAAACCGTATAAATAAACAATGACATTGATGACAATAGATAGTAATTAAACAGTTTGCAAGAGTACTATAATATTTGGAATAGAACCAAGTGGGTAATTATTAAAGGAAACAATGAAAAAATGGGAAAGGGAGAATACATAAAGAACATAATTGTATTCTGAGCTAAGGATAGATTGAGCCTCAGATTCAATATAATTTTTGAGTTTATTTTAAGAGGTGATGACCATATAGGATTATCAATGAATATATTTTATATCTATTTTTGTTATAAAACTAGAATCTAATAAAACTTTATTGACAAAAAAAAATCAAAAATCAAATCAGCCTTCCCTTTTTATCTAAAAATATATACATATTGACAGTCCTCAGTCTTTTAACCCCTAATTTCTTGTTAACATATAAAATCATATGTCATATACAGGCGCATTGCCTGGCCTGCCCAGATGGAAATGTTATTGCTTTTGCCGATTGAACCTGGTGTGACAATAATGAAGTCTGACAATCCCCAAACTGAGTGGGGAGAGAGGAGAAGTCCTAATGAACAATGCGCAATCCTCTTTTTCAAAATGTGCAAGTTGGCAATGAAAACAAATTAAAATGTTATGTCTGCAATACAGTGGCGGTGCATACATAGAAGGTGCAGGAGTGCCACCCCCCTCTCCTGCACCACTCTATCACCATTTTGGTAGATTCATGCATTGCATGAATCTATCTATTTTTGCCGCTGCCGCCCCCTATTCAGGTGTCCGGCCCCTTGTCGGAAGCCGGGCATCTGAATTACAGCGGCGGGGTTTCTTTGGAAGGGGCTGATTAGAGCTGTTGGCTCTGATAGGCATCCTGATTAGAGCCGTGAGCTCTAATTGGCTTCCAAAAGGGTAAACAGCGGGAGCACTGCTGTGCGTTTGCTGTTTACACAGTGTTGTGTTAGAGAAGCAAATACATTGCTTCCCTAACACTGACCCACCTCTCAGCCAATCAGGTTGCCGGGTCTGTGTTACATGTCACCTGATTGGCTGAAATCACAGGCACTGTGATTGGCCGCCTACCAGGCATCCAATCATTGCAGAAGACTAGAGGAGAAGCATGGGAGAAGACATCGGGGTCAGATTTGGAGGACACCGGACACCGTTCGCTGCCTGCTGCTGTCACCCGCTGCACAGTAGAGACAAGGTAAGTGCTGGGCACAGTGGCAGCACACAAGGGGCACAGTGGCAACACACAAGGGGCACAGTGGCAGCACACAAGGGGCACAGTTGCAGCACACATGGGGCACAGTGGCAGCACACAAGGGGCACAGTGACAGCACACAAGGGGCACAGTGACAGCACACACGGGGCACAGTGACAGCACACACGGGGCACAGTGGCAGCACTTGGGGCATAGTGGCAGCACATGGGCACAGTGGCAACATTTGGGGCACAGTGGCAGCATTTGGGGCACAGTGGCAGCGTTTGATGGGCAAAGTGGCTGCGTTTGATGGGCAAAGTGGCTGCGTTTGATGGGCAAAGTGAGGCTGCAATTGATGAGGTTTTTTTTTTTTTTTTTTTTTTTTTTGCAACCCCCCAAAAACTTTGAGCACCAGCCGCCACTGCTGCAATATTAAAAAGCCACAGACCAGATTGGAACACCCTTGAAGAAAAAACAAAAAGAAAAAACAACAAAGACAGCTTCAGACAAGAATCAGAAGAATCATAAATCCAATTAAATCAAAAGACACTTGATGGATTCATGTCATACATTTCTATAGTAAATAGTCTGAAAATGTAAAACATTATTCATTCTGAGTCTGTTTTTCTGTTTAACCTGAGATGAAACTGCCGAGATCAATCTCTACAAATAAACCATAATCTCTGCTATGATAGCATTACATTCATGACAAGTATATACACAAATGTATAATAATCAGCTAGAAATCAAACACACCTATATTAATTAGTAGGGGAAGAAAGCTGATGGGACACATTACAGTGAGGGAAAAGAGTGTTTGATCCCCTGCTAATTTTGTATATTTGGCCACTGACAAAGAAATGATCAGTCTAAAATTTTAATGGTAGGTTTATTTTAACAGTGAGAGACAGAATAACAACTAAAAAATTCAGAAAAACACATTTCAAAAAAGTTATAAATTGATTTGCATTTTAATGCGTCAAATAAGTATTGGACCCCTTCGCAAAATATGAGTTAGTACTTGGTGGAAAACCCTTGTTGGCAATCACAGAGGTCAGACGTTTTTTGTAGTTGGCCACCAGGTTTGCACACATCTTAGGATGGATTTTGTCCCACTCCTTTTTGCAGATCCTCGGTGCACCGATGTGCTCACCGATGTGCACACCGATATGCGCGCCGATGTGCGCCTGCATGTTCATAGGTGCGCATCTGTGATCCTTTTGGTGCCAGTGGGCTTATTTAAGGGGCACGCTGACTTGTAGCAGATGCTGACCGGTCTTCAGCTGTTCCAGACTTGTTCCTTGTTATTCCTGCTATTGCCTGATTGATCCCCATTGCTGAACCCTTGGCTTGTCCTGACCTTGCTCTGCATCCTATCTCTAACTACTGGCTCCTGCCTTCGGCTTCCTGATTCTCCCTGCTCCTGCCTGATGATTTGGTACCTTGCTGCCCGCCTGCTTCCGAACCCGGCTATTCCTCTGACTACGCTCCTGTCTCCTGTTTGGCTCCAAGCTGTCATCCGGTGTCCACAGCTCCATTCCTGCGACCTGCTGCGACTTCCTGTATCTCCAAAGCCGCATCACCTGCCGCAAGCTTCCTGGGCTACATCTGCAGGCACTCATGTTCCTCCTTTTCCTTGGGTCCTTCTGTCTCCATCATCAGCGGGACCCAGGTTGGAGATACAAGGGAGCTTAACCTCGTCACTTGCAGACTCCGACCAGGTACGTGACAGGTCCACTCCCTTGGACTTGTACAGCACCACTACCGGAAAACTCTTTGGCTGTATTAACATGACCAAGGTGCCGGGTCCCAGGGTCCAGCTCTCAAAAGAGCAGTATTAGAAACCTTGTTTCTTCTTGTGCAAGGCCCAGGTACCATCCATTTGGCTTTCAAGCACTTTAGATGGATCTGTTTGCACAGCCCCTTGATCCCATCAGGGGTTACTTAGTGGAGCTCTCTTAACACTTCATCAACCGTGACCAACACCTTGGCGAAAAAACTGAGGTACTCCCGGTATGGGAGGGGTTATATAGAGAGGGGCACTTGCTGTTTCCTTTTTTGGTTATACCAGTGTCCATCCATCTAAAGGTGGCCTATAATCCATCTAGTTATTACTATGGTGCTCTGTATCCCGTGATGTGCGATAAAGAAATACATTTTTCCCTCACTGTACCCGTTCTGAGGTAAACAAACTGTACATATGATTTGAATTGTGTTTGGTGTGTGATAAATCATTATCTCTTTCTGTGCAACACGTTGGTTGGCAGACTATAAAACATGGTCATCTGGAATTATCAACATAGTTAGAAAAATTGCCATTGAAGGAGTGTCTTAAAACACTTTAACAACCCTTAGCACACCCCTTAGGCTCTTTTATCGGTTATAGATTTTCTGAAAATGCCCTCTTCAGGAACCAGATAAGATGGTTGCATTTACAGCTCAGAGGTTCTGAATTTTCATCTAAACTATTGTGTGCAGGAATGCTAAGTCATTTATGACAGTCAGTGACTCTGTCAGCTTACTTTACTGAATTGGGCTTTACTTGAAACTAAAATCAAGACTAACTTTATTAAATATATTATTTTCACTTGTAATCCTGTTTTGCTGTTGCTATTGTCTGTTTTTATAAAATCATTAAACTGAATCAAAATGCTCTAATCATAAATTAAATAATCCTTGCCTAGGTGAGGAATACTATATTTAATGTCTGTTACATTAATGTTTGGACTCAGAAGCAAGTGTCATAGACATTTCTTAAAGGCCAATTACCACTGTGTGGTCAGACAGACATTTTACTGTGTTTTACCCTGTATATATGCCCTAAAAATGGAAAGTGTCAGCCCTTGTACACACGGACGGACATTCTTACAACCAAATCCGTTGGATTTTGTCAGACGGATTTTGTCCTAAACTGTTGCATACACACGGACGGACAAAGTTGTCGGAAAATCTGATTGTACATAACGTGATGACGTTATTTCATTACGACGGGACTACGTTCAGGCTAGTAGCCAATAGCTTTGGTCTAGGAATTTGATCTGAGCATGTGTGGCACTTTGTCCGTCGGAGTAGGCTACACATGATCGGAGTATGTCCAATCGGAGAATTTTGTCGGAAAATTTTACGGACAAGTTGGAAAACTTGGTCCGTCGGATACTCTGACAGAAACAGTCCGATGGAGACCACACACTGTCGGAATATCCGACAAAACGGTCCAATAGGACACATTCCGTCGGAATCTCCGACCGTGTGTACAAGTGCTCACACACGCAGGCAGTGACACACACAAAATACATTAACCCTTTACATGCATCAGTCAAAAGGGGATGTAAACCCTCACATACAGTATACCTAGTGAAGTGAACAGCCTCAGGTGATACACAGAGATGGCACAACATTTCCTATGTAAGTTTTGCATGTATATCTGCTGTCTTCAGCTTGCTATATTCTTTAGAAAGTGCACATCGTGTTAGAAATTGTTTCTTCCTGTTCAGCACTGGGTGTGGATTCTTGGCATACACGGTGTAACAGCTGATTGGAGGAAAGGCACACACCCCACTTCACATGGGAAGGAAGGAAGGAATGTGCAGTGCTGTACTGTGACAAGACAAGCTCTCTACTAATCTATTTATAGCACCCACCCCGACACAAATTTCAGGCTGGTTTTTTCTTGGTTGGTGAAGAACTTGTTAGAAGTTATCATTCTGATAACAGAAAATAGAGCAGCATAAAGAGACAGGACTTTGGAGAGAGATAAGCAAACACGACAGATATATGTGCTTAGGTCAAATTTCATGAATCAGGTTTACATCCACTTTAAATCTACAGAACACATAGTGTAACATAGACACCTGCCTAAATAGTGCCACTTAGATTGTTGTCCCAGGAGCTGTGTAATATTATCTCATTCTAGTTCTGAGACTTCGATCGTCACACCTGGGTTACAATTTTTGTATTTTTTGTTACAGTCCAAATGTATTTTCTTTGCACTAAAGAATTGTCTGCCTTTCTATTCCCTCCAGTATGCACATTGTGTTTTTTTTTCTTCCAAAACCCTTTCAACAAAAGGCTCTGCCCTGTGTTCAAGTAAACACATTAGAAGAAAGACTTAATACTAGTTTAGATGATGTTCTGTAATCTTGGAAGATTGCTTATTCATTTTGTGCATATATGATTGTTATAGATAATGTCAGCCAGTGCTGACACGGCAGCTAATTAATGACAAAAACCATCACAATACAATGCATGTACGGTCGCAGCCAGTGATTAAACATCAGGGAGACTTTAATGCTTGATGTTTTTAATCAACCCTCAGTAACAAATGACCTTTCTTACTAGCCAGTAAGGTAGATATTTGTAATCACGGGTATTTGAAAACATCTTAATCTTTCATTGAATTTATACTTGTGTACAGTAAATTATTTATTACTAGAGAAAATCTACTCTTCAACTAATGTGCCAAATGCAACCTTGCAATGCATTTAACAGTGTCAGATATACTGTATATGTTCTACAAGCCTGTAGCATGAACTGATAAAGGGGCTGCCCTGATCTAAAGGGCTCTTGGTGACTAGGCTAAAACCCTAGTAACTAATGAGGATTGACAATTTATTAGATTATTAACATGTCATAATCATTTTAGTGATCTAATTATGTAAATGTCCTCTGTATTTTTCCCAGTAAGGAACTGTAGTAATTAATGGGTAGGTAATGTAACTTGCGAAATGTCACTGTGTACTGTATGTCAATGACACGTGTTAACCACTTAAGCCCCGGACCATTTTGCTGGCCAAAGACCAGAGCACTTTTTGCAATTCGGCACTGCGTCACTTTAACTGACAATTGCGCGGTCGTGAGACTTGGCTCGCAGACAAAATTGACATCCTTTTTTCCCCACAAATAGAGCTTTCTTTTGGTGGCATTTGATCACCTCTGCGGTTTTTATTTTTTTGCACTATAAACAAAAATAGAGTGACAATTTTGAAAAAAAAAAAAAAAAAAATTATAAAAAACTATTTTTTTCCTCAGTTGAGGCCGATGCATATTCTTCTACATATTTTTGTTTAAAAAAAATTGCAATAAGCGTTTATTGATTGGTTTGCACAAAAGTTATAGTATCTACAAAATAGGGGTTCGTTTTATGGCATTTTTATTCATTTTTTTTGTTACTACTAATGGTGGCGATCTGTGATTTTTATCAGGACTGCAACATTATGGCGGACACGTTGGACAATTTTAACACATTTTTGGAACCATTGTCATTTTTACAGCGATCAGTGCTATACAATTGCACTGATTACTGTAAAAATGACACTGGCAGTGAAGGGGTTAACCACTAGCTGGTTAGGAAGGGGTTAAGTGTGTCCTGGGGAGTGATTCTAACTGTTAGGGGGGGGGGGGGCTGTGTGTGACACATCACGGGGAGATGTTTGAGTACATTAGCATATCCCCATTTTTCAGCTCCGTGAGGTGATCTTGGGTATCCCCGAGGACATCGAGTCCGTGGGTCCCCTGATCCTACTGATGGAGCTCTCGGCAGGGTCGTGGGCACATGGTGGCAAATTCAAAGGGATGTTCCTGTATGTTCATTTACCCAGCTGTGCCATTCTGTTGACGTAAATGTACATGCGCTGGTCGGCAAGTGGTTATTCTAAAATCCATAATTCATTTCACCACTCTGGTACTTTAGGTAAACAAAGGGACTGGGGCACTGTGATCAGGCTCCAAGAGCTCTTTGGCCAGCTTTTTAGAGTGAGTGAACTGGCAATTGCTCTGGCAGCATAGGTGTGTGCAGCCTATTACATTTGGGTGTACACCTCAAAGCTCAAATACACATGCGTGTGTATATATACACTATATATAGGGCAGTAGAGCAGAGGACGGTGTCAGCAGGGCAGAGGTCGGTGTCAGTAGAGCAGTGGATGGTGTCAGTAGTTCATTTTTATAACTATATCATTGCAATTTTTTTTTTAATGTATTATTTTTTACAATATTTATTTTAATACACTAATTTATTATTATTAATATACCCAGGATGTCCTAATTTTGAGACAGAAAAGGGGACTGACAACAGAGATTCCCCAGTCCCTTCCTTTGAAGCCAAGCAGCAGGGGAATCCATGCAGCACAGTGTTATTATAGTGTGCCCTGGCACACCTGGCACACCCTGTGAGCATGCTGACAGTTTGGGCAAGTTTTCTGGATGTATACGTATCTGCTAATCTTCGCAATCTGGGTCAAATCCAGTGGGGGTTTGTCTCATTTGTAAAAACAATGTGACACTTTCTTTCACTTCTATTCCTGCTCTAGAATACCCAGACTTGTTTCTTAGCTGTCATTGAGCAAGTGCTTGACAGGTGCTTAAGCAATACTATGTGGAACTTAATGTTAGTTCTGAACACTTATAGTAAGAGAGTGGTTATATGGCATGTGACAGATTGTATGAGAAAAGCAAGAACTATATTTTCAAATTTCCAAACCCTTACACTGAATTGGTTTTGGAAATAGTTTAAACATTGTCTCATGCAACTCAGTTTCACAGATAACAATATATAGAAATACACAAGGCCTGTACACACGATCTGACTTTTTGACAATAAACATGCAAATTAGCTCTTTTACGGAAACATCCTACCGTGTGTTTATGCTCCATCGGACGAACCTTTTCGGTTTTCATCGGCTGTGCGAACAAACAAACTTTTTGACAACATAAGTTCAGATAGAGCAAAGTCCGATCTCGTGTACAGAAAACCATCGGACTTTACAAACACACATGCTCAGAACAAATGCAAAAGATCAGACAACAATACAGACATTGACCAAAGGTGGTGGTAAAGAGCAGAAATACCACATGATTTGGTGAAAGTTGGCTGAAAAGTCAGATCATGTGTATGCTAAGCAAGTTCACGGCCAACGCCCTTTGTACAGAAATCCACGGGAAAGTTTGTTTAACGTCCGATCATGTGTATGAGACTTTACAAGCATAAAAAACACTTCTAGCATATATGATTTTCAGTGTGCTAATAAATAATCCCAACTGTTTGGTTTTAAAAAAATCCCTAAAAACTGTCTAAAAACTAAAAATAACACATTACATACAGTACTGGTAACATTTCTGAATCTTATATTTCACTGTGCAACTCTTTGACCTCTACAAATTCATCCTGGGGTTATATTGGCTCACAGAGCAGTGTGAATGCTATATCTCATATCATGTATCATTACTCACAGCCTTACATGGCTTATGTTCTTTCACATAAGGCTTATTGCCTTTTTGCTTGGCAGACTACAGATTCATTGTACACTATAACCATGATGATATTACTCCCAAATATGTCAACAGAGATACATGCATCTCAAGCTGTTTACACATGGATTACACATCTTGTGCCTCCACCCACACCCATGATAAAGATTATTAAAGGTATCTAAGCTTCCAATCTTTCTTTTAAATAAAAAGTGCAAGAAATATGTTTGAGTTGCAGATATTTTTCCAATTTTACTAACATCAATACAAATCAAGAGCATTAATGAGGCTGATAAAGTTAACCTATTCTTAAATGTTGGAACTAATGCAATTTTATTTTGCAATATAGGATCTGTAGAAGTATGAGCTGTGCCTCCTGCCCATGTATATCAGGCCTCACAGACAGGGATACCTCCTAAGGAATCTTTACATGACCAGTGTAAGAATGTGGGTGGATTCTCCAACCACAGTCAGTACCACCAATTTTATTGACAATGTGGTCCACTCATAGACAGTGAGAATAAATTGTGCTTTGGTGTCCATGGCTTCAGGTGAAGTATTTTGTTGTAATAAAGGCAAGTATTTAGAAAATAGGGATGTTTAGGTGCCAAACAACAGAAAATAAATTTTGTATAAAAAAATTTAAGTTTATTCATACAAGTTAAAATCAACAATAACATACCTTTTTTACATGTATTAGGCAGTTAATCCAATTCACTCAACATGTTTTGCTATAGTTTAGCTTCTTCAGGAGATAACTTGAATGCTGCACATGTAAAACACTGTGAGAAAATGTGTAAGAAGGCTGGCCAAGGGCTAGCCTGTATTTGTAGAAGTAATCTGAGGGGTATTTATCCCTTGTCCTCTGTCTGATCCTGCATGGGCTTGGATTCAAATTAGTCAATAAAATTAGTCAAATAGCAACTTTCCAGATAGGTAGACAAGAAATTATCCTTAATATTCTGGGCAGTGTACTAATGATGCTTACATTGATAGGTCCTCAGGAGGGATTAGTAATCCTAATAGATGTATCAAAAACCATCTAGTGTGTATTAAAGACAGCAGAGACACTCTTAAAGTGTTTGTTAACTCAAAATATTAAAACACTGCCAGCCCCTCTATTAATAGCAGACATGTTTACAGTACATCTTTTTTAAAAATGAGGATTGTAAATACCTTTTTAGGGCAATCTTCAGGGTGGCCACGTGCCTCGTGGCTGCTTTACAGCTTTGATACATGGCTACTACAGAAGGGGCAGAGATCTCCCTCTGACATCAACCGGGGAGGTCACGTGGCCGCTCAGTCTCTCCCACAGAAGCCCTGTCTCAGAGATGTAAAGCGGCCACGTGACCGGCCTGAAGATAGCACTAAAAATGTATTTACAATACTCGTTTTTAGAAAAAACTTACACAGTGTGGTATGCCTGCCTATAATAGAGGGACTAGCAGTGACAATTTTAAGTTTTTTTATTTTTACTAATAGCGGAGGGGATGAACAGACGGACAGATGACAGAGGGCAGTATATACAGGAGAGGAGTGTGGAGGGTATGACAGAGGGAAGTATGTACAGGATAGGAGTGTGGAGGGTTTGGCAGCAGGCACTATGTACAGGCGAGCAGAATGAAGGATTCTGAGAAGGAAAAATGTAAAGGTTTATTGAAGGATGTTTAAGGGCTGCATAGTGGTTAAGCGAGCCATACATGGATTGAAATCAAGCCAATTAAGCAGAGACCAGCCATAGTCAATCTATGTATGGGCTAGCTGGTTGTACACAAGTCAATCTATTATTTGACTTAAGTACAACCAGCCTGTCAGGTTTTTTTCCCAAAACAATCAGTGCTGCCAACTATAGTTAGCAACACTGATCATTGTATTGTGTGGGTAGGGAAGACTCCTCACTGGCAGAACACAATAACACTACGGGAGTGATTCCCCCATTCCAACAGGTCAGCAGGTGAGAGGGTATGTGGGGACAGGCTGAGGAGAGAGCCTGTCAGCAGGGGGGTTATTCATGAAACATTTTCTTTAAAAAAAAAAACATGTTTGAAAAATTGCTGTGCAAATACAGTGTAACATAAAAAGTTGCAGTAATCGCCAATTTATTCCCTAGGGTGTCTGCTAAAACAATTTATATATATATATATATATATATATATATATATATATATATATATATATATATATATATATATATGATGTTTGAGGGTTCTGAGTAATTTTCTAGCCCAAAAAAATATGATTTTTACATATAGGAGCGAAGTGTCTTGGCCTGGGTGGCAAGGGGTTAATAATAAGTAATATATAAATAATTGTTATATTTTGTTTTTAAGGTAATTTACTATATTTTCAAAAACTGTACTCAAGCAGGTGGCTTAACGGACAAATTACTGAAGTTTGAAGTTATAACTTCCAACCAGTAACACAGTAAATAGATAAATAATAAATTATTATGTTATAACATTTAGCATAATAATATATTGATCAGGTCGACTAAAACAGTACCTTTTCAGCAGCAGAAGATTCTCATTCTCCCTCTTAACTGTGTGAGAAAAACATGGGATTGTGGGTAAACCTTATACCCATATTACCGTATTTCTTTGTAATTAAGAGGGCTGGGCTGGAAGGGATCATGTGTCTTTTATTGGACAGCTGGGGCCAGTGGTACTTTACCATTGGTCCAAGGCTCCAAGCCATCCATTGAGCTCAGTTCCTCTGACAAGAAGTGAGGAGAGGCACTGTATTGCCGGGACCGACAATTTCGTTATAGCCTCAAGCACTTTTAAATGACTTTTTTCCTTTAGAAATGTCATTTTGCTCTCGGACTGCTCTAAACACCAGAAACATGCACCACTTTACAGGCATACTATAGACACCCCCCAGGTATGAAATTGAAAGGAATATTTCACTTTTATTGTTTCACTTTAAGCATTATTAAAATCACTGCTCCCAAACAAACGTCCGTTTTTAAAACTTTTTTTTGCATTGATACCCATGCATATAAGCCCTAAACACTTTTGATTTCTCTCATAGACTTTTAAAGGGTGTCCCACAGCTTTTGAATTTGCTGCAAACACCCCAAATTGTTTGCTATTTGGCGAACACCCGATGTTCGATTTGAATTTATGTTTCGACTCAAACATCGGGCTCATCCCTATTGGTGAACAATGAGGGATCCTTGTTTGGTTTTGGGATCACTGTGATGTGAGCCATAAGGAGATCTTGGGCTGGGGGGTTATCTAATGAGAAGGAGTTGAATGCTTTTAGGAGATGTGGTTTGAGCGAACCTATAAAAATGTTATAATATCCAGTTGTTAGGTCGTCTGGACCAGTGCTTTTTCCGGCTTTCATTTGTTTGAGTGCCACGTCGACTTCCTCAGAGGAAAGGGGGCAGTCCAGTTTTTCTGCTTCCAGATGGGATAAGGGTTTGAGGCTATAATCTTTAAGGAAATCTTGAATCATGTGGATCCTGGGAGCTTCACTTGTCTGTGGTTTTATGAGGCCAAGATTATAAATTTGAGCATAATATTGAACAAAGTGGTTTGCTATCTCTTTGTTGGCTACTATTTTACGTCCCGTAGAATCCGTGAGGGAGTATACTGTTGTGGCCATTTTTTAGTTCGGCGGGCTTTAGCTAAGAGTTTTCCAGATTTATTTCCATCTTCATAAAAATATTTTTTTTGAGAAAGTATGTCGTTTTGTTTAGTTTTTTAAGCTAGTTCCTTCAGTAGGTCTGTCCTGGCCTGGAAGAGTTCTGGAAGCACTTGGACGTGGCTTGGGTGTATTTATGCGCCTGTTATGCGGGCTGTCAATTTTTTTATGTTTAATTGTTGTTTTTGTCTGCTTTTCTCTGAGATTGCAATCAGTTCTCCTCGCATGACACATTTATATGCTTTCCAGCTCACCATTGGTGACACGTCTGGAGCGTCTCTCAAGGGTCGAGTTAGTACATCCGCTAATTCTAAGGATATGGATATAAGGTGGGGGTCAGTAGGGATGAGCTTCGAGTTCGAGTCAAACTCATGTTCGACTCGAACATTGCCTGTTCGTCTGTTCAGCGAACAGTGAACAATTTGGGCTGTTCGCGGCAAATTCGAAAAGCCGGAACACCCTGTACAAGTCTATAGGAGAAATCTAAAGTGCTAATTTTAAAGGCTAATATGCAAGTTATTGTCCTAAAAAGTGTTTGGGGACCTGGGTCCTGCCCCAGGGAACATGGATCAATGCAAAAAAAAGTTTTAAAAACTGCAGTTTTTTCAGCAGCAGTGATTTTAATAATGATTAAAGTGAAACAATAAGGCCGCGTACACACGGGCGGACTGTTCGCCCAACCTTGTCCGCTGAACAGTGTTTGGGCGGACAGTCCGCCCGTGTGTGGGCTTTCAGCGGACAGTTTCAGCGGACAGTTGGACGGACAAAGTCTTTCGGAAATTCCGAAAAACTGTCTGCTGAAACTGTGTTTGAGCGAACAGTCCGCCCGTGTGTAGGCTACTTTCGAAATGAGCAAACTGTTCCCGCTCGGAAAGTCCGCCCATTTCGAGCGCGTGTACAGGTAGGCGGGGCCCGCGAAGGAGACGTCGCGGGCTCCGCCGCCTGGAATGGGCTTAAAGGGGAACCCCAACGCCGAAAAAAATCGGCGTGGGGGTTCCCCCAAAGTCCACACCAGACCCTTGTCCGAGCACGCTACCCGGCCGGCCAGGAAAGGGGGGCGAGCGAGCGCGCCCCCCCTCCTGAGCCGTACCAGGCCGCGTGCCGTCAACATGGGGGGTGCCTTGGGGAAGGGGGGGCCGCGCGGCCCCCCCACCCCAAAGCACCTTGTCCCCATGTTGATGAGGACAAGGGCCTCTTCCCGACAACCCTGGCCGTTGGTTGTCGGGGTCTGCGGGCGGGGGGCTTATCGGAATCCGGGAGCCCCCTTTAAGAAGGGGGCCCCCGGATACCGGCCCCACACCCTATGTGAATGAGTATGGGGTACAATGTACCCCTACCCATTCACCTGTGAAATAAAGTACAAAAAAAAACACAACACAGGGAAAAAATATTTTATTGCACAGCTCCGGGGGTCTTCCGTCTTCGGGGGTCTTCTCGCCGGACTCCTCCGCTATCTGTGTGTAGCTCTTTTACTGTTGTGTTTTTTTTTGTACTTTATTTCACAGGTGAATGGGTAGGGGTACATTGTACCCCATACTCATTCACATAGGGTGGGGGGCCGGTATCCGGGGGCCCCCTTTTTCAAAGGGGGCTCCCGGATTCCGATAAGCCCCCCGCCCGCAGACCCCGACAACCAACGGCCAGGGTTGTCGGGAAGAGGCCCTTGTCCTCATCAACATGGGGACAAGGTGCTTTGGGGTGGGGGGGCCGCGCGGCCCCCCCTTCCCCAAGGCACCCCCCATGTTGAGGGCACGCGGCCTGGTACGGCTCAGGAGGGGGGGCGCGCTCGCTCGCCCCCTTTCCTGGCCGGCCGGGTAGCGTGCTCGGACAAGGGTCTGGTGTGGACTTTGGGGGAACCCCCACGCCGATTTTTTTCGGCGTTGGGGTTCCCCTTTAAGCCCATTCCAGGCGGCGGAGCCCGCGACGTCTCCTTCGCGGGCCCCGCCTACCTGTACACGCGCTCGAAATGGGCGGACTTTCCGAGCGGGAACAGTTTGCTCATTTCGAAAGTAGCCTACACACGGGCGGACTGTTCGCTCAAACACAGTTTCAGCGGACAGTTTTTCGGAATTTCCGAAAGACTTTGTCCGTCCAACTGTCCGCTGAAACTGTCCGCTGAAAGCCCACACACGGGCGGACTGTCTGCCCAAACACTGTTCAGCGGACAAGGTTGGGCGAACAGTCCGCCCGTGTGTACGCGGCCTTATTGTTTCACTTTAATCATTATTAAAATCACGGCCACCGCCTGTAAAAGAGCTACAAGAAGGCGCGGTGGCCCGGCAGAAGAACCGAAGAGGGGGACAAGACCCCCGAAGTCGGGAGAAGAGGCCGGCGGCGGGGAGGAAGAAAGCCGGACTCCTCCGCTAGTAAAAGAGCTACACACAGATAGCGGAGGAGTCCGGCGAGAAGACCCCCGAAGACGGAAGACCCCCGGAGCTGTGCAATAAAATATTTTTTCCCTGTGTTGTGTTTTTTTTTGTACTTTATTTCACAGGTGAATGGGTAGGGGTACATTGTACCCCATACTCATTCACATAGGGTGTGGGGCCGGTATCCGGGGGCCCCCTTCTTAAAGGGGGCTCCCGGATTCCGATAAGCCCCCCGCCCGCAGACCCCGACAACCAACGGCCAGGGTTGTCGGGAAGAGGCCCTTGTCCTCATCAACATGGGGACAAGGTGCTTTGGGGTGGGGGGGCCGCGCGGCCCCCCCTTCCCCAAGGCACCCCCCATGTTGAGGGCACGCGGCCTGGTACGGCTCAGGAGGGGGGGCACGCTCGCTCGCCCCTCTTTCCTGGCCGGCCGGGTAGCGTGCTCGGACAAGGGTCTGGTGTGGACTTTGGGGGAACCCCCACGCCGATTTTTTTCGGCGTTGGGGTTCCCCTTTAAGCCCATTCCAGGCGGCGGAGCCCGCGACGTCTCCTTCGCGGGCCCCGCCTACCTGTACACGCGCTCGAAATGGGCGGATTTGCCTCCGCCTTACGTGGGCGAGTCCGTTCATTTCAAAAGTTGAGCGGACTGTTTGGCAAACAGTTCGCTGAAACAGTCCGCTCGTGTGTGGGCAAGTCCGCTCATGCAAATTTTGAGCGGACTGTTTGCCGAAACTGTTTGACGAACAAGGTTGGGCAAACAGTCCGCGCGTGTGTACGCGGCCTAAAAGTGTAATATTCCTTTAAATTTCGTACCTGGGGGTGTCTATAGTATGCCTGTGAAGGGGAGCATGTTTCCCGTGCTTAGAACTGTCCCTGCACAAAGTGTCATTTCGCAAGGAAAAAAAGTATTTTAAAATCACTTTCAATTGTCGGCTCCCGTAATACAGAGAACACTCAATGAGTGATCTCTGTATTACGGAGCTGACAATTCATTAATTGATAAAAAAAATAAAAAAGCATGGGGTTCCCCTAAATTCAATTACCAGAATCCAAGGGTTGGGTTCATCTTGAGAGCCAGTTCTCCGACCTTCCTATTAAGACCTTGCCGTGGATTCTCCCTTCCCATGTACCTAAGCTAGCGAAAGAACACCCCCTCATAGGAGCTACCCTTAATAGCTTCAGGTTAACCTGCAAACAGTTCCAATTATCGTCGAACCCAGGTCCACTTACGCCGATTCGCATGAACCCTGCATTTCTCCCCGGCATGACCAAAGGCTTTTTACAATCTGAATGGCCCCATGAAGATATACAAGCTCACCACTTTTATAAGGGTGGAAATCTTCTGGATCATAACGCCCTCCCTGTTAGGCCCGATAGTCAGCCTCTCCCATTTTGGTCGTACTTCCAAATACGCCACTTTCTTAGAGCGTCTAACCGAGCGGAAGCTCTATCTCGGACATTTACCCCATTTGAAACTCTCTGTTCCCAAGCCATTCCACAACGACATTTGATATCCAGTATACACGCTATGTTGTTCTGGCTGTACTCTCCGAAGGATGGAAGGGCCTGTCCTGCTTGGGAGAGAGAGTTTCAGGTAGAATTCTCAGAAGCTGACTGGGAAAGCATTTTGATCACCACACACAAGGGATCTCTAAACGTACATACACAAGAAAACAACTACAAACTTCTCTCCAGGTGGTATCGTACACCGCTTCGCTTACATAAATTTAATGCCGCAATACTGGAAACTTGCTGGAGATGCCGGACAGAACCGGGATCCTTCATTCATATCTGGTGGTCATGCCCCAGAATCCAGACTTTCTGGGCGCAGGTCCACACAATCACCTCTCAAGTTACGAATCAGCAAATTGAATTTCTACCAGCTAGGCTTCTTCTACACCATTCCCCCAACTCTACTCCCTCCTACAGAAAGTCCCTGGGCATGCACATGTTGAACGCTGCCAAGTTATGCATTCTGGTACATTGGGGATCCACTGAGATCCCGACCACCTCTGAATGGCTGAACAGGGTAGGGAAGATAGCGGAAATGGAGGAGCTCATCCATATTGCTCGAGACTCCCCCCACAAATACGCATGTACATGGGAGCGCTGGACCCAATTCCGCTCCTCGGCGGATAGCGGATCCCCTACAAGCTCATTCACACACGATTCTAGGAACGCCCAAGCCTCTGAAGGAAACTGACCCTATGTCCCCCTGACATGATGACGCGTCCGGGACTGGAGGAGGTCCCTCATATCACCCTCATATCAGCCCCAAGGCTAATGGGGCTCCTCACACCTGGAACTGGAGCTACCATACCCAGCCCCTATGAAAGACTTGTCTTGGTGGGAGTCAGAGGATAGACCACAAAGGTCCTTATTCCCTCTCCTCTCCCCTTCTCTGTGACCCCTCTGATGTGTTCCCCTTCCCTCCTGTCCCCTCCCCCTTTTCCTTCCCCTCCCATCCCAGACCCCCTGACAGTACCCCAGTGCTCTATGACTTGACGCCAGATGCTTACCCCCCTTCCCCTTACACGAAAGACTGACACGACCGCTCCATTTACCGGGTTAATCTGAGACCATTAGGCACACGCTATATCCAGGACAGCTCACCCTGTTCCAAGGAAAGGACCAATCAGACCCCGAATACGTCAAGCGCCAAGGTGCCTTTTTCTCTTCCCTGACTTCGGATAGAACTATTTCCGGCGCAAAGGCTGACATCTAGGAATCACCTTCTCCCCTCTCTCCCCTCCGAAGCTTACACTCACGTTTTTTAGCCAAAGCTCTTGGGGTTAGGGGACCTTCTTACCTTTTTACCTTTCCAATTGAAACGTTTTGCGGGTTCATTAGACCACATACCCAGTAACAAGTTTGCCTTATAGTTTTTTTTATGTATGGGATGGTTACTTATATGTTATCTGCCTGATTGTACCTCTGGCATACTATGTAACACAATCTGTAATTTTTTCCTTTATGAAAAAAAAAAAAAACTTTTATGGAAAAAAAAAAAAATTCAATTACCAGGCCCTTCAGGTCTGGTATGGATATTAAGGGGAACCCCGCGACAAATTAAAAAAAAAATTGCAGTGGGGGTCCCCCTAAATATCCATACCAGACCCATCAGGTCTGGTATGGATATTAAGGGGAACCCTGCGTCAAATTTTTTTTTTTTTAAATGACATGGGGGTCCCCCTAAAAATCCATACCAGTCCCTTTATCCGAGCACGCAACCTGGCAGGCCACAGGAAAAGAGGGGGGGACGAGAGGGCGCTCCCCTCCTGAACCATACCAGGCCACATGCCCTCAACATTGGGAGGATGCTTTGGGGGTCTGTGACCCCTCAAAGCACCATGTCCACCATGTTAGCACCGCTGGAATCTTTTTGTTATTTTTTTTTATTTTTAATAAAGGAATTTTTCAAAAGTGTGTTTGTCTTATTTAACCATTTTTTACACTTTCTTTGTGAAATGGTAGGGGTACTTTTGTACCCCCTTACCATTTCAAACAGGGGGGCGGGATCTGGGGGTTCCCTTGTTAAAGGGGGCTTCCAGATTCTGATAAGCCCCCTGCCCGCAGGCCCCCACAACCACCGGCCAGGGTTGTGGGGATGAGGCCCTTGTCCCCATCAACATGGGGACATAGTGTTTTGAGGGGTCACAGACCCCCAAAGAATCCTCCCAATGTTGAGGGCATGTGGCCTGGTACGGTTCAGGAGGGGGGGGCGCTCTCTCGTCCCCCCCTCTTTTTCTGCGGCCTGCCAGGTTGCGTGCTCGGAAAAAGGGTCTGGTATGGATTTTTAGGGGGACCACCCACGTAATTTTTTTTTTTTTATTTGACACGGGGTTCCCCTTAATATCCATACCAGACCCAAAGGGCCTGGTAATTGAATTTAGGGGAACCCCACGCTTTTTTTTTTTTTTCTATAAATGAATGAATTGTCGGCTCCGTAATACAGAGAACACTCATTGAGTGTTCTCTGTATTACAGGAGCCGACAATTCAAAGTGATTTTAAAAGACTTTTTTTCCTTGCGAAATTACACTTTGTGCAGGGACAGTTCTAAGCACGGGAAACATGTGCCCCTTCACAGGCATACTATAGACACCCCCCAGGTATGAAATTTAAAGGAATATTACACTTTTATTGTTTCACTTTAATCATTATTAAAATCACTGCACCTGAAAAAACGGCCATTTTTAAAACTTTTTTTTTTGCATTGATCCATGTCCCCTGGGGCAGGACCCAGGTCCCCAAACACTTTTTAGGACAGTAATTTGCATATTAGCCTTTAAAATTAGCACTTTAGATTTTGAACGTTCGAGTCCCATAGACTTTAATAGGGTTCTAAAGTTCACACGATGTTTAGGTCTGTTCACAGGTTCTGGTGCAAACCGAACAGGGGGGTGTTCGGCTCATCCTTAGTGGTCAGATAAGTACATGGGGTCTATGGTCGCTTTAGTTAGCATCAATAGATCTCTTTGCGAGATGAATAGTCGAGTCTGGAGTAGCGCTAATGCAGGTTTGAGTAGATTGTGTAATCTTTTACGATGGGGTGTAGTGTATGCCAGGAGTCATGTAGCGTGAGGCCCCGAAGTTTTGATTGCTCGCAACGCTTTATATGGCATTTTGGATGAACCTGTGGAAGTGTCAAGAAGGGGGTTTAGGGGGACATTAAAGTCTCCATCTAAAATTAGTATGCCTTCTTTGAAGGCTGAGAGTAATTATATTGTTGATCGAAAGAAAGGGACTTTGGTGCATAAATGTTTGCTAATGAATTGTACCCTTCACAAAAAGGTAGCGGCCTTCCTTGTCTAAGCAGATAGCTGATATTTGAAATGAGCAATGTTTAGTGAAGACCCTTTTGGACTTTGAATCACGATTGGTTGTGATTGGTTGTGTGTAGGGAGGTTGGGTAGTGAGCGTTTGAGAGTTTCGGGACAGCGTCTGTCTTAAAGTGTGTTTCCTGTAAAAAGATGTCGGCTTTATTTTTGTTCATCGAGAGAAGTAGTTGGGAGCGTTTTTCTGGGATATCGAGACGGCGTGCGTTTAGGGAGATGATCTTGAGGAAGGAGTTAGTGTTTTTGGGACATGAAAGTGTAATTGTAGAGGAAGACTAATCCTCTGTCCTTCTAGCTGTCAAGTTAGTTTACTGTGCTTGGATATGGTGATATTGAAGGAGGAGAAAGTAGACGGGAGGTAGGTAAAGTAAGGGAGGTTGGGGTAAGGAAGGAGGAGTAGGGTACAGGTGGATGTTAAAAGGAGTGGGTTTGGGTGTAGAAGTTATCTATTAAGGGATGAGAAACAAGGAAGGGAAAGGGGTAAGCATGGGGGAGAGTCTTTAGTGGTTAGGGTGCTTAGTAGTAGGCCCAGATAGGTCTAGGGAACCCCTTAAACCCACTAATAAAGGTTTAACCCCTTGATCACCCCCGTCAGTGTGTAGTTAGCCAGTCAGCTAGTTACTGTCACCTTCAGGTTTTTATAGCGTCAGGGCACCCGCCATATATTGCTGAATAACGGTCTAACCCCCTGATCACCCGGCGGGTGACATTAGCTAGGTTTTTGCATCAGTTATGGTGTGCGTTGCCTCAGGCATTGTCAGCGCTACTGGCACGAATCTAACACCCACACATGCGCCATACACCTCCCTTAGTAGTATAGTGTTTGAAAGGATCAATACATTTGATCTGATCAGCTATATACTAACATCCCCAGTAGTTTAGGGTTCCCAAAAAATCAGCATTAGCTCAGATATCTGCTAGCACCTGTGTTTAGCCCCTTCGCCCAGCCCAGCCCACCCAAGTACAGTATCAATCGATCACTGTCACTTACAAAATGTCATGGTTATGCAGTGATCTTCCTGTGTTTGCTTACCTCCCCTCATGTGTTCAGACTAAGAGGCCAGCCGCTTCCACCTGGTGGTTTCTTATAACCTCTCCTCTAAGCATGGCTCCACCCCAGGCCCTATCAGGGAACCCTATATTACCTGTGCACTGCAAGCCATCAGGGCTGATCAAGCATTGTGTATTCATTGTGTGTTTGGCTTCCTGGTTCCTGCTTGCCGTGTGCTCTTCGTTTGTCTCTGTTACCGACCTTGGCGTGTTCTCAATGATTCCTGTCTGCTTGTGACCTTGACCTTTTGGCATGTCCCTGACCATCCCTGTCTGCCTGTGACCCTGAACCTTTGGCGTGTACTCTATTGTTCCTGTCTGCTAGTTACCCTGACCTCTGCCTTATCCCCTTACTATTCTTGTTGTTCCAGCCTGCTGCTTCCTTCTCCTGTAGTCTACTGTGAGTGTGAGCTGTGAGACCCTAGGGGCCGCGACCTGGAGCCAGACTGCAGCCAAGTCCATCCTCACCACGGGAGGCTCTGGTGAACACCTGCTGGCTCTTAGACTCCGCGCCCTGGGGAATCTATGCTCTAGCTCCTAAATGATAGTGTTTTATTCCTGCGCTACCACTGGTGATCTATCAAATGTCAGGGGCTGCTGCTACTACCGGAATGGATCACGCCGTATCCACTTAATATGAAACTAAAGATATGTTGGTATTGCGCTGTCCCTATATTAAATAACCCTCCGAGGGTGATAAGTATAATGCCTAGTTACATAAATCAATAGTGTAATATAAAAATATATACCGTATATACTCGAGTATAGGCCGACCCGAATATAAGCCGAGGCCCCCAATTTACCCCCAAAAAAACTGGCAAACTTATTGACTCGTGTATAAGCCGAGGGTGAGACATGCCTGTCCATCCCTGTGTGTGTGTCCGTCCCTGTGTGTCCGTCCATCCCTGTGTGTCCGTCCATCCCTGTGTGTGTGTGTGTCCATCCATCCATCCATCCCTGTGTGTGTGTGTGTCCATCCATCCATCCATCCCTGTGTGTGTGTGTCTCCATCCATCCATCCATCCCTGTGTGTGTGTGTCTCCATCCATCCATCCATCCCTGTGTGTGTGTGTCTCCATCCATCCATCCATCCCTGTGTGTGTGTGTCTCCATCCATCCATCCCTGTGTGTGTGTGTCCGTGTGTGTGTGTGTGTGTGTGTGTGTGTGTGTGTGTGTGTGTGTGTGTGTCCAGCCTACCTGTGTCCCGAGCCTCCGTCCCGTGCCTTGCCTCCTTGCCTCCGTCCCGTGCCGTGCCTTGCCTCCTTGCCTCCGTCCCGTGCCGTGCCTTGCCTCCTTGCCTCCGTCCCGTGTCGTGCTTTGCCTCCGTCCCGTCCCGTGCCGTGCCTTGCCTTGCCTCCGTCCCGTCCCGTGCCAGGATCGCCGCTCTTCGTCGGCGCCTCGGCGGCCATTCTAAAATTCAAAAGCCGCGCCTCCTCCTTCGCCTGTGATAGGCGGAACACTGAATTTCCCAGCAGCCTGTGTTCCGCCTATCACGGACATCGTCTCATCCTCGTACTACGGACGAGGATGAGACGATGTCCGTGATAGGCGGAACACAGGCTGCTGGGAAATTCAGTGTTCCGCCTATCACAGGCGGAGGCGGAGGCGCGGCTTTCGAATTGTAGTATGTCCGCCGTCTGTCTGCTCGATACGCTGATCGAGCAGTCAGACGGCGATGACTCGAGTATAAGCCGAGGGGGGCACTTTCAGCCTCAAAAAAGAGGCTGAAAATCTCGGCTTATACTCGAGTATATACGGTATCTATAAATGTCTACTGAATAATATCAAAAAGTGCAAAGTGCTACATTAAATAAAATAAAATAAACACACCACAAAGGTGATAGAATCCAAATAAATGAAAATCAAGTGGACAAAGGCAAGTAACTAAAAACAGTCTCTTAAAAAATTACTATTTTGATAAAGTGCAGAAAAAGTGCAAAAAAATGCTAAAAAATGCAAAAAAAAAAAAAAAAAGTAAACGCACTACAGAGTCAATTGAAAACCTCCACAGAAACACAACTGCTTCAATTGAGTGAAAAGCCAAAAAACAGTGAATTGATCATAAAGTGTCAAGTGCGTCTTATAAATGTGCAAATAAGTAAACACTCTCCAGAGGTGATATAAGTGAACCACCCTAATAATAAACAAATGATATACAAGAAAATAAGAAAGAGTATACCTAGACCAAAAAGAGGGTACCCTCTCCTGATCACATGGGAATAAACTTTAGAATAAACAAAAAATATATATAGTAGTAAACGCACTACAGAGCCGGCTGTAACATACGTTATATCAGAATGAATCCGGCCTCTATAGATTAAATATACATATTGAAATTTGTGCAAATTCAACTGAGGTGTGGATCTCCCAGTGCGTAATCCCGCTGTGATCACACTTTAGTGGGCAGTGGCCCCTTACCTATAGCAAGGAGGGATTCGCATAGAGGTATATAGATTTCTTTATATGTCTTCTCTCCTGGTAAATTCGGTCACCTTCTCCTTTGAATTTTATTCTTATTGCTCCATAGGACCCAATAGATTAATAGAGAGGGAATACCATAGTGTAGTATCTCACAAATAGCATTTATTAAAAATTTTCATACACAGGGTACTCACACATTAATAGATAGAAAAAAGCCTTTTTCTAGTAATCAGCAGCAAGTGCATCCACAGTCAGCTTCCTTCCCATCCCGGGAATCTATGCTCTAGCTCCTACTGAGATCTGTGTTAGTGATCCAGTAGACCTGTGTCCTGAATCTCCCTGGGTACAATCCGCAGCAGTCAGTCCTAAGGTCCACTACCTAGCGGTGCACTTCCGACTCCTATGGAGTGCATTTGTCACCTGGTCTCAGGTGACCTGACACAAAACACATAACTGCAGAGTTCACAGTCAGGCCTGATAACAATTTTTTTGGTAGCGTTTGAAGCAGTTGCTGACAATCAAGTGCTCTTTTTTCCTGTGAGTATCACTAGTTGTGCCAGTAAATTTAGAGGCCATAATGTCCAATCGAAGGTCCACAAGTGAAGAGGCCCTCAAGTTTCTGAGCATGACAAATGAGAGTGAAAAGGAAAATACCCATCTGTCATATTCAAGCTCAGAATACGAACCGATAGACAGCAACGGCACCCTGACAGATAGCTCTGACGACGAAGTAGTGGTCTCTTCCAAGGTCAGGCATACCGACCCCGTTCTTTTGCTGTTGTTGAAGTGCAAGAACCACAGGGCTCTCATATGGAGCAGAGAGCCAGTATTAGTGCCACTCTTCATTCCGGCCTATTGCATACTGGTCTTACATCCAGCACTGCAGTAACACTTGGTGACATGGCGAGTCCCATAATTGCAGTTCAAGCTAGTGCTATCAAACCCATAGTGCCCTTCTATCCCTTGTCTATCAAACAGTATCTTCCCAGAAAGTGTGCCAGATATGGGGTCACAATGTATAAGCTCTGTGACAGGGCAACAAGCGATACATATAGTTTTATGAGGGAAGAGATAGTCACACGGAGAACTGCCCAGACTACACAGGGAGCACTGGTAAGATTGTGTGGGACATGGTGTCATCTTTATTCAGAAAGGGGTACCACTTTTACGTGGACAATTTTTACACAAGCGTGACACTTTTTAGTCACCTTTTTGATTGTGGAATTGGTGCATGTAGCACCATGCAATCGAATCACTGGGGCTTTCCCAAGTGGTTTGTAGAGTCCCGAGTTCGACTTGCGGAGAGAGCCTGCTTGAAATGTAATAATTTGCTCAGAGTGAAGTAGAGGGATAATCAGAATGTTTTCATTCTGTCCTCTCTTCACGCAGATACGACAGTCCAAATTCCAAGAGGTGATTTCACCACCACAGTTAAAAACAGAAGTGGTACATGTATGCTCATCATTAGAAGTGGGTGGATGAAGGGCGGTATTCTAATGGTGGACATACCCTCCGATCAATCTTTTTTTTTTTCAGCCCACGGGCTGCATGAAAAAAAGAACATTACAATATATGCACAATGAGGAGCAGCAGCGTACTAGTGTGTTGCTGGACTTTAAATGGTTATACCAGATTGATGCCTGCAGGTTTAGGTATCATCTTGGTATCATTCTTTTCAACCAGCAGTCGGCTTTCATTTAAAACCAATCCTAGCAGCTAATTAGCCTCTAGACTGCTTTTACAAGCAGTGGGAGGGAAGGTCCCCCCCGCTGTCTTCCATGGTTTTCTCTGGGTCTCCTGTCCCTCCAGGGAACCCGAGAATGCAGCCGGTGGTTCTACCAGCTGACCATAGAGCTGATCAGAGACCAGAATGGCTCCAATCATCTCTATGGCCTAAGAAAACCCGAAGCTACGAGCATTTCATGACTTCAGTTTCGCTGGATATAAACATTGCCATTGGGAAATTGGGAAAGCATCTTACCGATCTTGGTGTGGTCAGATGCTTGAGGGCAGAGGAGAGCTAATGTCTAATAAACCCAATTTTTTCAAAAAAGAGTACCTGTCACTACCTATTGCTATCATAGGGGATATTTCCATTCCCTGTGATAACAATTAAAAAATGCAAAAAAAGAAAGAAAGAAAGAAAGGAACAGTTTAAAAATGAAATTAAAAAGTAAAAAAATTATTAAATAAATAAAAGCACCCCAGTCCCCCTAGGTGTGGCATATGTAACCAACAATTTCACCATGCATGTGAGGTATCACAGCGAACATCATATCGAGGTCAGTAATTTTAGCAGTAGACCTCCTCTGTTAAGCTAAAGTAACCTGTAAAGGCTTTTAAAAATGTATGCAGTTTGTCACTGCTGCCACAATTTTAACCTCTTCCCGTCTGCACTATAGCTGAAAAACGGCTACAGCACGGACCTACTTTGCCGGAATGTGATTAACAAGTGTATGAGTCTCGGCTGATCACAGATTGACCGATCCTGACCCCTTTCACCATGATCAGCTGTCAGCCAATGACAGCTGATCATGTTATGTAAACAGAGCTGGTAATTGGCTCACTAGCGTGAGGAGAAAAAAAAAGTAGATCAACAGCGGCTATGAGAGGGACATCAGTCCCGATCGTGGAGAGCCTCTGCAGAGGCTTCTGTGCCCACCTGTGCCACCTACCAGTGCACAACCAGTGCACAACAGTGCGACCTACCAGTGCCCACCAGTGCCACTTACCAATGCCCACAGTACCATCCATCAGTGCCCACAGTGTCACTTATTAGTGTCCACATTGTCACCTACCAGTGTCCACTGGGGGTTCAAAGTACTTTTCTAGCAACAAAAAAAATATTTTTTTCATGTAAACAAAAAGTGTCAGAAAGAGCTTTGTCTTCAAATGGTTAGAAGAGTGGGTAATGTGTGATATAAGCTTCTAATGTTGTGCATAAAATGCTAGGACAGTTCAAAACTCCCCAAATGACCCATTTTTGGGAAGTACGTGGCAAATTTTATATTTTGCCACAAGTTTCGGGAAAATTTAAAACTTTTTATTTCTTGCACAGTTGTCACTAAATGATATATTGCTCAAACATGCCAGGGGCATATGTGAAATCACACCCCAAAATACACTCTGCTGCTTCTCTTGAGTACAGGGATAACACATGTGTGAGACATCTAGGGAGCCTAGCCGTGTACAGGACCCCAAAAACCAATCACCACCTTCAGGCTTCCTAAGGGTGTAAAATAGTGATTTCACTTCCTCACTACCTATCACAGTTTCAGAGGCCATAAAATGTCAAGATAGAACAACCCCCCCCCCCCCCCCAATTACCCCACTTCAAGCTATTTGCTGAGAGGCATGTTGAGTCCATGGAATACTTTATATTGTGCTGCAAGTTTTGGGAATATGATAAACTTTTGTTTTTGGACAAAGTTGTCTCGAACATGCCATGGTTATAAGTGGAATTACCGCCAAAATACATTCTGCAGCTTCTCCATACATGTGTGGGATTGTTTGGGAGCCTAGCCGCATACAGTACCCTGAAAACCAATCACTGCCTTCAGGATTTCTAAGGGCGTAAAATGATGATTTCACTACCTATCACAGTTTTGGAGGCCATGAAATGTCCAGATAGCAACCCCCCCCCCCCCAAATTACCCTATTTTGGAAAGTAGACATCCCAAGGTATTTGCTAAGAAAGAGGCATGGTGAGTATTTTGCAGCTTTCATTTGTTTTTGAAAATTAAGAAAAGGATTTTTTTTTTTTCAAAAAGCAAGATCTGAAAAATACTCAACATGCCTCTCAGCAAATAGCTTGGGGTATCTACTTTCCAAAATTGGGTCATTTGGGGGGGTGGGGGTTGTGCTATTTTGGCATTTCTTGGCCTCTGAATCTGTGATAGGTAGTGAGGAAGTGAAATCACCATTTTATATCCTTAGAAATCCTGAAGGCGGTGATTGATTTTCGGGGTCCTGTACACGGCTAGGCTTCCAAAAAGTCTCACACATTTAGTATCATTGTGCTCAGGAGAAGCAGCAGAATGTATTCTGGGGTGTAATTTTACATATTCCATGGCATGTTTGAGCAATACATCATTTAGTGACAACCTTTTGCAAAAAAAAAAAAAAGAGTTTGAAATTTTCTCGAAACTTGTTGCAAAAGCTAAAATATTCCATGGACTCAACATGCCTCTCAGCAAATAGCTTGGGGTGTCTACTTTCCAAAATGGGGTCATTTGGGGGGGGGGTGCTTTCTTGGCATTTTATGACCTTCAAAACTGTAATAAGTAGTGAGGAGTAAAATCAAAAATGTATGCCCTTAGAAATCCTGAAGGTGGTGTTTGGTTTTCGGAGCTCTGTATGCAGCTAGGCTCCCAAAAAGTTTCACACTTGTGGTATCCCCATACTCAGGAGAAGCAGTAGAATGTATTTTGGGGTGTAATTCCACATATAACCATGGCACATGTGAGCAATATATCATTTAGTGACAACTTTTTTTTTTTTCATTTTTCAATCACTTGTCACTTGTGACTTGTTTCAATCACTTGTGACAAAAAAATAAAATATTCAATGGGCTCAACATGCCTCTCGGCAATTTTCTAATAGTTTACACACCTGGGTACTGGGCTTTGAGATTTTAGTCCCATGCTGTGTCCTGATATTTCAGTGTGAATTTCTATTACTAATGCTGCCCAGCTCTGTTCTATTGTTGTTTACAGATGACTCACCTGCAAACCCTGTGTTTACATGTAAACACAGGCATTGATAGTAGACAGCAGGAAATTGGATGTTGCTGTGTACAATGTTGTGAGTGTTGCTGTTTATCATTTATTATTCATTTATTCATTTTATTCTAATTTTATTCACATACACCAAGCGCATTATATATTTTTTATCCATCTTTATACACTGTTATACAAGCTATACACTCACTACTTTACATTGTAGCAAAGTGTAATTTCTTTAGTGCTGTCACATGAAAAGATATAATAACATATATACACAAATGTGAGGGGTGTACTCACTTTTGTTTTATCATATTCCCTTCACCAACCCCATCTTCACTTCTTGTCTCATTGCCTGTGAAATTTATTTATGTTAAAACTTATACAACATGGACAATTTGTTCAAAAACGTCAATAAAAAGACACCTGGCAAAATAAAATAAATAACCCGGTAATCCTGACACAAGTTCTTTTCCAGAAACTTCCTGTTATGAAGTGACACCTATTTACCAATTGTGATACTATGTTGTCACTTTGCCACATGTGCCTCTGCTGGAGACTACAAGTTGTTGGACAAACATACATTATGCAGGCATAGTTACCAGCAGGAATCTGGTCCAGAACAATGATGTCCATCATATGCTGGAATGTGTGCATGTAGATGAGAAGTGATTGAGACGATTAAAAGCACTAAAGCATGAAAAAAATTAAAAAAACACTCATTTTTGAAAATGTACCAATGTAATGGACCTTTTATTTCTGATACCTGATAAATTTGTGTTAGCAGGGGTTTCCCTAGACCCAGTGGCATCTGGTGCTCAATATTTTGGGCCACACCCCCCCAGCGAGGGAGACGGGTGGGAAGGTGGTGATTCCCCCCCCTGCGGGAGATGGACAGGAAGCTAGTGGTCAATCCCCCCTGCGGGAGACGAATGGGAAGGCATCGCTCCGCCCCTTCCCTGCATGAGAGACCGATAGGAAGGAGGTGATCAGAGACCTTCTTATCTTAGGAGGCAGATGAGCAGGACCTGGGGTAAGGCTGCTGCTCCTCACTCCAGCTACTTCTCGCTTTGGGGCCGCTGCTTCTTCTCCTGGCCGAACAGGAAGTGGGTCCTAAGCCTTCCTGGCCAATCGGTTCTCAGGACCCGCTTCATGATTGGCCGGGAGGAGAAACCAATTAAAACTCAGGCTCTAATCATGTGCTTAAAAAAAACATTGGTATCCATGCGACCAGCCCCCTGCATGTTGATTAGGAGCCGGGCGCCTGAATTAGGGGAGCGGCACCCCTGGACCCCATATGGACAGGCCGCCACTGCCGAGACCTGAAAATTACAGTATTTCTAGGGTTCAACTAGGGTAAAAGTAACTAAAGAGCAGGTGCTCTATGTGTGGAAGGATATTCCCTTTAAGGGCTAGGTTCACTTTTTGAAAAAGTTACACCCATATTTAAGGGATTTGTGAATGAATGAATTACATATCTTTACTGCTACCACAAGCAGGCAGATTTTGATGAACTGCTGATCAGCATGCTCGTAGTTCAATTATTCTTCCTCCTGCATTGTAACTGAGGGAGATTGTGCAAGAGCATGATTGTGCATTCCATGATTTGCTGATCATGGGTGCAATACCTCTTAAGTTCCTCTAATAAATAAATAAAAAATAAATGCACATTTTTTTTTTTTACCTGAAAAATTCTGCAGACTTATTTTTTTTTTTTTTTAAATGTGAACTTAACCTTTAAACTTTTGTTTTATGCAGAGTTCACTGCTTTGCAGCTGCGATCAACGTTTATTCTTGTGGGTTAAGGGACCTTCTTTCAAAGTCCCATGAGTAACAGAGATGCTTATGTTCATATTTTATGGATTATAACTTCTGTATTTCACCCTCATAGAGCTAAATCACAACAGGATAAAAATGAAATCTTAAATCTCAGCATTTCTTATGTCAGCTTCTTTTTACACTTACAAGTTGTAAAAGACAAAACTTAGTTCATGAACTAATGCTTCCCTGACCCATAAACAACAAAGCTAGCAACTAAAACTTGCAAAAATTAGCTTAGCTTGTCTGAAGAAAAAAAAAAAATGAACAAGAAAAGACTGTTTTCCTGGGTCAGCAAATGTTCACAGTTTTTGATAGATTTCCTCTATTACATCTGAAGAAATGAATTATGAGCTGAGAGAGAAAGGCGAATATGTATATAACAATGCTCCATCCCACTGGGGATTACCTTGTATGGCCTTCCAGCACTGTGGATGGTGAAAACAAGGTTACACCAAGCTAGGAATACATTTTGGTATGTAACATTCTTAGGGGGGCAGGGTGAAACTACAGCGCTGAATTGTATTCTGTCACGCCTGTAATAGGTATTTTGTTGTAAATGTGATTGTAATGGGAAGTAGTGGGGTCACTACTATGCTGTTCTCCGGTACTCCTCTCTATGATAAATTAGAAGTATGACTTTGTATATTATTCTGATAATCGAGAGCAAAATTCTGAAGCTGCTATTTTTCTTTGCTATTTTTCCCCCTGCTAATAATGGTTGATATTACTTTGTTGTCAGTCAAAGTCTATAGAATTAGCAAGTTGAAATTAATTTAGTTTCCTCTAGGACTCTAGATCTGGACATAATTTAGCAATAGGTTTCTGTTACCATGGAAGAGAAAACAGCCTGTTAACATGATTTGTGTGCACAAAAATCTTGACATAAAAATGTTATTACCATTGTCACATCACAGATAGTTTCATTCTTCTAAGTCTACAACTGGGTTCATGATTATCATCTGAAAGAAAAGAAAATAATAATTTTTAAAGGTATCTGCCATACCACACACAGTATGTGTGTATGTTGTTTTTAGTAGGGTCCAGAAACAATGGTGCACATTTTGCTTTTTTTTATCCTTCCTAAAAAACACTGACAGTGATACTACAGTAACTGACACCGATAATAATCTAACAAATGTGTTTTTCTTTTAAAAACCCACCCAAAATATACCAACCCTGACATTTGACCCTTACTTTGACCTTAACACTAATCCTGACATTGACCTACATCAAACCTTGATCTAGCTATTTTTCTTTCTTTTTTTTTTTCATTTTTAAAAATGTTTTACCACTTTTGTTTGTCTAGATTTTTCTCCCCTGGCAAAAAGAGAAAGGTACAATGTATCTAAATTTCCTGATGCCAACATGGCAGCATACATATGATATAGCTCTATCCCTATATCCACTTACAGGACCTGTTTAGCTCTATAAAAGTCTGACTGAGAGCTACCTCCCCCATTCTCCTTTTTTTGTCCTCAAAGATCAAAACCTACAGACTGTTATACGCAGGATAAGCTCTTACCTGCCGACTATGTCAAAGTCCGTCTGGGTTCAAGCCTCTCCCAGCATGCAGTCCCACATCTTAGGCCGCGTACACACGGGCGGACTGTTCGCCCAACTTTGTCCGCTGAACAGTGTTTGGGCGGACAGTCCGCTCGTGTGTGGGCTTTCAGCGGACAGTTTCAGCGGACAGTTTGACGAACAAGGTTTTACGGAATTTCCGAAAAACTGTCCGCTGAAACCTTGTTTCAGCGAACAGTCCGCTCGTGTGTAGGCTTGTTCGTCAAACTAAGTTCCGCGCATGCTCAGAAAGGATTTACACGCCGAAAGTTATAATGCAGTGTATAGGACGTCGTATTTTTCGTCCCGTCGTACGTGCCATTCACGTCATCGCGCACGGTTTCAGCAAACTGTTCGTCCGTCGTGTGTGGCCATGTCCGTCCATGCTAATTTTGAGCGGACTGTTTGCCGAAACTGTTTGACGGACAAAGTTGGGCGAACAGTCCGCGCGTGTGTACGCGGCCTTAGGCTGCTAAATGCACCAACAAGGTGGGGAACCCCTTCTGGTGGTCTTTTGGGGTCGAGGGGTTCTCTAATCAGAGACGACAATCCTCTTGTGGCATGCCTGCTTTGGAGTCTGGATCCAGCAGCTGGGACTACATGATGTCTTCTCCCCTATGAAACTCTTTCCAGGTCTGTCAATCTCTATAAAACGTTTTTGTCTTTTTCTTGCTCTCCTGTCTCTAAGACTCCATAGACACTGTGCAGCTATTGTTGTCTGATTGCCTTTAGATTTGCCAGGACCATGTAGTGCAGGGGCTTGCTTGATTGCATACAAATTGAGGCTCTTGAGATATGACCTTGTATTGTGTGGTTTTGATAATTCTGAGGGAACAAATCTGCAGAGTATTGCATTATGTGTAGCCAGCTTAAAAGTGTCCTTTTATGTGGATGGACATTGGCTTCCATTCTAATTGTACTAGCCTATTTTTGATTAGAACAGAGGCTGGGGAGGACTGAGTGCCTCTCTCAGGTGCTCTATTTAAAGGGCACAAATGGCCAGGTAATGGATGCCTTTAGGATTCAGGCATGCAGAGAGATAGCATCTCATTCTGAGGAATAGTCAATGACAGGTAAGTCTTGTCATTCTAGTAATGGGGATAGAAGGGAGAGGGAGCAAGGAAGAATGTATTACTCAGGGATGGGGGAGGGAGGGGTTTGCCCAGATTAACTTTATTTTAATTTGTTTCTCTTTGCAAAAAAAAGGGGGTATATATGTTTTTTTTTCCTCTCTCGCTTCCATTATTTCTCTCTGCTGCCATGCAGTCCCCCTTGCACCTTTTGGTTCTTCCGCCAGCATGAGCCTAACACCACATAGCAAAACCAGGTAAGAGCCAACTTTCAGTAAGTAAGAAGATGCGGGAAAAAGAGTGCATTATGCCTGGACGATCAATCTTGTCTGCAATCTGTAATCAATCTTGTCTTTTGCAGCCCCGGCCACTCGTACTCCCACTCTAGGAGGTCCAGAGACCCTCTGGATCGTCAGGATTTTTCCAGGGCAGAAAGTGATTCCTCCATTCCTGGCAGACCCCAGTACAAAGGGCGCAAATGTACGCTTAAGAGAAAGCACACAGCTTCTCCTCTGAGGACTCAGTGCCCGAAAGGCAAATATTGGTCATGTGGCGATGACCCTATGCCAGGAAAGCTACTTTGCAGCAACTGCTTCAAGAAGCTTGTCAGAGACCAGGAGTATGAGAGTCAGCAGGTGTCAACCTTGCTCAAGAAAGTAGTCCATGACTCCCTGAATTTTCTTTAGTCTCAGACAACCATGGACAGAAGCGGACGAACAGAGTGTGGGCCCTGCACCAGGTCTAAACCAAGCCATTCAACCCTCTTTAACTAGAGGGGTATCAGGCACTTTAGGGGTGACTCCAGCACAGCAGATTAAGCAGGCCGATTCCCCAGGCCCAGTATTACAGCCAACCTTCCAGGCAGAGGGGGTGACCACCTCCTCCTCAGCAGAAGATCCTGAAGGTTCAGACTCTGATTTTGTGATGATATCACCATTTTTTTAAGGCAGTAAAATCTGCCCTGGAATAGGAGGATCCAGAACCTCCTTCAAAATAGGAGAAAACTTATTATCACACACGATACAATCTGAATTTAAATTGTCTGGCAATCGATGCACAACATGCATTAGGTGCCTTTATCCTTTCAGGGCACCCCAAATGTGATGAGATTCTGCTGTGATTGTCATGTAGGAGAACGTGCCTTTAAAAACATTGTGCGAAGCTTGTCACCCTTAAATAGGAGCAGGGACTTCTTTTTGCATGCATATGGCTGCCAATTGAATGGGCCGCCCCATGCGAGTTGCAACATTGCATGTAAATTGCTCTTTGAAAATCGCATAGTAGAAACACTTGTCCCCCTACATGATAATATCAAATACCTCTGAAAAGTGACCTAAGCACAGATTGCTTTTCAGTGCAATAGCAATAGCAGAGCCTGCTGCAAGTGTGAACAAGCCTCTGGGTTCCATAGAAGGAACCTAAAGAAACAGGTAGCTACCTTTCCTCTTATGACAGAAATAAGAGGCCTGTTTCAGGAGGAATGGGAGAAGGGAGAGAAAATCCTCAACAACCAATAGCTTGCAGAAGTTATATCCACTCACAGAGGAGGCTGCGGCTCTATTATCTAACCCACCAATGGTGGATGCGGCAGTCACCAAACTGGCCAAGAATATGACACTTCCGATGGAAGTCTCTTATTCCTTAATCAATATCCTTGATAGACGCAATGACATGAACTTAAAGTTTTACCTCCAGGTAGGTGGTGCTTGTAAGCCTGCTATGTCTTAATATCCATAACAATCACTTTGCGAGTGTGGGCACAGAACTTGGAGTATGCAATCAAAAAAACAGCTGCCAAAAGAAAAAAAATCATCAAGGCTCTTGATGAGATAAAACTCTCTGGGGATGTCACAGGTGAGGCAAGTATAGCCATCATCCGATAGTCCTCCAGGGCCATGCTCAGCTCAGTCACAGCCAAAAGACCATTGTAGCTAAAACAGAATTGCTGTAAATTGCCTTTTGATGGGAAGGTGCTCTTTGGCCAAAAAACAACCATCCAGAGGAGCGCCAAACAGGTACCCGAATTTTGGAGGCTTTTGCCCATCCAAGGACTCCAGAAGGTGTTGGAGGGGTACACAATCAACCTTCGTAAGATAGCAGAGAGCTAAGGCCCCTGCAGCTCCCTCAGATACCCAGAAGTCCTTTTAACGCCAGGCCCGCCTAGGAGGCAGTTGGAGCCAGACTGTTCAAACGACCATCTCCAGAAGGACCTCAAGAGGCTGAATCAATTTATCTGGATAGAGAGACTCAAGATAGAGTCTCTCCATACCATAATCCAGGTTATTCGAAAAAATAAAGGAATTCCCAATGGGGTGTTTTGGCAGCAACAAAAGGACAATCACTTTTTTAGTAAAAACTCAATCAACTAATTTTATTATCAAGATCACTTGTCAGATGACATTACAGTGCAAAAGATTTAAAATATGAGCTCTGGTGTACATTTGTGTGGAAAAATGGATACAGAAAAACATGTACCTATATATGATAGGCTTTCAATACATTGAGGTTATAGTTGAAATTATAGTCCCTACAGTATAAATTACATGGCCTTTGACATTATACTCCTATGCATTTCGACCTTGGGATTTAATAGTCTTCCTCAGGGGGTTTCAGATATTTCTGTAATAATATCAAAAACAGGCAGGTTATACATTTCATGAAATAGATGTTAAATTGCTTATCAATACTGACAGCAAAATAGGTATTTTATATTTAACCAATCCACAACATTAATTCCGCTTGAACCAGAGAACCTTCCTTAAAAATACCCAGACTTCTTCCCTGCAGGTGATCCCAGGCCCTGCTGCACCTTAGTCCACCCAAGGGGGGGAAGAGGAAACCAGCCCCCAAAGGGGTCACAGACTTACAAGGGGTGACGGTCTTTATGGGTCACCACAGCAGAGGGAGTATCATTACAACAGAGTATCAAATTAGAGTGTTAGGCCGCGTACACACGCGGGGACTGTCTGCCGAAACTAAGTTCGTCAAACAGTCCGCTCAAACTTTTGAATGAACGAACACACCCACACACGGCACTTTTTGAGCGGACAAATACGGCAAACTTTGTTCGTCGTACTAAGTCCGCGCAACTTTTGAAATGAACGGACTCGCCCACACACGAGGCAACAGTCCGCTCATTTCGAGCGCGTGTGCAGGTAGGCGGGGCCCGCGACGGAGACGTCGCGGGCTCCGCCGCCTGGAATGTACTTAAAGGGGAACCCCAACGCCGAAAAAAATCGGCGTGGGGGTCCCCCCAAAGTCCACAACAGACCCTTGTCCGAGCACGCTACCCGGCCGGCCAGGAAAGGGGGGCGAGCGAGCGTGCCCCCCCTCCCGAGCCGTACCAGGCCGCGTGCCCTCAACATGGAGGGTGCCTTGGGGAAGGGGGGGCCGCGCGGCCCCCCCACCCCAAAGCACCTTGTCCCCATGTTGATGAGGACAAGGGCCTCTTCCCGACAACCCTGGCCGTTGGTTGTCGGGGTCTGCGGGCGGGGGGCTTATTGGAATCCGGGAGCCCCCTTTAATAAGGGGGCCCCCGGATACCGGCCCCCCACCCTATGTGAATGAGTATGGGGTACAATGTACCCCTACCCATTCACCTGTAAAATAAAAGTACCCAAAAAAAAAACACAACACACGAGATAAAATATTTTATTGCACAGCTCCGGGGGTCTTCCGTCTTCGGGGGTCTTCTCGCCGGACTCCTCCGCTATCTTCTTGTAGCTCTTTTGCTAGCGGAGGAGTCCGGCTTTCTTCCTCCCCGCCGCCGGCCTCTTCTCCCGACTTCGGGGGTCTTGTCCCCCTCTTCGGTTCTTCTGCCGGGCCACCGCGCCTTCTTATAGCTCTTTTACAGGCGGTGGCCCGGTCTTCTGACGCCGCCGCCTTCCGTTCTTCTGCCGGGCCACCGCGCCTTCTTATAGCTCTTTTACAGGCGGTGGCCCGGTCTTCTGTCGCCGCTGTCGCCTTCCGGTCACCTTCCATTCTTCTTCTTGTTCTTCTTCTTCTTCTCCAGGAGATGTTGACACGTCGCTCTCTCCGGCCGGAATGCCAGAGCCGCGCTGTGCGGCCACTTATATAGTGACAATGGGGCGGTGTCACATGGTATATGTCACATGGGTTGGTCACATGGTGACCCCGCCCCCTTACGATGTCATAGTCCATATGTGACATCAACCCATGTGACCAACCCATGTGACATATACCATGTGACACCGCCCCATTGTCACTATATAAGTGGCCGCACAGCGCGGCTCTGGCATTCCGGCCGGAGAGAGCGACGTGTCAACATCTCCTGGAGAAGAAGAAGAAGAACAAGAAGAAGAACGGAAGGCCACCGGAAGGCGACAGCGGCGACAGAAGACCGGGCCACCGCCTCTAAAAGAGCTATAAGAAGGCGCGGTGGCCCGGCAGAAGAACGGAAGGCGGCGGCGACAGAAGACCGGGCCACCGCCTGTAAAAGAGCTATAAGAAGGTGCGGTGGCCCGGCAGAAGAACCGAAGAGGGGGACAAGACCCCCGAAGTCGGGAGAAGAGGCCGGCAGCGGGGAGGAAGAAAGCCGGACTCCTCCGCTAGCAAAAGAGCTACAAGAAGATAGCGGAGGAGTCCGGCGAGAAGACCCCCGAAGACGGAAGACCCCCGGAGCTGTGCAATAAAATATTTTATCTCGTGTGTTGTGTTTTTTTTTTGGGTACTTTTATTTTACAGGTGAATGGGTAGGGGTACATTGTACCCCATACTCATTCACATAGGGTGGGGGGCCGGTATCCGGGGGCCCCCTTATTAAAGGGGGCTCCCGGATTCCGATAAGCCCCCCGCCCGCAGACCCCGACAACCAACGGCCAGGGTTGTCGGGAAGAGGCCCTTGTCCTCATCAACATGGGGACAAGGTGCTTTGGGGTGGGGGGGCCGCGCGGCCCCCCCTTCCCCAAGGCACCCCCCATGTTGAGGGCACGCGGCCTGGTACGGCTCGGGAGGGGGGGCGCGCTCGCTCGCCCCCCTTTCCTGGCCGGCCGGGTAGCGTGCTCGGACAAGGGTCTGTTGTGGACTTTGGGGGGACCCCCACGCCGATTTTTTTCGGCGTTGGGGTTCCCCTTTAAGTCCATACCAGGCGGCGGGGCCCGCGACGTCTCACTCGCGGGCCCCGCCTACCTGGAGACGCGCTCGAAATGAGCGGACTTTCCTCCGAGCGGGAACAGTTTGCTCATTTCGAAAGTGGCCTACACACGGGCGGACTGTCCGCTCAAACCAAGTTTCAGCGGACAGTTTTTCGGAATTTCCGAAAAACTTTGTTCGTCAAACTGTCCGCTGAAACTGTCCGCTGAAGCCCCACACACGAGCGGACTGTCCGCTGAAACACTGTTCAGCGGACAAAGTTGAGCGAACAGTCCGCCCGTGTGTACGCGGCCTTAGTAAGCAAAATTTTTTATTAATTTGCAATCTCCCAGATTCCTGTAGCTTCTCTTACCAGTCTATCCTGATGTGTGCGCCTTTGGGCCGTCCCTCTGCTGCGGTGACCCAAAAAGACTGTCACCCCTCGTAAGTCTGTTAGTCTCCCCCCCCCCTGATTCTGCAGATGTCTTTTATCAGTGAAGGGACTGAAGGACAGTTTGGTGTTTGGAGCAGGGACAGTCTGCAAATCACTAGCTACTAGGTCCACAAAGGTCCTTTTAAGGACTGATATAGGTTTACAGTACATAGGGTTGTACACGTATAATATACTTTCTTTCAAATATAGAAAGCCTATTATACTTGACTGCTGTGCTGCTGAGCTGAGTGCTGCCCGATTCTGCAGCTGTCTTTTATCAGTGTAGGGACTGAGGGACAGTTTGGTGTTTGGAGCAGGGACAGTCTGCAAATCACTAGCTACTAGGTCTACAAAGGTCCTTTTATAGGTGTACAGTATATAGGGTTGTACACATATAATATACTTTCTTTCAAATATAAAAAGCATATTATAGTGCACTGCACTGCTGTGCTGCTGACCGATTCTGCAGCTGTCATTTCTCAGTGTAGGGAGGGACAGTTTGGTTTTTGGAACAGGGACAGTCTGCAATTCACTAGCTACTAGCTAGCTACTATTAGGTCCACAAAGGTCCTTTTAAGGACTGGTATAGGTGTACTATTTGGTGTGCAGTATATAAAATAAAATACTTGCACATATAGAAAGCATAGTATAGTGCATTTCCACTGTGCAGCATTGTGACTGCTGAGCGGTTCTGCAGCGATACTACAAAGAGTGACAAACGCAATTAAAAAAAGTATAGTAGTTATAACTGGTTTGATAGACCAGTGGCCCCCAAAAACAACAGATTGAAGCGGGGTGTTATATACCTTTTTCCACATACATACTGCACTTCTCTAGAGACTTTTGTCACAGGGTCATTTAAAAAATGATAGGCAGAGGAAGAGGCAGGCCCTTCCGTAGGGGGGGTAGGGGTAGGGAAGGAGCAACAGACTTGTACCAAAGTGGCAGAAGGTGTATGCGATTACGTCAAAGGACGCACCAGTCTTGGTTGAGTGGCTCACTCACCCTTACTCTTCTGCACCCTCCTCATCCTCTCGATCTGCACCCTCTTCTTCACTCTCTGCTGTGTGCACCCTCAAAGACACTACCACCAACACCACCACCATATACCCTCCGCTTGAGTCAGAGGAATTATTTTTCAATCCATCACAAGACATTGCCGATGTGCAGCCACTCTTGGCATTGGATCATGAAGAGGAGGTAGCACCAACCGCCACTCAGCAGTCTGACGACAGTACCCAGATCAGCCCAAGGAGGAGGTTGGTCCCCGGTGTTGCTGCCTACTCCGAGATCTCTAATTATAGCTGTGGGGAAGGTGACGTTGATGATGACATGTCTAGTGATGTCACATGGGTGCCCACAAGAGAGGAAGAGGAGGGGAGTTCAGAGGGAGATATGGACCAGCAGATAGGAAGGAGAAGCAGGCGGAACTTAGATTGCACAGGAGGGACGAAGCAGACTGCTAATGTATCAGGAGCGAGGCATCAACCATGTATGGTCACATCTAGCGCTCCCACGGCGCCGGCACATGGCTCCGCAGTGTGGGCTTTTTTTTTTACTTGTCCGCTGCTGACAATAGTTTTGCCATCTGCAGCCTTTGCAGTCAACGCATAAGTCGCGGTAAGCCCAACACTCACTTAGGGACGACCGCCTTAAGAAGGCACATGAGCCCAGTGGGAGCAATGGAACCCACAAAGCCACACTCCTGGCTCTCACCATCCATCCTCGTCTTCTACTTTTCTTTCTCCTCTCTCCTCACAATTATCCTCCACTCCACCTTCCATCATGCCATCCTCATGTTTTTCCTCATGTTTTTCTGGAAAAAGGCAGGCTTCCGCGGGCCAAATGTTTGAGTGTAAAAAAATGATGACGCCGGATAACCCTCTTGCCCAACGGTTGACGGCTGGCTTGTCAGAACTGATAGGCCGTCAACTACTGCCATATAAACTGGTGGACTCGGAGGCCTTTCAAAAATTTGTGGCCATTGGAACACCACAATGGAATGTCCCAGGAAGGAAGTATTTCTCACAGAAGGGCATCCTAGAGCTATATGGCCATGTTCAGTGGCAAGTGAATGTATCTCTGGCACACAGTGTTGGTGCCAAGATACATCTGACCACGGACACGTGGTCTAGCAAATACGGGCAGGGAAGGCATATAACTTTTACTGCCCACTGGGTGAACCTTCTGACAGCCGTCAAGCATGTAACCCGTGGCACCCATGTAGATTTGGGCCTCAATCCCCACAACCCTTGCCAGGTGGTTGTGGGGGTCTGCGGGTGGGGGACTTATCTGAATCTGGAAACCCCCTTTAACAAGTAGACATGTGCAAAAGGAAAAAATTAGTTTAGTTTTGTTTCGTTTTAATTCGTTAATTATTTGATTTTGTTTAGTTATATTCGTTAAATTCGTTAAATTTATTTTCATATTTCATTTAGTTTTCTACCGAATTTGAAAAATCGGTTGCATTCGAAAATATTTCAACCAAATTCGAAAATATTTCTACCGAATTCGTAATGATTTCAACATGATTCGAAATTATTTCAACCACATTCTAATTGGGTCGCAAAATGTAATTCTCTGCTGCAGAAAAGTGCTTGACATTTTGTGACCTGATTTTGGGGCCACGTATCTCGGGGTCACTTGGTGCTAGAAACCCCAAATTGGATATGTTGTAGTGCTACTTCTATTGTGTTTTCATACCAAATTTGGTGTTTCTAGCTATAAGTGAACCCGAGATATACGACCCCAAATTTTGGTCGCAAAATGTCATTCTCTGCTGCAGAAAAGTACTTTCATATTGCCCATATCTGGGGTCACTTGGTGGCAGGTGACGTGGCAAGTGAACAACTTGGACAACTTGGTCACATGGCACTCGTGGCTGGTCACATGGCACTCGTGTCAGGTCACATGGCACTCGTGGCCGGCCACGTGGCACTCGTGGCAGGTCACATGGCACTCGTGGCAGGTGTCGTGGCAAGTGGACAATACACAACTTGTGGCAGGTGACGTGGCAAGTGGACAATACACAACTTGTGGCAGGTGATGTGGCAAGTGGACAAATACAATACACAACTTTTGGCAAGTGGACAATGACATACAGCATATGCACTTGCCTTGCGATCAACATCTGTAACTTCTTCAATCAGGCATACTGACAACTTCATTGATACCATAAATATAAATGAAATAAGATGTGTGTGTGTTTTTTTTGCACTGGTACACTGCAAGTATGAAAAGTTGATGTGACAGATATATATAAGTAAGTATAAGTAACTAACCATCTTCCAAAATTTCTAATTCAAATAGAAAAGATTATAACAGAATAGAAAAAAATATATAATTTAATAGAATAAAATAGAAAGAATATACAACCATCTTCTGAAATTCAAATTTGAATAGAATAAATTTGAATTTCGAATAGTATGAATTAAAATTTTTAAATGAATTATTTTAAAATTTGGATAGAAATGATTATAATAAAATAGAAAATAGACAAGAAAAACGATAGAACAGAACAGAATAGAATATATTATATTTTATTCTGTTCTGTTCTATTGTTTTTCTAGTCTATTCTTTTATATTCTATTAAAATATTTTCTATTAAAATCGAAATCATTATATACTAAATTCGAATTTCGGAAGATGGTTATATATATATATATATATATTTCCGACATTTGAATTTTGTATAGAATGAATTCGAATTTGAATAGAAAAGATTACAATAGAAATAGAGAATAGACTAGAACAATAGAACAGAATAGAATATAGATACTATCTATTTCATTTTAATTTTTTTTGCAGATTACCATTTGTTTTAATAAGATCTCCTGCAGACTATTAGCATCTATTTAATTTTATTTTTGCAGATCTCCTGCAGACTATAGCATCTATTTCTTTTTTAGCAGATCTCATGTAGACTATTAAAAGCCATTTCACTTCTTTTTTACAGAGCTCCTGCAGACTGTTAGAATCAATTTCATTTTTCTTTTTTTGCAGATTACTATTAATTTCCATCAAATCTCCTGCAGTATATTAACATCTATTTCATTTTTTTCAGATCTCCTGCAGACTATTAGCATCTATTTCATTTTTATTTTATTTTTTTGCATTAGAACAGCCATTTCCTTTAGATATAGATGCTAATAGTCTGCAGGAGATCTGCAAAAAATTAAATATATGTTATTATACTGCAGGAAATCTGATGGAAATAAATAGTAATCTCCAAAAAAAATTTAATTGATTCTAACAGTCTACATGAGATCTGCTAAAAAAATAGCTGCTAATAGTCTGCAGGAGATCTGGTGAGAAAACAAAATAGATACTAATAGTCTGCAGGAGATCTGCAAAAAATGTAAATAGATGCTAATAGTCTGCAGAGGATCTTATGGAAACAAATAGTAATCTGCAAAAGAAATTAAAAATGAAATAGATAGTATCTCTATTCTATTCTGTTCTATTGTTTTTCTAGTCTATTCTCTATTTCCATTCTAATCTTTTCTATTCAAATTCTAATTCATTCTAAACGAAATTCGAGTATCGGAAAGAAATATATATTTATTATAAAACCACCATCTTCCGAAATTCGAATTTAGTATATAATGATTTCGATTTTAATAGAATATAAAAGAATAGACTAGAAAAACAATAGAATAGAACAGAATAAAATATAATATATTCTATTCTATTCTGTTCTATCGTTTTTCTAGTCTATTTTCTATTTTATTATAATCTTTTCTATCCAAATTTAAAATTAATTAATTAAAAAATTTGAATTCATACTATTCGAAATTCAAATTTATTCTATTTGAAATTTGAATTTCAGAAGATGGTTATATATTCTTTCTATTTTATTCTATTCAATTATATTTTTTCTAATCTTTTCTATTTGAATTAGAAATTTTGGAAGATGGTTAGTTACTTACTTATATACATCTGTCACATCAACTTCTCATACTTGCAGTGTACCAGTGCAAAAAACACACACACATCTTATTTCATTTATATTACTTTTCTGCAAAAGAGAATGACATTTTGCGACCCGACTTTGGGGCCACATATCTCGGGGCCACTTATAGCTAGGAACCCCAAATTTGGTATACAAACACAGTAGTACTAGCACTACAATATTTTTAAATTTGGGGATTCTAGCTCCAAGTGACCCTGAGTTACGGGGCCTCAAATTCGGGTCGCAAAATGTAATTTTTCTAATTTGATTCGAATTTAGTTTGAATTTGTTAGCAATGTAATTCGGTAACTCGGATGCATCCGAATGTCCAAATAATGAAAATTCGTCCGAATTTCGATTCAGAACGAAACAAAATGCACATGTCTATTAACAAGGGGACCCCCAGATCCCGATCCCCCCCTGTTTGAAATGGTAACGGGTACATTGTTCCCATACCATGTCACAAAAAGTGTCAAAATGTAAAAAAAAACACAAGACACACTCTGGGACAAGTCCTTTATTAAAATATAAAAAAATAAAAATGTCCCATGAAGTCCATTCATCTTCTTCTCTCGCTCCACCGACGGACCAAAAAAGTAAAAAACAAAGCCACGACCGACCCGCCTCCATGGGATGCGTCTTCGCTTTGACAGTTCTTATATAACTGAGGGCGGGGCCACATGGTGACGTTCCTGGGTGACCCTGCCCCCTCTGACGCACGGTGACTTCCCCATGGCTTTTCTGGGATGTCAGAGGGGGCGGGCCACCCAGTTATGTAATATGTGATCTGCAGATGAATAAAACAGTATATTTACAAAAGTAAATATTAATTGATCTTGACAGTGTATCACACTGGGGTTGATTTACTAAAGGCAAATCCACTTTTCACTACAAGTGCACTGCAAGTACACTTGAAAATGCACTGAAAGGGGAAGATCTGAAATGAGGGGAAGCTCTGCTGATTTTATCATCCACTCATGTGCACGCTAAAATGGTGTTTCTTTTATTTTCCCTGCATGTCCCCCACAGATCTACAGCGACTGCATTTCCAAATGCACTTGCAGTGCACATGTAGTGCGGAGTGGGTTTGCCTTTAGTAAATCAACCTCAATGTCTGTTTTTTGGCAGCAGAGAAATAGGAAGGAAAACATTTGTTAATAGCAACCTCTGATGGAATCTCACTGCTTAAGGCACTTTTAAAAGCATTTAAAAGCACAAGGTCGGGCCTATCTACTGACATCACCACCTCCATTGAAAAAGCTGCAGTATAAAGGGAAAAAAAATACTGTGGAGGATACAGAGTTCATAATATACTGACCTTACCCCTGGTTTCCATACTGCAGATGATCATGTAATCATCATTCCGACAAGGTCCGGGAGAAGTGCAGCAGCCAACATCTCATTGAAACAAATTTCTGCATTTTGCTGGAGTGTCAGCTCACAATATTTGAGTTGCTTAACATATTTTTCCAGGAGTATGGTAACCAGTGGCATAACAATAGCCAAAACAGAACACGTAGCTGCTATGGGGCTTGAGGTGGGAGTGGACCCTATTAGGGAGGCTGTTAAGGCAAACAAAACCCAGAATATCTGTGTGCATGTAAAAATAGCAGTTCCAATACTGTATTTCTTGGAGTTGCAAAGATTGCAGAGCCTCTGTAAGATCTGATGTCATAGAAAGTAGTCACTAGTCTCAAATCACCCTTGCTTTCACTGGACAGTAAGATGCATTTGTTTAGCTGCTCTAACAGTGTAAATGTATTGGTCTCACAGCTCCACAACTTCACCTTCAACTATGCATAGCTCCCAACTGTCCCTGATTTTGAGGAACTGTCACTGATTTGCAACAATGTCCCTCTGTCCCTCATTCCTCCTCATTTATCCCTCATTTTGGTCTGATCATACTTTTGAAATGAACGGACTCACACACACACACACACGGAGGAAAGTCCGCTTATTTTGAGCGCGTCTCCAGGTAGCCGGGGCCAGCGAAGGAGCCATCGCTGGCCCCGTCACCTGGTATGGACTTAAAGGGGAATCCCTACACCGAAAAATCGGCGTGGGGGTCCCCCCCAGGTCCATATCTGACCCTTATCTGAGCACGCTACCCGGCCAGCCAGGAAAAGGGGTGGGGATGAGCGAGCACCCCCCCTCCTGAGCCGTACCAGGCCGCGTGCCCTCAACATGGGGGGTGCGACAGAAGACTGGGCCACCGCCTGTAAAAGAGCTATAAGAAGGCGCGGTGGCCCGGCAGAAGAACCGAAGAGGGGGATAAGACCCCCGAAGATGGGAGAAGAGGCCGGGGGCGAGGAAGAAAGCCGGACTCCTCCGCTAGCAAAAGAGCTACAAGAAGATAGCGGAGGAGTCCGGCGAGAAGACCCCCCGAAGACGGAAGACCCCCGGAGCTGTGCAATAAAGTATTTTATCTCGTGTGTTGTGTTTTTTTTGGTACTTTTATTTTACAGGTAATTGGGTAGGGGTACATTGTACCCCATACTCATTCACATAGGGTGGGGGGCTGGGATCCGGGGGGCCCCCCCACCCCAAAGCACCTTGTCCCCATGTTGATGAGGACAAGGGCCTCTTCCCGACAACCCTGGCCGTTGGTTGTCGGGGTCTGCGGGTGGGGGGCTTATCAGAATCCGTGAGCCCCTTTTAATAAGGGGCCCCCCGGATCCCAGCCCCCCACCCTATGTGAATGAGTATGGGGTACAATATAGCCCTACCCATTCACCTGTGAAAAAAAGTAAAAAAAAAAACACACAAGGGTTAAAATAGTTTATTGCACAGCTCCAGGGGTCTTCTCGCCAGAGGATGCTGGGACTGTGACATCATAATGGGTGGGAACATCATCTGGCGATGTCCCTATATAAGTCGCCACTCGCCACGTGCCGCGTGTCCTGTCATAGTGACTGGAGACAGCGACGAGGCAACATCTCCTGAAGAGAAGAAGAGAAGAACAGAAGATGGCGACAGCGGCAGCGGCGGCAGAAGACCGGGCCACCGCTTGCAAAAGAGCTTTCCTGTTTTCTGTTTGATGCAATTTATCTATACCCCTGATGAAGAGAATTTATCTAAGATCTCTGAACGCGTTGGGTTGCTGCCTTCCGTCCACTGTAGGGTGTTGTTATACAGTTGGACTGAGGAAGTATACAGTGTAACAGGATATATTTTGTATATTCAGTACCTTATTATAACACTGTCAGTATCAAATCAGCAGTTTTTTTCTGATTTTCTATTTTGGCACAAAATGCACTTTCCCCTGCTGATTGGCTGATGCAGGAGGCTGATAATCTTTGTCAGAGGAGATGCTCGTATATGTTTCCAAAATGGCATGCATTTTAATTATGTAGTTTGCTCACTGACCACAAACATGAAGGAAAATGGCCTAACATGTTCTGATTTGTTTTGCACAAATTCATTATTTTATCTATAACTGAGCTATATGTCATGATACATATATAGAGATCAAGCTTAATTGGAGGGCTAATGAAGAACTTAAATATTAATACATAAATTTAACTATACATAAAATACATACATTAAAGATGATGCAGGCCTGATGGACTCAGAAAGAGTAGCTGCAGAACGGCTCGTGCTCATGTGCTGTATGGCTATTTATGTATTATTTGTTACTCATAGCTGTATAAAATGCCGTTCATTTCATTACCTAAAATGCCATGCAGCGTTTAAGTGTTACTTACTAGAAAAATATGCATACAAAGAATTATAAGTCACTATTATGTCAGCTTATTTATAAAGACCTGTCATGTTTATGTGGCCAGTGTCAGTAGAAAATCCTCTTATACACATTCCAACCTGAGATTACAGAATAAACTGCATTTTATGTACAAGTTTGGAACCAGCTATGCATAAATATAGTGGGAAAGGCAGTTGAATAACCATAGACAAAACCATTGTTCAGTAAATACATTGACAGGTAAGATGGACCACTTTTGCTCTGATTCTTTTGCCTGTGTTTTGCCTGTGTTGTTGCAAGGGGCCAGATAGAAGCCTAACAAATGGGAATAAGGAGCCAAATAGAAGAATCAGATAGTTAAGATGGGGAAAGATGCTTTACTTTAGTTGCTGGTCATCTATAACTCTCTGCATAGATACCAAAGCTGGTGTTGCATTGGGTTCATTGTTCTTGTTATGTTACAGGAAATAAGGTCAAGAACTATTTTGTTGCTGATGCCAGTGAAAGTGCAGCTGGAAAGTAAGAGGTAGTAAATAGTAAGATGTGGGAAGAAACATAGTCAAAATGACAGCATGCTTTTTAACAATATAGAGACTCTAATCAAGTGTCACCATGGCATCAGGAGATGTACCTACAGCAGAAAAAAACAAAAGGTGTGAACGTCTCATGTGTCTACTGCAAGCAGTGTTATAAACCTAAGTATATACTTTGCACATGTCACCAACCTCTTCTTTCATAAAACGTTTCTTCAATATAAAGCCACATTGAACAGTAGTGTGAAATAACTTGCATTACCGAAAAATGGCTTTTGTTATTTGTACAAGATTTCTGATTAGTTTCTAGAGGTCTCTATTATATTTCAAAATAATCCCATAACTAGCTGTGGAATGTCAATTAGTAGGAGAGGCGGAGAGAAGAGATGTAAGATGTATGACATAGTTTAAATAACTGGTTCAGGTATATCATCTACTATATCTAGTTTTAATAAAGCAGACTGTCCCCCAGATTATCCTTCTATAGCTAAGCTATAGTCTAATTTGTTGTTGTCCAGATAAACAAGGTTCTCTCTGAATTATTTAGAAATTCTAGCTCACCTACAGCGAGGCTTTACATTTTGACATTTGCAATGGGCTCTCATCATGCCTGCTGTTCAGGTTATACACTATGTCAACATGAGCTCTTGGAACATTGGGTGACAAGAAATGACATGAGGTTAATTGGTAGCAGTCCTTCAGCAATATCAAATAAAGCTTCAGGCTGTGACCACATCATCAGCACAAAAGGAGAACAAGTTTGAGGACCTAAAGAGACAGTCCTCACACAGTTAAGGATATATTATTACCTTCATTAAAGAGCTATTGGTAAGGCATGTACTGCCATACTGGTGGTTATAATGTGAGTATTTTTAATGGAGAAACCTATCTATCCTTCACACCTGTCATCTAAGCAGGCATAAGAAAGACAAAAAAATAAAACTTCCAACTCAAGGCAAAACACAGACAAAAATGTTGAAAAAATAAAATGTTGACTTGGTTTTTGTTGATTGGTTCAGATTGTTGTCAGTTTCTGACAAAGGAAATCTGTACCATTATACATTTCTATCTTTTTATTAAAGTTTTAGAATACACAAGAGACATGTATCAAGAGCATATAGCTTTTCCTAAACATATTCACATATACAGTGTATATACTTTGAGTAAAGAGAGATTGTGCTAATTGTAGACATACCAAAGCCAAATAGGATTGGGAGCTTTATGAACAGTAATTGGTTGCTCACTCCCAGCATCGCAGAACTGTGATTCCTGAATCAAAAGCTACACTTGCATGGCATTCTTTTCTGTTGCAGCATAGACTCTCCAATCGCACATTGGCACCAGGATTCTTACACTGTTCCTTTCCATCTCATACTCATACTGCAAGTCTCCTTCTTTAAGGACAGATAAAGCTTTGGTTGTCTTCAAAGAAGAAGGCCCAGATATTATTATTTTAAAAAATGTTTGGGAAGCCTTATTTTATTAATTACTTTTTGGTGACAAAGGTGTCCATTTATGAAAGAAAAAAAAGCTGAGATACTTATAATCACAGTTGCTCAGGTGTGTCAGTTTATGAAGCTGAGATGAGGATTGTAGAACATGTTCTTCACTTCTCATCACAAGACACACCATTCAGTCATTGAGATGGCCAGTTTATGAAGGTGAGATCTGAAGATCTCACTGGCCATCTCTTTAAAATATCTCCAGCCCAGACAAAAGAAATCTGTACCATTATATATTTCTATCTTTTTATTAAAGTTTTAGAATACACAAGGAAAAAGTATACAGTGCATATAACTTTTCCCAAACATATTCACATATATATAATTTGAGTAAAGAGAGATTGTGTTAATTGTAGACATACCAAAGCCAAACAGGATTGGGAACTGGGTTAATAGTCTGCCAGACCCCTAGAGGGCAATGCGAACAGCAAATAAACAGCTGCCCAATCATCATAATGAGAGTCTCAGTATCGACAGCACATGTAATATAATGATTAGGCATCTTGTGCTTTATGCCAGTCCCTGGGCATTTACAAATAAAATTGAGATCCTGGTATGATCTGACAGCTCGTTACTTTTTTTTTTTTTGGAATTGTTTATTTAACAAGTTTTACAAATGATACAAAGTGACACGTTATTATCACATACAATTTAGGTAATGCAGATGTACATTGAGATATATTTACAGTTGGTATGAGGAAAAAACAAAAAGGTTCAGTGAGGTTGCATAGATAATGAGATCACATGTACAGTATGGTTTTCACAATAGGTACTTCCTGTATCTGTCAGAGACTTCCTTATATCAGTAGTGTGGGGCCATAGATAACCGTTCCACTGGGATCAATAGGGAACTAGATATAAATTGAGGAGTATTACATAATTCAATTGTTTGTCAAAATAGAATAGAGCTCTGTGTTTTGGAACTGTATTCGTAATCATCCCATGCCTGCCATACTTGTGAAAATTTTGTATTGAATCATCAATTACGGCAGTTAGATGCTCCATTCTACTTATATCTGTTAAAATGGAAAGGGTTTGTGTGAGAGTGGCAGGGGTAGCGGAGAGCCAGAGTTTGGGGATAGTTCTCTTAGCAGCCAATATTATGTAGGACATCAGTTTTTATTTGGATTTATGAATGCCTGAAAAGGGTAGACCTAATAAATAGTGCTTAGGATTCAGGGGGATATGGACCTCTAACAATTTCTCTAGAAGTATTTGGATCTGAATCCAAAATTGGATAACTAAAGGACATTCCCAGAATATATGAAAGTGTGAGCCTACAGCTTGGTTGCATCTCCAGCACAGTTTTGAGACCACCGGGTTATATGTATGTAGGTGTTCTGGGGTTCTATACCAGAATAATAAAACTTTATACGCGGTTTCCTTGTGTGTGACACAGCAGGAAATTTTGGAGGTGGATTCCCAGATACTATTCCAATCTAACAGGGATATGTCATGTTGGAGTATCTGAGACCATCTCTTCATTTAACGGTGGGTATCTACTTTTAAAGGATTCGTTTTGTGTAGGATCTTATATATGGTGGAGATTAATTGGGGCTCATAGGGGACATTGGCACATAGCATTTCAAAGTCTGATGGTTTTTCCAGGGAGAGAGAGGATACTTTGGTGGTGAAGAAATGTCTGAATTGCAGATAGGAGTATAGAAGTGTTGTAGGGATCTGGTGTTGTTTTTGCAAGTCTACGAAAGATAGTAGATGTCTCGTGACTGGGTTGACAAGATGTCTCAGCTGAAAAATCCCGGCCTGGGTCCAATGTAGCATTCGATCATAGGACAAGCTATCAGGGATGTCTGAATTAAAGAGAACATGTATAAGTGGTGAGAATGGAGAAGATAGGGAGTATCGGTTAGAAGATCTTTTCCAAATTGCTAAAGTAAAAAGCATTGGAGCCAGACATAAACCTCTCAGCTGGGGCATGTGTTTGTCACTAGATGGCCAGAGCATGTAACATGGATGAACCGGTGAGGTAATACTCATTTTGATCTCGGACCATCTGTTTGGGGCTTTTCTGTTAGTCCAGGAAGTGAGGATACTTAATAAAATCGGGGGCACCTAAGCCTCCCCTGTTTTTACGTGCCATGACCACTGATCCCGCTACCAGATGGGAGGAATTGCTCCATATGAAGCGGAGACTTCTCCTTTGAATTGCTTTCAATTATGACATAGGTATAGCCACTGGGAGTGTCTCGTACAGATACAGTAACTTTAAGAGTATTGACATCTTAAGAATGTTTACACGTCCCAAGAGGGAGAGGGGAAGAGTGGTCCATTGTGTCAGAAGGCGATTGATTTCCTTAAAGAGGGGAAGGAAGTTGGCCTGGTATAATGTGGAATATGATGCTGTGAGCTGGACTCCTAGATACTTCAGTGAAGAGGGGCACCAATGGTAATTATAGTTTTCTTGGAGTATGATTTGTTGAGGGGGCGTGATATTAATAGGTAGAGCTTCCATATTGGCAGAGTTAATTTTGTAGCCTGAAATAGCACTAAAAGCCGTGAGGATGTTGTGAAGATGAGGTAAAGATGTGTGTGGATGCGTGAGTGTCAGAAGAACATCATCTGCGAATAAGGATAATTTGTATTCTCTTTGTCTTAGATGGACCCCGGTAACATCCGGGCAGTTGCGTATGGCAGCCGCCAAGGGTTCTAAGCTGAGAACAAACAATAGGGGTGACAGTGGGCATCCCTGTCTGGTTCCATTACTAAGGGGAAATTTCGGGGATAGATGGGATGCGAGTTGTACCTGAGCGGTGGGATGAGAATACAAGGATCGAAGGGCTTGAATAAAGGGTCCAGAGAATCCGTATTTTGCCAGGATTGCAAACATAAAGGGCCAACTGAGACGATCAAATGCTTTCTGAGCATCTAGGCTAAGTATTAAGGCGGGGGTTTTGGTTCTGGTTAGTAAACCTATGAGGTCTATCGTATACCCTGTGTTATCTCCCGCGTGCCTTTTTGGAATAAAACCCACCTGGTCTTTATGTATTAGTGACGGTAAGATTATTGAGAGTCTATTTGCTAATGTTTTTGTAAGAATTTTATAGTCCAAGTTTAGTAAAGCGATTGGGCGGTAATTGTCAGGGATAGACGGGTCCTTTCCTGGTTTAGAGATAATGGACGTGTGCATGAAGAAACTGGGGATGGGGTAAGGTACCTTTGAGTAGGGAGGAGAATAGATTTAGCATATGTGGGGTTAGAATTGGGAGGAAGGTTTTATAGTAAGAATAGGGGAGTCCATCAGGGCCTGGAGCTTTATGTGAGGGGAGTGATTAGATCACTGCAGCCAATTCTTCAGCAGTGATAGGTACATTAAGTGATGATCGTTGTTCTGTAGACAACTGTGGGAGCTGTAGTGATGCTATGAAGGAGTCAAACTTCTCTTGTGTAAACTGGGTCGATGGATCAGAACTATGCAGTTATATAATTTGTTGCAAAAGTCACCAAAGACTTTCGACATGGACTGGGGGCAATAAGTGGGAGTGCCATCAGGTTTTATTATGTGATCAGGAATAGATAAGGAAGGGCAAGGTTTTAGCTTATGACTAGCTTTCTATGTGGCTTGTCAGCGAATTCATAGAACTTTTGCCTTGACCACATCATGGCCTTAGAAATTCTACTCATCTCCAAAGCCCTGACTTGGTTTCGGATAGAGACTGCGCTGAGGCGAGCTATGCAGGGAGAGTGAAGTAAATTCATCTCCGCTGAGTGTAGTTGAATTATAAGGTCAGATCTTTGTTGAGATAATTCTCTTTTCTTGCGGAAACTAGCAGAGATGCATTCACCTCTAAAGAAGGCCTTATGGGCTTCCCACAAGGTACAGGAGCTTGAGACAGAACCCTCATTTAGCTGAAAAAATTCCACAAGTTTCGATTGGAGTTGACTTTTGGTATCAAGGTTTTGCAAAAGGGACTCATTAAGTCTCCAATGGCATGTCTTGGGTGAAGCAAAATATATAGCTATATCTAATGTAATGGGGGCGTGGTCAGACCAGGTAATGGGGCCTATGTCGGAAGCGACTACATGGGATAATAGAGGTGCGGTGAGTAGGAAGTGGTCTAAACGAGAATACAGTTTATGTGGAGGCGAGTAGAAGGTATATTGCCTGTGTGTGGGATGTTTCACCCTCCATGCATCAAATACTGTAGGTAAGAGCATGTAAGTTTTCGGAATGAGGTGGACAGTTTGTGGGTTTGGAGAGGAGAGGTATTTTGGAAGAGAGCATATCTGTCTTTGTTAGGAGACATGCACATGTTAAAATCGTCTCCAATTATGTTAAAGGGTTGAGGTGTGTAGCTTCTCAAGAACCATTGTGAGGAATCCTATCTGCCTCGAATTAGGGGCGTAAACATTGACTAAGGTGAGAGGTGTGTTGTGGTCGACACAGTTCAGGAGGACATACCAACCATGGGATCCAACGTTGAGGCAGTAATTCTAAATGGGCATGAGCGTTTGATCGGAATGGCTACTCCTGCCTTTCCTGAGGGATCGGAGGCCACAAAGGTATTAGGGAATAATTTAGAAGCACGTTTGAAAGAACCTACCGGTCGGAAATGTTTCTCCTGAATCATGACCACATCAGCCCCCAGAGGACTTAAATTCCTTCAGAGCTAACCAATGCTTATGAATGGATTTCAAGCCCTTTACATTACAAGAAAAAAAATTCAAAGCCATGAAGCAGCCATGGATAGAACAGCAAACGTATTTTAACACAGAGTATGGGTATAACCAACCATATTGGAAATGAACTAGAAAGTATCACACGTGAGTATTTCTCATACAGTGAAATGACAGTAAATGCACATATGGTAGAGTTGTATTGGAGCCAAAAAGAAAGTGAAAATAAAAATAAAAACAGGTCAAAAAGAGACCCGACAGTAAAAAAGGGAACCAAAAATAAAAACAAAATTAAAAAAATTGTGAAAAAAATTTGAGAAAAAGCAAAAGAAAAATTCACAAAACAAAATGAGTTGAAAGTGTGAAGGTGGAAAATCCTTCAGGGGACCATGGCAGAATGCCATGGGCTGGTGGATGAGCATGACAGTTGACAGGACAAACGGAACCGGTCCCGTCCCCTCAAGATATGTTAATAACGTAAACAGTTAGCTTGTTGCGGTGAGTGGAAAAAAGGAGTGGATCAGAACAAACCAATAATTTGAAAGGTAGACAATAGGTCAACATCTAGGAACCTTTTGGGGAAACTTGACCTTCTGGAACCAGGATAGGGAGAGCCCTCCCTATAGACGCCAGGGGACATCAATCAAAAGATCTGGAAATCCGGTTGAAGTCCTAAGCCCTTGTACACACGGTCGGACATTCCGATGGACAATGTCCGATAGGACCGTGTTGTCGGATAATCCGACAGTGTGTGGTCTCCATCGGACTGTTTCCGTCGGGGTATCCGACGCACCAAGTTTTCCAACTTGTCTATAAAATTTTCCGACAACATGCTTCGATCGGACAGTCTGATCATGTGTAGCCTACTCAAGGCTACAAGGTGCCACGCATGCTCACAATCAAATTCGGATACGGAAGCGCTCGCTCAGGTAAAACTACCGCTCGTAATCGATATAGCACATTCGTCACGCTGCAATGTTGAAAATTCTTTCATGCAGCGCATTCTCTTGTTCTTTACAATGCTGCAAGAATGAACTTGTTTTGATGCTCATATTCACACACACTTCTCCCGAACGTATTTCTTTAGTCTTTTTACTCATTTCAGCAATACAATATTTTAAATCGTCACATCTACACAATCTTTTTTTGTTGTTTTTAATTTTTTTTTTATTTTGTGGTTGGTTTTTTTAATCAACATCTCCTTTTTTGACAGTTTGCTCATCTTTGCATTTTTTTGGGTGTGTTTTGTGTGTCAACTTACCACAACACCATTATTATCTTTTTTTGTATTTTCTTTTTCTTTTTTAAAGCGGGAGTCCGCCGGGACTCCGCGTTTTTTTTTTTTTTTAAAAGCCAGCAGCTACAAATACTGCAGCTGCTGACTTTCAAAATAGTGACACTTACCTGTCCAGCGCGCCCGCGATGTCGGCACCCGAAGCCGATCTCTAGATCGGTACTCGGGTGCTGCCGCCGCCATCTTGGGTATGGGAATCAGGAAATGGAGCCTTTCGGCTTCATTTCCCGGTTCCCTACTTCGCATGCGCGAGTAGCGCTGCGCAATAAGGACGGTCCCCGCTGCCTCTGGGATCTGTGTGTTTCCCAGCAGGCAGCGGGGCACTTGCGGAAGGGGGCGGGCACTTGTGGAAAGGGGCGTAATCTACGCCCCTTTCCGCAGAGAGCTATCCCGGAAGTGGGTGCAGTTACCTGGATTATACAGGTAACTGCACCCCCCTCCCCCCTGAAAGGTGCCAATTGTGGCGCCAGAGGGGGGGAGGATTCCGATGAGCGGAAGGTCCATTTTAGGGCGGACCTCTGCTTTAATCTACAGGAGGTTGTTTGGTGTTGGTGCCCCTTGTTATTCCTTTCACTTTGTTTTTTTGAAATGTACCTGCCTGCTCACAAATAAACTGTCCTTTTTGAAGTCAAACACATACGCAAGTATTTCTTCAAACAAAAAAAAACTTTATTTAGGTGTCAGTAACAAATAAAGAGGGAGGCAGCGCTGGAGAAACTGGGGAGATTAGCGAAGCCTTTGGCCCCCAGGGCACACATCAACTATTTAAATGCAAAAATTGGTGGCCTGAGGAGTACATGTCTGAGGGAGAGAAGTCTGGTCCTGAAGTCCAAGAAACCCGGAACAGCAGCAGATGACATCTATGTTCCCAGGCTGTGGTATTACAAGAGGCTGCATCTTCTGTCAGACCAGACTGAACCTAGATTATCACACTCTGGTCTTCCTTCCACGCTTCCTTCCAGGCTGTGGCTGTGGTGCTGGAGGTGTGGCAGAAGGAGGAGGAGGGGCATGGGCCAAATCACACAAGTGTGTTGCTTGTGTGATTTGACCCAACAGACCCTTGTTGAGGGTGTGGTGAATTAGCTCCTCACACAAGATCTTTTGCCCCTCCTCCATTTGCTGGAGTTTACATGCAGCCAAGATGGCAAAGGCCTCTTGATAGGTGGGGGTGGCTTGGAGGGCCGCTGAAGCCTCCCTGATGAGCCTCAGAGCCGACTCCTCCACATTCCCCCCCTTTCTGGCCCTTTTGCGTGGAAGGCGGAGGGGAGGGACCTGGGATTCTGTCAGGCTCCTCCTCCCACCCACCGCTTGGCTGCCGCTTACCCCTGCCTCCTTATGGCTGCCACTTTCCACAGCCACCTCCTGGCTGCTGCATTCCACACCCCCCTCCTGGCTGATGTCTTCCTGTGTATGAAAAAGGGACACACACAATTTTCACCTCAAGACTGTTGCAAATTGTTAACCAATAGAAAAGACTATCATTCTGAGCCCAGCATTTTTCATTCTTGGCCCAAAGGTTTTGGCCACTACTGTCTATTGATATGTGAAACACTTTTTAAAATCAGCAATTAGAGAGCAAAAAACAATTTTACATCATTCAGTGGAAGGCCCAGGTTGGGCGTCCGGAAACTCAGCGGGTGTGGAATGTAGCATAGAAGGACGCGTGAAAGGAAGGGTAGAGAGTGATTCCCTGACATCAGCCGGGTCTGACAGAAACTGCATCCTGTCATAATACCACAGCCTGGGGACATAAACTTCATCTGCTGCAGCTCCAGATTGCATGGACTCCAGCACCTTCTTCCTCTCCCTCAGATATGTACTCCTGAAGCCACCAATTTTCACTTTTAAATAGTGGATGTTTGCCCTGGGGACCACCGGCTTCACAAACTCAACCAGTTTCTCCATCGCTGCCTGCCTCTTTAGTTTGTTAGGCCGCGTACACACGCGCGGACTGTTTGCCCAACCTTGTTCGTCAAACAGTTTCGGCAAATAGTCCGCTCAAAATTTGCATGAGCGGACTTGCCCACACACGAGCGGACTGTTTCAGCAAACTGTTTGCCAAACAGTTCGCTCAACTTTTGAAATGAACGGACTCGCCCACGTAAGGAGGAGGCAAATCCGCCCATTTCGAGCGCGTGTACAGGTAGGCGGGGCCCGCGAAGGAGACGTCGCGGGCTCCGCCGCCTGGAATGGGCTTAAAGGGGAACCCCAACGCCGAAAAAAATCGGCGTGGGGGTTCCCCCAAAGTCCACACCAGACCCTTGTCCGAGCACGCTACCCGGCCGGCCAGGAAAGGGGGGCGAGCGAGCGCGCCCCCCCCTCCTGAGCCGTACCAGGCCGCGTGCCCTCAACATGGGGGGGTGCCTTGGGGAAGGGGGGGCCGCGCGGCCCCCCCACCCCAAAGCACCTTGTCCCCATGTTGATGAGGACAAGGGCCTCTTCCCGACAACCCTGGCCGTTGGTTGTCGGGGTCTGCGGGCGGGGGGCTTATCGGAATCCGGGAGCCCCCTTTAAGAAGGGGGCCCCCGGATACCGGCCCCCCACCCTATGTGAATGAGTATGGGGTACAATGTACCCCTACCCATTCACCTGTGAAATAAAGTACAAAAAAAAACACAACACAGGGAAAAAATATTTTATTGCACAGCTCCGGGGGTCTTCCGTCTTCGGGGGTCTTCTCGCCGGACTCCTCCGCTATCTGTGTGTAGCTCTTTTACTAGCGGAGGAGTCCGGCTTTCTTCCTCCCCGCCGCCGGCCTCTTCTCCCGACTTCGGGGGTCTTGTCCCCCTCTTCGGTTCTTCTGCCGGGCCACCGCGCCTTCTTGTAGCTCTTTTACAGGCGGTGGCCCGGTCTTCTGTCGCCGCTGCCTTCCGTTCTTCTGTCGCCGCCTTCGGTTCTTCTGCCGGGCCACCGCGCCTTCTTGTAGCTCTTTTACAGGCGGTGGCCCGGTCTTCTGTCGCCGCTGTCGTCGCCGCCGCCGCCGCCTTCCGTTCTTGTTCTTCTTCTTCTTCTCCTGGAGATGTTGACTCGACGAGCTCTCCGGCCGGAATGCCAGGGCCGCGCTGTGCGGTCACTTATATAGTGACAATGGGGCGGTGTCACATGGTATATGTCACATGGGTTGGTCACATGGGTTGATGTCACATGGGGACTATGACATCGTAAGGGGGCGGGGTCACCATGTGACCAACCCATGTGACATATACCATGTGACACCGCCCCATTGTCACTATATAAGTGACCGCACAGCGCGGCTCTGGCATTCCGGCCGGAGAGCTCGTCGAGTCAACATCTCCAGGAGAAGAAGAAGAAGAACAAGAAGAAGAACAAGAACGGAAGGCGGCGGCGGCGGCGACGACAGCGGCGACAGAAGACCGGGCCACCGCCTGTAAAAGAGCTACAAGAAGGCGCGGTGGCCCGGCAGAAGAACCGAAGGCGGCGACAGAAGAACGGAAGGCAGCGGCGACAGAAGACCGGGCCACCGCCTGTAAAAGAGCTACAAGAAGGCGCGGTGGCCCGGCAGAAGAACCGAAGAGGGGGACAAGACCCCCGAAGTCGGGAGAAGAGGCCGGCGGCGGGGAGGAAGAAAGCCGGACTCCTCCGCTAGTAAAAGAGCTACACACAGATAGCGGAGGAGTCCGGCGAGAAGACCCCCGAAGACGGAAGACCCCCCGGAGCTGTGCAATAAAATATTTTTTCCCTGTGTTGTGTTTTTTTTTGTACTTTATTTCACAGGTGAATGGGTAGGGGTACATTGTACCCCATACTCATTCACATAGGGTGGGGGGCCGGTATCCGGGGGCCCCCTTCTTAAAGGGGGCTCCCGGATTCCGATAAGCCCCCCGCCCGCAGACCCCGACAACCAACGGGCAGGGTTGTCGGGAAGAGGCCCTTGTCCTCATCAACATGGGGACAAGGTGCTTTGGGGTGGGGGGGCCGCGCGGCCCCCCCTTCCCCAAGGCACCCCCCCATGTTGAGGGCACGCGGCCTGGTACGGCTCAGGAGGGGGGGGGCGCGCTCGCTCGCCCCCCTTTCCTGGCCGGCCGGGTAGCGTGCTCGGACAAGGGTCTGGTGTGGACTTTGGGGGAACCCCCACGCCGATTTTTTTCGGCGTTGGGGTTCCCCTTTAAGCCCATTCCAGGCGGCGGAGCCCGCGATGTCTCCTTCGCGGGCCCCGCCTACCTGTACACGCGCTCGAAATGGGCGGACTTTCCGAGCGGGAACAGTCCGCTCATTTCGAAAGTACAGCGGACAGGCCCACACACGGGCGGACTGTTCGCTCAAACACAGTTTCAGCGGACAGTTTTTCGGAATTTCCGAAAGACTTTGTCCGTCCAACTGTCCGCTGAAACTGTCCGCTGAAAGCCCACACACGAGCGGACTGTCCGCCCAAACACTGTTCAGCGGACAAGGTTGGGCGAACAGTCCGCCCGTGTGTACGCGGCCTTACTGTAATGTGGGTGCGTCGATTGCCACAGACAGGGCAGCTCCCTGTATTTATCGATGAACAGAGAGAGGAAACTGTGGTCATTGAAACCATCCATAATCTCTGCAAGACACAACACAAGACAAACCCTAATGTCAGGCTAAACTCCACTAATGCAGGCCTCAATCTAGAAGCAGTATAGGCTAGTGATGTACCAAGTTAAAAATTGTACCTTTGTTTGCACGATCGTCGCGTCAGCTTCTCCCTCTGTTCACAGATCGTACGTACGACACAAGCGTGTTGCGTTTTATATACAGTGCGCATGCGTGAAACTCCGCCCGCCTCTGAAGTTCTTTCTAGACTATTCCCCGCCCATTCTCTTTCAGTGCAGTGGGGAGAGAACATGGCGGAGACAACGCAGGTGCGCAATCAGAGTTCCACTAACGAGGAGGGAGAAGGAAAGCCCGGAGCCTGAAACGTCCCGATCCTGGAGGAGAAGCTTTAAAGGCCTCAAATTTGTCTTTTGTTGAGATGTTGGAGATGGTGGACATATTGAAGAGGACCGACTATGATGGGAAGTATGGACCATGACTAAAGTTGTGAAGAGTCTTCAGAAGAATTTTGGGGTACGACAATCCAAGGATCAACTGAGAAAACGTGGGTCAGACCTGAAACTGAGGGAGCACGATCAGTACAGAAGGATCAAGCGTGTTCTTCAAAAAAGTAAGTAGTTGTGTGTTCATATGATTATTCTTGCTTGCATACTGCTCCATGTGCTTTGATTTAATGTTGTACAGTTTAAAATGGCCACTTTCAAGTTCATGGGTTCAATCGTTTGTAAGAAACATCCTTTCGTTAGCCCACTCCCAACACGATGTTTTCACAAATTACACTTCACTACATTTCTTCACACTGCAGGTAAGTATTCCAACTTTACAAAGTGTCCAAAATAATGTTCTCACCTTTGAACTCGCCCAAAAAACACAATTGTACGACACTTCCAAGCAATGTTTCATATTCCTAATTCTGCCCTCTGTGTGCTAAGTATTCCTTTTTTACATTCTCATAGGGTAGAGAAGACTCGGGAAGTCTGAGGACACCAGGGACCCCACACCTCCCAAAGAAGGCAAAATTCCAACACCAGAAGCAGAGGAGGAGGAAGGAGAGATCGTTGAAGTTGGACAAATTGTCACCACAACAGGTGAGTGTCGGAGACCACAGATTCCGGTTGTCATGGTTATGCAATAGTTTGTCTGCTTACCTGTTTCCATGTGTTCATCTCTAGAGACCAGCCGACCCTCACCTGACTGCTTTTGTAATCCATCCTCTGGCATGGCTCCACCCTAGCTCCTATCAGAGAACTCTATATTAACCTGTGCACTGCAGGCCAACCCTGCTGATCAACCTTTGTGTGTTAACTTCCTGTTACCTGCCGTGTGCTCTGCTGTTGTTCCGTTACCGACTTTGGCGTGTCCTTGACTATCCCTGTTTGCCTGTGATCCTGACCTTTTGGTGTGTCCCTGACTATTCCTATCTGCTTGTGGCCCCGACCTTGGCTTTGTCCCTCACCATCCCTATCCTCTTCTTCCCTGCTGTGGGTGTGAGCTGGGGGACCTTGGGGGTCGCGACCTGGAGCCAGTTGCAGCCAAGTCCATCCTCACCACTAGAGGCTCTGGTGAATACCTGCTAGCTCTTAGACTCCGCGCCCCAGGGAATCTTACGCTCTAACCCCAGTGGGATCCATCTTGGTGTTCTGGCGGCCCTGCCTTCCTATCACCTTGACCCCCGTCCGCAGTTGTCAGCCGTAGGGTCCACAACCTTGCAGTGCACTCCTGATCCCTGCAAGGTCATTGGTGGTCTTGGCGATTGATGGCACTGTTCTCCCAGGTGGCCCTATCTGCTTCCAGACCCTTCCTGTTAAGATGTCAGTAGGGACACTCCACCAGGAGTGGATATCTTTCCTTGTCTTACCTAAGGCTTCATCTCCTATCATATTAGGTCTTCCTTGGTTACGGCTCCATTCTCCACACGTTGACTGGTCTGCTGGAAAGATCCTGGCTTGGGGTTCCTCTTGTTCCTCTTCCTGCCTACTCAAGGGTACCCCAAAAGAGAAACTTCCTGTTACCACCATCCCAGTATCTTCTGCTATTCCCACTGTATATATAGCGATCTCTGGGATGCGTCCTGCAATAGTCGGACTGATGCACTCTCTAGGGCATGTGGTACTCTGGATGAGGGGCCCACCTATGAACCTGAGTCGATCATTCACTCCAGTTTGCATAACCATTTACCTTTGCCTGTCCCTAATCTCCCTTGGACGCACAGCCAGGCTAACTTGTCTGCAAGTTCCACAGTCGCTATGCCCTGTGATGCGATTGAGATGGTCGCTACACCTGACAATACTATTCAGTCGGCCTCTGCACCAGTTATGCCAGTCCAGCCCATGCCCAATGAGCTTCCTGCTTCTTGTTCAGGACCTTCTGTGAACTAATGAAGCCAGATGCAAAGGTTCAAAAGGTTGCCCCTGCAAAGCCGAGAGAACCAAATTCAGATCCCATGTGCATACCGGAGGCTTGACTGGCGGCCTTATCCGCATAGCCCCCTGGATGAAAGCTCACACCAGGGAATGCGATGCAAGTGGCTTCTGAAAAAACACTGACAAGGCCGAAATCTGCACCTTGATAGTGCTTACGGCCAAATTCATTTCTAGGCCTGACTGGAGAAAGGCCAAGATCCTGCTAATGACATACTTTCTAGGATGCCATTCCCTGAGTTCACACCAGGAAACATATGCCCTCCAGATTTTGTAGTAAATAAGCCTGGAGGCCGGAAAGAAAGGACTGGCCCCGAAAGCCCACGGTCTCTCAGAATGTGGGTCTCAGCAGCCAAACCGTCAAATTCAGACTGTGTAAAGCAGGATGGTAAATTGGACCCTGTGAGAGCAGATCTGGCCAGAGAGGGAGGATCCATGGCCTGCCTACTGCCAACTTCATGATCTCTGCGTACCACGGTCGCCTGGGCCAAGCCGAGGCTACCAAAAGAACCGATTTTGTCTCCCTCTTGACTCTTCCCAGGAACCGCGACAGAAGCGGGCACGGGGGGAAGGCATAAATCAGATTGTAGTGATCCCAGGGAACTGTCAGAGCATCTGACCCCTGAGCAAGCGTATCTCGTGTTCTTGACACGAATTTGTCCAGTTTTCTGTTGAACCTGGACGCAAAAAGATCTACGTCTGGAGTACCCCACCTGCGACATATGTCCAAAAACACATCGGGGTGCAGAGCCCATTCTCCTGGGCACAACTGCTGGCGGCTCAGAAAATCCGCCTGCCAATTTTCCACTCCTGGAATGATGACTGCAGAAAGGCATGGAACATGCTTTTCTGCCCAGACAAGTATGCGATTCACCTCCTTTTGCGCAACCAGACTCCTGGTACCGCCCTGGTGATTGATATAGGCCACTGCTGTGGCATTGTTGGACTGAACCCGAACAGGGAGACCCCGTAGTCTGGAAGACCACTTTATGAGAGCCATATAAACTGCCCGGATCTCCAAGACATTTATGGGCAATAGCTTCTCAATCGCAGACCATTTCCCCTGCGAGCACGTCTCCTCTAACACTGCTCCCCAGCCTGTCAGGCTGGCTTCTGTCGTAATAACCTTCCATGGAAGAGGAAGAAAGGTTTTGCTTTTCAGCAAATTCTCGGTTTGTAACCAGCAGACGAGACTCTTGCGTGTCCCTGGGGATAGACGCATAGGAAGATCCAAGGATTGGGGCTTCCTGTTCCAAGCCGCAAGGATGCATCTTTGCAGAGGCCTTGAGTAGAACTGGGCAAATGGAACGGCCTTGAAGAAGGCGACCATTTTCCCTAACAGTCTCATGCACAACCGAATGGGGGAAGATCTCCTGCCCAGAATTAGGCTCACCAGATCCCCGATGGCCAAGGCTTTTGGCCTTGGAAGAAACACCTTGCCCTGAGCGGTGTCGATAAACATACCCAGGTATTCCAACCTGGTAGCAGGCTGTAGGGACGACTTCTCTAGGTTTATAATCCAACCTAGGCATTCCAGTTCTAGTGTTCTGGAAACACTGTGGTTCAGGAACGCTACTGTTTTCTCCATGAGAAGCAAGTTGTCTAGATAAGCAATGACGGCTATACCCTGAGCTCTTAGGTTTGCCAAGAGAGGGTCCAGAATCTTTGTGAAGACTCGAGGAGCCATAGCGAGCCCGAACGGCAAGGCCACAAATTGAAAATGGCGCCGCTCTACCGCGAACCTTAGATACTTTTGGTGTGCGGGAAAAATTGGCACATGGAGATATGCATTCTTGATGTCTATTGATGCCATAAACTCTCACCCTTGCAAGGAGGAGACCACAGTGCGAAATTGACTGCATTCGGAAGGACCGGATGCGTAAAAACCGGTTCAGATCCTTCAGATCCAGGATAGGTCTGACACTTCCATTTGGCTTCGGAACGGTGAAGAGATTCGAGTAAAACCCTGAACCCTGTTCTTTTGGGTCCACTTCTACTATCACCCCTTGGGATAGTAAGTGATCTAAGGCCAGAAATAGTGGTTTTTGCTTTACTGGATCCCTGGGGATCCTTGACCTTAGAAAGCGAGAAGGTGGAATCTCCTGAAACTCTAGCTTGTAGCCCAGAGATACCGAAGAGATCCCCCACTTGTCCCGGATCTCTTCCTGCCAGGCTTCTGCAAACTGCCGAAGCCTTCCCCCCACTCGGCCGAGCAGGGGCGCCCCTTCACAAGGAAGCTTTTGGGCTCTGCTTGGCAGGCTTCCGCCCCCAAGTCTTTTTCTGCCCCTGGGCCCCGGCCCTGAGCCTTTCCTGTAGAGGAGGGTTGAGTAGGCCGTCGCCACTGCTTAGAGCTTGATGCTCCGGGAGAGAGGGAATGCCTAAATGATGGACGTTTGCTCTTTTTGACTGGAAGGAGAGTAGATTTACCCCCTGAAATTTTTTGGACGAATTTGTCTAATTCTTCTCAAAACAGACGTTCCCCTTTAAACGGGAACCCAATCAAATGCTTCTTGCATGATAGCTCAGCTGCCCAATTCTTTAGCCATAGGGCCCTTCGCATGTGTACCAACAGGAGAGACAAACGAGATGCTTGTTGGACAGAATCCAAAATTGCATCAATCATGAAACACAGAATTTGAGGTATTTCTGCATAATTCTCCACTTCCTCACTGGGAAGGAGGCCAAGCATCTGCTTAACCTGTTCCTTGAGGAACTGACACAACCCCACGGCTGCGACTGTAGGTTGCACTACAGCGCCAGTCATGGAAAAGGAGGCTTTTAATAATGTTTCCAACCTCTTATCAGTTGGATCTTTAAATACCTGAGCATTATCCAGCGGACAGGTCAGGTTTTTATTCACACAAGAAACAGCTGCATCGACAGATGGGACCCCCCATTTCTTGGTGAAACTTTCCTCCAGAGGATAATGCATAGAAAACCTTTTAGGAGGAGCAAACAGTTTATCGGGATGTCCCCAATCCTCATACATCAATTTATCCATTAAGGGATGAATTGGAAAGGAAAAAGCAGTCTGTGGGACTTTCCTGACTCCTAGGTAAGAAACAGAGGACGTAGCGACTTCAGCAGCAGGCATTCTGAATGTGGTACGCACCAACTCAGTATAATACTGCACCTGTTTTCTGAGTGCCTGGGAGGAGGGGACTCTCTCCTCTTCCTCTGATTCCTCCGACTGCTCAAGATCCCTGTCCCAAGATAGGGATCCCTCCTCATTGTCAGAAGAATCATCTGAAAGAGGAATCTCAGCAGAGGGAGGGGATCTACCCCTTTTCCTGCTATCTTTCAGGTAAGCAGAAATAAAATTCATGATTATCCCTTCAAAACCCTCCAATGTAGCCCTAAGGGAGTCCTCAGTGACGTATACCGGGGCTGAGAAATTAGGAGAGGCTGCAAAACCTGACAGGGGCACTGACTCATCCTGTGAGGCTGGCTCCAGTCTTGCAGGGGGGGATGGTAACTTACAGGCATTTTTAGAACCCCTGGACCTAGGCAGTGATTTACCAGTGCCCTTGTTACCTCCCCCTGAGACCCTCTTACGAGGAGACATAGTCCTAAGCTACAAAGCAGAGGTACTAGTATAAAGTGCAATCACTGTTGTGCTTAAAGTCTCACAATATATATATATGCTTAATACTGCACAACCTGATGTTGAGTAGGTGTTTTAGGTTTGCCTGGATCCAATCCCTTGGGATGCTTACTGCCCACAGCTCCTTACAGCCCCCTGACGCTCTGGGCTTTTAAAACTGCCGCCTGGCACCTGCGCAGTACAGTGCCATGCACACCAACGTGCACGGCTCACAACCACACTCCCCCCTCCTCCATTAGCCCGGGAGCACGCTCGGCGCGCGTGCACGAGGTCCGCCGGAATCCAGGGGGAGGGAAGGAATCTCCATCAGAGCTGCGTTGGACCCCCAGACTACGTGGGACCCCTGTATTACCTTATTGTGGCAGGGACTGCAGTGGAGACCTGAGACCTCTGGAGAACCAGGCTTCACTGAGCATGTGTACTGAAAGGCATGTAAGTATGCATCAGGCTGCTCTTACTCCCTCTAGTGGTGGAAACCAGGTAAGACATACTACTACTCAAATTAAGAAATCCATAATATAATAATATATAGGATTAACTTCCCTTACCTGTCCTCGCCGCAGGAATTGCTGAAACAGATCTGAGACAGATTCCAGCCTTCACCCATCACGGCAGGCAAGTTGTGTCAACCTTCAGGTTTATTTGGAGTTCTTTCTCAGAAGAACCTCCTACCTGGACCTTGTAAAAGACTCTGCCAGAAACTTTTGTGCCACTATGTAAAACAGTACACCAAGTCTGGTTTTCCCAGAGCCCAGTCTTCCAATAGGAGAGGACTTACAGGCCAAACCTCGTTTCTTCGGATAATGAGGCCCGGGTACCATACCATCTTGGGAGTCAAATATCGGCCTGAGATATGGATCCGGTTTGTTGTAGCCCTTAGGCCCCCGCAGGGACCTGCACAGAGCTTTCTTCATAGCACATGTTTTTTTTTTTTTTTTTCCACAAAAATTTTTTTATTTTTCAAAGATAAAGTAATCACATACATGTCATAGCAAACTGGTACAGAAAGGTAACAACAAATACTGTGCGGTACAATGACAAAGCATATTGAGGCTAAACATTTGAGTTACTAGACATGAAAAGATATAGTACACAATGTACTACGTAAATATAATTAATAAACGGGTATAACCAGTGTATTTACTACCAACAGTTACGAACTCCCGGGAGGCTCCAATCTAGTGGTGGCTAGCGTAATCAAGAGTGGACTATGGCCACCGGGACGCCAAAACTCGGCCCCCCTACGGCCTCAGAGGGAGCATAAGACTAGCAGATAAGTTTATGAGGGTCGACGCGCCTCCCGGTATCATTCCCTCACGAAGTGAGGGGTTTTGTCATTGGGTAGTGTGCCAATGAAGTGGAGAACTCTATAGGGAGTTGAAAGAGAAGAGGGTAAAAGTGGGGAAGGGAAGGTAATACATGGGGAAGAAGGGAGCAGGGGGGTCCATAAGAGGGACCCTAGAAGGGCAGTTGTATGGGGATAGGGGGAAAAGTGGGGTATAGGGAGAGAAGGGAGGATGGGGGGGGGGGCGCTCCTCTTCCCGGCCCCATTACAACATCTAGGTCCAGCCAAAGTTCATCTCTGGTGGCTTACAGGTATAACTATTACTGTGGGAAGTAAGATTTATATCTTCCCGTGGACTTAAAATGCGTCCAGCAGGCCCATATGGTGGAGAATTTCTGTATGCGATCTTGGGATGTATAGATCAATTCCTCTATTTCTTCAATTTTAGCGATCCTTGTCAGCCAGTCTCTAATGGTAGGGGTCTTATTGGAGCGCCAGAGCGGAGGGATGCAAAGTCTAGCGGCATTGACCATGTGCATGGCCAGTGATTTGTGGTATGACCGTTTGGTCAGAGAAGTGTGATGGAGGAGATACTGAGCAGCATTAAAATCAAGGGTGTATGTGGTAACTTGTGCTATAATGGCATGTACTTCTTTCCAAAATGGTTGAAGCATGGTGCATTCCCACCATATGTGGAGCATAGAGCCTTCTTCTTTATTACACCTCCAACACACGTTCGGGATTGAGGGAGAGAATTTATGTAAGCGAGAAGGTGTCCTATACCACTTTGTGATAATCTTGTAGCCATTTTCTTGAATGGCTACATTCAGTGAGCCTGTATGTGCATACGTGGCGATAGTACTCCAGTCATCGTCTGTGAAGGAGATTTGCAGGTCCCTACCCCATGATGCTTTAGGAGGGTCAGTCTGGGAAGTGTGGGAATCGTCTTGAAGGATAGAATAGATCTGGGATATTAGATGTCTTTGCGGTGTGGTTTGGGAATGCAGCAATTCAAATGGGGTGAGTCGTCTTGTCCAAACGTCAGTATGATTCTGGGAGGTAAAGAAGTGCCTTAATTGCCTATAGGTCCAGAAGGGGAACTCCCTCGTGAGCGAGGTATTTTTGAGTGCCTCATAGGATCTTAGTTTTCCTTTGTGAAAGAAGTGCTGAGCCAAAACGTCATCATGTGGCCATTCTTGCATAAGAAACGTGGTCGACTCCCCAGGAGAGAAGTCAGGGTTTCCCCTCAAGGGGGTCAGCGGGCCCAAGTGTGAGGAGAGATGGTGGGAGGTCACCGCTTTCTTAAAGACCAACAGTGAGGTATGAATAAGCGGATGGGCCTTAACGGGGTGGGGCCAGTGCTTCGGTGAGAGCCAGGGAAGGGTGTGCAGTGGGTAACCTGAGAAAGAGCTTTCCAAGGCTACCCAAGTTTTCCCTTTTCTGTGAGCTTTCCAGTCCACTAGTCTCGTCAGGTGGCATGCTAGGTAGTAATGGTATAGGTCAGGTAGGGCAATGCCACCTTTAGTCTTAGGGCGCGTCAGGCGAGTGTATTTAAAACGGGGAGCGGTGCCCCTCCAAATAAACAGTGTGCATAACTTCTTGTAAGTCAGGAAAAAAGATGGGGGCAATTGGATTGGGATTGTCTGCAGGAGATATAATATGCGTGGAAGAATTATCATTTTTATTAAGGCAGATCGGCCAAACCAGGACACATTAAGGTTCGCCCAGCTCTTCAGGTCAGCTTGGACTCTGGCTAGAGCCGACAGGTAGTTGTGGGCGTAAAGACCCGCCATTCCCTTGGTGAGTTGAATGCCAAGGTAGGTAATCGCTTCTTTCTTCCACTGAAAGGGGAAGGAATCTTGGCAATGGGATACGTCTTGTGGGGGGAGAGAAATGTTGAGGGCGTGGGATTTAGAATAGTTAATTTTGAGGTTGGACAAGAGTCCAAAATTCTTAATGTCCTCCAGGAGGTTAGGTAAAGATGTCCGGGGCGTTTGGAGGGTCAGTAAAATATCATCCGCGAAGGCGGCAACTTTGTATTCCCTACGGTTAATAAAGATCCCTTGGATGTCTGTGTTGGCACGTATTCTGTTAAGAAGGGGTTCCAACGTTAGTACAAATATCAGGGGGGATAATGGGCACCCCTGTCGGGTGCCATTACTGATGGGGAAGGCGTTTGACAGGAGGCCATTGGCTCTCACCCTTGCGGAAGGGTTCGTATAAAGGGCGTTGATATATGCGAGCATACGGGAGGGAAGGCCAATGACCCTCAAAACCTCCCGCATATAGTCCCAGGCCACCCTGTCAAACGCCTTCTCTGCGTCAAGCGAAAGAAGGAATCCCTCGGTCTCTCTTGTAGAGAGCCAGTGTTGGATATTTAAAGTCCGGATAGTATTGTCCCTAGCCTCTCTCCCCGGAACAAACCCTACCTGGTCGGGGGAGACGAGGCCAGGGACAAGAGGTGAGAGTCTATTTGCTATTATTTTAGCATAGAGCTTGATATCCACGTTCAATAGGGAAATGGGCCTGTAATTAGAGACCTGAGAAGGATCTTTACCCTCTTTGGGGATAACGGCTATATGGGCACCCAACATATGCCCCGCAGGGGTGGCGGGGTTCGCTAGAGAGTTCAGAGTCGTCAGCAGTCGCGGAGAGAGTATATCAGAAAAGCTTCTATAATAGATAAGGGGAAAGCCATCAGGGCCCGGACTCTTGCCCGGCTTCATTTGTTTGATGGCGAGGGACAATTCCTCGGTGGAGAGCGGTTGATCTAAGTTCGCGGTTTGCTGAGGGGTAATGGGGTTGGGGCTATACTGAGATAAGAAGTCTCTTATTTGGGAAAGTCGGTCAGGAGTGCCAGGAGGCCCTGCGTTTGCCTCTGGTAGGTTGTAGAGTGTAGAATAGAATTTTTCAAAGTGAGATGTTATGTCTTCATTTTTAGAGAGAAGAGATCCCTGATTATCCCGAAGAGAGTGAATTATAGTCGAGGTTTTAGCTGTTTGAATCGTGCGCGCTAACAGCCGTCCACTTTTGTTGCCGTGTTCATAGAACACTCTATTTTGAAGGACATATCTACGCCTGGTTCGTTTGCCCAATTCATCTAACAAAGAAGAACGGGCATATAAGAGGTCTTGCAGTGTGGTTTGCAGAGTCGATTGTTTATGTGCTGCTTCAAGTCGCTTGATTGTGCTAAGAAGGGATGCGATCCTTTCCTGGTGTTGCCGTTTGGCCTTAGCAGCCATGGAAATAAGCTCCCCTCGAAGTACACATTTATGTGCCTCCCAGAGTGAAATGGGTGATACGTCAGAGGAGGTATTTTCCTGAAAGTAAAGGCGTAGTTTGGCGTCTAGGTGTCGTAAATTTTCTGGGTCTTTTAAAAGGGAAGGGTTTAGCCTCCAGGTCTTGGAAATCGTCTTAGAGTCAGGGAAAGTAAGGGTCATTGTTATGGGGTGGTGGTCGGAAAGGAACATTGGTTCTATCGTAGCTTGAGAGAGGAGTGAGAGGTCGGTCTGGGAGAGAAATATGTAATCTATTCTGGAGTATTTCTGATGTGGGTGGGAATAAAAGGTGTAGTCTTTGTCCACTGGGAACATGGTGCGCCAAGTGTCGTGGAGAGTCAAGTTCTGCAGTTGAATTCTAATCTGTCTTAGAGCTCGGTAGGGCAATGTCGAGGCTCCCGTAGAGGAGTCCAGGACCGGGTTGAGTGGGACATTGAAGTCTCCCCCCAGAATTAGGATACCTTCCTTAAATGTGGACAAAAGATCACAAGTCTTCCTAAAGAAGGCCACTTGATGTTCATTTGGACAGTAGATATTAGCCACCGTGATAGGTTTAGAAGCGTATGTGCCTTTGATAAAGATATATCTACCATCCTGATCGCTCATGGTATCAGTTAGTTGGAAATCAGCAAGTTTGGAAACAAGTATAGATACCCCCTTAGTCTTGGAAGTAGGGTTGGTGGAGTGAAACGTGCGTTTGTATATATGGTTCGTCAGCTTAGGAATCGCATCGGAGCGGAAGTGTGTTTCCTGCAGCATGATAAAATGTGCCTTATGTTTAGACAGGGCAGAAAGAACCTGTGATCTCTTCTCCGGGAGGTTCAGACCCTTCACATTAAGAGAGAGGCATTTCAGAGAGAGCCGTGTCTGCGTGTTCGAGACTTCCCTCATCGTGCTAGACTGCAAGGATCTGGGATTATAACCGTGAGGAGAGGTGAGTATGGATCTTATAGGAAGTGGAAATTAGCTATGCGTCTCAAGAATGGGGGGATCAGGAAGAGGAGCGGCCCCGCGTAGGACAAAAAAAAGGGGGGGGGGGAAGAGGCGTAGAGAGGGAGAGGGGGAGGAAAGAGAAGGGGGGGCAAGGGCAGAAAATGGAAAGGAGAGTAAGGGGGGGGAAAGGAAGGACAGAGGGGGAAGAAAGTTTTCAGGAATCCAATTAGATTTCTGACAGGGATTTATACCGGAGGTGGGCGTAGGCGTGCCTATCCACCTAATGGGGGAGAGCCGGATGGTCAGCACGGGTCAATGCGACCGTCTGTGTGGGGACAGTGAGCTCGGGGAGGGTCAGGAGAAGTAGCACCGAGAAGGACAGGTATGGCAAACAGTTAAGACAGAGGGGTGTACGCATCGTACAGGGCAGTACTCAATAAGAGATAGTGGTATGGGGACTAAGTCGCATTGTAGGGTGCTTAGCTTAGCCGTCACCGGCTGTGTGTAAGAGCAGTCCCTCGAAACCAGACACGAGGGCCTGTTCAGTATACAACAGTGGCGGGAGGTCGTCATATAATTATGTGGTGCATGGTAGTCTAGGGGACACATATAGGTAACCAGTATTGAAATTCAAATGCATCCTAAACAAAAACATAAACATACAAAGGCAAAAGTGCCAAAGGCATAAATAAATAACCTAACATAAAGTACGCCTATTTCAGGCCCCATAAATATAGGGAGAGAAAGAGAGCGTAAACAGGTGTTTAACAAAGTGTCAACATATTCGTGCGATGTGTCGTCGAAGGACCAACACGACAGTTGTGCAATCCCATACAGCAAACAAGCAAAAACAAAGACAAAAACAAAACAAAATAAAGACCAGAGAAAAAAAAAAAAAAAAAAAGGGGGGGGGGGGGGGGGAAGGGGAGGAGGGAGGGGGAGGGGGGCGAAAAAATGAACATAGAGGGATCTATAATTACTCTTACTGGAAAAGTCCTGAAAGTGAGATAGGTGTAGGCATGGTCTTAGTAGGGGGGCAGGATTCCAAAACATGTTTTTAGCCTGCGAACAGGCAGGTGCCCGAACAGCGACAGTACCTGGATCTAAGCAGCTGAAAACGTCAGGGTGTTTGCTGGAAGCGGTCAACCAGAGATGTCATCCATTCGGGGTGGAGAGAATTAGATGGGTCTTCAAAAGCAACCAGCTTTACAAGGCGTGAAGAGTCAACAGCTTTTCCTGCCTAGAACTGGTGGGAGAGAAAAACAAAACAAAAAGGAGGAGGGGAAGGGAGGGAGGGGACGAAGATAGCACCTAAAGCAGGTGCCTGTAAAAATGGGACCGGTAAGTTCTGTCGCTGTCCTCGGACGGGGCCTTGAGGAGGAGAAGAAAAAGAGAAAAAATAAAAAAAATAAAAAAGGGTGGGGGGTATCAAGGCAGGCTAGTCATTGTGGCGATCTCGTCTCGGGGTGTCAGCCAGGTGTGCACTGCGAGAGGAGGGGTCTCTTCTGGACTGGCGGTCTCCAGGTGAGGTGGGATCCAATCTGCGGCGTCTGGAGCTCGGTCGCTGGCTCTTGGGCGATGCGTTGAGGGCCACTGATTTCCACGGCTCAGTAGGGAAGTAAAAGGCACACCACTCTGGGATATCCACCAAGGGTATGTCTAGCTGTTCACAAAACATAGGTAAGTCCTCTGGGGTCCTGAGCAGTGCGGTGCGCCCTCTGGAGGTAGCCGCAAGACAAAATGGGAACTTCCATCTGTACTGGATATTGCGTGATCGCAGTATGTCTAGCAGGGGGCGTAACGTGCGCCTGTTTTGCAAAGTTATTTGTGAGAGATCCTGGAAAAGTTTTACCTCTGCTCCGTTAAATAAAATACGTCCCCGTTCTCTTGCCTTTCTGAGGATTTCTTCCTTAAGAGGGAAGTTAACGATACAGCAGATAATGTCTCTAGGGGGATCAGAGTCCCGAGGGGGGGGTCTCAGCGCACGGTGGATGCGCTCCATCTCAATCGGGGTGTCTGCAGGCCGGTCCAGCAGGTTATTAAAAATGGCACAGACTGTTTGTGGCATGGCGGCCGCATCTACCCCTTCCGGGACCCCCCTCAATCTTAGGTTGTGCCTGCGGCCCCTATTGTCCAAGTCTTCCACTTGGCGATGGAGCTCAAAGATATGGGGAAGTTGTGAGTCAAAAGAACGTTGCACTTGCCTGATAGCTGCAGCCTGTAGCTGGGAAGTGTCTTCTACCGCTGCAAGGCGGTGATTCATAGCATGAATGTCCGTCTTTAGTTCGGCAATGGCAGAGGTCAGGGTGTGCTTAATGTCCAGCGCAACGTTCTGCAGATCCCTCTGGAGATCCAGGAGGCTAGGCACCGCGGGGCTCTCCAGCGTCCGGTCCTCGGCGCATCTACGCGAGTCCGGGGATGCGGCCTGTGAATCTCGGGAGGCCTGTGAGGCCTGTGAGGCCTGCGGCTCCACGTGCTGGCCCGCCGGGCGGGAGCGGAACATCTCCGGGATACTGTTCCCAAGCTGCGCCCCGGGGTCTTTAACGGTGCGGGGGGTCGAGGTGCTCCTGTTAGATCTGCCCATGGTTGGTGCTCGTCTGAGTCCTCTATTAAGGCGGCTTTTTTGTCCTCTCGGTGCGGGAGCTCCCTGTTTAGGCAGCCATCTCGGGTCCCGTCCAAGCCACGCCCCCATAGCACATGTTTTACGTGACCAACCACTATAGACACTGGCGAAAAAACTGAGGTGCCTCCCATATGGGAGGGGTTATATAGGGGAGGAATTCGCCTTAATTGGTGTTAACCAGTGTCCAATTACCAGAGGTGCCTATATAACCCACTATGTAATGAGCTCCTGTGTCCCGTGATGTATGATCAAGAAACCTATTTTTCCATCCGTCTGCAGATTGGATAGGGTGACAATGGACTCTGCGGTCCATCTTCATCCGATCCCCCATAGGGGAGAGCGGCGCTCTGACAGGTCCATCCCTGCACAGTGTGCAGAGACAGACCTGTCAGAGGGCTCCGTACATGGACACGTCCGTGTGAAGGAGCCCTTAGACTGCCATGGGGTTGATTTACTAAAGACAAATAAATTGTGCAAGGGAAAAAAAATAGCATTTTTGATTGCATATGATTGGATAATTGAAGTCATCAGAGCTTCTCCTCATTTGCTAAGCTACTGTAAGGGGCACATTTCCTTGAAGAGTGGGAATGCACTTACAGAATGCATAGTCTGTTTGCCTTTAGTAAATCAGCCCCATTGTTTCACAAAGCAGGATTGATCCTGCAGAAAAAATAAAGGCAAATCCACTTTGCACTACACGTGCGCTGAAATTGCACTAGAAAAGTGCAGTCGCTGTAAATCTGAGGGGGACATGCAAGGAAAAAATGAAAATAAAATGTTTAGCTTGAACATGATTGGATGATAAAATCAGCAGAGCGTCCCCTCATTTCAGATCTTCCCCTAAGATCTCTTTCAGTGCACTTGTAGTGCAGAGTGTATTTGCCTTTAGTAAATCAACCCCAAGGTGTGGCACCCTGAGAGCAATAACTCCACAAATATTAGTATGCAAAACAGGATTGACCCTGAAGAAAAAATTCAAATACAATTTAGCAGCCTTTATTTCCATCAGGAGATGCTAGATGTCATCAAGTCTTAAAACAGGTCCTCTAGTGCATTCTGTCATGATTTTATAAACATTGGGGTTGATTTACTAAGAAATAGGCACTTCATCAGTTCATACATTAATTGGTGCATTTTAGATGTCGTAAATGAGCGTTGAACACATTAGAAGCTGAACATGGATGTGGTCATCATCAAGTCCGTCAGGCTGAGGCACTGTAGCCACTAGTGGCCAGGAAGCAGCACAAACGCCAGCCGTGAAGCGCAGTTTAGAGCAGAGAGAGGTCGGGAATGCGGGTGGAGGGAGATGACATCATAAGTGGGCGCGACCTGTTTTGTGAGCGTGTGGGCTGAGATCATATGACAGCCTCGCTCCTTCATCAAGCGGATAAGACAACTACATAGACTAATATATAAAGACCATGCACAGGAAGAGGGGGAGTGGTGTACCACAGAAGGGCAATAGAAATTCAAATGCAAAAAAACTGCAGATCGCAATTGTATGAAAGGAAATAGGTATCAGAGAAAACGGGAAAAAAAATTATAATAAAAGTAAATAATAAATTGAAATGAATAAATAAGATTAAATTAATAATAAAAGTAAGAGAAAATGAAATTAAAAATAATAATAATGAAAATAATAAATATAAGAATAATTGCGCAAACAAATAAATATAAAGTTAAATTCCATGGAGAAATACAGAGGCAACAATGAATGAATAATATACAAAATGTAGCATAAATAAATTAGAAAGAAATTATGTATATATATATATATATTATATTATATTATATTATATTATATTATATTATATTATAATTTATGATTTCATATTTCAAATTTTATAATACCCGGGATGTCTATTAGACTCTTGTTTGGACGGATTTACAATATAACAGGCCTACAATATAAAACGCCAAATTTCCATGCAAAATAATGCTACCAATTTCAGCACCTAAAATCTGGAATAATCATACCGCCATGGAGGTTAATAATGCTTAAAGTGAAACAATAAAAGTGAAATATTCCTTTACATTTCATACCTGGGGGGTGTCTATAGTATGATGAAAGTTGCGGGGGGTCGAGGTGCTCCTGTTAGATCTGCCCATGGTTGGTGCTCGTCTGAGTCCTCTATTAAGGCGGCTTTTTTGTCCTCTCGGTGCGGGAGCTCCCTGTTTAGGCAGCCATCTCGGGTCCCGTCCAAGCCACGCCCCCATAGCACATGTTTTACGTGACCAACCACTATAGACACTGGCGAAAAAACTGAGGTGCCTCCCATATGGGAGGGGTTATATAGGGGAGGAATTCGCCTTAATTGGTGTTAACCAGTGTCCAATTACCAGAGGTGCCTATATAACCCACTATGTAATGAGCTCCTGTGTCCCGTGATGTATGATCAAGAAACCTATTTTTCCATCCGTCTGCAGATTGGATAGGGTGACAATGGACTCTGCGGTCCATCTTCATCCGATCCCCCATAGGGGAGAGCGGCGCTCTGACAGGTCCATCCCTGCACAGTGTGCAGAGACAGACCTGTCAGAGGGCTCCGTACATGGACACGTCCGTGTGAAGGAGCCCTTAGACTGCCATGGGGTTGATTTACTAAAGACAAATAAATTGTGCAAGGGAAAAAAAATAGCATTTTTGATTGCATATGATTGGATAATTGAAGTCATCAGAGCTTCTCCTCATTTGCTAAGCTACTGTAAGGGGCACATTTCCTTGAAGAGTGGGAATGCACTTACAGAATGCATAGTCTGTTTGCCTTTAGTAAATCAGCCCCATTGTTTCACAAAGCAGGATTGATCCTGCAGAAAAAATAAAGGCAAATCCACTTTGCACTACACGTGCGCTGAAATTGCACTAGAAAAGTGCAGTCGCTGTAAATCTGAGGGGGACATGCAAGGAAAAAATGAAAATAAAATGTTTAGCTTGAACATGATTGGATGATAAAATCAGCAGAGCGTCCCCTCATTTCAGATCTTCCCCTAAGATCTCTTTCAGTGCACTTGTAGTGCAGAGTGTATTTGCCTTTAGTAAATCAACCCCAAGGTGTGGCACCCTGAGAGCAATAACTCCACAAATATTAGTATGCAAAACAGGATTGACCCTGAAGAAAAAATTCAAATACAATTTAGCAGCCTTTATTTCTATCAGGAGATGCTAGATGTCATCAAGTCTTAAAACAGGTCCTCTAGTGCATTCTGTCATGATTTTATAAACATTGGGGTTGATTTACTAAGAAATAGGCACTTCATCAGTTCATACATTAATTGGTGCATTTTAGATGTCGTAAATGAGCGTTGAACACATTAGAAGCTGAACATGGATGTGGTCATCATCAAGTCCGTCAGGCTGAGGCACTGTAGCCACTAGTGGCCAGGAAGCAGCACAAACGCCAGCCGTGAAGCGCAGTTTAGAGCAGAGAGAGGTCGGGAATGCGGGTGGAGGGAGATGACATCATAAGTGGGCGCGACCTGTTTTGTGAGCGTGTGGGCTGAGATCATATGACAGCCTCGCTCCTTCATCAAGCGGATAAGACAACTACATAGACTAATATATAAAGACCATGCACAGGAAGAGGGGGAGTGGTGTACCACAGAAGGGCAATAGAAATTCAAATGCAAAAAAACTGCAGATCGCAATTGTATGAAAGGAAATAGGTATCAGAGAAAACGGGAAAAAAAATTATAATAAAAGTAAATAATAAATTGAAATGAATAAATAAGATTAAATTAATAATAAAAGTAAGAGAAAATGAAATTAAAAATAATAATAATGAAAATAATAAATATAAGAATAATTGCGCAAACAAATAAATATAAAGTTAAATTCCATGGAGAAATACAGAGGCAACAATGAATGAATAATATACAAAATGTAGCATAAATAAATTAGAAAGAAATTATGTATATATATATATATATTATATTATATTATATTATATTATATTATATTATAATTTATGATTTCATATTTCAAATTTTATAATACCCGGGATGTCTATTAGACTCTTGTTTGGACGGATTTACAATATAACAGGCCTACAATATAAAACGCCAAATTTCCATGCAAAATAATGCTACCAATTTCAGCACCTAAAATCTGGAATAATCATACCGCCATGGAGGTTAATAATGCTTAAAGTGAAACAATAAAAGTGAAATATTCCTTTACATTTCATACCTGGGGGGTGTCTATAGTATGATGAAAGTTGCGGGGGGTCGAGGTGCTCCTGTTAGATCTGCCCATGGTTGGTGCTCGTCTGAGTCCTCTATTAAGGCGGCTTTTTTGTCCTCTCGGTGCGGGAGCTCCCTGTTTAGGCAGCCATCTCGGGTCCCGTCCAAGCCACGCCCCCATAGCACATGTTTTACGTGACCAACCACTATAGACACTGGCGAAAAAACTGAGGTGCCTCCCATATGGGAGGGGTTATATAGGGGAGGAATTCGCCTTAATTGGTGTTAACCAGTGTCCAATTACCAGAGGTGCCTATATAACCCACTATGTAATGAGCTCCTGTGTCCCGTGATGTATGATCAAGAAACCTATTTTTCCATCCGTCTGCAGATTGGATAGGGTGACAATGGACTCTGCGGTCCATCTTCATCCGATCCCCCATAGGGGAGAGCGGCGCTCTGACAGGTCCATCCCTGCACAGTGTGCAGAGACAGACCTGTCAGAGGGCTCCGTACATGGACACGTCCGTGTGAAGGAGCCCTTAGACTGCCATGGGGTTGATTTACTAAAGACAAATAAATTGTGCAAGGGAAAAAAAATAGCATTTTTGATTGCATATGATTGGATAATTGAAGTCATCAGAGCTTCTCCTCATTTGCTAAGCTACTGTAAGGGGCACATTTCCTTGAAGAGTGGGAATGCACTTACAGAATGCATAGTCTGTTTGCCTTTAGTAAATCAGCCCCATTGTTTCACAAAGCAGGATTGATCCTGCAGAAAAAATAAAGGCAAATCCACTTTGCACTACACGTGCGCTGAAATTGCACTAGAAAAGTGCAGTCGCTGTAAATCTGAGGGGGACATGCAAGGAAAAAATGAAAATAAAATGTTTAGCTTGAACATGATTGGATGATAAAATCAGCAGAGCGTCCCCTCATTTCAGATCTTCCCCTAAGATCTCTTTCAGTGCACTTGTAGTGCAGAGTGTATTTGCCTTTAGTAAATCAACCCCAAGGTGTGGCACCCTGAGAGCAATAACTCCACAAATATTAGTATGCAAAACAGGATTGACCCTGAAGAAAAAATTCAAATACAATTTAGCAGCCTTTATTTCCATCAGGAGATGCTAGATGTCATCAAGTCTTAAAACAGGTCCTCTAGTGCATTCTGTCATGATTTTATAAACATTGGGGTTGATTTACTAAGAAATAGGCACTTCATCAGTTCATACATTAATTGGTGCATTTTAGATGTCGTAAATGAGCGTTGAACACATTAGAAGCTGAACATGGATGTGGTCATCATCAAGTCCGTCAGGCTGAGGCACTGTAGCCACTAGTGGCCAGGAAGCAGCACAAACGCCAGCCGTGAAGCGCAGTTTAGAGCAGAGAGAGGTCGGGAATGCGGGTGGAGGGAGATGACATCATAAGTGGGCGCGACCTGTTTTGTGAGCGTGTGGGCTGAGATCATATGACAGCCTCGCTCCTTCATCAAGCGGATAAGACAACTACATAGACTAATATATAAAGACCATGCACAGGAAGAGGGGGAGTGGTGTACCACAGAAGGGCAATAGAAATTCAAATGCAAAAAAACTGCAGATCGCAATTGTATGAAAGGAAATAGGTATCAGAGAAAACGGGAAAAAAAATTATAATAAAAGTAAATAATAAATTGAAATGAATAAATAAGATTAAATTAATAATAAAAGTAAGAGAAAATGAAATTAAAAATAATAATAATGAAAATAATAAATATAAGAATAATTGCGCAAACAAATAAATATAAAGTTAAATTCCATGGAGAAATACAGAGGCAACAATGAATGAATAATATACAAAATGTAGCATAAATAAATTAGAAAGAAATTATGTATATATATATATATTATATTATATTATATTATATTATATTATATTATAATTTATGATTTCATATTTCAAATTTTATAATACCCGGGATGTCTATTAGACTCTTGTTTGGACGGATTTACAATATAACAGGCCTACAATATAAAACGCCAAATTTCCATGCAAAATAATGCTACCAATTTCAGCACCTAAAATCTGGAATAATCATACCGCCATGGAGGTTAATAATGCTTAAAGTGAAACAATAAAAGTGAAATATTCCTTTACATTTCATACCTGGGGGGTGTCTATAGTATGCCTGTAAAGTGGCACATTTTTCCCGTGTTTAGAACAGTCCCTGCACAAAATGACATTTCTAAAGAAAAAAAGTAATTTAAAAGTACTAGTGGCTATAATGAATTGTCGGTCCTGGCAGTACAGTTAAAAATCATTGAAAAAAAGACATGGGATCCCCCACAGTCCATTACCAGGCCCTTTGGGTCTGGTATGAATATTACGGGGAACCCCCGAACCAAAATAAAAAATATTGCGTGGGGGTCCCCCAAAATTCCATAACAGGACCTTCAGGTCTGGTATGGATATTAAGGGGAACTCTGTACCACTTTTTTCCATACCAGACCTGATTTTAAGGGGTACCCTGTGCCAAAATAAAAAAATGGCGTGAGGTACCCCCAAAATTCTATGCCAGACCCTTATCTGAGTACACAACCTGGCAGGCTGCAGGAAAAGAGGGGGGTGAGAGAACACCCCCCTCCTGAACCCTACCAAGCCATATGCCCTTAACATGGCGAGGGTGCTTTGGGGTAGCCCCCAAAGCACCTTGTCCCCATGTTGATGGGGACAAAAGCCTCATCCCCACAACCTCATCCTCCCAAGGGTTGTGGGCCTCATCCCCACAGCCCTTGCCCGGTGGTTGTGGGGGTCTGTGGGTGGGGGGGCTTATCAGAATCTGGAAGCCCCCTTTAACAAGGGGACCCCCAGATCCCACCCCCATTTGAAATGGTAATGGGTACCATTTCATAAAAAAAAAGTGTAAGAATAAAAAAAACACAAGACACACTTTATTAAAAAATAAAAATGTCCCACAAAGTCTATTCATATTCTTCTCTCACTCTGTCGACAAACCGGAAAAAAAAACTCTGCGAGCCGCCACCGATCTTCCTCTTGCACATGTCATATGATGCGTCCTTGCAAGTGACAGTTCTTTTATAACTGAGGGAGGGGCCACACGGTGACGTACCCGGGTGACCCCGCCCCCTCTGACGCATGGGGACTTCCACATGGCTTTCCAGGGGCATCAGAGGGGGCGGGGCCATCCGTTTACATAAACGGGTGATCAGTTTAGACTGCTGGGATGTTGGGAAACTTACAAGTGTGGTGGCCATCTTGTTCTTGCAATCCACCTCTCCCACGGCTGCTGGTTTGGCTGTGTGGCTATGGACTGACAGTGACAGGAGCCCATCTGGATTTATAATTGTATGAGCCTGATTCTTATCAACTGCTTGTAAGTCTTATTAATCTTATGTCCTAATAATTATTGATGTATTACACGTATGCCACATATACACAACCGTTTTTTCCATCAGAATAAACTCTGACGGTTTTTCCGATGGAGTTCCACTGAAACGGACTTGCCTACACACAATCACACCAGAGTCTGATAGTTTAGAATTTCAGTGATGTACAACATATACGACGGGACTAGAAAAAGGAAGTTTAATAGCCAGTAGCCAACAGCTGCCCTTGCGTCATTTTTGGTCCATCGGAACAGCATACAGACGAACGGTTTTCCTGATAGGAATTGATTCCTTTGGAAAGATTTAAAACATGTTCTATTTCTAGGTCTGTCAGAATTTTCAGAAAAAAAAAAGTCAGCTGAAGCCCATACACGATCAGAATATCCAATGAAATTATTCCGTTGGACTTTTTCTGCCATAAAGTCTGACCGTGTGTACACGGCATCAGAAGCACCTTCTCTGTCTATCACTTTCTAAGCATTTCCATGAGAATTCATTAGTGAAACACCATATCCAAGGCTGTTTTTAGTTGTATCAAAAAGTGGGTCAGATGCAGGAGAAAAGCTGTAGATTGAAAAAGGAAAAATGGAAAATTACTTTTTAATTACATTGATATTTTATTATACGTTTTTAAACATTGGGTGCAAATTTACTTTAACAGGTGCTGCACTGATGCGAGTGTTCTTGGACAGAACAGGTTTATCGGTGCACAAAAAACTGTGGACTCTAAAAAAGGGTCCTCTTTGTCCCCATATATGTCAGAATAAGCTTATATTTAAGCCATTGCATTTGGATTTGCATTTGGATTCTCAAATCACATACAGAAATGATACAAATGATACAAAAATCACATACAGAAAAGATACAAATATATCTTGTAGCAACATCTTGAAACTATATTCCTCACTTCTACATATATGTGAAGGCTATTGAAGTTCTAACCTTTTCTACAACAATACTGTTGTTGCTTTTTCTGTCGCAAATAGGGAGTTTTTACCACCCGCCCCTAGGACCCCCTTTTGCCAGGATTAAAAACATGAGAAATGTTTAAATGTTTAAAATAGTCTCCAATTTATCCAAAAAAAAAAAAAGGTTTGGCTGAAGGTGGAATTTAATATGAGGAATCATTATGTAAACGTTTCTTTAATTAACCATTTAAAGAGAAAATGCAGTTTTTAAACAATTGCCCCCCCCCCCCTACTTTTTTACTATTTCTTTGCTAGGCTAGCTTTTGTTAGGCTAGCTTTAAAGTAGGTGTTGGTATTACTGTTTAGAAGCATTGCTGATATGTGCAGCTTTGAAGCTCAGAAATTTGTATTTAGACTAGACAACTTTCCTGTTTTGCAAGCTCAGATCTCACCTCATGGTAAAGACTGCAGAACAATAAAGAACTGTGGTAATTACATAGCTTCTCTACAAAAATTGTGAGTTGTTCCTGTAATAATTACAATCCATAACAGCAATAATTATGCGTGGATTGTAATTATCTCCTCTCTGTAAAAATGCTTTGTTACTTTCTTACTTTTTGTGAGAAACCAGCAAATTGTGTGTTTTCCTTCTTCCATTTTCATCCTTCAATTTCATTTTTTTTTTATACATTTACTCTTTAGCATACCACCATGAAAAGACTAAACTCTTTCCTGAAGAATCTACTTTTTCTTGTTTTGAGGGGAGTTCTTTATCTTGACCACCTAAACCGGAGGCATGGGAAAATATGTTTTTACAGGTAGCAACTTGCATTGCCCATTTTTGAAATATTACCTACAATTCCTGTCCATTCTGAAATCTGAAATATGGGAACAGGAATCCTAACAGTGGAGACCAAGATCACTAATATGCTAGTAATCAATTCCTATCTTTCCTGATTGTCGTAGACTAAAAATACATTAGCATAAGAACTCTGGTACATGGTGTTTGGTAAAAGGTACTCTGGCATTTCATACTTTTTCAGGGATTGATCACCTATAAACAAAAATATGTCATTGGCAGTCTGTCTGTGTTCAAATCCATGAGTGACATTTTAAGGCAGGATAGATGTGATTTCATATTTACTCTTATCATCTGCTGTTTAAACTTAAGCCGCGTACACACGGGCGGACTGTATGGCCTACTTAGTCCGTCATACAATCCGACGGACAGTCCGTCCTACTTTCGAATGAACGGACTTGACCACACACGGATGCACAAACAGTCCGTCGAAAGCTTGCGCGATGACGTGTACAGCACGTACGATGGGACTAGAAATAGGAAGTCCAATACACAGCAATGCAACCTTTCGACGTGTAAATCCTTTCTGAGCATGCGCCATTCTTAGTCCGTCGAACTAGCCTACTGACGAGCGGATTGTCCGCTGAAACCAAAGTATGACGGACAGTATTTCGAAAAATCCAAAATACTTAGTACGCCAGACTGCACGCTGAAAAAGTCAGCTGAAGCCCACACACGAGCGGACAGTCCGCTGAAATGTGTTTCGACGGACTAAGTAGGCCATACATTCCGCCCGTGTGTACGCGGCTTTAGTCTCGCTTCCCATTGTTAGTGATGGGTTCCAGGTTCACCACCACCATAGGTTTCAGGCTAATCCTGCAGGTTAAAGATTCATGGCCCTAGTAAATGTATCTTCAGATTCACACATGAGAATTGTTAAAACCATAATGCACTGCATGGGCTTTAACCTTTGGCCAGTAGATTTAGTAGAATTAATAAGGGAACGTTTGGATAAGCCAGCCCTCTCACAATAAAAAAGGGGGCAGAAAACATAAGATGCAAAAGGAGAAATTAGAGTCAGTTAGGAAACTGTAATTTGATTCCAATTGCTACCTCCTTGAGCAATCAGCCCCTTTGCTGTATTTTTTCTTTTGATTTGGGGGCTTTTTTATTCCTAATTTTATTTTGTGGTTGATTTAGGGTCAGCTATCACTGTTAGCTGCTGCCCTTTCCATAGCAAAATTTTTTTTTAGCTGCAAGACCCTCCTTATGTAGCACCCTCCTAGACAGGTTGCAGGAAAATCTAGGCACATTTAGTTCTGCAATGCTTGATTGCTTTGGGTTGTTCTGGGCTCTGCAGGCTACTCTCCCTGTCTTCTGGAGGATTGCAGGATGTAGCGAGTTGGGAGGATTCAAATCAGTAGTCTGAATATTTATGTTGACCAATCTCTAAGGGAGGGTGCCCAGTAGGTTGCTGCATAGTGAATACATATTTTGGGGCTTATTGCAGCCCTATTCTTGTCCAGGTGGAGAAATTCCCATTCAAAAGAGTTGCTACCCTTCTGGACAGCCAACCTTAAAATTCTAGCTGTGCTCATTGAGATCTCAGCTTTGACAGAGCTGGGGGGCCTATTTATGCTAAAAACATCTCTGAAACTAAGCAAGAGATTTCACTGTGGATCTGGTCTGAATGATCCACTGAGGAATTGTCTGTCTGTTATTGAAGGGAGGCATCCAAGTGCCCAGGGCTATTATGAATATAGACCTGAGTGGGGGGATCCTAGTGACTGTTGCTACTGCTACTCCTGGCATTTCAATACTAGTGCTTGCCTGGCCTGGGACTTTTCTGAAGGTATCTCGGGGCTGTCCATTTGCTGGGGCTTTGATAAAGAAACTTTCCGAAACAGTAGTATTACAGTAAAGAATGTTCTGCATTTATTAATCAGCATTCATGGAGTATCCCACAACTCCCTATGCCCTATCCAAGTTATTCCGCATTAAATCTTAAAAAGGCAACCGTTAAACTGTTTATTAACCGCTTCCTGACCAACTGCCACAGTTATACTGCTGCAGGTTGGCTCCCCTACGTGAGCCATCATAGCTATACGTCAGCTCGCAGGGTCAGGATAGCAGGCACCTTCGGCACAGCGGGGTTACCATTGCTCATGGCCAATGGTCGCAATGACTGCCGGCCACAAGCAATCCTGAGAAGGAGAGACAGAACAGGGATCAGTGTGTGTAAACACTTTCCTGTTCTGTTCTGACAGGAGTGACATTTCGTGTGTTCCTATTAGCTAGGAATCACAATCCATCACTTCTTCCAGTCACTCCCCTTCCCCTTCAGTTAGAATCACCTCCCAGGGAGCAAATTTAACCCCTCAATCCCCCCTAGTGTTAACCCCTTCACTGCCAGTGACATTTTTACTGTAATCAATGCAATTTTATAGCATTGATCGCTTTATTAATGCCAGTGGTCCCAAAAATGTGTTAAAATTGTCCAATGCGTATGCCATAATGTCACAGTCATGATAAAAATTGCAGATTACCACAATTACTAGTTAAATAAAATAATAATAAAAATGCTATAAATCTATCCTCTATTTTGTAGACACTATAACTTTTGCACAAACCAATCAATATGATGTTATAGGAGAGGTATTATTGCACTTCACATTAATTAATTTACCACATTATACATTGGTATATGTGACTTTAATTAATTTTAATATCAGTATTTATGCACCATAATTTTTGAGTTTGCACCATTGTTATATTTTGAGGAATTGGGGCACCTCTCTTCAGCCTAGGGTAGTGCCACTCACCCCATATTATATATATTTTTTCCATTTATCATAGCCCCTTAGGGGAGTCTATTAGGGGAGGCTGAAACCCTTGTATGTTCCTAAGCGCGGAGTTTCCCATATATTTTTTTTTTATATATTTTTGGGGGATATTTATTATCGCAAAAAGTAAAAAATAATGTGTTTTTTTCAAAATTGTCGCTCTTTTTTTGTTTATAGCGCAAACAATAAAAACCACAGAGGTGATCAAATACCACCAAAACAAAGGACTATTTGTGGGGAAAAAAAAGGACATCACGCAACAGCGCAATTGTCAGTTAAAGTGATCAATTAGAGGTGCACAGCAAGGCGCAGAGCACATTTTCATATTTACAAAACAGTGCGACGGTAATAGAATGCGAATCCCCCATTTACTATAGTGATCTCGGCACACGGGAGATTGCACACATGCAATCTGTGCGCCACTATGGACATGGTGCACAGCATCATCAATTCAATATTAACAGAAGATAAAGGTGTCAATATTATGGGGTGATGTGAGGAACTTTAGTAACAACTGCCCAAGTAATGAATATGTCCAAAATAGAATGAGAAAGTAACTTTTTCTGAGAAAGGCTGCTGTGCCTGGGAGTACGTTTAGAACTGCTTGAGATCAATGTAAGCACTGCACAAGCGCAAGCGGCTCTTGCGCTCTTTCTAATGCGTTTGTTCACTATGTGGCCAAAATCTTAGTAAATGTCAAGCAACGTACATGCAATTGTGTGGGTTGAAGGGATGCACCTCCAAACTTGACTTTATTTTTTATTTTTACGCTGGTTCACCTTTATGTATTTTTTTAAGAAGATTTGCACACAGGTCATGTTAGCATGTTATGTTGCCAACATGTGACATGCACCTTGTTAAAATGATGTAAAAAGACTCTCACTCCTATAGTTCCTCCTAAAAGGGCATTTAACCTTCCCCTCTAATGCATATGATTTCTTTGGGCTAGCTTTTACTTTTAAACGGGGGAATTTTTGGGACTTTGGGTGCCGCCTTCCCTAATATATAGAAGAGAGAAGGTAAAATGGGACTTTGGACGAGATAGATGACTTTGTGGAGGCAGACTGAAAAAATTACAAATGTTATTAGTGGAAAGTATTATATGAAATATGGCAATGTTAGAAACCACATATACAATAGGTATACTGATTCATAATAACTCCACCCACACATAACATACAGATGTGGCATGGGTAAAAAATTGCATAGGTATAATCATTTTAAAACAGTCACTTGTTACATTACATTGGATCAGTTCATATATATACAGATATCATATAAACAGCACTAGCAGCAAGAGTATAAATATGTAAATGGAACCATAAATGATGAAGACATGAATATCAAAAAAAAAAATTCATCAATCATTTTTATTGTTTGTAAAATAATAGAAAATACAGACATTGTATACAATGTACATCATTTAGACTTCCACGTATGTATTCAAATACAGAGAAATGTACGATTACTAAAGTGCTAATAGAAAATTCTACACAATAAACTTATGCAATAACTATAGGCTATTACCGTATTTATTGGCGTATAACACGAACCCCAAGTTTAGGAGGGAATTTTGTGGAAAAAACTTTTACGAGGGAAATTTAAGGGAAAAAAAAACTTACATTTAAATGTCCATCAATGCAGCCTTATCAGTGTCCATCTGAAGCCTTGTCAGCGTCATTTGCAGCCTTGTCATTGCAGCCTGTCCTCATTGCAGCCTTGTCATGCAGCCTGTACTCATTGCAGCCTTGTCATGCAGCCTTTCCTCATTGCAGCCTTGTCATGCAGCCTGTTGTCATTGCAGCCTTGTCATTGCAGCCTGTCCTCATTGCAGCCTTGTCATGCAGCCTGTCCTCATTGCAGCCTTGTCATGCAGCCTGTCCTCATTGCAGCCTTGTCATGCAGCCTGTCATCATTGCAGCCTTGTCATTGCAGCCTGTCCTCATTGCAGCCTTGTCATTGCAGCCTTGTCATGCAGCTTGTCCGTAGCCTTAGTGATGTCCGCTTATTTTTTTTTAAATGGCGCCGCCGAGATGTCCTGTGTATCTCGGTGGCGCCCGGAAGTTCTCGGTGGCTTTCGGCCGCCTCGGCCCTTCTCGGCGGCTTTCGGCCGCTCTCGGACCTTCTCCGAGAGCGGCCAAAAGCCGCTGAGAAGGTCCGAGAGCAGCCGAAAGCCGCTGAGAAGGTCCGAAGGCAGCCGAAAGCCGCGAGAAGCCTTTCAGCCGCCCAGAGCCCAAAAAATTGTGCGGAAATCACGGAGTATTGGCCTATAACACGCACACCCGCGATTTTCCCCTGATTTTAAGGGGAAAAAGTGCGCGTTATACGCCGATAAATAAGGTATATATTTGTAGTAACCTCTCCTCCAGGCAACCCCTTTAGGATCTCTTTTGTTGCCTGGGGAAGGCCTGCTTCGTGCATCTGTAGTGTAGCTGATAGATGCTCTAAATGAGTATACTAGGATCTAATTTATTGCTGACTCATGACTAAATTAAATACAGTCTCAATTTGTCAAAGGAACTTAACAGCAGCTGACCATAGTTCTCAAGGTAACAACATTTTCCTGCTTTTTGCAAGGTAACCACCACTGGATGGCATTGTCATTTCATAGTTATGGTGAAGGCCCACCAGTTCAATTGTTTGTTTCATGGATGGTGCCTTATCTGTTTTCCATAGTTGTGTAATGGACAATCTGGCTGCTAGCAATATGTGTGTCATCACATATCTAAGGTGTTGGGGCATTGTGTCTATGTTGAGATTTAGGAGTTTAGAAAAGAAAAGAAATCTGCGCTACAGTGAAAAAAACAGGAAGTTGTGTAATGCAGCAATTCAAAATATATACCAAAAATTACTATATATAAATAAATTAAAGAGGAAATAGAACTGCGCAATCCCTAATGTTTGAAATTAAGGTGTAAAAAACCAACGGTGAAGTGCAGGGGTGCTCAATGTTACACAAAATATTGTCATAAACCCCAACATTGAAAATACATTAGCAACATATACTAATACAATGCAAATAAGAATATATATAAAGTAGCACCAATTAATATAGACAAACCCTATTATGATAGATGCTACAATCTCAATGGTTCTGGTGCTCGAAGAAAAATACAAAAAAAACTAAAAATACATGAACGAATGATATAGCAACTTTTATAAAGTCCTGGTGAATGAATTAAAAAACACCATATGTCCACAGTGACTTGTCCAAATTCCAGACCAGGTGTAAACGTGAAACAAAAATTAAAGTGCACCACCACCGTGTAGATAACAATAGCTCCTTACCAGATACCCCAGTAAGGAGTGCGTATCTTAAAGGTCAGGACAAAGTATGCATCAAACTCGGATCTTCAAAGGATTGGAGACCACGGGCGCCGGACTCAAATGTGTTCCAACCAAGAGGGAAATGGTCCACCATAAGAAGGAAAGAAACACTCCAAATAGTGTAACACCATTTATTATAAATTAAAACATAAAAAGAAGTGCACTTACAAGTGTAAATGAACACAGGGCATATCGTCAATGGAAAAGCGTCGGCCGATCGCGAACCCCAAACGATATCCTTATTCTGTTACAATTACTGATGAGGCAAAAAGCGTGTCACGCCACCCAACGCGTTTCGTGAAAAGATCACGTCGTCCTGGGGTACCTACCCCAGGATGACGTGATCTTTTCACGAAACGCGTTGAGTGGCGTGACACGCTTTTTGCCTCATCAGTAATTGTAACAGAATAAGGATATCGTTTGGGGTTCGCGATCGGCCGACGCTTTTCCATTGACGATATACCCTGTGTTCATTTACACTTGTAAGTGCACTTCTTTTTATGTTTTAATTTATAATAAATGGTGTTACACTATTTGGAGTGTTTCTTTCCTTCTTATGGTGGACCATTTCCCTCTTGGTTGGAACACATTTGAGTCCGGCGCCCGTGGTCTCCAATCCTTTGAAGATCCGAGTTTGATGCATACTTTGTCCTGACCTTTAAGATACGCACTCCTTACTGGGGTATCTGGTAAGGAGCTATTGTTATCTACACGGTGGTGGTGCACTTTAATTTTTGTTTCACGTTTACACCTGGTCTGGAATTTGGACAAGTCACTGTGGACATATGGTGTTTTTTAATTCATTCACCAGGACTTTATAAAAGTTGCTATATCATTCGTTCATGTATTTTTAGTTTTTTTTGTATTTTTCTTCGAGCACCAGAACCATTGAGATTGTAGCATCTATCATAATAGGGTTTGTCTATATTAATTGGTGCTACTTTATATATATTCTTATTTGCATTGTATTAGTATATGTTGCTAATGTATTTTCAATGTTGGGGTTTATGACAATATTTTGTGTAACATTGAGCACCCCTGCACTTCACCGTTGGTTTTTTACACCTTAATTTCAAACATTAGGGATTGAGATTTAGGAGTGCCAGTTTAGGCGCCGGAGTTACATGTTGAGATGCTATATCAGACAATGCTCGGAAAATGTTTTTCCAGTAGTTTTGGATGTATTAACATTGCCACATTATGTGATACAAATCTCCTTTGGATGATTTACATCTCCAGCATGTGTCTGGATTTTTAGAGCTAAACTATGCCAACTGTGACGGGGTCAAGTACCATCTGAGGGATAGTTTCTGGGTGAGTTCCCATAGTGCAGAGCATTTGTTGGCTTTGTAAATAGACTTTAAAGCTCTTTGCCATTGGTGTTCAGTGTAGGTACATCCTAGGTCGTTTTTCCAGTGAATACGGGGAGATGACTTAGTGAAGATGTGCTTTTGGTGAAGAGTATTGTATAGTAGGGAGATCCCTTTCTTTTTGGGCGGTGTGATTGTCAGGTGTTCCCAGGCCTTCGGGTGAACCATATATAGAGGCATTTTGAGTCTATTAATGCAATGTTTCACTCTGATACAAGAGAAGAGGTCCATAGAGTTTAGGTTGAATTTGCTTTGGCGGAGAGGGAAGGGTTTCACCTTAATGCCCTGAAATAACTCTTTGATATGGCGGATGCCCTTTTTGGACCAGTGGTGCAGAGATAGGTCAGGGGACAGGTGGTGGTGGGATTCAATCGGAAGCGGTATCTGTGGCAGGTCGGGGTAGGTATCACTTTCTTGAGCAAATTTTTTCCAAGCGTTGACTGATGCTATCATAGTGGGGGATAATGCCGAAGGTGGGTTGGGGCCTAATGGAGTACTCATCAACCACCATTTCAAGTTTGGGCATAGTAGCTTAACCTGACATGGTTGGAACCACTCAGTAAGTTGATCCAACACTGTCGCCATATAGTAATCTTCAAAATCAATGGACCCTGATTCTCCCACTAGTTTGTTTCCCTCCCTCCTAGGTTTAGTCCCTTTCCATATGCATTTGTTGAGTAAGGTGTGGAGGGATTTTAAAAAGTATTTAGGTATGGGGATGGGGAGAGTCCTAAATAGGTAGAGAATTTGTGGCAGGTGTAGCATTTTGAAAGCTGCTAGCCTTCCCGACCAGGAGAGTTCTTTGTTAAGTATTGGTTGGATTTCAGTGTGCAATTTGGTAAGGAGTGGTTTATGGTTGGCTGAGAAAAGGTGTTTAACCGATCTAGTGAGTTGGATGCCAAGGTATGGAATACTTTTGTCTGCCAAGACGAAGGGATATTGTACTTGTAGTAAGTTTTTAGTTGTGGCTTCTATTTTCAGGTCTAAGATGTGTGATTTAGAGGTGTTTAATTTGTAATATGAGACTTTTCCGAACCAGTCCAGTAGTTTTTGGGCCTCAGCTAGAGAACAGGTTGGGTTAGTCAGGATTAGAATTACGTCATCCACGAAGAGGCTTATCTTATGGGAGGACCCACTTATCCGTAGGCCTGTGATCAGGGGGTTTGAATGAACGTGTTCCGCCAAGTGATCCATCAGTAGATTGAAAATTAGCGGTGACAAGTGGCACCCTTGGCATGTACCATTCGTTATGTTAAATGATTGAGATAGCATGTCTGCTGAGTACACTTGTGCAGCTGGAGTGGAGTATAGTGCCATTATGGCCTTATAAATGTTGTCTCTGAAGCCAAATTGAAGTAATACCTTCTGTAGATACAGCCAGTGTACCCTGTCGAACGCCTTCTCTGCATCTAATGAGATTAGCAGAGAAGGCGTTCCGCTGGATTCAGCTTGGTGTATTAAATTAACCATATGTCTGGTGGCATCTGGTGGTTGTCTCCCTTTGGTGAATCCTGACTGGTCCATGTGTATGAGATCTGGCATGATCCCCATTAAGCGTCTGGCAATGGTTTTGGTATAGATTTTCACATCTAGGTTTAAAAGGGATATTGGACGAAACATTCTGAGGAGAGGTCACTTCTTTCCCTGGTTTCGGGAGTGTAATAATAAGAGTACTTAGAGGAGACAGCGTTGTTACAAATTTGGGTGAGATGTGGGATCAATAGACTAGAAAATTGTTTATAATACTTCCCGGTTAGGCCATCCGGACATGGGGCTTTCCCCGTTGGTAATGCCAGTACCATCGTATGAATTTCCTGTTCTGTGAAGGGGACATTAAGGGAATTCACTTGAGCCTCAGTTAGTTTAGGGAGAGTGATTTGTTGCAAGAAGGCATCAATGTCCTTGTTGGAGCGTTGAGGCGTGGACATGTCTTGGTTAATGTTGTAAAGGGCACTATAGTAATCGCTAAATGCGTTAGCTATGTCTTGTGGATTGGTCAATTTTTGTTTAGTGTGCGGGTGAAACAGGTGGGTCATTTTAGTTTTAAGCTTTTTCCCCTTTAAGCACTGTGCAAGTCTTTTCCCTGCTTTGTTGGATGTGGAATATGAGGTAACTTTGATTTTATGCTGTATTTGTTCGAATGAATTAAGGAGTAGTGTCCTCAATTCCTGTCTCAGGGACAACAGTTTGGCCAAGTGTGTGGAGTTCGGATTGGATTTGTGGACGGTCTCTAGATTAGCAATTTGTGTTGTCAGTTCATCGATGCGCTGCGTCCTCTTTTGTTTGCATAGTGAGCTTAGTTTCATTATGACACCACCTTATGCGCATTCCACACCACACCGGGGTCAGCCATTGAACCACTCTTAAAGTTAAAGTACTCAAGTAAGTCAGATTAGATTTAATTTCTTGGGAGTAGGTTGGGTGTTGTAGTTTATAATTGTTGGTTCGCCAGAGAAATGTATTTCGCTGGTGTCCCATGTCAGAAACGTGTCTATCCTTGAGTAGGACTTATGGTGTGAAGAAAAGTAGGTATAGTCCTTTTCAGAACCATGGTGGCATCTCCTGTGAATGGAGAAATTTCTTCAATGGCGACTCTTCGTTTTGCTGCCGAGGTGGTGTCCATGTGGATATCTGCTACTAAATTGAAGTCTCCACATATTAGCAGATGGTCTTGTCTAGCAGATTGGGCTTTAGAGGTTTCAACGTTTGCCTAATAAATTTCATCTGGTTGTTGTTAGGGGCATACACATTCGAAAGTGTGTATTTTATTTTATTTTATTTAGGGTGCAGATAAAAAGTACATATTGACCTTGGGGGTCTGAAATCGATTGAATCAGTTGGAAGTCTACAGTGTTCTTTATGGCAATAAGGACCCCTCTTTTCTTGGATTTGTAGGTGGCATGGTATATATGGGAGTATCTGTTGTTTGAGCAAAGGGCTACCAACGTGGTTATTAGGTGTGTCTCTTGGACACATATGATGTCACTATCCAACTTTGCGGCCATTTGCCAAATGGAGTGCCTTTTGGCAGGATGATTTAGGCCTTTAGCATTAATCGATAAGATGTTTAGTGGTATTGTTGCAACTCATTGAGGTGTGTAGTAGTGTAAGAGGCGTTTAACACTTAAGCCGCGTACACACGGGCGGACTGTATGGCCAACTTAGTCCGTCAGACAATCCGACGGACAGTCCGTCCTACTTTCGAATGACCGGACTTGACCACACACGATGAACAAACAGTCCGTTGAAAGCTTGCGCGATGACGTGTACAGCACGTACGACGGGACTAGAAATAGGACGTCCAATACACAGCAATGCAACCTTCCGCCGTGTAAATCCTTTCTGAGCATGCGCCATACTTAGTCCGTCCAACTAGCCTACTCACGAGCGGACTGTCCGCTGAAACCAAAGTTGGACGGATAATATTACGGAAATTCCGAAATACTTAGTCCGCCAGACTGCATGCTGAAAAAGTCCGCTGAAGCCCACACACGAGCGGACTGTCCGCTGAAATGTGTTTCGGCGGACTAAGTTGGACAGACAGTCCGCCCGTGTGTACGCGGCTTTACAGTTATTAGAGTTCAGTCTGGAGGTGAGGTTCATCCATACATGTAGTACCAGTGGAGGAGATGGTATCCTGGGTACGTGAGCTTGGTACTATGTCAGCAGTGGAAAAATAAACAATACGTCAGATCAACTGTAACATACAACTGCATGATGTAACTTTCCTGTTAGATAAACAATTTTTCTTTCAGACTCGCAGGTGGCAGCGGGTAATATAAAAAAAAGCTAAGTTAGCAGAACCGCTGTGGGGGAAAACAGTAACAGAGAAACAAAAACATATTCACGAACTGTGAACAGTGGGCAGCGAGGGAGAAATGTTGCTGAAGTAGTGTGCACATTGCTACCGACGTTGTTGTTGTCAGAAACCATGAATTAGACCAAGACAGAAGTACAATTAAATCGCACTTGTTTATTAATAAAAATTAAAAAGGTAAATAGAGTAAGCATAGTCAAAGCATAGCCAGAGTCCAGTAACCAGATCGAGTAGTCAGCCAGTCCAGAGTTCAATAACCAGATCGGGTAATCAGCCAGGCCAGAAGTCAGGGATCCAAGTGGAGCAACAGCAAACAGGATAAGGAGCCAGAAGGGATGTCAGCAAGCCAGTCTTTAAACAGAACAGCAGGAGATGGTTTCTTGTAATGTGACCAAGGCGAAGGCAGAGATGAAGTGAGCTGGACAGCTTTAAGTAGGCAGGTCAGACGAGCAAGATCAGGAACAGCTGGGTAACTGCTGAGAGATATGAGAGCTGGAAATTAGCCGACAGCTGAGCAGCCAGCCCAGAGAAGGAAGGGCTAAGCCAGCCCTGACAGTACCCCACCGGGCTTGAGGGGAAAACATCTATGGAACTTGCGGAGGAGGAAAGGGGCATGTACGTCTGAGGATGAAACCCAGGAGCGTTCCTCCAGACCGTACCCCTTCCAATGCACCAGGTACTGTATGTGCCCACGGAACCTACAGGAGTCAACAATGGATTGTACCTCATACTCCTCATGGTTCTCAACATGAATAGGGTGAGGACGTGGAACTGAGGTGGTAAATTAGTTGCAGACCAACGGTTTCAATAAGGAGACATGAAACACATTTGAGATGCGCATACTAGGAGGAAGATCCAACGCGTAAGCCACTGGGTTAATCCTGTGAAGGATATGGAAAGGCCCAATAAACTGAGGTGCAAAGTTCAGTGAAGGAACATGAAGCCGGAGGTTGTGAGATGACAGCCAGACCCTGTCCCCAACCTGGTAGGAAGGCGCAGGCATGCGTCTGCGGTCAGCATGGAGTCTGTACCTATCATTAGCAAGACGCAAAGCCTCCTTGACTTGTACCCAAGTGGAACAAAGACCACGGAGATGCTCCTCTAATGCAGGAATACTCTGCAGAACAAATGAGTCAGGCAACATGGAAGGTTGGAAACCATCATTTTCCATAAATGGAGACAATCGGAAGGCAGAATTCAATGCGCTGTTGTGAGCAAACTCTGCCCAAGGTAATAGGTTAGACCAGTTGTTATGATGGTCAGAAATATAGCAATGTAGGAATTGCTCCAAGGACAGATTGGCTCGCTCTGTGGTCCTATTAGACTGCGGGTGATACGCAGAAGAGAAAGCAAGCTGGATTCCCAACTGTGCACAAAAGGCTCTCCAGAACCGGGAGACAAACTGACTGCCCCTGTCCGAGACAATCACCTTGGGTAGCCCATGTAAATGAAAGATCTCCCGAGCAAAAAAAATGGAAACCAGTTCCTTAGAGGTAGGCAACTTCTTAAGTGGAATACAATGACACATCTTTGAGAACCGGTCAACCACCATAAGGATAACAGTGTTGCCTTGGGAGCTGGGCAACTCCACAATGAAATCCACTGACAGGTGGGTCCAGGGCCTCTCTCCATTGGGTATGGGTTGTAGGAGGCCCACTGAAAGGTGTTGTGGAGTCTTACTCTGAGCACACACAGAACAGGCAGCTACAAAGGCAATAACATCAGCCCGTAGACTAGGCCACCAAAATTGTTGGGAGATGGCCCAAATGAGTTGATTCTTCCCAGGATGGCCAGCTGCCTTGGGAGAAGGGTAAGTCTGGAGCACTGCAGTACGGAGACTCTCTGGGACAAAGCAGCGGTCACAAGGTTTATCAGGAGGAGCATGGACCTGAGCAGCAAGAATTTTGTCACCCAAAGGAGAAGTAAGACTGGTGCGAACCGTAGCCAAGATACGATCAGGAGGAATCATAGGAACCCGAACCGACTCCGATTTGGAAGTGGAGTAAAATTGTCGTGACAAGGCATCAGCCCTTACATTCTTAGTACCGGCTAAGAATGAGACAATGTAATTAAAGCTCGACAAGAAAAGAGCCCATCGCGCCCTTCTGGGAGAGAGTCGCTTAGCCTCAGACAAGAATGTAAGATTCTTATGGTCAGTAAGAATAAGAACAGGCACAGTGGTACCTTCAAGGAGATGTCTCCATTCTTTCAGGGCTAAAATGCTCGCCAACAGCTCTCTGTCACCAATCTCATAATTGCACTCAGCAGGTGACAATTTCTTGGAAAAGTAGCCACACGGATGCATAGCGCTCTCAGAGTTAGGACGTTGAGACAGAAGGCCGCCAACTCCCATCTCAGAAACATCAACTTCTAGGATAAAAGGCAGTGTGGGATCAGGATGTGCCAACACAGGAGAAGAAACAAAGGCAGCCTTGAGAGTCTCAAAGGCCTTTATGGACTCCGGAGACCAACTCTGTGGGTTACCGTCCTTTCTGGTCATATCAGTCAGAGGCTTGACCAGAGACGAGATGTTACGAATAAACTTCCGATAGTAGTTGGCAAAGCCCAGGAAATGCTGCAGAGGATGTAAACCCACGGGTCGAGGCCACTGTAGGACTGCCGTCAGTTTCTCTGGGTCCATCGAAAAACCAGCAGTGGAAATGACATAGCCCAGGAATGTAACCTGTTCACAATGGAACTCGCACTTCTCCAGTTAACAATAGAGATTGTTCTCTCTTAGTTTCTGAAGTACATGACAGACATCTGTGTGGTGGCTCTCCAGGGACTTGGAAAATATGAGCATATCATCGAGATAAACCACCACACACAAGTGCAACAAATCTCGGAGGACATTGTTAATATATTCCTGGAAAACTGCCGGGGCATTACAAAGGCCAAAAGGCATTACCAGGTATTCATAATGGCCTGTTCTGGTATTAAACACAGTTTTCCGCACGTCACCCTCCTTAATGCGCATGAGATTGTATGCCCCTCTCAGGTCAAGCTTTGTGAAAACCGTTGCTCCCTTGAGGCAGTCAAATAACTCCGTAATCAATGGAATCGGGTAGGCATTCTTAATCGTGACACGATTGAGACCCCTATAATCTATACAAGGTCTCAGTTCACCGCTCTTCGTTTTCACAAAGAAGAAACCAGCACCAGCAGGAGATGAGGACTTGCAGATGAAACCTCGAGCAAGTGCGTCAGCAACATACTCATCCACGGCCTTATCCTCCAAGACCGTCAAAGGGTAAACCCAGCTATGAGGAGGTATGGCACCAGGTTGGTTGAAGGTCAATTGCGCAATCATAAGGCCGGTGTGGAGGCAAACTACCAGCTTGACCTTTATCAAAGACATCGCCAAAATCACGGTACTCCTCCGGCAAGGAGGGGAGTGAAGCGGTGCACAGGACCTTGGATACCTTCAGGAAGCATGTCTCACTGCATTGTAGTGATCAGGAGAGAACCTCAGCATGGAGCCAATCAAAAGAGGGGTTGTGCCTCTGTAACCAAGGATAACCAATAACCAGCGGAAATCTGGGTGAGGAAGTAACTTGGAATTTGATTATCTCATGGTGAAGAGCCCCTACGGCCATGGACAACGGAACCGTCTCATGAGTCCCATGGGCAGGCTGTAAAGGTCTCCCGTCAAGAGCCTCAATGGCAAGTGGAGTGTCACGTAGCTGCAGCGGAATTGAGTGCTGTGAAACAAATGCAGCATCAATGAACAGGTCTGCAGCCCCAGAGTCGATTAGAGCCTGTATCTCGATGGACGACTCAGCCCAAGAAAGGGTGACCAAAACCAGGGGCTTATCCTTCTGGATAACTGGGGACGAAACAACGCCACCTAAGGTCTGTCCATGAAAGGAGATCAAGGTTCGAGCGTTCCCTGGACGGGTAGGACAAGACTTCAAAAAGTGACCTGCCTGGCCACAATAAAGGCACGATCCTCCTAAAGGCTCTCTCATCCGCAGAGCGCTGCGTGAAGCCCAGGTGCATGGGTTTATCTTCACTGACCAACTCGGTACCAGGAGGCATGGGAGGTGAGGGAGGCATGGGTGGGACTACAAAGCTCGGAGGCAAACATACAGGAGGCTTCCGCAAGCGCTCCTTAAGAGAAAGTCTTTCTCTGAGTCTGGAGTCAATGAGTATGGCAAACGAGATCAAGCTCTCCAGCTCAGTGGGTGTATCTCGGACTGCTATCTCATCCTTGATGGAATCCGAGAGACCATGAGAAAAAGCAGCCACGAGGGCCTCATTGTTCCAAGCAACCTCTGCTGCCAGAGTACAGAATTCAATGACGTAGTCGGCAACAGTTCTCGTACTCTGTTTGATGGACATGAGGCACTTGGCAGCAGAAGCGGAGCATGCGGGAACGTCAAAAACCCTTTTAAAGGAGGCCACATACTGCAGGTAACTTAAGACAACAGGTTTTTGCGTCTCTCATAGATGGTTAGCCCAGGCCAAGGCTCTCTCAGAAAGCAAAGATATCACAAAACCTACTTTGCTTCTGTCCGTGGGAAACGCCTGGGGCAGCATTTCAAAGTATATCTCAACCTGATTGAGAAACCCTCTGCATTGAACTGGATCGCCCCCAAATCACTGGGGAAGCGGAGCAGAACCAGACATACCTCTTATAGAAGTAATACACGAGGCGGGTGCCTGCACAGAGACTGGCGCAGCAGCAGGGACGGCCTGCGACTCAGGTTGTACAGGAGCAGCCACTGTGGGGAATTCCAGGTGAGTCGTGCAATTCAGGAGCATTTTTAACGCCAAGGCAAACTGATCCATGCGGTGATCTTGCTCATCCAATCTGGGAAAAAATATTACCAACAAGTGGATTGACTGTATCTTCTGAATTCATGGCCTTCGCGTACTGTCAGAAACCATGAATCAGACTGAGACAGAAGTACAATCAAATCACACTTGTTTATTAATAAAAATAAAAAGGTAAATAGAAAAAAGCGTAGTCAAGCATAGCCAGAGTCCTGTAGCCAGATCGGGTAGTCAGCCAGTCCAAAGTTCATTAACCAAATCGGGTAATCAGCCAGGCCGGAAGTCAGGGATCCAAGGAGAGCAACTGCAAGCAGGATAAGAAGCCAGGAGGGATGTCAGCAAGCCAGTCTTGAAACAAACAGCAGGAGATGGTTCCCTGTGATGTGACCAATGCTAAGGCAAATGAAAAAGTGAGCAGGAAGGCTTTAAATAGGCAGGTCAGACGAGCATCATAGGGAACAGCTGGTAACTGTGGAAAGAGAAGAGAGCTGGCAATTAGCCGACAGCTGAGCGGCCAGCCCAGAGGAGGAAGGGCTAAGCCAGCCCTGACAGAACTAGACTAATGTTACCATTTTTTTTTTACACTCTGTAGACACATTTGAGCATCCACCCCTGAAGAGTGTCTCTACACGAAAGTACATCGGGCAAACGCGATGCCGATCTATGTCTGTAATGGACATATTGATCCTGTTCTACAGTAGACCATCAATTTTGATATTTATGTCTTCATCATTTACGGTTCCATTTACATATTTATACTCTTGCTGCTAGTACTGTTTATATGATATCTGTATATATATGAACTTATCGAATATACTGTAACAAGTAACTGTTTTAAAATTATTATACCTATGTAATTTGTTAACTGTGCCACATCTGTATGTTATATGTGGGTGGAGTTACTATGAATCAGTAAACCTTTTGTATATGTGGTTTCTAACATTGCCATATTTCATATAATACTTCCCACTAATAAAATTTGTAATTTTTTCAATCTGCCTCCACAAAGTCATCTATCTCGTTCAAAGTCCCATTTTTCCTTCTCTTTGCTTTTACTTTTAAATGGGAACTCCACACTCCATTCTCCAATGCTCTTGTCTCCCTCTGCTAATGCATATCATTTCTTTGGGCTAACTTTTGCTTTTAAAGGTGAATGCCACACTCTATTCTTCAATGCTCTTGTCTCCCCCCTCTAACCCCTTGGATTTTCATGGGCTAGCGTTTGCTTTAAAAAGGGTAACTTCACACTCTACTCCATTCTCAAAAGGCTGTGAGCTGCCTTCACCAATCCAAACCACATCCTTTTTCATAGCAAACAACAGGGCTAGCTGGGAAAGGGGTGAGCAGAGTAATCGCTCAATCCCCTCCTGAACCAAAGAAGAAGGCCACATGCACTTAACATAGCTGACTGCCTTTGGGGCATGTTGGGCTCAGCCCAATACCAACCACAAAGCACCTTGTACCCACTAGTTTAGAGGGGCTTTCCACATTCCATAAAGCCACCTGTCTGCAGCCACCCACAACCCGAACCTAGGGCTGTGTGGAAGAGGCCATTGTCCCCCTGAATATGGGAACAAGGTGGTTAACTTCATTGCCTGACTTGCTGTGTTTGGCTAGAGGTTTGTAAGTGTTTGGGAGAGGCAACATATTTTTTTTCATTTGGGGTGGGATTTTTAACATGGAGGTTCTAATTTTAAGCCTTAACAGACCCAAATGACATTGTATGTATTTTTTTTTTTTTGGGGGGGGGGGGGGGTTATTTTTTGTTTTGTGTTAAAATCTTGCAGCTGTAGATTTGTAACTTTTCTCTAAAGCCATACATCTTCGAAGCAGCATTTTGGATACATGCTACAGATGCACCATTTAGGTATAATAAGCCCCCCCCCCCCATGTTACTAGCTTTTAAGTAATTTTGCATTTCTAAAGGCACTTCCCCTTGTTTCATTTTTGGGGTTGTCCAAATAGGTGACATTAATATATGATATTGATATATGTCCCTTAGGCTGGGACCTGGGCCTCCGTACCTATTTTAAGGCCAATAACTAGAAGATAAGCCAGCCAAGTGGGGACTAGCAAAATTCACAAGTCAGTTCCCATAGACTAAAATGGAATTTGTTGCATAACTTTTGCCCATGTTAGGCTCTTTGTTTGCCCCCCCGGAAGCAGGGGTCTTTGTTCCCTCTTTAATTTTGTAGCATGCTGTAGTGTGCAGGCTTATTTTGTGCTAGCTGCATTTAGGTTGGTCTGGGCATGCTCAGGGACTTTGATTTTTTTCCTGTGCCTTTTGGTGTGTGAAATGCATTTGGGTTGGTCTGGGCATGCTCAGGGACTTTGCTTTGTTTTTTCATCTTTTTGTTTGTGAACCGCACTTAGATGTTTTTGGGCATTCTCAGAGAGTGTGTTTTTTGGGTTAGTAATTTAAGGACATCCTTAACAGCACTTTGAGGTTCTCTCTACATTGGATGAAGTTGCATTTTGTGTATTTCATGGACTCTGCATATGTTTTCAATTGCCTCATTAGCACGCAAACCTATGTTATATAAAGCTTGCAGTTAGCCTTCTTTACCTTGCAAAGAGGCAAAATTGTGTGTGGGGCCGGCAATAGAGTACATTTGGGTGTCCTTATACAGTTTGAAACACATGTATCTTCTCTTTGTATTTTGTTTATGTCTTTGTAAAAACAGATGTGTTTTAGAGCAAGTTTTTTTTCTTTACTTTGGTTTATTGTATTATTATTATTTTTTTGGGGGGGGAGTATTTTCCCCTGAAATATTTTTGATGTTGTCAATGTGTGTCGTTTGTAGGTTGTTTTACTTTGATTTAATTGTCTGTGCAGCATTATTTTGCAAAATCGTCCTCAAGATGTTGTGACTAATGTTTAAATCCTTTTTTTTTTTTAAATACTTTATTTCTCTGCAGGAATACATGACAAAGATCACAAAAAATAATTACATAGAACAACTTATCAAATCAATTTACAAAACAAAAACTTATTACTTTGACCAATGATACACAGTGCATTCCTGCCAAATTTTTTTCTTTATTTTTTTCCCTTATAAACAACTAACAATATTACAATAACGGTTCCCCTCAACAACCCTCTACTCCAAGGCCCTAGATCCCATGGGGGACTTATTGAACCGAGGAGAGAGAGAGAGGGGAAAAAAAAAAAAAAAAAAAAAACCCCAGGGAATCCCAAACCCAAACAAATAGATATAAATATGTTGCCCCTGCCGACAGAGGGACCTGTGCCACATCACTTACTAGCTATTCCTCTATTTCCTCTCCAATTAACCCTTTCCCTTCCTCTGATTGTAAAAATGACTCCCATGGAGCCCAGACTTGCAGTAGACATTCCCTTTCCTCCAAAGACATAGGGATCAATTTTTCCATGATCCCAATTCTTCTTACTTTATTTAACCAATTAGAGATTCGAGGTGTCCCTGATTCTTTCCAACGTATGGTGATGCAGCTTTTGGCTGCATTCACCAAATGGCATAGCATTGAGTTCTTGTATCTCTCTAAAGGAATTTGTGAGCGTTGTAATAAGAAAAAAGCTGGGTCTTTTGGGATCTGGTAATCAGTAAATAATTGAGAGATTCTCTGAACTTCTTGCCAAAACTGTCTAATTACTGGACAGAACCAGAAAATATGGGCTATGGTGCCTCTCTCCTTACACCCCCTCCAACACCTATCCGACATTTCTGAAGAGAATGTATTCATTCGAGACGGGGTGTAATACCAACGCATTAGTACTTTGTAATTTAATTCCTGTATCTTAGTACATCTAGATGATTTAAAAGTTAAATGTATTATTTTCTGCCGTTGGGATGGTGTAAAAGTTTGTTCAAGGTCCCTTTCCCACTTATCTAAACTCGCTATACCAAAATCCTCAGGAGGTGCTGTTAATGAAGCATATATCTTAGAGATAATATGGGAGAGAGGTTCACTCACCCCACAGTACTTCTCAAACTTAGTGAGAGGTCGACCATACCCTTCGGCGGGTCCCAATGTTTCAAGAAAGTGTTTAACTTGTAACGCCTGCCAGAAGGGCAATTCGTATTGTCCTCCTAGTCGCGTTAACATTTCTATTGATGGCCACTTACTTTAACTAATGTTTAAATCCTTAATAGATGTCCGTTTGTGGGTGCACTCCTGTTAATTTCCTTTGCAAAATGGTCAGACCTCAAAACCATATTCTGTTGGGGTCTCAAATTAACATACATGTGTTTTTTGCTTTCCTTGATCTTTTCCAAGTTTTGTTGACCTATAAAATTGGTAGCACATTTTTATGTTTTATGTGTTTTGTTAATTTTCATGCAACAGATTTCCCAGGTGTAGCTTAACTAGGCTGATTGGCATGGCAAAACAAAAAAAGGTGTGATTTGTCTAAAAACAGAAAATTGTACCATACTTACCGTAATTTTCTTTTCCTGGTGCCTATCCATGGCAGCATACCTGTGACAAGCTCCGCCTTGGCTCCTCCCTCAGGACTAGTGAATATTATAAAAGAAAAGGTTAGTACAGCCCCCGCATTCTCCTTAATATAGAATACCGAGGGTGGGAATATATGCTGCCATGGATAGGCACCAGGAAAAGAAAATTACGGTAAGTATGGTACAATTTTCTGTTTTTAGACAAATCACACCTTTTTTTGTTTTGCCATGCCAATCAGCCTAGTTGAGCTACACCTGGGAAATCTGTTGCATGAAAATTAACAAAACACATAAAACATAAAAATGTGCTACCAATTTTATAGGTCAACAAAACTTGGAAAAGATCAAGGAAAGCAAAAAACACATGTATGTTAATTTGAGACCCCAACAGAATATGGTTTTGAGGTCTGACCATTTTGCAAAGGAAATTAACAGGAGTGCAATGTACATTGTACCAATGTATGGTACAATTTTCTGTTTTCCTGGTGCCTCCATGGCAGCATACCTGTGACAAATAACTAGCTGAGACGGGTGGGATAATGCTTAGAGGTTTATTTTAAAGAAATTATTATTTAGAAGAAGCGAAGGCCGAAGCGACAGCCTGTCTGCCAAACTCCACCGAAGAGAGAGCTCCTGGGTCCACCCTGTAACGTTTCAGAAATGTATGTTGGGACGACCAGGTCGCTGCCCGACAAATAGTTTCGATCGACACATTCGCTCTTGCCACCCAAGAAGCAGAAACCGCTCTGGTGGAGTGCGGCCTGACTGCCGAAGGGGTCTTCAGTCCCTTCGCCCTGTACACCTTGTGGATGAGTTTAACGATCCATGAGGCAATTGTTCTAGCTGATGCCTCCCTTCCTTTGTTTTTTCCCCAGGGAATTATGAACAGTCTGATGGAAGCCCGGAATGAAGCTGTGGCTTGCAGATAGCATTTCAGAGTGGAGGCGATGTCTAGTTCATGAATAGCGCCAGAGTCCTGTTCAGAAAATGTTGGGAGTGCCCAAGGTTCCGACATGTTCAAGGATGATGCGACCTTGGGAATAAACTCTCGTACTGTTCTGAGTTCCACTCTGTCTGGGTAAAATGTAATGTGATCATGATCTGCTCCTAAAGCTTGGAGCTCCGAAACCCGTCTGCCAGAGATTATGGCTATCAGGAAGGCTAACTTTAAGGTTAGATTCCAGAGCGATGCAAAGTCCTAAGGGGCAAAGGGTGGATTGGCCAAGGACTCCAGGATGACGGTAAGGTCCCAAGTGGGAAAAGATTGTTTGGTTGGTGGTCAGATCTTCCTGACAGCCTTAAAGAACTGGATTAACAATGGATCCTCTGCCCATCTTTTACTGGTTGCTGCTGAGATCGCTGATACCTGCACCTTCAATGTACCTAATGCAAGACCTAGGTCCAGGCCTGTCTGCAAGAACTCAAGAATTTGAGAGGATGATGGGGAACCTGGATCACAGTTTCTGTCAAGCATGAAGGCCCTGAACTTGTTCCATACTTTATCGTATATGTAGTTCGTGGATGGTTTTCTCGCTTTGAGCAGGAATGCGATCACTTTGTCGGAGCACCCCAGGGATTGGAACCTCTTCCTTTCAGCTGCCAGATGTGAAGGTCCAGCCTGCGGGGATCTGGATGGGTGTGACATCCTTGCGACAGGAGGAGAGGTATTATTGGAACCTTGACTGGAGGTCGGGTGCTCAGATCCATTGCCGTGGGGAACCAAGGCCTTCTTGGCCAATATGGTAGAACCGCTATCACCGTTGATGTCTCCCTCACAAGTCTTGACAGGAACCTCGGAATGAGGGGCCCAGGAGGAAAAGCGTAGGCCCAATTGCATGCCCAAGGGGCTGAGAGGGCATCTGTTGCCTCCGCCTGGGGGTGCGGAAACATCAAGATAAACCTTGGAAGTTTGGTGTTGAATGCTGTCGCAAAGAGGTCTAGCTCGAGGGGGCCCCACTGGTTCACTATCCAGTTGAAGATTTCCGGGTGTAGGGACCACTCGTTGGTATCTGCGAACCTGCGGGAAAGGCTGTCTGCCCTCGAGTTGAGATGACCGGGCAGATAGACTGCCCTTAGGTCCTTCAAATTCCTTTCCGCCCAGAGGAATATGGGTTCCACCTCGTTCAGGAGGGATCTGCTGCGCATTCCCCCTTGTCGGTGCACATAGGATACCGCGGCCCTGTTGTCCATCCTGAGGAGAACTGGTTTGCCCGAAATCTTGAACTCTAGGGCTAGTAGTGCAAGGTAGGCTGCTCTGAGCTCCAGGACATTCGACACCATGCCTGCTGCATGGAAGGACAATCTTCCTTGTACTGAGGTCTGGTTGGAATGTGCTCCCCAACCAGCTGCGCTGGTAGTAATTATGATCCAGTCGACATGCCCTAGCGGGCGAGATTTCAGAAGCGTCTGTCTCTTCACCCACCAATGTAGACTCTTGAGCATCAGGGTCGTCAGGTGTATGGGTTGGGATAGATATCGTCTGTTCCACAGTCTTAGGAACTCCAGCTGAAAATGTCTCAAATGCCAGTGGGCCCAGGGGACCATAGGGATACATGACGACATCCAACCTATCAGGCTCAAACAATTTGAGGCTGTCAGGTAGGATCTCGTGCTCACTTTCTTCATTTGTTGAATAATGGAAGATACCTTCTGCGGTGGGAGAGACACTGTTCCGTTCATTGTGTTGAACAGCGCTCCCAAATAGACCATCTCCTGAGTCGGAGAAAGGAGACTTTTCTCCTGGTTTATCTTCCATCCGAATTCCGTTAGTGTTGTCAATAGGATGCTCCTGTGCTCCACTAACTGGGCTGGGTCCTTCGCCAGTAGAAGGTCGTCCAGGTAGTGATACACCCGAAGCCCCAATTCTCTCAGAGGTGCTATGATGGCAATCAGGGTCTTTGTGAAGACTCTTGGTGACGTGCAGAGGCCAAATGGAAGGCTCTGAAATTGGAAATGTACCTGCCCCACCGCGAATCTCAGATACTTCTGGAATGGAGGGAGTATGGGTATATGCAGGTAAGCGTCCTGCAGGTCTATTGACAACATCCAGTCCCCTGGTTGGACTACACGAATAATCGTCTGTAGTGACTCCATCTTGAATTTTTCCAGAAAAATATAGCGATTTAGTCTTTTTAGGTCTATCACGGGTCTCCACCCTCCGTTTCTCTTGGGGACTAGAAACAGGGTGGAGTAAAAACCCGAAAATCTCTCAAGCCGCGTACACACGGGCGGACTGTCTGGCCAACTTAGTCCGTCAGACAATCCGACGGACAGTCCGTCATACTTTCGAATGAACGGACTTGACCACACACGGCACTTTTTGAGCGGACTAATACGGCGTACTTAGTCCGCCATACTATCCGCCCTACTTTTGAAATGAACGGACTCGCCCACACACGCGGAGGAAAGTCCGCTCATTTCGAGCGCGTCTCCAGGTAGGCGGGGCCCGCGAAGGAGACGTCGCTGACCCCGCCGCCTGGTATGGACTTAAAGGGGAACCCCAACGCCGAAAAAAATCAGCGTGGGGGTCCCCCCCAAGTCCACAACAGACCCTTGTCCGAGCACGCTACCCGGCCGGCCAGGAAAGGGGGGCGAGCGAGCGCCCCCCTCCTGAGCCGTACCAGGCCGCGTGCCCTCAACATGGGGGGGTGCCTTGGGGAAGGGGGGGCCGCGCGCCCCCCCCCACCCCAAAGCACCTTGTCCCCATGTTGATGAGGACAAGGGCCTCTTCCCGACAACCCTGGCCGTTGGTTGTCGGGGTCTGCGGGCGGGGGGCTTATCGGAAGCCAGGGACGCACTGCGCGGCCACTTATATAGGGACAAGGGGCGGTGTCACATGGCTTTATGTCACATGGGTTGGTCACATGGTTTGATGTCACATAGGGACTATGACATCGTAAGGGGGCGGGGTCACCATGCGGGGTCACAAGGTGCTTTGGGGTGGGGGGGCCGCGCGGCCCCCCCTTCCCCAAGGCACCCCCCATGTTGAGGGCACGCGGCCTGGTACAGCTCAGGAGGGGGGGGGGTGCTCGCTCGCCCCCCTTTCCTGGCCGGCCGGGTAGCGTACTCGGACAAGGGTCTGTTGTGGACTTGGGGGGGACCCCCACGCCGATTTTTTTCAGCGTTGGGGTTCCCCTTTAAGTCCATACCAGGCGGCAGGGCCAGCGACGTCTCCTTCGCGGGCCCCGCCTACCTGGATACCCGCTCGAAATGAGCGGACTTTTCTCCGGGCGGGAAAAGTCCGCTCATTTCAAAAGTACGGCGGACTGGCATACACACGGGCGGATTGTCCGCCGAAATGCGAGTACGACGGACAGTATTTCAAACATTCCGAAATACTTAGTCCGCCGTACTGCGCGCTGAAAAAGTCCGCTGAAGCCCACACACGAGCGGATTGTCCGCTGAAATGTGTTTCGGCGGACTAAGTAGGCCATACAGTCTGCCCGTGTGTACGCAGCTTCAGATGGAGGTACTGGGACTACTGCTTGTTGCTCCTGCAGGAAGAGAAGAAATCGCTTTAGCGCTTCCGCTTTTTGAGGGGATCTTGATACCTTTGTCGGGGAGAAAAAGTCCTTGGGAGGTTTGTCTAGAAAAGACCAGAAATGACCGTGTTTGACCGTGGCAACTACCCAAGGATCCCTGCATTTTTGTTCCCAGATCTTTGAGAACTGTTTTAACCTGGCCCCTACAGGGATCACTTGGGCTGGCCTGGCATCAAAAGGTTTTTGTTGAATCCTGTGAAGTAGGCACTGGCCTCTGTCTCCGGGTCTTGAGAAACGTAGACTGTGTACTTTTCCAGTTGTGCCTGAAGCCTTCCCCTTGTCTGGACTGTCGGTAGTCCCTATTTTTGGAGTATTGGAACCTGGGTGCAGATGATCTGAAACGTCTGGATCGCCTGTCTTGGGGAAGTAGGCCTGACTTTCCGCCAGTGACCCGAGAGATGGCCTTGTCCAGTTTTTCCCCAAACAAGGCTTTACCATCAAAAGGTATCTTGCACCAGTTTTGCTTCGAGGCAATGTCCGCTGCCCACGGTTTTAGCCACAGTGCCCGTTTGGCCATTACTGAGTGAAGCAACGAATTGAGTCAATGGCGGCCTCCCCAATGAAGTCTGCTGAAAGCTTCAGCTCATCTAATGCCTTGATTATATCTTCCTTAGGGATGTCCTGTTGGATTGCCGACTCTATATTATCCGTCCAGACACGTAATGCGTTGGACACTGATGTCAGGGCTATTGCAGGTTTACAGGCATTGCCTGCCATCTGATAAGCCTTCTTAAGGTCAAGGTCCATCCTTCTGTCCAGAGTAGTGATGGACGAACTTCCGACGGGACGTTTCGCGAACGCGAAACGCGAACGGGCACAAACGTTCGCGAAAACGACCGTTCGCCGCGGGCTCCATTGACTTCAATGGGAGGCGAATTTCGCAAACCTTTAGGTCGAATTTGCGGCCACGGGGTAATTATTAGGGGGTAGCACGTAGTCCCACCACCTGGACAATAGCATAATACATGTATGAGGTGAATTTGGGATCGATAACTACAAGCATTTTTTTTTTATTTGGGAAATTGTTCTGACAATTCAGGACTATGGAGCTAATGAAGGCAATGGAGGAGAGGGAAGGTCAGGGACCAGGGTAGGCAAACAAGAGGGTGCAGGAGATACAGAGCACTGACAGCAGCACCGTAATACAGAGCACTGACATCAGCACCGTGACATACAGCGCTGACAGCAGCTCCGTGACATACAGCGCTGACAGCAGCTCCGTGACATACAGCGCTGACAGCAGCTCCGTGACATACAGCGCTGACAGCAGCTCCGTGACATACAGCGCTGACAGCAGCTCCGTGACATACAGCGCTGACAGCAGCACCGTGACATACAGCGCTGACAGCAGCTCCGTGACATACAGCGCTGACAGCAGCTCCGTGACATACAGCGCTGACAGCAGCTCCGTGACATACAGCACTGACAGCAGCTCCGTGACATACAGCGCTGACAGCAGCTCCGTGACATACAGCGCTGACAGCAGCACCGTGACATACAGCGCTGACAGCAGCTCCGTGACATACAGCGCTGACAGCAGCTCCGTGACATACAGCGCTGACAGCAGCTCCGTGACATACAGCACTGACAGCAGCTCCGTGACATACAGCGCTGACAGCAGCTCCGTGACATACAGCGCTGACAGCAGCACCGTGACATACAGCGCTGACAGCAGCTCCGTGACATACAGCGCTGACAGCAGCTCCGTGACATACAGCGCTGACAGCAGCTCCGTGACATACAGCGCTGACAGCAGCTCCGTGACATACAGCGCTGACAGCAGCTCCGTGACATACAGCGCTGACAGCAGCTCCGTGACATACAGCGCTGACAGCAGCTCCGTGACATACAGCGCTGACAGCAGCTCCGTGACATACAGCGCTGACAGCAGCACCGTAAGCAGCCCCAGGAGGAAGTCAGCACAGCACAGGGATGGTGTGATCCCCTCATAATAAGAACCCCCAGGAGGAAGTCAGCACAGCACAGGGATGGTGGGAGCCCCTCATAATAAGAACCCCCAGGAGGAAGTCAGCACAGCACAGGGATGGTGGGAGCCCCTCATAATAAGAACACCCAGGAGGAAGTCAGCACAGCACAGGGATGGTGGGAACCCCTCATAATAAGCAGCCCCAGTAGAAATATGACACCGCTCAACCTCTTCAAAGAGGAGGGTAGGGGCATATAGTACGGTGTGCTTTTTTGGGTCAGGGAAGTGAGCCAAATGAATTAAGAAGGTCTGTGTGCTTGATTCCAAAAATTGTTTATAGACATATACATGGTCTACTGATCACATGTGTTGAATTCCTCCGAGATCCATGCCTCATTCATTTTTAGAAATGTGAGGTAGTTAACACTGTCGTGAGCTAGGCGAGTACGCTTATCGGTCACAATCCCCCCTGCTGCGCTGAACGTCCTTTCGGACAGGACACTGGATGAGGGGCAAGCCAACAGTTCGATTGCAAATTGGGCAAGCTCTGGCCAGAGGTCAAGCCTGCCCACCCAGTAGTCTAGGGGTTCATCACTCCTCAGAGCGTCCACATCGGCCGTTAACCCAATGTAGTCGGACACCTGACGGTCTAGGCGTTCCCTGATGCTGGATCCGGATGACACCTGTCGATGGGTCGGCTGAAAGAATGACCTCATATCCGAAGTCACCAACACATCTTCAAACCGGCCTCTTCTTGCAGGCGCTGTTGGATTGGTACCCGCAAATCCTTCTCTGGGAGTGGGAATTGCTCCTCTGCCAGCGCACGCAAAAGCAGAATGCAGCATTTCTCGAAGCAAGGCCTGGAAGTGCTGCATTCTGACAGCCCTCTGCGACGGCGGTAACATTTCCGCCATTTTGTGTTTGTACCGGGGATCTAAGTACGTTGCCACCCAGTACTGGTCCTTGACCCTCATGCTTTTTATACGGGGGTCCCTATTAAAACACTGGAGCATGAAGGCCCCCATTTGCACTCAAGCGGAAGGTATGTGGTGGTGGTGGTGTTGTTGGTGGTAGTGTCTTTGGGGGTGCACATAGCAGAGAGTGAAGAAGAGGGTGCAGATCGAGAGGATGAGGAGGGTGCAGAAGAATAAGGCTGAGTGAGCCACTCAACCAAGTCTGGTGCGTCCTTTAAAGTAATTGAACGCACCTTCTGCAACTTCCCACTTTGGCTCAAGGCTGTTGCTCCTGCCCTACCCCTACCACCCCTGCGGAAGGGCCTGCCTCTTCCTCTGCCTGTCATTTTTTAAATCACCCTGTGACAAAACTCTTAGTCCCTATACCGCTGAAGGACTGCTGCAGTATAGGGCAGCGGTCAGCAGTAGTGCACGTCAACCCTATGTATTGTGGACCGATAGCGGTCCTTACAGAACAGCAGACTGTACTGCACTCAGGCCTATGTACCGTAGCACCCTATACCAAGTTACCAGTCCTTATAAAAACTTTTGTGGACCAAGCAGGTTGTGTGTTAGTGATTAGCAGACTGTACGTCAGTCCCTATACCAATGAAGGACTGCTGCAGTATAGGGCAGCGGTCAGCAGTAGTGCACGGCAACCCTATGTATTGTGGACCGATAGCGGTCCTTACAGAACAGCAGACTGTACTGCACTCAGGCCTATGTACCGTAGCACCCTATACCAAGTTACCAGTCCTTATAAGAACTTTTGTGGACCAAGCAGGTTGTGTGTTAGTGATTAGCAGACTGTACGTCAGTCCCTATACCAATGAAGGACTGCTGCAGTATAGGGCAGCGGTCAGCAGTAGTGCACGTCAACCCTATGTATTGTGGACCGATAGCGGTCCTTACAGAACAGCAGACTGTACTGCACTCAGGCCTATGTACCGTAGCACCCTATACCAAGTTACCAGTCCTTATAAAAACTTTTGTGGACCAAGCAGGTTGTGTGTTAGTGATTAGCAGACTGTACGTCAGTCCCTATACCAATGAAGGACTGCTGCAGTATAGGGCAGCGGTCAGCAGTAGTGCACGGCAACCCTATGTATTGTGGACCGATAGCGGTCCTTACAGAACAGCAGACTGTACTGCACTCAGGCCTATGTACCGTAGCACCCTATACCAAGTTACCAGTCCTTATAAGAACTTTTGTGGACCAAGCAGGTTGTGTGTTAGTGATTAGCAGACTGTACGTCAGTCCCTATACCAATGAAGGACTGCTGCAGTATAGGGCAGCGGTCAGCAGTAGTGCACGTCAACCCTATGTATTGTGGACCGATAGCGGTCCTTACAGAACAGCAGACTGTACTGCACTCAGGCCTATGTACCGTAGCACCCTATACCAAGTTACCAGTCCTTATAAAAACTTTTGTGGACCAAGCAGGTTGTGTGTTAGTGATTAGCAGACTGTACGTCAGTCCCTATACCAATGAAGGACTGCTGCAGTATAGGGCAGCGGTCAGCAGTAGTGCACGGCAACCCTATGTATTGTGGACCGATAGCGGTCCTTACAGAACAGCAGACTGTAACGCACTCAGGCCTATGTACCGTAGCACCCTATACCAAGTTACCAGTCCTTATAAGAACTTTTGTGGACCAAGCAGGTTGTGTGTTAGTGATTAGCAGACTGTACGTCAGTCCCTATACCAATGAAGGACTGCTGCAGTATAGGGCAGCGGTCAGCAGTAGTGCACGGCAACCCTATGTATTGTGGACCGATAGCGGTCCTTACAGAACAGCAGACTGTACTGCACTCAGGCCTATGTACCGTAGCACCCTATACCAAGTTACCAGTCCTTATAAGAACTTTTGTGGACCAAGCAGGTTGTGTGTTAGTGTTTAGCAGACTGTGCGTCAGTCCCTATACCGCTGAAGGACTGCTGCAGTATAGGGCAGCGGTCAGCAGTAGTGCACGGCAACCCTATGTATTGTGGACCGATAGCGGTCCTTACAGAACAGCAGACTGTAACGCACTCAGGCCTATGTACCGTAGCACCCTATACCAAGTTACCAGTCCTTATAAGAACTTTTGTGGACCAAGCAGGTTGTGTGTTAGTGATTAGCAGACTGTACGTCAGTCCCTATACCAATGAAGGACTGCTGCAGTATAGGGCAGCGGTCAGCAGTAGTGCACGGCAACCCTATGTATTGTGGACCGATAGCGGTCCTTACAGAACAGCAGACTGTAACGCACTCAGGCCTATGTACCGTAGCACCCTATACCAAGTTACCAGTCCTTATAAGAACTTTTGTGGACCAAGCAGGTTGTGTGTTAGTGATTAGCAGACTGTACGTCAGTCCCTATACCAATGAAGGACTGCTGCAGTATAGGGCAGCGGTCAGCAGTAGTGCACGGCAACCCTATGTATTGTGGACCGATAGCGGTCCTTACAGAACAGCAGACTGTACTGCACTCAGGCCTATGTACCGTAGCACCCTATACCAAGTTACCAGTCCTTATAAGAACTTTTGTGGACCAAGCAGGTTGTGTGTTAGTGTTTAGCAGACTGTGCGTCAGTCCCTATACCGCTGAAGGACTGCTGCAGTATAGGGCAGCGGTCAGCAGTAGTGCACGGCAACCCTATGTATTGTGGACCGATAGCGGTCCTTACAGAACAGCAGACTGTAACGCACTCAGGCCTATGTACCGTAGCACCCTATACCAAGTTACCAGTCCTTATAAGAACTTTTGTGGACCAAGCAGGTTGTGTGTTAGTGATTAGCAGACTGTACGTCAGTCCCTATACCAATGAAGGACTGCTGCAGTATAGGGCAGCGGTCAGCAGTAGTGCACGGCAACCCTATGTATTGTGGACCGATAGCGGTCCTTACAGAACAGCAGACTGTAACGCACTCAGGCCTATGTACCGTAGCACCCTATACCAAGTTACCAGTCCTTATAAGAACTTTTGTGGACCAAGCAGGTTGTGTGTTAGTGATTAGCAGACTGTACGTCAGTCCCTATACCAATGAAGGACTGCTGCAGTATAGGGCAGCGGTCAGCAGTAGTGCACGGCAACCCTATGTATTGTGGACCGATAGCGGTCCTTACAGAACAGCAGACTGTACTGCACTCAGGCCTATGTACCGTAGCACCCTATACCAAGTTACCAGTCCTTATAAGAACTTTTGTGGACCAAGCAGGTTGTGTGTTAGTGTTTAGCAGACTGTGCGTCAGTCCCTATACCGCTGAAGGACTGCTGCAGTATAGGGCAGCGGTCAGCAGTAGTGCACGGCAACCCTATGTATTGTGGACCGATAGCGGTCCTTACAGAACAGCAGACTGTAACGCACTCAGGCCTATGTACCGTAGCACCCTATACCAAGTTACCAGTCCTTATAAGAACTTTTGTGGACCAAGCAGGTTGTGTGTTAGTGATTAGCAGACTGTACGTCAGTCCCTATACCAATGAAGGACTGCTGCAGTATAGGGCAGCGGTCAGCAGTAGTGCACGGCAACCCTATGTATTGTGGACCGATAGCGGTCCTTACAGAACAGCAGACTGTAACGCACTCAGGCCTATGTACCGTAGCACCCTATACCAAGTTACCAGTCCTTATAAGAACTTTTGTGGACCAAGCAGGTTGTGTGTTAGTGTTTAGCAGACTGTGCGTCAGTCCCTATACCGCTGAAGGACTGCTGCAGTATAGGGCAGCGGTCAGCAGTAGTGCACGGCAACCCTATGTATTGTGGACCGATAGCGGTCCTTACAGAACAGCAGACTGTAACGCACTCAGGCCTATGTACCGTAGCACCCTATACCAAGTTACCAGTCCTTATAAGAACTTTTGTGGACCAAGCAGGTTGTGTGTTAGTGATTAGCAGACTGTACGTCAGTCCCTATACCAATGAAGGACTGCTGCAGTATAGGGCAGCGGTCAGCAGTAGTGCACGGCAACCCTATGTATTGTGGACCGATAGCGGTCCTTACAGAACAGCAGACTGTAACGCACTCAGGCCTATGTACCGTAGCACCCTATACCAAGTTACCAGTCCTTATAAGAACTTTTGTGGACCAAGCAGGTTGTGTGTTAGTGATTAGCAGACTGTACGTCAGTCCCTATACCAATGAAGGACTGCTGCAGTATAGGGCAGCGGTCAGCAGTAGTGCACGGCAACCCTATGTATTGTGGACCGATAGCGGTCCTTACAGAACAGCAGACTGTACTGCACTCAGGCCTATGTACCGTAGCACCCTATACCAAGTTACCAGTCCTTATAAGAACTTTTGTGGACCAAGCAGGTTGTGTGTTAGTGTTTAGCAGACTGTGCGTCAGTCCCTATACCGCTGAAGGACTGCTGCAGTATAGGGCAGCGGTCAGCAGTAGTGCACGGCAACCCTATGTATTGTGGACCGATAGCGGTCCTTACAGAACAGCAGACTGTAACGCACTCAGGCCTATGTACCGTAGCACCCTATACCAAGTTACCAGTCCTTATAAGAACTTTTGTGGACCAAGCAGGTTGTGTGTTAGTGATTAGCAGACTGTACGTCAGTCCCTATACCAATGAAGGACTGCTGCAGTATAGGGCAGCGGTCAGCAGTAGTGCACGGCAACCCTATGTATTGTGGACCGATAGCGGTCCTTACAGAACAGCAGACTGTAACGCACTCAGGCCTATGTACCGTAGCACCCTATACCAAGTTACCAGTCCTTATAAGAACTTTTGTGGACCAAGCAGGTTGTGTGTTAGTGTTTAGCAGACTGTGCGTCAGTCCCTATACCGCTGAAGGACTGCTGCAGTATAGGGCAGCGGTCAGCAGTAGTGCACGTCAACCCTATGTATTGTGGACCGATAGCGGTCCTTACAGAACAGCAGACTGTAACGCACTCAGGCCTATGTACCGTAGCACCCTATACCAAGTTACCAGTCCTTATAAGAACTTTTGTGGACCAAGCAGGTTGTGTATTAGTGTTTAGCAGACTGTGCGTCAGTCCCTATACCGCTGAAGGACTGCTGCAGTATAGGGCAGCGGTCAGCAGTAGTGCACGGCAACCCTATCTATTGTGGACCGATAGCGGTCCTTACAGAACAGCAGACTGTACCGCACCCAAGCCTATGTACCGTAGCACCCTAGACAGACCAAGTTACCAGTCCTTATAAGAACTTTTGTGGAACAAGTGAGTTGTGAATGATTAGCAGACTGCAGCAGAAGGGCAGCAGTCAAGTATAATATTCTTTCTATATTTGGAAGAAAGAATATTATACGTGTACAAGCCTATTACCGTACCACTGATACCAGTCCTGAAAAGAACCTTTGTGGAACTAATAGTAACAGCAAGTCTTTAAAATTATCCTCACTGCCTGACACACTGCTTCCTGCCTGTCCCTATACAAATTGGCAAAAAAGAGTAGGCTGGAACGATTAGCTGGAACAGCTCTTTTGTGGACCTGATAGTAACAGCTAATGATGATGATGATGATGATGATGAAGAAAGACTAATCTGGCTGAGCTGTCCCTAAAATAGCAGCATACAGCGCTCTGTCCCTTTATCTAAACTGACAAAAGAAACTCAGGCTGCTGACCTAACACCTATACCAGTCCTGAAAAGAACTTTTGTGTACCAAATAGCTAGCGTTTTCTCTGTCCCTACTCCACACAGGATCCTTTCCCTACAGTGACAGAAGAAAGAATGTAAAATGGCCACCGGATCGGGTGTATTTATAGGTTAGGGGGAATGTCCAAGTGTCCATGAGCTGTCATGTCTCAATTGGTTGTCCTGTAACACATGATAAACGTGTCACGAAAGGTTAAAGTTCTTGTATACATTAAACACGTAAGTCCGCCGGGGCGAACGACGGAAAAAGGCGTTCGAACCCGCGGACGGCGAAAGTCGGAAATTCGCCGCGAAACGACCGCCGGGCGAACCGTTCGGCCATCACTAGTCCAGAGGGTCCTTGAAGGAAGTTGAATCTTCCAGGGGCAAAGTGACATTCTTTGCCAGCCTTACCACTGCGGCATCGACTACTGGAGGGCCCTCCAGCATTGCGGAATCCGCCTCAGAGAGAGGGTATCATTTTCCCAAGCGATTGGTGGAAAGTCTCTTTTCTGTCCTCCCCATTCTTCCTCGATCACTTCCTTGATTTCCTCCATAAGAGGGAAGAAGGAGATCTGGCGCTTGAGAAAGGGGAAGTATGATTTGGACTTCTTAACCTCCGTGTTGGACTCTTCCCAACCGATCGCTTGTTTAACCGCTTGTACATAAGGCTGGACCATGGCGAAGGCAAAGCCAGAGGCATCTGGGTCATCAGAAGATTCCTCTGAAATGGACATCTCATCTTGATGCTTAGAGGAGGAGGCAGGCAATGGACGAAAACTTCCACTTGTGGATGGCCCGGGAATGGAGGCCTCAGCCATCGGCTCCTGAGGAGGGGATGCTGGTTGTTGCATCGGCATTGTGGCGACCAATTCCGCAAGGGAGTCCTTTACTGCCTTTTTAAGGAGATCTGCCACTTGCAGGCCCTCAGACTCTCTGTCCGCTGCACAGTCCCTAAGGCAATTTCGACAAATCAGTTTGTCCGGAAGCGGGGTGCCTCCGCAGGCCTGACATCTAGTGGGTCTAGGTCTCGGGGAGCGCGAATGACGGCGCTTCTTGGCCGAAGCTTTCCTGCCACTCCTGTAATTCCCATGTCTGGGCGACCTGTCTCTGCTGTGACTAGAGTCATCGTCATCTTCGTATCGCCTTGAGGTCCTCTTAGACGTCTTCTGGCGTACAGGACTGAAATACAAAAAGTACCGTCCTCAGTGCACTCTTTTTTTTTTTTTTAAACTTACCTGGACGTAGGTCCTTACCTTGGGAGTAGAGTAGGATCTTGAGCGGGCGGCGAAAGGCTCATGTTAGGCGGCTTAGCAGGGGTAACGGCTAGGAAAGAGTCAGAGGAGAAGCGTCAACTGGTCGTGCACTAATTTACGAGGAAAAGAAGGGAATTTACCTGCATAAATATCAACTTTCCCCCCCTCTTACTACTGTTTTTTTGTTTTTTTGTTTTTTTTACACATACATTTTTTTTTTTTTTGGAACCTCAAACGACCAAATGAATTTATTATTTTACATTTATTTAAATAAATTAATAAATTAATAAATTATCCCTCCACATTATTTAGTACGATATATATATATATATAAATATATATATATATATATATATATATATATATATATATATATACACACATATACATATATATCCATATGCTCACATATACACAAAGACACATACACCTACAAACTTTAAGTCATGCCTTACCTTTAGAAGAAATGGGTATAGCCTGGAACTCCAGAGTGCAGTTCTCTTGACAGCCACAGGCATCCCACTGAGGCTACCAGGGAAATAAATAGGAGGAGGAGAAGTGGAGGCACGCCTGTGCTCCACCCCTGACGCTCTGAGGGCAAAGTGGACATTTTGCCCTCAGTAAAAATGGCCGCCGAAGCCTCCGAAGCCACCGCGCATGCGCCGAGCGGCGAGACGAGCCGACGAGGCATACGACCCGCCGGCGCATGCGCAGACGACAGCGGGGAACGCCGACCGAGAATAAAGAACCAGACGCTCGCCGCGCGCGGCCCCTAGTGAGTCTAAGAAATGACAGACGCGAGGGGGAAAGGGAGGGGAGCCTCTAAGAAGTATGGGAGCCAGGGGAACACAACCAGAGAGCTGGGGAGGAGGGAAAGAGAGAGGGAAAAAGAAAGGGGAGGCAAGAGACGAATTACAAGTCTCAGATAAAGAGAAAAGCTGCCACCTCTGCTGCCGTGAGCTGAAGCCTGAACGCCCAAACTGCAGATAAAGCTTTTACTTAAGAGACAAACTGCTTGTCCCAAAAGATCCTACAGAAGGGACTTTCAACCTTATAAGCGCATTTAGCTGCCCAAGAGAAGGAACTGCGTCCGGGAGAGGCTTGAACCCGGACGGACGCTGCCGAATGCAGAAGGTAAGGACGCCGACCAGGATTCACTGCCATGAGGTATGAGGAAAAAAAGGAGAATGCGGGGGCTGTACTAACCTTTTCTTTTATAATATTCACTAGTCCTGAGGGAGGAGCCAAGGCGGAGCTTGTCACAGGTATGCTGCCATGGAGGCACCAGGAAAACTACTTTCCTGGTGCCTTCATGGTAGCATATGCATGGATTTGTACACAACACGCCGCTATTACACAGCCACGATTCTCCCAGTGGGAAATATGCTGTATTGTACAGGGAGCCTCTATCTTTCCATGCACGCTATTAGGTAACTTCAGTGATAGCCATTGTGCCACTGCATTTTTTCCAGTGTTACAACATTATTTACATGGACTTTATTTATTCAATGCAAATTCCGTGTCAATACTTATTATCTTCGTATTACTATGGTGCAGGTTGTAGAGTGGCCATCTTCTCCCTGGGAAGCTTTATCTATTATGCCTCAGCCACACGCGGCTCCATATTATACCCAGCTTTCGGGATGGACACCTTTCAGTTTGGCTCCAGTCCTACATGTAGCACACTCCCATTATCTACTCTTCATTTGTAAGTACTCAGAATGGGCTGATCTGCCCCTGCCTGCTATGCTCAGTGTCATATATTATCTAATATATTCCAATCTCTTTTAGACATTTGGGAGCATCCGCCCCTGATGAATGTATTAACACGAAACGCGTCGGTGAATTTAGGATGCCGACAAATACCATCACCAACAATCAACCCAATCTTCTGTTTTTGAAGCTATTGTGCTTTCACTTACTCATACTATACCATTTGATGCACTGTGCTGCTTCTATAAAAGTGTATACGTGTATATGGTTTCAAGGGAATTGCTCATAGATTTTCATTAATTATCATTTGTTTTTAAGTTGATATAATTTGTATTCTTGATGTACCATGTTAGAGATATGTACTGCCATATTGTCATGAGTTTCCAAGTTGAAATGATTATGGGTCTCTTTATGATCATGCTATATATGTATATTTATGCGTAATCCTACGATCCATGTATTTACATTTATACACTGTCCATGTTATTAAACATGTGATTATTTTAAATACACCCCCATCAGGTCTGGGACCTAATTTAAAGTCCCAATTCCCTTATCAATTACCATATGCATGGATTGTGCATATGGATATGGATAGGCCATGGTTCGGTAGCAGGAAAGGAAAATGACAGCGAGGTAAGTATTCAATTTTTTTTAGCACAGTGGTTCTCAGCCTCAGCCCTCAAGTACCCCAGACAGGACATGTTTTGGGAATTTATCTTAGCTAAAATAGCTGTCCAAAATACCAAGCCATTGACTGTGATTTAAAGCACCTATGCAAGATGAAGGAAAACCTGCAAACATGGTCTGTTGGGGCTAGTTGAGGACAGGGTAGAGAACCACTGATTTAGAGCATCGAGCTAAAATCTAGCTCAAGACAATCTTATTCTAATTGTGGACATTTGAGGGAAACAAAGTGAGTGTTAGAACACCCACTTGTTTTTTTTAGGTTGGGCTTTGTATCCCTTTTCTGAAAATTGGCTTCACTTCCTGTCACATAGCCAAACAGGAAGTGAGGGTAAAACCCTACCAATGTCTTTCCTTGGGGACACAAAGGTCAATCTAACTAGTGTCCCCATTAGGCAAATTGTACTCTAGCACTTTGTTGTGTACACCCCAAATTATTAGGTATTTTGGGGTTTATTAAAGGCAAATCCACTCTGCAATACAAGTGTAAGCTGTAAATCTGAGGGAAAGCAGTAGTGATTTTGTCATCCAATCATGTAGAAGCAAAGATGCTATTTTTTTATTTTCCTTGCATGTCCCCTTCAGAAGGGCAGTTGCTGGAGATCCAAATGCATTTGTAGTGCAAAGTGGATTTGCCTTTAGTAAACAAACCCCAAGTCTAAGATACCTTATAATAATATATAATTTGGGGTGTACAGAGCAAAATGCTAGAGTGCAATTTACCTAATAGGGAAGCTATTTAGATTGTCCTGTGTGTCCCAATGGAAAGACGCTGGAGAAAAGTCCACTCATTTTGAGCGCGGCACGGTAGCCGGGACCAGCAAAGGAAACGTTGCTGGCCCCGTCACCTGGTATTGACTTAAAGGGGAATCCCTACGCCCAAAAAACGGCATGGAGGTTCCCCCCAGGTCCATATCAGACCCTTATCCGAACCCTTGTGTGTTGTGTTTTTTTTTTTTTCACAGGTGAATGGGTAGGGGTACATTGTACCCCCATACTCATTCACATAGGGTGGGGGGCCGGGATCTGGGGGCCCCCTTATTAAAGGGGGCTCATGGATTCCGATAAGCCCCCTGCCCGCAGACCCTGACAACCAACGCCCAGGGTTGTCGGGAAGAGGCCCTTGTCCTCATCAACATGCCGTGCGGCCCCCCCTTTCCCCAAGGCACCCCCCCATGTTGAGGGCACGCGGCCTGGTACGGCTCAGGAGGGGGGCGCTCGCTCATCCCCACCCCCTTTCCTGGCCGGCTGGGTAGCGTGCTCGGATAAGGGTCTGATATGGACCTGGGGGGGGACCCCCACGCCATTTTTTTGGTGTAGGGATTCCCCTTTAAGTCCATACCAGGTGACGGGGCCAGCGACGCTTCCTTCGCTGGTCCCGGCTACCTGGAGCCAAGCTCAAAATGAGTGGACTTTCCTCCGTGTGTGTAGGCAAGTCCGTTCATTTCAAAAGTACGGTGGATAGTCCGGCGGACTTAGTCCACCGTACCAGTACCGTGTGTGGGCAGGTAGCTCGTTCGGAAAGTCTGGTGGACAGTCCGGCGGACAGTCCGGATAGTCTGATACGTGTGTACACGGCATAACACACATTCATACATATTAGGGCCAATTTACGCAGGATCCAATTTACTTACCAGCATATTTGATAGTGTGGGCGGAAACCGAGGAACCCACGCAGGCACAGGGAGAACATGCAAACTCCAGGCAGATGGTGTCGCTGGCAGGATTCAAATCAGCGACAGCGACCCCTTTTGCTGCTAGGTGAAAGTGCTACACCACTGTGCTGCCCAAATATATATCTATAGATGTAGGTTCTTGTGTCCACCAGCAGAGAGAACTTGAGTAGATGCCACACTCCCAATTCTGGAGGCATAATAATAGTCTTTCACAGGGGTCTTCAGACTACAGCTCTCCAGTTGTTCAGGAACTCCAATTCCCATCATGCCTAGTCATGTCTGTGAATGTCAGAGTTTTATAATGCCTCATCGGACATATAGTTCCACAACAGCTGGAGAGCCGTAGTTTGAAGATTCCTGATCACTGTAGCTAGTCTTAAAAAAAAGGTGGTTTCAAATATGCCTTGTATAATGCCCAAGAAATATTGTTAGGAAAATATAAGTGGGTCATGGCACATCTACATTCCAAATTTGGCACTTAAAATGGTCATGCAATCTGGCCAATCTCTGTCCAACTTGATATTTCGGCAAAATAATCAATAGGAAGATGCACTTAACAACAATTAATTCAAGAAATTCATTAAGAAATCAAACAGGCTCTTGCAATAAATCAAATTTATTTAAGATCTAACTGATTGCCGTGTATGGTCATCTTTAGGCTGAATTCACACCTATGCATTTTTAGTGCTTTTTGCATTTTGCAGATTTGCACTACAGAACGTGTTCCATAGGAAACCATGTTAAATGGACTATAGAGCAAATCTGAAAAGCACTAAAAATGCATAGGTGTGAATCCAGCCTTAAAGTGGAAGTAAACCCATTGATTTAAACAGTTAAAAAAAAAGGCATGCCGGGAATGCTAACTGCACATTGGCTGTGCTCTCAGCCAAACTATCAAACCATCCAATGGCTGGTGTCATAACGAATCACATGTGCAGCACCATAGCAGTTGAAGATTAAACAGAGGCAAAGATGGCAGCTTCCTTGGCTGAAAACGATAGGGGAGTTTACTTCCATTTTAAAGATCAATATCAAGATCTGAAAACGTATTGGATTTAGAAACACTTCTCTGTTCTTTGTAATGTATTGAAAGATTTGAGTAAAAATAGAAAAAAAAACACATTTCAAAGATATATTAGAAGTAATAAGAATGAGATTAGCATCAAAAGGGTTAAATATCTGAGAACACCTACTCATTGCCTAAGAAGACACATCCAATGAGATGAAATTAACCAATTGTTGTATTGGGCGTGCACTATTATCAATGAGAAAACAGCAGTTACCCCAGCACCAGTTGCAGATTACATATTTATTATCGTTTTGCACTTCAAAGTGCGCTGGTTCACGCGTTCAAATTACTTTTCCAATGCACCAAGTAAGGTATGAACTGGTGCAATGCATTCTTCTTATTAAATCAGCCCCAGTGTCTCATTTCTACATCTCTTTTCTCCACGGTGCAGTTTCTGCCTTTATCTGAAGGGACAGCTGATACGCATACTATGAAAAATCATATCTGTAGCAAAATAAGTAGTTTAAGATAAGCCTAATTATATTAATAAACCTAAGCTGCTCTGAGAGGGAATATCTGCATTAAATTATATTTCAGAAATTCTTTCTTAAACACCTTAATTAAATGTTCAGCAATGTAGTGTTTCATTAGGATGTTTAATAATGTGTACTACAGAACTGTACATTTTATGCAACGGTACAATAACATCAACATTCCATTAGCAGCAATAGGATTACTCATCAGATAGTAATGTGAGCCACTGCAAGATTATATAGTATTTATTCAGTGAATTTACATTGCACAAACAAATTACACAGGCCTATACAGAATACAGAAAGCATTCACATCCTGGACAGTTTCTTGTCTAAATGCGCTGGGTAGCTGCCTGTAAGGCCAAGGTCAACAGGAGTATTAGTATTTTCATTATTATTTTTTTATTGCTGTGTTGGTGGGATGTGAATACTAACCTTGTAAGCTCCCCTTGGTGAGACCCCATATGCGAAATATTGGACTTTACAGTGTACAACAAAACAAACAAAGCAGCGCTCAATGGGTTGAGGAGTAAACACAGTCTCACATCAGACAGTTAAACATGATTAGTCCTTGTTTATTCAGTAATGCATGTAAAAGAACAATGCTGTTGTCAGACAGGAAGGGATGATATTAGGTAGGTAAAAAAGAAATCAACAGCTTATAGTTTCACAGAATATAAATGGAGGAACAAGGAGCTGATGGCATTGGGGTTTACAAAAAACCTACTGCAGCATGGGGGGCACCAATACCCCTGCTGCACTGCGGCCAAATGTGGAACACACTCACCAGCATGTGGGAAAGGGCTGGACCTGCTGGAGGAGAAAGTGAACATGATTGACAGCGGGAAGGTGGAGACCCAAACTGTAATCTGCATGTGGCTGGGACACTGCACATTGCTTGACAAGCAAGGCAACCACTACAGCCAACAGGTCACCCAGGTCCATGAGGTGCTCCAATGACCAGCACCCCTAGAACCCCACCAACGCTGACTGACATCCATTACGGCCCATCCAGCCCTGGTTTTCCATCTCCCTGAGGTCTACATCTTTTTGGGAAACTCCCACGCAGCTTTGATTCACATCCATTGGGTTTTACATGCTGTGAACGCATAGTGTCATCCACACTGCAGCAACGCAGCTGTCTCCTTTCCACCTGTCAGTACGCCAGCGGACTTGGCGTTCCAGTCATGTGCAGCTTACAGTTTGTGTCTCCACTTTCCCGATGTCAATCATCTTAGCTTTCTCGTCCAGCCCTTCCTTCATAATGGCGAGCATGTTCTACATTTGGCTGCAGTGCAGCAGGGGTATTGGCGCCCCCCATACTGCAGGAGGTTTTTCGTAAGCCCCAATGCTGTCAGCTCCTTGTTGCTCCATGGATCTTCTGTGAAACTGTATGCTGTTGTTTTCTTTTTTATCTACCTCATATCCCTTCCTATCTGACAACAGGATTGTTCTTTTACATGCATTACTGAATAAACTAGGACTAATCATGTTCAACTGTCTGCTGTGAGACTGTGTTTATTCCTCAACCTATTGAGCGCTGGTCCGTTTGTTTTGCTGTACACTGTTTAGCCATACCCTCCAACGATGGCTACCATCCAGCTGCACTGGGTTCAGATCCTATGTCAATAACCATGGCCTTTCCTCCCCATCCACAGATGGCCATGTTTTTACTGGTGTTACTTGTTGTATATCAAATATTGGACTTTAGTTGTTGCATTTTTTTTTATATATATCCACATATAATATATTAAACCCTATGAAGAATGCAACAAGAGGGATAGAAACCCTCTTGGGCAATTACATCTAAAACTCCAAGGTAAGTGGAAACAGAGCCTTCAAGTATATAACAATTCAATCACTAAATACGTTAAGGTAATTGAAAAAGTTGTTTTGAATATTTTTAAATCTGCAGGAAGGTCCTCCCCAAAGCACCTTGTCCCAATGTTGATGGGAGAAGGGCCTCATCCCCACAATGCTTGCCCGGTGGTTGTGGGGGTCTGTGGGCTCCCTGATCCCACCTCCTCTATGTGAATGGGTAGGGGTACCCATTCACCAAAAAAAAGTGTCAAAAAGTAAAAACCACAAAAGACAGTTTTTGACAATTCCTTTTTTTTAAAAGAAAAAAAAAAAAAAACTGATGTCAAATACCTCCAAAAGAAAGCTCTATTTGGGGGGGGGGGGGGGGGGGGGAATGAGGCAAATTGCATTTGGGTACAGCATTGCACGGCCACACAATTTTCAGCTAAAGAAACGCAGTGCCAAATTGTAAAAAGGAAGGAAGGGGGTAAAATTTTCCAGGGCTGAAGTGAAAGTCAAAAACTGTCTTTTGTGTTTTTTTATTTTTGACACTTTTTTTGATGAATAGGTAGGGGTACAATGTACCCCTACCCATTTACATGGGGGGAGATCTGGGAGCCCACAGACGCCCACAACCACCAGGCAAGCGTTTTGGGGATGAGGCACTTCTCCCATCAACATGGGGACAAGGTGCTTTGGGGAGAACCTTGTTTGTTCCAGATTCCGATAAGCCCCCCACCCGCAGACCTCCAAAGGGTTGTGGGGAATAAGACCCTTGTCCCCATCAACATGGTGCTTTGGGGGGGAGCCCAAAGCACCCTCCCATGTTGAGGGCATGTGGCTTGGTATGGTTCAGGGGGGCACTTGCTTGCCCCCACCATCCTGTCCTCCAGGCTGAATGCTCAGATAAGGGTCTGGTATGGATTTTGGTGGGACCCCCACACCAATTTAAAAAAAAAATGGCCATGGAGTTCCCCTTAATATTCATACCAGACCCAAAGAGCCTGGTATGGACTGAGGGGGGGAACCCACGCCATTTTTTCCCCTTGATTTTCATCTATATTGCCGGGACTTGACAATACATTACAGCCGCTAGCAAGTTTGAATTACATTTTTTCCTTTAGCCACTTCGGTACCACGCTATTGCCAAATGACGGCATTAGCGCGGACCTACTTTTCCGGGACTACGTCTATTGACGTCGTCCCGTGTACGAGCGGCCTGCGCGCGCCCTGAGGGGCGCGCGCGGCGCGCTCTGTGATCGGCGAGTCCATGAGACTCGCCTGATCACCGATCCGTGCAAGGGGTCGATCCTGACCCCTTATCACGTGATCAGCTGTCAGCCAATGACAGCTGATCATGTGATAGAACGGAGCCGGTAATCGGCTATTATTCCTCCCCGCGCTGACAGCCCGAGGAGAAAAAAAAAAGCCGATCACCGGGGGCCGTGATCGGGACATCAGTCCCGATCACGGCCAGTAATGTAAGCGCTCACCTGCCCCCTGCAGTGCCAATTTAATAAAAGTTAGTGCCCCCCGTCAGTGCCACCCAGCAGTGCCCACAGTGCTACCCAGCAGTGCCCACAGTGCCACCCAGCAGTGCCACCCACAGTGCCACCCAGCAGTGCCACCCACAGTGCCACCCACAGTGCCCACAATCTGCCTCAAAGGTGCTGCACCCCAGTGCCGCCCATCAGTGCCCAGCAGTGCCACCCATCAGTGCCCAGCAGTGCCGCCCATCAGTGCCCAGCAGTGCCACCTATCAGAGCCACCTATCAGTGCCACCTATCAGTGCCAATCAGTCCCATCTATCAGTGGTACCCATCCGTGCCACCCATCCGTGCCACCCATCCGTGCCATCTTATATGTGCCCATCTTATCTGTGCCATCTTATATGTGCCCATCTTATCTGTGCCGCCTTATCTGTGCCCATCAGTGCCGCCTTATCTGTGCCTATTAGTGCCGCCTTAACTATGCCTATCAGTGCCCACCAGTGCAGCCTATCAGTGCCCACCAATGCAGCCTATCAGTGCCCCCCAATGCAGCCCATCAGTGCCCACCAATGCAGCCTATCAGTGCCGCCTAATCAGCGCACTTCAATGAAGGAGAAAAATGACCCGTTTGCAAAATTTTAGTACAAACTATTAAAACATGATTTATTTTTTTTATTTTTTTGCATCTTTTTTTGTTTGTTTAGCAAAAAATAAAACTCCGAGCTGTAACTAAATACCACCAAAAGAAAGCTCTATTTGTGGGAAAAAAATGATAAAAATTTCATTTGGGTACAGTGTTGTATGCCCACGCAATTGTCATTCAAAGTGCATCAGCGCTGAAAGCTGAAAATTGGTCTGGGACTGAGGGGGGTTTAAGTGCCCAGTAAGCAAGTGGTTAGAAATATAATTTTGCTGCGGGACAGTAAAACACATCAGACAGATGTGCTGCTTTACAGGCAGACAAAGCGGACCTCCCAGGCATGATATTTAAAGGAATATTTCATTTTCATTGTTTAACTTTAAGCATTATTAAAATCACTGCTCCTGAAAAAACTAGTTTTTAAAACTTTTTTTTGCATTGAAACATGTCCCCTAGGGCAGTGCCCAGGTCACCATACACTTTTTATGGCAATAACTTGCATATAAGCCTTTAAAATGGCTTATGGATTTTTAATGTTCATGTCCCATAGACTCTAATGCCCTGTACACATGACTGATTTTCCCATCGGAATAAACTCTGAAGGTTTTTCAGACAGAATGCTGCTGAAACTGTCTTGCGTACACACGATCACACCAAAGTCCGATCGTCAAGATGTACAGCACATACAACAGGACTAGGAAAAGGAAGTTCAATAGCCACTGTGCCACCCTTTGGGCTCCTTCTGCTAATCTTAGGTTAGTAGAAGTTTGGTTAGAGATGATTTGCGCTTTTCAGACTCCTGTTTTTCAGATCGTTTTACTGCTGTTAAGTTTGTGCTTGTGGGTTTGTATCTGGTTTTCAGTGCATGTACTCAGTTCGTATCTATTTTTCAGTGCGTTCTTGTCTGCTCGTTGCTGATTTTCAGCTCGCTCTTCACAAGCCTTGCTGTTCTTCTGTGAATTCTGTTACATTTGTTCTGACTAGCTGACCACTTTGAAACCATGTTGCGGGTATGTACTCATCATACAGTTCATGCTGTGTGGTGGCTTGGTGTTGGGGTTTATACTTTGACCCAAGCCCAGTCCATGAAGAAGGCAAGGAGGAGTTCATGAATCAAGAATTGATTACTCTAGTGTGACCAATTCTCGCACATGCCTCTGCTTCGTGAGATCCAGGAGAATAATCCTGAGGATTTCAGGAACTTTCTCCGGATGACGGACCCCATTTTTCACCATCTGTTGGTTTTGCTAATCCCTTATATTATGAAGCAGGACACCTGCATGCGGCAAGCCATCACTCCGGAGCAGAGGCTAGTTGCCACCTTGCAGTACTTGGTGATTGGAAGAAGTTTGCAGGACCTCAAGTTCTCTACAGGCATCTCCCCCCAGGCTCTGGGGATCATTATTCCATAGACCTGTTCTGCCATCATTCAGGTCCTGCAGAAGAACTATATTAGGGTAAGTTTTATCCTTTAACTTCACATTATATGTATTTAATATTTGCTAATCTATTGTATTTTTTCATCGCTCCCTAATTACCATGATTGTAATATGCTGTGAATGTCCCCTTTATCCTCATGCATGCTGGAAGCTTTTAATGCTCCTATTTTGGCCTATATGCATATTTGCCTTCACTAACCTCCCCAGCATGCTATCTTGGGCCCATATGCCCATATACACCTAAAGCCTAATCCCTTGACATTGTATTTTGTCAGCTTCATTGTAGTCCTTTACCCAAAACACCCTAAAATGTGTACAAATGTTGTGCGTTCTTAAATTCAGGCAGAAGCACTTTTTTTTTTGGCTCCCAAAGTCATCTCAAACAATATGGAACATGGAATATGATATAAGTGGACCTTAAATTTTTGTCTTGAAATACTCCTTTAAAAATTTTTTACGTTTTCTCCCCCTCCTCAGTCTAAAAGAGGGGGTGGTGGCAGTTAAAGGGTTAATTGCATAACTAGTCCAGTGACAATCACTTTCAGGCTGCTAGATTATGGTCCCGCAAGGTGGGAAATTTTTATGCTGGGCACAGCCGAGAGTTGTATTGTTATGTAAGTGACAGCGTGTTGTGAGATTGACCGGTCCTCCGTTACAAGTAAGTGAGAAGGGCAGAGGTCTGATACCATCGCTCGTCACAGTGGTCACCACCAGGTTTCTTGGGAGGAGACTGGATCTGAGTGGCAAGAATCCTGTCACTCAAAGGTGAGGTGAGACTGATGCATACAGTAGTCAGAATGCGATCGGTAGTTAATACAGGATCAGGCACCAACTCAATCATAGAAGCGGACTAAAAACTGTTGCGACAATGCGTCAGAAGAATGACAATTGAAGCTTGACAGAAAAGAGCCCATCGCGCTCTTCTGGGAGAAGAGCATTTAGCCTCAGACAAGAATATGAGATTCTTATGGTCAGTCAAAATAAGGACCGGCACAGCGGTACCTTCAAGGAGATGCCTCCATTCTTTAAGAGCTAAAATGATAGCTAACAATTCTCTGTCCTCAATCTCATAATTGCATTCTGCAGGAGACAATTTCTTAGAAAAGTCGCCACAAGGTTGCATAGCGCTCTCGGAGATAGGGAGTTGAGACAGAAGGGCGCCCACTTCAGTCTCAGATGCATCAACCTCAGGAATCAAGGGTAGCATAGGATCAGGATGTCCCAGCACAGGAGCTGAAACAAAAGCAGTCTTGAGAGACTCAAATACTTTAACGAAATCCAGATACCAATTCTGTGGGTTACCATCCTTTCTGGTTATATCAGTCAAGAGTTTGACCAGAGAAGATAAGTTCCGAATAATTTTCCGATAATAATTAGCAAAGCCAAGAAAACGTTGTAACGGACATAGCCCTGTGGATCAAGGCCACTGTAGAACTTTAGATAATTTCCATAGGTCAATCAAAAAAAAACAGCAGTAGAAATGTCATACCCGAGAAATTTAACCTGTTCGCGATGGAACTCGCACTTTTCCAACTTACAATACAGGTTATTATCTCTCAGCCACTGTAGCACATGTGAAAGATCTGTTTGGTGGCTCTCTAGGGATTTAGAATATATGAGAATATTGTTGAGATAAACCCCCACACATTGCTGCAACATATCTCGGAGGGCATTGTTGATGAGCTATTGAAAGACTGCAGGAGCGTTGCAAAGACCAAACGGCATTACAAGGTATTTGTAATGTCCTGTCCTGGGGTTAAATGCAGTTTTCTATTTGTCGCCCTCCATGATCCTCACAAAATTGTATGCCCCTCTCAGATTGAGGTTTGTGAAAACTGTTGCTCCCTTGAGGCGGGCCAAATAATTCTGTAATCAACGGAATTGAGTAGGCATTCATGATTCATGATGCAAATGAGACCCCTATAATTGATACAAGGTCTCAGTTCCCCTCTCCTTTTTCACAAAGAAGAAACCAGCACCAGCAATAGAAGAGAATTTTCAGATGAACTTTCGAGAAAGTGTGTCAGCAACATAGCTGTATCCTCCGAGACGAATGTCCCGTACACACGATTGGACTTTCCCGACAACAAAAATGTGGGATTTTGTTCGAAGGTTGATGGCATCAACTGTCTTGCATACACACGATCACAAATGTTGGCCAACAATTATGAATTTAGTGACGTACTACGTGGTTTTTCAGGTCTTTCGTACCACCCTTTGAGCTCCTGCTAATTTTGTGTTAGTAGAAGTTTGGTGAGTGTTGGTTCATGCTTTTCTTTTTGTGTTTTTCATTTAGCGCTCTTATTATTATTATTAATCACTAGAGAAAAAGCCTTTGAAAATGTGTTTGCAATACCTCCATCAGTATCACCAGCAAAGCAGCTTCATTCCTATCCCATTAAAGAAGAGAATTGTGCGTTGCATTTGGAGATTTCATAATTTGACACATCACAAATGTTAATTCTCCATTACAAGACTCCCGCTTCTGCTTCTGAGCATGCATGGATTTTTTTCTGATGGACTTGTGTACACACGAACGGAAATTCCGACAACAAAAATTTGTTGGCAGAAAATTTGAGAGCCTGCTAGCCTTACCCACTTTCCGAAAACATGTCTTACTGCACTGTGGTGACCAGTTAAGAACCTCATCACGAAGCCAATAAAAAGAGGGCTTGTATCTTTGTAACCAAGGATAACCAATAACCACTGGATAATGGGGAGAGGAAATTACTTACAATCAGATAATCTCATGGTGAAGAACCCCTATGGCCATGGTCAATGGAGCAGTCTCATGAGTCACATGGGCAGGCTGTAGAGGTCTCCCATCAATAGCCTCAATGACAAGTGGAGCGGCATGAAGCTGCAGTGGAATCGACAGTGACACAAAGGCACTGTCTATAAACAGGCTTGCAGCTCCAGAGTTGATTAGAGCCTGTGTATCGATGGACAACTCAGACCATTAAAAGGGTAACCGGAACTAGGCTTATCCTTCACTGGTAACTGGTGACGTAAAAACGCCACCTAAGGTCTATCCCCTACAGGACCTCAGGTGCAAGCGTTTCTTAACAGGTAGGACAAGACTTCAAGAAGTGAACTGTCTGGCCACAATAAAGGCACATTCTCTCCCTCCTCCTAAAGGCCCTCTCATCCACAGAGAGACGTGTGAAGCCCAACTGAATGGGTTCCACTGCATTGGCAGACTTGGTACCATGAGGCATGGGAGGTGAGAGAGGCAAGAGTGGGACTGCAAAGCTCTGAGCCAAATGCACAGGAAGCTTCTGCAAGCGTTCCTTAAAGGAAGGTCTATTTCGGAGTCTGGAGTCAATGAGAATGGCAAACGTGATCAACTTCTCCAGATCTGTAGGTATGTCTCTGGCTGCTATCTCACCCTTGATGTTATCTGAGACAGCATTGGAAAAAGCAGCCACAAGGGCCTCATTGTTCTAAGCAACCTCTGCTGCCAGAGTAAGGAATTCAATGGCTTGATCAGCAACAGTTCTCAAACTCTGTTTGGACATGAGGCTCTTGACGCATATGGAAACATCAAATACCCTTTTAAAGGAAGCCTCAAACTTTGGATAACTCAGGCCAATGTGTTTTTGCATCTCTCATAGCGGATTTGCCCAGGCCAAGGCTCTATCAGAAAGCAAAGTAATAATGAAGCCTACTTTGCATCTGTCCTTGAGGAACGCCTGGGGCAGCTTATCAAATTATATCCCAACCTGGTTGAGAAACCCTCTGCATTGAACTGGGTCACACCCAAAATGCTGGGGAAGCAGAGAGGAACCAGACATACCTCTTATAAAAGCTCATACCAGAGAGTAGGCTGAGAGTTGTTTGAAGGCTGTAATAGCCAAAGTGCGGTCCAAACTGTCAGCTCATCCCTACACATACAGATGCTAGCTAAGCAGGAACAATGCATGATCCACTTTGAATGATTGGCAGGAATTGGGGACAATGGCACAGTCAGGGTCACCGTCAACCAAACGTATTTACAATATTCCATCTGTTTCCCAAAGAACAACTACTCAAGAAAGCGCTGAATGTAAATAGTCACAGATAGCTGTGGCTGCTATCAACCACTATCAGCCTGCCATTGTATTGTACGGGCTCAGAGGCTGCAGCTCTTCACACACGCCTATCATTCCAGCTGCAGAAATCCACAGGTTCTTGCCACTGGAATGTGCAGGCTGTACTAATCATCCATGTCAATGCAGAATATGAAAATTAATACACCAAGTTCATTTTCCGTGTTTATTTATTTGAGAATATCACCTTTGTTTGTATACACTGTTTAATTGTAGATACCTTCCTCTTCAAATATGTTCAAAAATGAAACAATTTCCATGGAGTGTACCTTATTTTTCACATGGCTGTTTATATTTCCCATGAAGTATGCTCTTTTTTAAAATCCACAAGTCTCTGGAATTGGCACTGTTAATCAAACGTCACCATCCCAAATTTGTATATGTCATCCAAGCCTAATAAAGAAATAATATTTTCATATTTGCACCAATGCTAACACAACACAGTGAGCTATTTTAATTAAACCTGACTGATTCACACCATCCCCTGTGGCAGATAGTCTATCATTAATTTATAGCACATTTCTAATTACTCAACATAGGTATATAATTAAATAAATTTGCTGCATGGCATCACATTACATTTCAATGGTATGTTTTTTAGCCATTGAGTTTGCACTGGGTGTTACAAAGAGGAACACACATGCCTGATTAGAAATCACAGACCTTACATTACGGTGTTGGGGTCAGCATCCGTGAGCTCTAACATTGGTCTGAAACAGACCAAATATGATACAACAGTCAATACAAGGTTAAAGCAGAGGAACAATCAAACCAACCCAATCAAACCAAATTCAATGCATAGGTTAACAACACACATACACAGAGAAAGGCAGGATGGTAGTTCATAAGATAATTAATTTTCAATAAGGAAAGAACAAGCAATTGCCAGAAAAGTCTGCAGTAGTGGAAACAAGCTAGGGGCTAAATTCATTATCTATTCCTTACAATTAGTTTAGGATTGCATGAAAATAGAACTAAAGGTGAAGTCCCTCGCTGCTACCAGCATCTTCACTCTTCTGCTCCACACCTGTTGGTGTTCGGCCTATTTGACTGGACAGCGCAAGTTTACATCACCCGCAGAAGAGCAGTCATCCTGGCACACTGACAGTGTTCCAGAATGAACCTAAAAAGTCCCTGTGCTGTCTGCAGTGTTAATTTTGTCAACAAAAATGTTGTCGTCATAATGTTCATCAGAGGCTTTTTTACAGTGGCGAAAACAAAACTAAAAGTACAGCAAATTTTCGTCAACTTATGAAAACTATGACAAAAATAGAATCCGTATTCATTAAGTAACGAAAACGGGAAGTTAATGGCAAGGAGGGTCTTATGCTGACTCCAGCTCTGCTGGCATATTTACCTCACTCAGCACAGCTGACACGGTGTGCACAGTGACAGGCAGCATAGCTCCAGGCAGTGTGAATTTCAGCCCCTCTTCCTCCTCTCTCCCAGTCAGATGCAGGGCAGATGATGGCCCTTCATTTCTGATCCCCCCCCGCCCGCCCAAAGGCCAATCCCTTCCTACAGAGTCCCACCTCCAGTCTAGCATTTTACCATTGAACTGAAGGCGAGTGAGGTGAGGGAGAGCCTGGGAGGAGTTGAGTAAGACCAGAGAGAGGCGCTGAATGATACCAGGGGACAGGGCTAGCAGGCACAGGATCTGGAACGGCATAGCACAGATGACAATCCTCATTGGAAGGTAGGACATGGATTAGATGCCTCATTCTATGTGATTGTATGTTTTCTGATTATACAGCCTGCAGCTGCTACATGTACACCATGGGGACCCTCATGAGGAATAGTTGGGGACAGAAAGGGGGACTTAAAGCAGGATAAAAGAGAAGGGGACATGGGGACAGAGAAAAGGAGATGGGGACAAAACAGAAGATATTGACAATAAGGCCCCTTTCACACAGTGTGGGCTTTACTCAGTGGGGGATCTGTCCGCTGAGTGGTGAAAGGCCGCTCTTGGGAAAGACCTACTATACCTGTATTGTTACTTTTTGAGTGAAGTAGATGCAAATATTCAGCAGAGGACAAGTGCACGTGACCTCATAAGTTTAAGAGGTCACATTTTTGATAAGCGGATGATGTATGTTCTGTCTTGGTGATGGTATACTGCAGTTGGTGTTTAGTTTAGTTAACTAAAATACAATGACTAAAACTAAAATGGCATTTCAGTCAAAGACTTTAGCCGCGTACACACGGGGCGGACTGTCTGGCCAACTTAGTCCGTCAGACAATCCGACGGACAGTCCGTCATACTTTCGAATGAACGGACTTGACCACACACACCACTTTTTGAGCGGACTAATACGGCGTACTAAGTCCGCCATACTATCCGCCCTACTTTTGAAATGAACGGACTCGCCCACACACGCGGAGGAAAGTCCGCTCATTTCGAGCGCGTCTCCAGGTAGGCGGGGCCCGCGAGGGAGACGTCGCTGGCCCAGCCGCCTAGAATGAACTTAAAGGGGAACCCCAACGCCGAAAAAAATCAGCGTGGGGGTCCCCCCCAAGTCCACAACAGACCCTTGTCCGAGCACGCTAGCCGGCCGGCCAGGAAAGGGGGGCGAGCGAGCGCCCCCCCTCCTGAGCCGTACCAGGCCGCGTGCCCTCAACATGGGGGGGTGCCTTGGGGAAGGGGGGGCCGCGCGGCCCCCCCACCCCAAAGCACCTTGTCCCCATGTTGATGAGGACAAGGGCTTCTTCCCGACAACCCTGGCCGTTGGTTGTCGGGGTCTGCAGGCGGGGGGCTTATCGAAATCCGGGAGCCCCCTTTAATAAGGGGGCCCCCGGATACCGGCCCCCCACCCTATGTGAATGAGTATGGGGTACAATGTACCCCTACCCATTCACCTGTAAAATAAAAGTACCAAAAAAAACTCAACACACGAGATAAAATACTTTATTGCACAGCTCCGGGGGTCTTCCGTCTTCGGGGGTCTTCTCGCCGGACTCCTCCGCTATCTTCTTGTAGCTCTTTTGCTAGCAGAGGAGTCCGGCTTTCTTCCTCGCCGCCGGCCTCTTCTCCCGTCTTCGGGGGTCTTGTCCCCCTCTTCGGTTCTTCTGCCGGGCCACCGCGCCTTCTTATAGCTCTTTTACAGGCGGTGGCCCGGTCTTCTGTCGCCGCCGCCGCCGCCGCCTTCCGTTCTTCTTCTTCTTCTTCTTCTTCTCCAGGAGATGTTGCCTCGACGATCTCTCCGGCCGGAATGCCAGGGACGCACTGCACGGCCACTTATATAGGGACAAGGGGCGGTGTCACATGGCTTTATGTCACATGGGTTGCATTTATTTAATGGATGGGTCAGGCAACCAATGCAGTGACCTTTGGATGGCTAAACAATTCCTACAACCTGTCATTCTCTCTGGCTTTAGAATGAATATATTTTTTCATAATGCTGTCTTTACTGAGATAGAGGATCATAAACATGGAAGTGTGCACACATTCATAATAGGAGCACAGGCACATAATTATCAGAATCTTCTAGTTTTTTTCTTCCTTACAACAGCATTATAGATGACTGTAGAAGAACAGCTTTAGGTGAAGGGGTCCATGACTTGGTTCTTCATTATTAATACATGCCATTTTGTCTGAACACAATTTCGTATCCTTCCAACTACCTTCCCACTCCCTTCCTTTTAGTTGGTGTTACTAGCTATTTCCCACCCGGCCAATGTACACATACGGCCAGGTGGGAGCTCTCTACTTCTGAGTGGACGTTCCTGAACGTCCTTCAGAAGTAGGGGGATCACGCGCACGCGTGCCCACGCAGCGGCACGATCCCGATGCGCTCGTGTCACCCGGACACGGCGTATCTTGGATCGGCAGGAGGGCTCTGTGATTGGCCCTCCTGATCACATGACGGCCGTGTCCAATCACGGCCGTCATGTGATGTAAACAAACAGGCGGTTGCTAGGCAATCGGCTCTCCTCTCCTCACACGGAAGTCGTCGCTTCACACGGAAGTCGTCACTGAGGAGAGGAGAGCGGATTGCTGCAGCCGACTGGTGATCAGTGAGTATGAGCTGTTTTTTACAGTTTTTTACTCACTGATCACCAGTCTAGTGAAAACACACATGTCACCACACAGTGTAAACACAATGTCCCCACACATGTCCCCAAAACACACATGTCCCCAAATAATAAACGCATATGTCCCCAAAAAACACATGTCCCCAAATAATAAACGCACATGTCCCCAAAAAACACATGTCACCAAATAATAAAAGCACATGGCCCCAATAATAAAAACACACGTCCCCCACATATGTCCCACTAAAATCACATGTCCCAATGATTATCTGCACACATATGTCCGTGATCACTTGCACACATATGTACATGCTCATTTGCGTACATATGTCCGTGATCACACAAACCAATTATTATACACTTAACTGAATTTTTTTTACCAAAGACATGTAGCAGAATACATTTTGGCTTAAATTTATGACAGAATTCGATTTTATTGGATTTCTTTTAAAATAGAAAGAAGAAAATATTGTTTTTTTTCCAAATTTCTGCTCTTTTTTCGCTTATATCGCAAAAAATAAAAAACGGAGTCATGAATAAATACCACCAAAATAAAGCTCTATTTGTGCAAACAAAATGATACAAATTTAATTTTGGTACAGTGTAGCATGACCGCGCAATTGTCATTGAAATTGCGAGAGCGCTGAAATTTGAAAATTGAGCTGGGAAAGAAGGGGGTGAAAGTTCCCTGTATTGTAGTGGCTAGAGACAGGATGGAGTTTAAGGTATTTTAGCCCTCTTTTTTTTTTTTTTTTTTTTTATGGTAAGAAATGTGATGAGAAATGACCACCCCAAACAGTATAGTGCACTAAACCTATAGTGGTAAAAAAGGGAGTCAGAACATTCAGTGCCTTCACAGAGGCCCTGTCCTCGGTGGGGATTACCTTCCTGGGAAATTAACCAGTAATCGAATCAAAATAATTGGGCGCAGAAAAACTACTCTAAGGCTGCTTTCACACTGGGGCGGTATTCAGGCGTTACAGCGCTAAAAATAGCGCCTGTGTAACGCCTGAAAAAAACCGGCCCCTTTAACTCCAGTGTGAAAGCCGGAGGGCTTTCACACTGGAGCGATGCGCTGGCAGGACGGTGAAAAAAGTCCTGCCAGCCGCATCTTTGCAGCGGTGAAGGAGCGGTGTATTCACCGCTCCTAAACTGCTCATACCCATTGAAATCAATGGGACACCGCGGCAATACCGCCGGCAAAGCGCCGCTGCAGCAGCGCTTTGCGGGCGGGTTTAACCCCTTTTCGGCCGCTAGCGGGGGTTAAAACCACCCCGCTAGCGCCCGCACACCGCCGCTAAAACGACGGTAAAGCGTCGCTAAAAATAGCGGCGCTTTACCGCCGACGCTGCTCCCGCCCCAGTGTGAAAGCAGCCTAACCAGCATATACCATTAACCATAAGAATACATATGCACACCAATTTGGAAATAATTCAAGCTTTATATAAGAAAAGATTAATAATAGTACATGCATCCAATGTACAAACAAGTATTATCATCAAAGAGCCCAATAGGAGTCCTGGTGGAATTTTTCACATATACAGTACCTGGATAAATATATAGTTATTAATAGAGATATCTACAGATGAATGTTACAGCAAAGTCCAATTGCAGGGGCCCCTGGGGATAATCATGACGTGGCATCCAACTTTTTTGAACATGAAGATAAGATCATTAGTGATGGGGAGATCCTCCAACTGTTGTCCAACCACCCTGCAATGCAACTTCTCACAGGCAAGAAACTGTGGTGTGACACTGGAACTTAGAGTCAGCCTATCTACTCGGTGCTATTTATATTCTGACATGCAACTGGACCTCTAAATGCCAGAACCGGCCTTCTTCTAGCCTATGCAGGTTATCAAGCCCTAAGATAAAACTAGCTATAGAATCCCAGAGAGGACAACAGGAGCTGCATAGAAACATACAGTACCTCAGACCTAGCTATCTGGCACTGTGCAAGTGAAATAATAACAATAGGACAGAGACAAGTTTCTCACTAGGATTCAAATCGCAATGTAATGGGCAGCTACAGTTAACCGTTTCCTGACCAGCGCACGCCGATGTATGTTGGCAGAATGGCACGGGCAGGCATATTGGAGTACAGGTACGTCCAATCTTTAATGCCTCCCTGCCATCGGGAGCGCGCCGCCGGACCCCCATGAATCAGGTCGCGGGTCCCGTGGACTCGATCGCCGCGGGCATACCCGCGATCTTTTCACGGGGCGGCTGAACGAGGAAATGCCGTTGTGAACAGCATTCTCCCTTTCTGCCTAACAACTAGTGACGCTGATCTCTGCTCCATGTGATTGGAGCAGAGATCAGTGTTCACTAAATGAAAGCACAGCCCCCAACAGTTAGTCACACACCCCTAGGAACACTTAACCCCTACACTTCCACCCACTGGTTAACCCCTTCACTACCAGTGTCATTTGCACAGGAATCAATGTATTTATATAGCAGTGATTGCTGTATAAATGACAATGGTCCCAAAAATGTGTCAAAAATGTCCGATGTGTCCACCATAATGTCACAGTCATAAAAAAAATCACTGATCGCCGCCATTACTAGTAAAAAAAAAAAATATTAATAAAAATGCCATAAAACTATCCCCTATTTTGTAAATGGTATAACTTTTGCGAAAACCAATCAATAATCGCTTATTGCAATTTTTTTTACAAAAATATGTAGAAGAATACGTATCGGCTCTATTTTTGTTTATAGCTCAAAAAATAAAAAATGCAGGGGTGATCAAATACCACCAAAAGAAAGCTCTATTTGTGGGAAAAAAAGGACGTAAATTTTGTTTGGGAGCCACACCGCACGACCGTGCAATTGTCAGTTAAAGCGACGCAGTGCTGAATCGCAAAAAGTGGTCTGGTCTCTGACCAGCAAAATGGATCGGAGCTGAAGTGGTTATACAGCCAGAACACAGAAACAATTACCTAATAGTCTCTTCTTCTGGTCTCGATAAAATACAATGTGGACATGTGGTTCCCCCCCTCTCCATTTGTCATGACATTCTGATCTTATGCACAGCAGTGAGTTTGCTTACTAGTTTGGACATGAGGATTGACTTTGGATATGGTCAAAATTAAACATTTTGTTTCTTCTAAAGTGTTTTTTTTTAATATTGATATTTTGTTTTTGTTTTTTTGTTTTTTTTTTCAAAGTAGACAGAAGAAAAATGTATTTAAAGCGGGGTTCCACCCTAAAGTGGAACTTCCCGCTGATCGGAACCCTCCCCCCTCCGGTGTCACAATTGGCACCTTTCAGGGGGGAGGGGGGTGGAGATACCTGTCAAAGACAGGTATTTACACCCACTTCCCGGCATAGACTGCCGTGGGAGTCTATGCCTCTTCCTGTCCTGCCGCGCTGTCTGCTGGGACACACACGGGTCCCAGAGACAGCGCGGAGAATTCCTATTGCGCTGCGCGACTCGCGCATGCGCAGTAGGGAACTGGGAAGTGAAGCCGATTCGCTTCACTTCCTGATTCCCTCACCTAGAATGGTGGCGGCAGCAGCCGAGAGCCGAGCGATCGATCGGCCTCGGCTGCCAGCATCGCTGGACCCCGGGACAGGTGAGTGTCCATTTATTAAAAGTCAGCAGCTGTAGTATTTATAGCTGCTGGCTTTTAATATTTTTTTCCCCAGTACAGTCCCGCTTTAAGTTGGTCTGTATTAAAGTGATACTAAAGTCTTGTGTTTTTTTTTTTTTTTTTGTTTAATAACAAACACGTTTTACTTGTCTGCTCTGTGCAGTGGTTTTGCACAGAGCAGCCCAGATTCTCCTCTTCTTTGGTCCCTCGCTGGTGCTTCTGGCCCCTCTCTCTTGCTAAATGCCCCCACAGCAAGCAGCTTGCTATGGGTGCACCCAAGCCGAGCCGCTGATCTGTCTGTCTATTCAGACACGGAGCTGCAACTCGGCCTCTCACCTCACTCATCATTGGCTCACTGACTTCGATTGACAGCTGTGGGAGTCAATTGCGCCCACTGTGTTTCTGAGTCAATCGAGGTACAGTCCCGGACAGCGGAGTCTCTCGTGCAGCATCACTGCCTTTTAGAATGACTAGAATATTACAGAGCTCTAATGTTATTTTTAACAGTAAGTAAGTAGACTTTTGGTTAACAACTGTCTCTCACAATTTAAGTGGGAAAGCAAGACCACCATACAAGTTTATGGTGTGCTGAGTCTCAAGCATTCCACACAAAACTTGCAATGGTTGTGGTCAGATTGTGTCTGCATTAATTACCTCTTAGCCCTTGTACATACGGTCAGACATTCCGACAACAAAATCCGTCAGATAAATTCCGACGGATTTAGTCCGGAAGTGGTGTTGCATACACACGGTCGGACAAAGTTGTCGGAATTTCCGGTTGACAAGAACGCGGTGATGTAAACCGCGTACGACTAGAAAAGGGAAGTTCAGAACCACGTCTGGCACCCTTTGGGCTCCTTCTGCTGATCTTGTGTTTATCGCATGTTTGTAGAAGTTTGATAAGAGACGATTCGTGCTTTTCAGATTTGTGCTTCAGATCGTTACTGCTCTTCAGTTTGTGCTTGTTGGTGTGTATCTGATTATCAGTGCGTGTAGTCAGTTTGTATTTGTTGGTCATTGTGGACTGTATCTTGGTATATAGTACGCTTTGATTTACAGTGCTTATTGTCCGCTCGTTTCTGGTTTTCAGTTCGTTCTTTCAGGCCTTGCTGTATATGGTGCCTTCTGTTGTCCATTCTGACCAAGCAACCGTAGAGTTCAGGCTGTGCAGGGGCTTGGTGTTGGGCTTTTAGCTTTGACACAAGCCCAGTCCATGAACAGGGCGAGGAGTAGTTCGTAGACCAAGAATTGGTTGCTCCAGCGTGACCAGTTCTCGCACATGCCTTTGCTTCGTGAGATCCGGGAGAATAATCCTGATGATTTCAGGAATTATCTCCGGATGACAGACCCCGTTTTCCCCGTCTGCTGGCTTTGCTTATATCAGCAGGCAGGATACCTGCATGCGGCAAGCCATCACTCCAGAGCAGAAGCTCATCGCCACGTTGCGCTACTTGGCAACAGGGAGAAGTCTTCAGGACCTCAAGTTCTTGACAGGCATCTCCCCCCAGGCTCTGGGAATCATTATTCCAGAGACCTGTTCTGCCATCATACAGGTCCTGCAGAAGGACTATATTAAGGTAAGTTTTCTCCTTTCTCCTTTAACATCACATTCTCCTTTCTCCTTTAACATCACATTCTATGTATTTAATGTTTGCTAATGTATTGGATTTATTTCCTCATTCCCTAATTACCATGAATGCAATATGCTGCAATTGATATGTGCCCCTTTGTCCTCCTGCATGCTGGAAGCTTTTCAAGTTCCTTTTTTGTCCTTCATGCATATTTGCCTTCACTAACTTCCCCAGCATGCTCTTCTGGGCCCATCAACCTATAGCCTAGTCACTTAGCAATGTATTTTGTCAGCTCCATAGTATTGCTTTCCCCTAAACACCCCCTAAAATGAGTACAAATGTTATGTGTGTGCTTAAATTCATGCAGAGTGCCAGAGTTTTTTTGGGGGGGGGGTCAAATTCATTAGGAACCCCCCTTCCCCCAACTGCTAGGTCAGCTGATGGCAATCCTCTATCTGCCGACTTTGTCAAACCCAATACCCACTATACCTACCTTTTTTCTGGTCTGATTTATGGATGAATTCGCCAAAGCATGTAGTACGTTTTTTCTCCTATTATTATCTTGATAGGTAATAGCAGAATGTCAAAATGTACTTCCACTTGTTCCTTTTTTTTTGTATTATGACACTTCTTACCTGTCCCGTGGGTTGCCAATAGTGTAAGTAAGGAGGGGCTGGCCAAAGTATCACACATTATTTCTGCATTCAGCTCTCAATGAAGTGGAGAGGGTTACCTGTCCAAAACATCGCCCCCCCCCCCTAATTTTTTGCAATGAGCCATCAGATGGGGGGGGGGGGGGTTGAGGAATCTGATAAGGGGACCTTATACTTTAGGCTTTAAATACTCATTTCCAAAAATGTTATACTGATCTTGGTAAAAAAATGTTTGTGTCTAATCTACTTGCAATGTTGATGTGCAAAATGACAATTTTTTTTGCTTGTTTGACTCCACAGTTTCCTTCAATGCCACAGGATTGGCAGACTGTGGCCTCCCACTTTGCCAGCTGTTGGGACTTTCCCAATTGTGGAGGTGCAATTGGAAACACGTCTGTATCGTCCCACACCCCAACTCAGGGTCCCACTATTATAATTACAAGGGGTATAATAGTATCGTGATGTTGGCGGTGGTGTCAGCGACATATGACTTCCTGTATGTGGACGTGGAGAAAAATGGCCGTATGTCGGATGGTGGCGTTCTACTGGCGTCTCCAGAGTGGCAGTCTGGGCTTGCCACCTCCAGAGGAGAATGTCGAAGGACTCCCCTTCTTTTTCGTCGTGGATGAGGCGTTTATTCTGGAAAATCATCTGATGCGGTCTTTCCCGATGAGGACCCTCACCCCGGATCAGAGGATCTTTAATGTGCGGCTGGCCAGAGCCAGAAGAGTAGTGGAGAACACTTTCGGGATAATGGCCAGACGGTTCCAACTATTTTTGACTCCAATCCACATGGCGTAATATAAACTAAATCATATGCGTTCTGCGCAATTAAAAAAAAAAACATTCAGCAAACTATGTGGCCTCAGTTGGGCCTGATGCAGACTTGCCGGAAAATGTCAACCTCACGGCTCGTGAAGCTGCTTGTCCTGGCTTGCCCCACTAAAGCGCCCGCAAGGTCAGATCCAGATATGTGGAGTACTTTGTGGGTAGGGGGGCCATTGATATGCCAGATAATGTCTGAGAGGCATTTTCGTAATAAATTTTTCTTTGAAACTCCAGTAATCTTTGTATTCATTTACTGCTTGGCTTTATTTTAGGTGTCTCCTAGGTTTTATTTGGGGTTATTTTGGGCCTTTTTCTACAACAGTGCAAACCCAATTTCAGAGCGAGTTGAGGTGACAGTTTCTTCTTCAGATATTCTTATGATGTTGTGGGTCTGCTACACACACGCCTTGTTTTTGTTGATAATGTATGTAGTGCATTACCGACAAAAATATTGATCATTTTCAGCACCATGGCAGAAATATGTGGGGTCATGAAAATGGCGTGATTGGGGAAATGTAAACATCACTGTGGGTGTTATTTATTACTAAAGGCAAATCCACTATGCACTACAAGTGCACTGCAAAAGTGCACCTGAAACTGCACTTGGAGTGCAAAGTAGATTTGTCTTTAGTAAATAACAACCATTGTCACAGAAAACAACAACTTTACTACAAATACTGCTTTTGCGCATTGAAAAAGGAAGCCACACATTGTTGATAATTTAACTTTTTACTCAAAGCACATTCACATGTGCGTTTAAAAAAGGGTTTTACAACAAACCAACATATTTAGTGTATATATATAGCCTGACAGAATCACAGTTTCCTGCCCTCCACCTTACAACAAAAAAAAAGGCCCAGGAAGGGGAGAAACATGGAGGAGTCAGTGGCTGCTTTGATTTGGCAGGCTACTGCGGTACTCACAAACACCCCTAATGTCCAGGAGGCCTTTGCGTGTATGACAGCCAGCAAAATGCAAGAAATGGAGGAGCGCCAACGCCTAATCTGTGAGGAGGTCATATTTCAGGCCCTAAATAAGGGAGTGTGGGGCCAACTCACCAATAAAGGTCACGTATGTGAGTTGGACCATACTCCTCCTCCACCACCTCCTGCAGAACCTCCAACACCACAGGCTGGAAGGAAGCATGCAAGAAAGTCTTGAGAGCAATGGTCTGGGTTCAGTCTGGCCTGGCAAAAGACGCAGGCTGTTGTAAGACCACAGCCACGGGACATACCTGTCATCTGCTGCTGCTCCCGATCTCTCAGAGTCCTGGACCGGATTTTGCTCCCTATTGAATGGACTCCTCAGGCTACCAATTTTGCCTGTCAAATAATTGATGTCTGCCCTGGGGTACAAAGGCTTCATCAATTTAAACAGTTTATCCAGCATTTATCCTTCCTCTTTATTTTGTTATGACCCCTAATACATTTGTATTTTTTTTTTTGACAAATACTTGGCTATTTATTTTAGTTCAAAAATAGGCAGGTACATTTCAAAAATACAATGTCAAATTAACAAGGGACACCAACACCAACCAACCTCTTTTGATGTTAAAAATACAAGATAATAATGGTGTTGTGGTAACTTGACACACAAAACGACAAAAAAATTATGGTGATCACTATAAAAAAATTATAATTCAGAAGATCTTGAGAAAAAAAAAGTAGATCACTATAAAAAAAAAAAACGAATAAACATTATTCTGAAGATCTGGAGAAAAAAAAAGAAGAAGATTATTCAGGAGATCATGAGAAATAATAAGAAATCAGTTTGTCAGAACTTTGGGTGAATATCAGCAGCAAAGCAACTTCATTATTCTAGCATTATAAAAAAGAAGAGCTGCACTGCATTGAAAGATTTCAAAATTTGCAGCGTGACGAATGTTCTAGCTCCATTATGAATGCTAGTTTTAGACCGGGCGCTTCCGTCTCGTAATTGATTCAAAGCATGTGTAGAATTTTGTGTCTCGGATTTGTGAATTTTCTATGGGAAATGTTCGATATGAGCTTGTTGTCGGAAATTCCGACCGTGTGTATGCTCCATCGGCCATTTGCTGTCTGAATTTCTGATAACAATGTTTTTTTGTCAAAAAAATTTGAGAACCTGCTCTCTAACATTTGTTGTCGGAGCATACACTCGGTCGGACTTTCCGACAACAAGCTCACATCGAACACTTCCCATCAAAAATTCTAGCCTGTTGAATGCAGACTGTTGTGATATGTAGGCCTGAGTCCTACAGCGCCTTGAAAAAGTTTTCACACCCCTTGAAATTTTCCATATTTTGTCATGTTACACCCAAAAACGTAAATGTATTTCGTGGGATCTTATGTGATAGACCAACACAAAGTGGCACATAATTGTGAAGTAGAAAGCAATTGGTACATTGTTTTGTAAAAAAAAAAGTGTGGTGTGCATTTGTATTCAGCCCCCGAGTCAATACTTTTGCAATTACAGCTGAAAGTCTTTTTGGGTATGACTCTACCAGCTGTGCACATCTAGAGAGTGAAATTTTGCCCATTTTGAAATAGCTCAAGCTCTCTCAGGTTGGATGGAGAGCATAAGTAAACAACCATTTTTAAGTCTTGCCACAGATTCTCAATTGGATTTAGGTCTGGACTTTGACTGGGCCATTCTAACACATGAATATGCTTTGATCTAAACCATTCTAGCTCTAGCTGTATGTTTGTTTAGAGTCATTGTCTTGCTGGAAGGTGAACATCTGCCATAGTCTGAAGTCTTTAGCAGACTCTAACAGGTTTTCTTCCAAGATTGCCCTGTATGTGATTTTTAACCATCTTCCCTTCAACTCTGACTAGATTCCCTGTCCCTGCTGAAGAAAAGCATCCCGCAGCATGATGCGTCCACCACCATGGGGATGGTGTGTGCAGGGTGATGTGCAGTGTAAGTTTTCCACCACACATAGAGTTTGGCTTTACGGCCAAAAAGTAAAACTTTGGTCTCATCTGAAAAAAGCACCTTCTTCCACATGTTGTGTCCCCCACATGGCTTCTCGCAAACTGCAAACAATACTTCTTATGGCTTTCTTTCAACATTGGCTTTCTTCTTGCCACTCTTCCATGAAGACCAGATTTGTGGAGTGCACAACTAATAGTTGTCCTGTGGACAGATTCTCCCACCTAAGATGTGGAACTCTGCAGCTCCTCCAGAGTTACCATGAGCCTCTTGGCTGCTTCTATGATTAATGCTCTCCTTGCCTGACCTGTCAGTTTAGGTGGACGGCCATGTCTTAGTAGGTATGCAGTTGTGCCATTCTCTTTCCATTTTCAGATGATAGATTGAACAGTGCTCCATGAGATGTTCAAAGCTTGGGATATTTTTTTTATAACCTAAACCTGCTTTAACTTTTCCACAAATGTATCTCTGACCTGTCTGGTGTGTTCTTTGGCCTTCATGATGCTGTTTGTTCACTAAGGTTCTTTAACAAACCTCTGTGGACTTAACAGAACAGCTGTATTTATACTGCGATTAAATTACACACAGATGGACTCTAGGTTATGAAGGCAATTGGTTCCACTAGATTTTAGTTAGGGGTATCAGATTAAAGGGGGCTGAATACAAATGCATGTCACACTTTTCAGATATTTATTTGTAAAAAATGTTGAAAACCATTTATCATTTTCCTTCCATTTCACAAATATGTGCCACTTTGTGTTTGTCTATCCCATAAAATCCCAATAAAATACATTTATGTTTTTGGTCGTAACATGACAAACTGTGGAAAATATGATAATTTTTCAAGGCACTGTATGTGGCCTAGTACAGGATAGACCAAACTGCCCCATCTGGTAATTGGAGGATAAACTCCTGAGACAGAAGAGCCTGAATCAACTGATTGGCACCCTTCCTTGTCATGTTATACTGTCCACTATGGCCATGGATCCACCCCCAGGTAAATGCAAGCCTTCTCCCTGCTGGAGGTGGACCCACACTTACCAAATTATCTTGTCTGCAAAGATCTCGACCATAGGTTGGTGGCAGTATCCTTATGTGCCAGGTCATAGGTTTTATGAAAGATTGAGGAAAGAAGAGAAGAGAAGTATTCTGAAGTCATCTGGAATTTTCTGGGGGTATCTAAACCTTGCAGGAAACAGGGACTGTCTGCATGTATTGATCGTGAGTTCAAAGGATGCATGGTCACTTGGAGTTATGAAAGAGTCCTGAAAGAGAAAATATTTCATACACTGTGAAAACGCTTGATAGTGAAGGGAAACTCTTCATTCTTCCAGATCCCAGATTCTATTTTTGAAGATGGCTACTGTTGTCTTGAGTGTGCACAAGTTGAAAGTTGCTGGACTGTAGAAACTGTTCAAGTGAAGACCCTCATTAAATCTTGAGAGACTTTGTATGTTAGAGACAGTTTAAATGTAGTTATCATCAGCGTAAGCAAACTTCAGCCACTGTGGCTGCAACGGTGGTATCCACACACCTCAGCTACATTGGGAGCTCTTTTACAGTAGTCATAGGTCTAACAGGGATGTATTCAGGGATTATGTCCTAAGGGGAACAAAGTGTTACCCCCCAGGTAGTAGGGCTTTGGTCACTACACAAATGTGATGCTCAATTGTATTTGAATTGTGTTGCTGCACATTTGATGGTGTTCTTTCTCAGTTCCAGGTAGAATCAAAGGAGAACTTTAATCAAGACCTTTTACTTACTATTATGCTCCATATAGAAGGTCAGATATTCCGACAACAAAATCCTTTGTTTTCTTTCCGACGGATGTTGGCTCAAACCTATCTTGCATACACACAGTCGCACAAAGTTGTCAGAATTTCCAATCGTCAAGAATGCAGTGACATACACCGCGTACGACGGGACTATAAAAGGGAAGTTCAGCACCACGTGCAGCACCCTTTGGGCTCCTTCTGCTGATCTTGTGTTTATTGCGTGTTAGTAGGTTTGTTTTGAGACGATTCACGCTTTTCAGACTAGTGCTTCAGATCGTTACTGCTCTTCAGTTTGTGCTTGTTGGTGCGTATCTGCTTATCAGTGCGCGTAGTCAGTTTGCATTTGTTTGTCATTGCGAGCTATTTCTATAGTACCGTCTTTGATTTACAGTGCGTTATTGTCTGCTCGTTGTTGATTTTCATTTCGTTCTTTCAGGCCTTGCTGTTTATCAGTGCTTTTTGTTAGTCCGTTCTGACCAGCCAACCGTTTCGAAGCCATGTTGCTTGTACGTACTCGTCGTAGAGTTCGTACTGTGCAGGGGCTTGGTGTTGGGCTTTTAACTTTGACCCAAGCCCAGTCCATGTACAAGGTGAGGAGGAGTTCAAGGAGCAAGAATTGGTTGCTCCAGCGTGACCAATTCTCACACATGCCTTTGCTTCGTGAGATCCGCCAGAATAATCCTGATGATTGTCTGACGTCTGTTGGCTTTGCTGTCCCCTTATATCAGCAGGCAGGATACCTGCATTAGGCAAGCCATCACTCTGGAGCAGAGGCTAGTTGCCACATTGCGGTACTTGGCAACAGGGAGAAGATTTCAGGACCTCAAGTTCTCCACAGGCATCTCCCCCCAGGCTCTGGGGATCATTATTCCAGAAACCTGTTCTGCCATCATTCAGGTCCTGCAGAAGGACTATATTAAGATAAGTTGTATCCTTTAACATCACATTCTTTGTATTTAATAGACATGTGCATTCGTTTTCGTCCGAATGCATTTTCGTCCGAATTTCAGCTATTTTCGTTTTCGTTTTGACAAACGATAACGAAAGCACAAAATCCGAAAAACGAAAGATCCGACATAAATAAATGCTTTATTTTCGTTTTCATTGTTACAACAGTTCGATATAGAATAGGAGATTCGACATGACTCTGACAACAATCTGTGTCTATAGAACCTGTGTTCGAATGTGCCTAACCTTACCTCTATTAGTCCAAGATTATATAGAGAAAATATTCGACAGAGAAAAAAGATTTGACAGAGAGAAAAGATTCTGCAAGATACTGTCCTAAAAAGTGTTTGGGGACCCGGGTCCTGCCCCAGGGGACATGTATCAATGCAAAAAAAAGTTTTAAAAACGGCCGTTTTTTCGGGAGCAGTGATTTTAATAATGATTAAAGTGAAACAATAAAAGTGTAATATTCCTTTAAATTTCGTAGGGGGGGGTTGTCTATAGTATGCCTGTGAAGGGGCGCATGTTTCCCGTGCTTAGAATTGTCCCTGCACAAAGTGTCATTTATGCAGGAAAAAAAGTCCTTTAAAATCACTCGCAGCTATAATGAATTGTCGGCTCCGTAATACAGAGAACACTCATTGAAAGTCATTGATAAAAAAATAAATAAATAAATTTTAAAAAAAAAGCGTGGGGGTCCCCCAAATTCAATTACCAGGCCCTTCAGGTCTGGTATGGATATTAAGGGGAACCCTGCCTCAAATTTAAGAAAAAATTTGACGTGGGGTTCCCCCTAAATATCCATAACCAGACCCTTCAGGTCTGGTATGGATATTAAGGGGAACCCCGCGTCAAATTCAAAAAAAAATTGACGTGGGGTTCCCCCTAAAAATCCATACCAGACCCTTTATCCGAGCACGCAACCTGGCAGGCCGCAGGAAAAGAGGGGGGGACGAGAGAGCGGCCCCCCCTCCCTCCTGAACCGTACCAGGCCACATGCCCTCAACATTGGGAGGATGCTTTGGGGGTCTGTGACCCCTCAAAGCACCTTGTCCCCATGTTGATGAGGACAAGGGCCTCATCCCCACAACCCTGGCCGGTGGTTGTGGAGGTCTGCGGGCGGGGGGCTTATCAGAATCTGGAAGCCCCCTTTAATAAGGGGACCCCCAGATCCCGGCCCCCCCCCTGTTTGAAATGGTAAGGGGGTACAAAAGTACCCCTACCATTTCACAAAGAAAGTGTAAAAAATGTTTAAATAAAACAAACACACTTTTGAAAAATTCCTTTCTTTGTGAAATGGTAGGGGTACTTTTGTACCCCCTTACCATTTCAAACAGGGGGGGGGCGGGATCTGGGGGTCCCCTTATTAAAGGGGGCTTCCAGATTCTGATAAGCCCCCCGCCCGCAGACCTCCACAACCACCGGCCAGGGTTGTGGGGATGAGGCCCTTGTCCTCATCAACATGGGGACAAGGTGCTTTGAGGGGTCACAGACCCCCAAAGCATCCTCCCAATGTTGAGGGCATGTGGCCTGGTACGGTTCAGGAGGGAGGGGGGGCCGCTCTCTCGTCCCCCCCTCTTTTCCTGCGGCCTGCCAGGTTGCGTGCTCGGATAAAGGGTCTGGTATGGATTTTTTAGGGGGAACCCCACGTCAATTTTTTTTTACATTTGACGCGGGGTTCCCCTTAATATCCATACCAGACCTGAAGGGTCTGGTTATGGATATTTAGGGGGAACCCCACGTCAAATTTTTTCTTAAATTTGAGGCAGGGTTCCCCTTAATATCCATACCAGACCTGAAGGGCCTGGTAATTGAATTTGGGGGACCCCCACGCTTTTTTATTTATTTATTTATTTATTTTTTTATCAATGACTTTCAATGAGTGTTCTCTGTATTACGGGAGCCGACAATTCATAATAGCTGCGAGTGATTTTAAAGGACTTTTGCACTTTGTGGACCATCTTATGCGGCCATTCCTAATGAGGACCCTCACCCCGGACCAGAGGGTTTTTATTTACCGTCTGGTAAAAGCCAGAAGAGTTGTGGAGAACACTTTCGGGATAATGGCCAGCCGGTTCTGCCTATTTTTGACACCCATCCACATGGTGGAATATAAACTTAACCATATAGTGCTTTCCTGCTGCATTTTGCACAATTAAAAAAAAAAATACTCACCAAACTATGTGGCCTCAGTTGGGCCTGAGACAGACTTTCCAGAACTTGCCAACCTGAGGGCACTTCAAGCAGGCCATCCTGGCTTGCCCCCCCCCCCCCAAAGCACCCACGAGAAACCGATACATGGAGTATTTTGTGGGTAGGGGGGCCATTGATATGCCAGACAATGCCTGAGAGACATTTTTTTAAATAAATGTATCTTTCAAACTGCAATAATATTTGTTTTCATTTACTGCTTGGGTTTGTTTTAGCTGTCTGCTAGCTTTTTTTTTGGTTATTTTGTGGGCCTTTTTCTTCAACAGTGCAAACCAAATTTCTGGGCGAGATGAGGTCACAGTCTCTTCTTCAGATAGTATTATTATGTTGTGGGTCTGCTACACACACACCTTGTTTTTGTTGTTAATGTATGTAGTGCATTACTGACAAAAATATTTCTAATTTTCAGCACCATGGCAGAAATGTGTGGAGTCATGAAAATGGTGTGATTGGGGCAAATTAAAAAGTACTGTGGGTGTTATTTACTAAAGACAAATCCACTATGCACTACAAGTGCACTGCAAAAGTGCAAAGTGGATTTGCCTTCAGTAAATAATATCCATTGTCACAGAAAACAACAACTTTACTACAAATACTGCTTTTGCGCATCAAAAAGGGAAGCCACACATTGTTGATAAAAAAAACTTTTTACTCAAAGCACATTCACACATGTGCGTTTATAAAAGGGTTTTACAACAAACCAACATATTTGGTGTATATAACATTAATTTTTGGTAACATTAATATAACTAACCATTTTTTAGAAAACAGGCATGTTTCAAAGCATAACATACAGAACTCAGGAACTTACAAAGTTCAACTTTGAAAAGTGAAGACAATATCCGACATTAGTATGTCCAAACTGTGTTGATATTGCCTTCATCACATGGGTTGTCACCCCTGTAAAAGCCAAATTTGGAAGATGCACACAAAAATTTGGGTTTCAAACTGGGCATTTTCCTCATGATCCCATGCCCAATGTCAACATGTGCTATCTCCCATCATGGGGGATCAATGTACATGTTTTGGGGGTGCAACCCCTTCATGTAAGACACTTTTAGTAGCGAGGAAGGGGTTGCACCCACAAAACACGTACATTGATCCCCCATGATGGGAGATAGCACATGTTGACGCACTGTGTGCATCTTCCAAATTTGTCTTTTGTCAAAATATAAAACTGTTTTTTAAAATATAAAATCGATGCTAGCTAGTTTGTGTGTTTCAGATTCTCCCTGAAACATTAATGATATTCTTCATTTTTTGTTGAACCTCATTGATGGTTTTTCTTGAGATTATCTAAATCATGGGTCTTCAAACTATGGCCCTCCAGTTGTTCAGGAACTACAATTCCCATCATGCCTAGTCATGTCTGTGAATGTCAGAGTTTTACAATGCCTCATGGGATGTGTAGTTTCGTAACAGCTGGGGGGCCGTAGTTTGAGGATCCCTGATCTAAATCGTGATTGCACCCTGTTATCTCCCCGATGAGGATCTGGGCACTTTCACTGGTAAAATGTGATTCTTCTTCCACGACATCCACATCACCTAAATATAAACCAAAAACACACCATGTATTATAAAAATGCAAGCATCCATCTATTACCTGAAGCTGTGGTCTCAGACACTCACCTGTTGTGGTGCTAATTTCACCAATTTCAACAACCTCTCCTTCCTCCTCTGCTTCTGGTTTTTGGATTTCCCCTTCTTTGGGAGGTGCGGGGCCCCTGGTGTCCTCAGACGTCCCAAGTCTTCTCTCCCCTATGAAAATTTAAAAAAGGAATACTTAGCACACCAATATTTGAGGGCAGAAATAGGAATATGAAACATTGCTTGGAAGTGTTGTATAATTGTCTTTTTTTTGGCAGAGTTCAAAGCTGAAAACATTATTTTAGAGACTTCCTAAAGCTGGAATACTTACCTGTTTTGTGCAAGTTTGACAGATGGAGACACTCCTATAGTATCCACTGTAGCACGTGTGTGGGACACCCTAATAAATAGGGTGTTCTGGTTAGTGATGGCCGAACGGTTCGCCCGGCGGTCGTTTCGCGGCGAATTTCCGACTTTCGCCGTCCGCGGGTTCGAACGCCTTTTTCCGTCGTTCGCCCCGGCGGACTTACGTGTTTAATGTATACAAGAACTTTAACCTTTCGTGACACGTTTATCATGTGTTACAGGACAACCAATTGAGACATGACAGCTCATGGACACTTGGACATTCCCCCTAACCTATAAATACACCCGATCCGGTGGCCATTTTACATTCTTTCTTCTGTCACTGTAGGGAAAGGATCCTGTGTGGAGTAGGGACAGAGAAAACGCTAGCTATTTGGTACACAAAAGTTCTTTTCAGGACTGGTATAGGTGTTAGGTCAGCAGCCTGAGTTTCTTTTGTCAGTTTAGATAAAGGGACAGAGCGCTGTATGCTGCTATTTTAGGGACAGCTCAGCCAGATTAGTCTTTCTTCATCATCATCATCATCATCATCATTAGCTGTTACTATCAGGTCCACAAAAGAGCTGTTCCAGCTAATCGTTCCAGCCTACTCTTTTTTGCCAATTTGTATAGGGACAGGCAGGAAGCAGTGTGTCAGGCAGTGAGGATAATTTTAAAGACTTGCTGTTACTATTAGTTCCACAAAGGTTCTTTTCAGGACTGGTATCAGTGGTACGGTAATAGGCTTGTACACGTATAATATTCTTTCTTCCAAATATAGAAAGAATATTATACTTGACTGCTGCCCTTCTGCTGCAGTCTGCTAATCATTCACAACTCACTTGTTCCACAAAGCTCTTTATCAGGACTGGTAACTTGGTCTGTCTAGGGTGCTACGGTACATAGGCTTGGGTGCGGTACAGTCTGCTGTTCTGTAAGGACCGCTATCGGTCCACAATACATAGGGTTGCCGTGCACTACTGCTGACCGCTGCCCTATACTGCAGCAGTCCTTCATTGGTATAGGGACTGACGTACAGTCTGCTAATCACTAACACACAACCTGCTTGGTCCACAAAAGTTCTTATAAGGACTGGTAACTTGGTATAGGGTGCTACGGTACATAGGCTTGAGTGCGGTACAGTCTGCTGTTCTGTAAGGACCGCTATCGGTCCACAATACATAGGGTTGCCGTGCACTACTGCTGACCGCTGCCCTATACTGCAGCAGTCCTTCATTGGTATAGGGACTGACGTACAGTCTGCTAATCACTAACACACAACCTGCTTGTTCCACAAAAGTTCTTATAAGGACTGGTAACTTGGTATAGGGTGCTACGGTACATAGGCTTGAGTGCGGTACAGTCTGCTGTTCTGTAAGGACCGCTATCGGTCCACAATAGATAGGGTTGACGTGCACCACTGCTGACCGCTGCCCTATACTGCAGCAGTCCTTCAGCGGTATAGGGACTGACGTACAGTCTGCTAAACACTAATACACAACCTGCTTGGTCCACAAAAGTTCTTATAAGGACTGGTAACTTGGTATAGGGTGCTACGGTACATAGGCTTGAGTGCGGTACAGTCTGCTGTTCTGTAAGGACCGCTATCGGTCCACAATAGATAGGGTTGACGTGCACCACTGCTGACCGCTGCCCTATACTGCAGCAGTCCTTCAGCGGTATAGGGACTGACGCACAGTCTGCTAAACACTAACACACAACCTGCTTGGTCCACAAAAGTTTTTATAAGGACTGGTAACTTGGTATAGGGTGCTACGGTACATAGGCCTGAGTGCGTTACAGTCTGCTGTTCTGTAAGGACCGCTATCGGTCCACAATACATAGGGTTGCCGTGCACTACTGCTGACCGCTGCCCTATACTGCAGCAGTCCTTCATTGGTATAGGGACTGACGTACAGTCTGCTAATCACTAACACACAACCTGCTTGGTCCACAAAAGTTCTTATAAGGACTGGTAACTTGGTATAGGGTGCTACGGTACATAGGCCTGAGTGCGTTACAGTCTGCTGTTCTGTAAGGACCGCTATCGGTCCACAATACATAGGGTTGACGTGCACCACTGCTGACCGCTGCCCTATACTGCAGCAGTCCTTCAGCGGTATAGGGACTGACGTACAGTCTGCTAAACACTAATACACAACCTGCTTGGTCCACAAAAGTTCTTATAAGGACTGGTAACTTGGTATAGGGTGCTACGGTACATAGGCTTGAGTGCGGTACAGTCTGCTGTTCTGTAAGGACCGCTATCGGTCCACAATAGATAGGGTTGACGTGCACCACTGCTGACCGCTGCCCTATACTGCAGCAGTCCTTCAGCGGTATAGGGACTGACGCACAGTCTGCTAAACACTAACACACAACCTGCTTGGTCCACAAAAGTTTTTATAAGGACTGGTAACTTGGTATAGGGTGCTACGGTACATAGGCCTGAGTGCGTTACAGTCTGCTGTTCTGTAAGGACCGCTATCGGTCCACAATACATAGGGTTGCCGTGCACTACTGCTGACCGCTGCCCTATACTGCAGCAGTCCTTCATTGGTATAGGGACTGACGTACAGTCTGCTAATCACTAACACACAACCTGCTTGGTCCACAAAAGTTCTTATAAGGACTGGTAACTTGGTATAGGGTGCTACGGTACATAGGCCTGAGTGCGTTACAGTCTGCTGTTCTGTAAGGACCGCTATCGGTCCACAATACATAGGGTTGACGTGCACCACTGCTGACCGCTGCCCTATACTGCAGCAGTCCTTCAGCGGTATAGGGACTGACGTACAGTCTGCTAAACACTAATACACAACCTGCTTGGTCCACAAAAGTTCTTATAAGGACTGGTAACTTGGTATAGGGTGCTACGGTACATAGGCTTGAGTGCGGTACAGTCTGCTGTTCTGTAAGGACCGCTATCGGTCCACAATAGATAGGGTTGACGTGCACCACTGCTGACCGCTGCCCTATACTGCAGCAGTCCTTCAGCGGTATAGGGACTGACGCACAGTCTGCTAAACACTAACACACAACCTGCTTGGTCCACAAAAGTTTTTATAAGGACTGGTAACTTGGTATAGGGTGCTACGGTACATAGGCCTGAGTGCGTTACAGTCTGCTGTTCTGTAAGGACCGCTATCGGTCCACAATACATAGGGTTGCCGTGCACTACTGCTGACCGCTGCCCTATACTGCAGCAGTCCTTCATTGGTATAGGGACTGACGTACAGTCTGCTAATCACTAACACACAACCTGCTTGGTCCACAAAAGTTCTTATAAGGACTGGTAACTTGGTATAGGGTGCTACGGTACATAGGCCTGAGTGCGTTACAGTCTGCTGTTCTGTAAGGACCGCTATCGGTCCACAATACATAGGGTTGACGTGCACCACTGCTGACCGCTGCCCTATACTGCAGCAGTCCTTCAGCGGTATAGGGACTGACGTACAGTCTGCTAAACACTAATACACAACCTGCTTGGTCCACAAAAGTTCTTATAAGGACTGGTAACTTGGTATAGGGTGCTACGGTACATAGGCTTGAGTGCGGTACAGTCTGCTGTTCTGTAAGGACCGCTATCGGTCCACAATACATAGGGTTGCCGTGCACTACTGCTGACCGCTGCCCTATACTGCAGCAGTCCTTCATTGGTATAGGGACTGACGTACAGTCTGCTAATCACTAACACACAACCTGCTTGTTCCACAAAAGTTCTTATAAGGACTGGTAACTTGGTATAGGGTGCTACGGTACATAGGCTTGAGTGCGGTACAGTCTGCTGTTCTGTAAGGACCGCTATCGGTCCACAATAGATAGGGTTGACGTGCACCACTGCTGACCGCTGCCCTATACTGCAGCAGTCCTTCAGCGGTATAGGGACTGACGTACAGTCTGCTAAACACTAATACACAACCTGCTTGGTCCACAAAAGTTCTTATAAGGACTGGTAACTTGGTATAGGGTGCTACGGTACATAGGCTTGAGTGCGGTACAGTCTGCTGTTCTGTAAGGACCGCTATCGGTCCACAATAGATAGGGTTGACGTGCACCACTGCTGACCGCTGCCCTATACTGCAGCAGTCCTTCAGCGGTATAGGGACTGACGTACAGTCTGCTAAACACTAATACACAACCTGCTTGGTCCACAAAAGTTCTTATAAGGACTGGTAACTTGGTATAGGGTGCTACGGTACATAGGCTTGAGTGCGGTACAGTCTGCTGTTCTGTAAGGACCGCTATAGGTCCACAATAGATAGGGTTGACGTGCACCACTGCTGACCGCTCACCTATACTGCAGCAGTCCTTCAGCGGTATAGGGACTAAGAGTTTTGTCACAGGGTCATTTAAAAAATGACATGCAGAGGAAGAGGCAGGCCCTTCCGCAGGGGTGGTAGGGGTAGGGCAGGAGCAACAGGCTTGAGCCAAAGTGGGAAGTTGCAGAAGGTGCGTTCAATTACTTTAAAGGATGCACCAGACTTGGTTGAGTGGCTCGCTCAGCCTTACTCTTCTGCACCCTCCTCATCCTCTCGATCTGCACCCTCTTCTTCACTCTCTGCTATGTGCACCCCCAAAGACACTACCACCAACAACACGACCACCACCACCACCACCACATACCTTCCGCTTGAGTCACTGGAATTATTTTCCGATCCATATCAAGAGGACATTTCTGATGCGCAGCCACTCTTGGTATTGGATCAGGAAGAGGAGGTAGCAACAAGCGCTACTCAGCAGTCTGACGCCAGTACCCAGATCAGCCCAAGGAGGAGGTTGGTCCCCGGTGTTGCTGCCTACTCTACTTATAGCGGTGGGGAAGGTGACGTTGATGATGACGTGTCTAGTGATGTCACGTGGGTGCCCACAAGAGAGGAAGAGGAGGGGAGTTCAGAGGGAGATATGGACCAGCAGATAGGGAGGAGAAGCAGCAATGACTTACATTGCACAGCAGGGACAAAGCAGACTGCAAATGTATCAGGAGCGAGTCATCGACCATGTACGGTCACATCTGGCGCTCCCAGGACACCGGCACATGGCTCCGCAGTGTGGGCTTTTTTTAACGTGTCCGCTGCTGACAATAGCGTTGCCATCTGCAATCTTTGCAGTCAACGCGTTAGTCGCGGTAAGCCCAATACTCACCTAGGGACGACCGCCTTAAGAAGGCACATGAGCAGCCATCACCGAGCCCAGTGGGAGCAACGGAACACACAAAGCCACACTGCAGGCTCTCACCGTCCAGCCTCGTCTTCTACTTCTCCTTCTCCTCTCTCCTCACAATTGTCCTCCACTCCACCTTCCATCACGCCAAGCTCACATTTTTCTGCAAAAAGGCAGGCTTCCGTGGGCCTAATGTTTGAGCGTAAAAAAATGATGACGCCGGATAACCCTCTTGCCCAACGGTTGGCGGCTGGCTTGTCAGAACTCATAGCCCGCCAACTACTGCCATATAAACTGGTGGACTCGGAGGCCTTTCGCAAATTTGTGGCCATTGGAACACCACAATGGAAGGTCCCAGGAAGGAAGTATTTCTCAGAGAAGGGCATCCCAGAGCTATATGGCCATGTTCAGCGGCAAGTGAATGTATCTCTGGCACACAGTGTCGGTGCCAAGATACATCTGACCACAGACACGTGGTCTAGCAAACACGGGCAGGGAAGGTATATCAGTTTTACTGCCCACTGGGTGAACCTTCTGACGGCCGTCAAGCATGTAACCCGTGGCACCCGTGTAGATTTGGTTTTACCGCCACGGATTGCATGCAGGCCTGACTCTTCTTCTCCTCCTCCTACTCCATCCTCCTCCCTCTCCTCCTCAGCTGCCTCCTCCTTTTCCGCTGCTAGCGTCTCTTCCACTGCACCGCCCAAGCTCCCCAGAACCTATTCCACATGCCAGGTGAGACGTTGCCATGCCGTGCTGCGTCTGTTGTGCCTGGAAGCAAAGAGCCACACTGGCCCGGCACTCCTTTCAGCTTTGCGTTCACAGGCAGATGAGTGGCTAACACCGCTCAATTTGACAGTTGGTAAAGTGGTGTGTGACAACGGTGCCAATCTGCTTAGCGCATTGAAACAGGGCAAAATCACGCACGTGCCGTGCATGGCACACGTCTTAAACTTGGTCGTGCAGCGATTCCTTGTCAAATACCCTGGGGTCCAGGACATCTTGCGGCAGGCAAGGAAAATCTCGGCCCATTTCAGAAGATCTTACACGGCCATGGCTCGCCTTGCTGACATTCAGCGGCGACACCATCTGCCGGTCAGACGTCTTATTTGCGATTGCCCGACGCGATGGAACTCAACCTTCTATATGCTTGATAGGCTGCTCCAGCAGAAACGTGCAGTTAACGTCTACCTGTATGAACTCTGCGAAAGAAACGGTTCTGGGGAGCTGGGTTTTTTTTCACCGCGCCAGTGGCTGCTCATGCGCGACACATGCAGACTTCTGCGGCCATTTGAGGAGATCACCAAACTGGTCAGTCGCAGCCATGGCGCCATCAGTGACATGGTACCTTATGCCTTCTTTCTGGAGCGTGCATTGCGTCGTGTCATTGATCAGGCTGTGGAGGAGCAGGAGCGGGAAGATGAGGAAGTCGCAATGCTGGATGAATTCCCAGGGGGGGCTACTCTATCTGAGACAAGTCAACAACAGGAGTCTGATGAGGAGTCAGAGGAGGATGGTGCCGGGGCGGATGAGCAGGAGCAAGAAGAGCATGCTTTAAACCTTTCTGGGATCCCTGTTGTGCGAGGATGGGGAGAGGAGAATGAAGAGGACGACATTATCCTGGATGATGAGCAGGAGCCAGGCCACCACACCGCTTCCACTTTAGTGCAAATGGGGGCCTTCATGCTCCAGTGTTTTAATAGGGACCCCCGTATAAAAAGCATGAGGGTCAAGGACCAGTACTGGGTGGCAACGTACTTAGACCCCCGGTACAAACACAAAATGGCGGAAATGTTACCGCCGTCGCAGAGGGCTGTCAGAATGCAGCACTTCCAGGCCTTGCTTCGAGAAATGCTGCATTCTGCTTTTGCGTGCGCTGGCAGAGGAGCAATTCCCACTCCCAGAGAAGGATTTGCGGGTACCAATCCAACAGCGCCTGCAAGAAGAGGCCGGTTTGAAGATGTGTTGGTGACTTCGGATATGAGGTCATTCTTTCAGCCGACCCATCGACAGGTGTCATCCGGATCCAGCATCAGGGAACGCCTAGACCGTCAGGTGTCCGACTACATTGGGTTAACGGCCGATGTGGACGCTCTGAGGAGTGATGAACCCCTAGACTACTGGGTGGGCAGGCTTGACCTCTGGCCAGAGCTTGCCCAATTTGCAATCGAACTGTTGGCTTGCCCCTCATCCAGTGTCCTGTCCGAAAGGACGTTCAGCGCAGCAGGGGGGATTGTGACCGATAAGCGTACTCGCCTAGCTCACCACAGTGTTAACTACCTCACATTTCTAAAAATGAATGAGGCATGGATCTCGGAGGAATTCAACACATGTGATCAGTAGACCATGTATATGTCTATAAACAATTTTTGGAATCAAGCACACAGACCTTCTTAATTCATTTGGCTCACTTCCCTGACCCAAAAAAGCACACCGTACTATATGCCCCTACCCTCCTCTTTGAAGAGGTTGAGCGGTGTCATATTTCTACTGGGGCTGCTTATTATGAGGGGTTCCCACCATCCCTGTGCTGTGCTGACTTCCTCCTGGGTGTTCTTATTATGAGGGGCTCCCACCATCCCTGTGCTGTGCTGACTTCCTCCTGGGGGTTCTTATTATGAGGGGATCACACCATCCCTGTGCTGTGCTGACTTCCTCCTGGGGCTGCTTACGGTGCTGCTGTCAGCGCTGTATGTCACGGAGCTGCTGTCAGCGCTGTATGTCACGGAGCTGCTGTCAGCGCTGTATGTCACGGAGCTGCTGTCAGCGCTGTATGTCACGGAGCTGCTGTCAGCGCTGTATGTCACGGAGCTGCTGTCAGCGCTGTATGTCACGGAGCTGCTGTCAGCGCTGTATGTCACGGAGCTGCTGTCAGCGCTGTATGTCACGGAGCTGCTGTCAGCGCTGTATGTCACGGAGCTGCTGTCAGCGCTGTATGTCACGGAGCTGCTGTCAGCGCTGTATGTCACGGAGCTGCTGTCAGCGCTGTATGTCACGGAGCTGCTGTCAGCGCTGTATGTCACGGAGCTGCTGTCAGCGCTGTATGTCACGGAGCTGCTGTCAGCGCTGTATGTCACGGTGCTGCTGTCAGCGCTGTATGTCACGGAGCTGCTGTCAGCGCTGTATGTCACGGAGCTGCTGTCAGCGCTGTATGTCACGGTGCTGCTGTCAGCGCTGTATGTCACGGAGCTGCTGTCAGCGCTGTATGTCACGGAGCTGCTGTCAGCGCTGTATGTCACGGAGCTGCTGTCAGCGCTGTATGTCACGGAGCTGCTGTCAGCGCTGTATGTCACGGAGCTGCTGTCAGCGCTGTATGTCACGGAGCTGCTGTCAGCGCTGTATGTCACGGAGCTGCTGTCAGCGCTGTATGTCACGGTGCTGCTGTCAGCGCTGTATGTCACGGAGCTGCTGTCAGCGCTGTATGTCACGGAGCTGCTGTCAGTGCTGTATGTCACGGAGCTGCTGTCAGCGCTGTATGTCACGGAGCTGCTGTCAGCGCTGTATGTCACGGAGCTGCTGTCAGCGCTGTATGTCACGGTGCTGCTGTCAGCGCTGTATGTCACGGAGCTGCTGTCAGCGCTGTATGTCACGGAGCTGCTGTCAGCGCTGTATGTCACGGAGCTGCTGTCAGCGCTGTATGTCACGGAGCTGCTGTCAGCGCTGTATGTCACGGAGCTGCTGTCAGCGCTGTATGTCACGGTGCTGCTGTCAGCGCTGTATGTCACGGAGCTGCTGTCAGCGCTGTATGTCACGGAGCTGCTGTCAGTGCTGTATGTCACGGAGCTGCTGTCAGCGCTGTATGTCACGGAGCTGCTGTCAGCGCTGTATGTCACGGAGCTGCTGTCAGCGCTGTATGTCACGGTGCTGCTGTCAGCGCTGTATGTCACGGAGCTGCTGTCAGCGCTGTATGTCACGGAGCTGCTGTCAGCGCTGTATGTCACGGAGCTGCTGTCAGCGCTGTATGTCACGGAGCTGCTGTCAGCGCTGTATGTCACGGAGCTGCTGTCAGCGCTGTATGTCACGGTGCTGATGTCAGTGCTCTGTATTACGGTGCTGCTGTCAGTGCTCTGTATCTCCTGCACCCTCTTGTTTGCCTACCCTGGTCCCTGACCTTCCCTCTCCTCCATTGCCTTCATTAGCTCCATAGTCCTGAATTGTCAGAACAATTTCCCAAATAAAAAAAAAATGCTTGTAGTTATCGATCCCAAATTCACCTCATACATGTATTATGCTATTGTCCAGGTGGTGGGACTACGTGCTACCCCCTAATAATTACCCCGTGGCCGCAAATTCGACCTAAAGGTTTGCGAAATTCGCCTCCCATTGAAGTCAATGGAGCCCGCGGCGAACGGTCGTTTTCGCGAACGTTTGTGTCCGTTCGCGTTTCGCGTTCGCGAAACGTCCCGTCGGAAGTTCGTCCATCACTAGTTCTGGTATCCCACACTAGTGCTCCTGAGTCCAGATGTTTAAACAGCTACTGAGTGTCCTCTCCTTTGCATTGAATCAAGTTTGCATTTCATTCTAGTTACAAACCCCTCTAGACAACAAACTTCCTTTTGACTAGAAATAGGCCTGAACAAATGTAGTTAACTGCAACTTTCCAAAACATCGTATTTGAAGTGGGTGAATGAACAATGTTTACTATGAATGATTGAACATGAACATGAAAGTGGCCATTTTAAACTGTACAACACTAAATAAAAGCACATGGAGCAGTATGCAAGCAATAAGAATAATATTGCCTTTTAGAAGAACTTGTTTGATCCTTCTGTACTGATCGTGCTCCCTCAGTTTCAGGTCTGACTAGTGTTTCCTCAGTTGATCCTTGGATTACGTACCCCAAAATTCTTCTGTAGACTCTTCACAACTTTAGTCATGATCTTGGCCTTTCTGACATTTGGGTTTCGGTAAGGTCCATACTTCCCATCATAGTCGTTCCTCTTCAATATGTCCACCATCTCCAACATCTCTACAAAAGACATATTTGAGGCCTTAAATCTTCTCCTCTGGGATCGGGACATTTCTGGCTCTGGGCTTTCCTGGTCCTCCTCGTTACTGGAATAATTAGCGTTCACCTGCTGTGTCTCCGCCATGTGCTCTCCCCACTGCGCTGAAAGAGAAGGGGCAGGGAATAGACTAGAAAGAATGTCAGGGGCAGGCAGAGTTTTACGCTTGCGCACTGTATATAAAACGTAACACGCGTGCAACGTACATACGATCTGTGAGCAGAGGAAGGAGTAGGAAGCGCTGATTGTACGAACAAAGGTACAGTTTTAACTTGGTACATCAATTCTAGATTGAGGCTTATATTGGGGCAAGATTAGAAGAGTTTAGCCTGACATTAGGGTTTGTCTTGTATTGTGTCTTGCAGAGAATATGTATCCATTCAAGGACACAGAATTTCTACCGCTATTCATTGATATGTTTGTGGAGCTGCCCTGCCTTTCGCAGGTGAACCACCCCTTTTATATGGACCTAAGAAAGAGGAAGGCAGTGCTGGAGAAATTGCATCCTTTGGTAAAGCCGATGGTCCCCACGGCAGATATCACCTATGTGAAGGCCAAAATTGGTGGCCTGAGGAGTACATATCTGAGGGAGCGTAGGAAGGTCCAGAATTCCCTGAGATCAGGAGATGCAGATGACATTTATATACCCAGGCTGTGGTACTATGACAGGCTGCACTTTTTGACAGACCAGAGGGAACCCAGGCCAGCACTCTACAGTATTCCTTCAAGGCTTCCTTCCCCCCCAGCTGAGGCTTCCGATGGCCTTCCAGGCAGCAACATGTGAAGGAGCCCAGCTTGAGTCAGGTAAAGCATATAGCATTGTTCAACGTATTTATTGTCGTAAATGTAATGATGTTAACTAGATGTTATTATTGATCAGTAAGTTCCGATTTAACAAAATGGTTTACATATCAATAGACAGTAGTGACCAAAAATGTTTGGGACAAGAAGGAAAAATGCTAGGGTCAGAATGATAGTCTGTTCTTTTTATTAACATTTAATTTGCAACAGTCATGAGCTGAAAATTGTGTGATAGATGAACAAAAAACTAAAACTATGTCCCATTTTCATACACAGGCATTCCTCAGCCGGGAGGAGGCTGTGGCAAGTGGCAGCCAGGAGGTGGCAGGGGTAAGTGGAAGCCAGGAGGTCGACCATCACCCTCCTTCTCCTCCACCTCCTGCCACAACTATAACAGCAGAGCCACAACCTGGAAGGAAATGTCTAAGAAAGACCAGAGAGTGATGGACTGGGTTCAGTCTGGTCTGACAAAAGATGCAGGCTGTTGGTGTTAGAGAGGAGCTCTGTGGAAACCTCTCTACACCCACCTCCATCCGAGCTCGGGGCTTCCCTAAAAAGCCCCCGAACTATCCATCCTTGCTGCGGGAGGCATCCGGCACATCCTGCGTCTGTTATTGCGAATCCGCAGCATCTCTCCACATTCCAGGCTGGCTCGCGGGCGGCAGCCCAGCGTGATCCACATGTTGCAACTACCACCACTGGGGCCACGCACCGGGTCCCCTAAGATGGACGTTATGTAATCATTCTATGTTGACCCTTGTCGCCTTCCTATGCCCCTCCACAACGCATAACAACCACCTTCGCAACGGGGGGCAACGTAACTAACTAATACCTAGTCCCAGCACCTCATGGTGAAATACGGGCCAAAGCACCCTACTCAGTCTCTGTCCCCGGATCTGCGGCCCACACAGACTCTAGACTGCTTCCTGAGCAGACCTGCATCCCCAGCCCTGACTTTGGTTACCATCACGTCAACACAGGTGGCCCCCCAAGCAACATTACAGGACACCCCACGGACCTTGACGCACAACCCCTGAGAGGTAATGCCTGCTCCTGTAACGGTAGATATACTGGATGATAAACTACGGTCCCTCCTGCAGGATCTAATCAGCAATGTCTCTAAGGAGATGGGAAAACTTGCACACGAACTGCGGGGGGAGATTGCTCAAATAGGTAAACGTACTGATGTCTTGGAAACTAAATTTGATAATTTGATACAATACATGCATGTCTTAGAGGAAGACAACGCTGGTTTGAAGCAATCTATCTCCCAGCTTCAGTCCCAACAGGAGGATTTGGAGAACAGGGAACGCCTTCAAAATTTGCGTATTAGAGCTGTTCCTGAAGCCGTCGGTGAAGGGGAGATCAGGCCATACCTACTCAGCCTCATTAACGTTGTGGCCCCTCGGATCACGGATATAGACTGGATTGGATAGAGCACACAGATCTCTGGCTCCAAAGCCCCCTGCGGGAGCTAACCCCAGAGACATCATAGTACGCTTCCATTACTACAATAGCAAAGATGCCTTGACCGTGGCCACTCGCAATAAATCTCGGCTGGAATTCAAGGGGGCTAAGATACAGATCTTCAGTGACTTATCTCCAATTACCCTTGCTAAACGTCGCAGCTTCCGCCCTGTGACCATGCACCTGCAGAATCACCAATTCCCATACTGCTGGGGTTTTTCCTTCCGCCTGTCGGCCACGAAAGACGGGGTCCAATATTCCCTGAGGGACCTACAGGAAAGTGAAGCATTCATCTGTAACCTTGGCCTCGTGCCACTACCAGATGAGGATCCCACACCGCTTCAGATGACACCTAAACCTGCATCCATTCCAAGCCGGATTTGGACCCCTGCTCGTCAGAAGTCGCAGAAATCCTTCCCCACCCCCCAACGAAGTCCCTTCCCCAGGCTCCCATCTTGAAGGGAACCCAACCCCTACACCTAGATCCCGCTTCAGCCCTTGTCTCACCATGTTCCCCCTAATTTCGGGAGTTTACCCCCATATACATGGGTTATCATCATTCTTATGGACTGTGGTACAACTTTTTTGCTACCTTCAAATTCTACAGGAAGGTGGCAGGGGTCACTCCAGATGAGCTGGAACCCCTCGTGTGCCTATTTTTGTTCCATGGACAAGGCTGTGGACTCCTGGGTGGTTTTTACCCCCCAGGCTACTTTCCTTCAGTTTTTTGTTTATTTTTCTTTTTATAGTTTTTTTTGGCCTATTTTCCATTTTTGGCTTGCCTTATTTACATTTTTCTGCATTCTCATTTCTCATTGTTGAGGTTATATGCCATTACATGCTTTCGCTTCACAGGATACACCATGGAACTCTTTGCTTATTTGGTCTGTATGGGTATTTATGGCCAGTATTTGTTTTTTATGGTTACCTTGAGCTAATCCCACTCCATAACGATGGCTCTACGGGTCCTTACCTATAATGTTAAGGATTTGAACTCTATCCACAAGCGCTGATTGGCTTTGAAGGAGTTCAATTCCTCAGCTGCAGAAGTAGTCCTAGTCCAGGAGACCCATTTCCGCTCGAGGGAATCCCTTAAATTTGCTGCTAAACACTTTCCAATTTCCTTCATGGCTTATGATCCAAAGCAGGGGTTGCAATTCTGATTAGGAAATCCTGCCTGTTAAGAATAAAATCCTCATTTACCGATCCCCGGGGTAGATACATTCCCCTGGACTGCGACTATCACTTTGATTAATTTTTATGTCCCCAACTCGGGTCAAATCCAATTTCTTACTGAAGTACTTGGGAATCTGGGCAAATACGCTCAGCCCTTTATGATTATTGTGGGTGATTTCAACATGACCTTGTCCCCCAGAAGAGACAGACAAACGCTATTTTCTTCCACCCCTTCAACTAAAATAGAACGTCAATCCACCGCATTCCGCAGACTCATTAGGTCTCACAATTTATTAGATATCTGGAGAATTAAACACCCTACCCACAAGCAATTTTCTTTCTTCTCCCCCCCACATAAGATGTACTCCAGACTAGATTATCTCCTTGTAACAGCCCCCTTACTGACATCGGCGGTAGCTTCAGAATTGAATCCCATAACGTGGTCAGACCATGCCTCTGTCCAACTTGATCTTGCACTTTTCTCCTCCACACCTAGAACCTGCCACTGAAGACTTAATGATTTCCTCCTATGCAACCCCTTCATTGAAGCCCAATTATCCCAAAATTTAACCAAATTCTTCCATTTAAACAAAAACTCTGTGACAGACGTGTCCACCCTTTGGGAGGATCATAAGGCATTCTTTAGAGGCCTTTGTATCTCAGCCGGCTCCTGCTTGAAGCGGGACTCGGCAGCTCAGAGACTAGACATTCTCTCAAAATTACGAAAAGCAGAGACTCTGCTTCTGGCCTCCCCTACGGTGGCACGTCTGTGTGCGGTTACCCCCCTACGCGAATGGTTAAAATCCATTGATATGCAAAAATGCTCCAAGGCCCTACTTTGGGCAAAACATAAATTTTATGAATTCGCTAACAAGCCCCATAGGATGCTGGTGAACAAGCTCAAATCTCGCCAGTTCCACTCTTATCCTGAGTTCCTCCTCCAGGTTGATGGAACCCCGACCCATTGCCCACTAACAATGTTCAAAGTCTTTGGAACGTTTTATAATAAACTGTACAACTGCCTAGCCACAGATTCCAAACATCTATTCTCTCAAGAGGAATTTGACTCTTTTTGCGCCCTTTTAAAGTTTCCCAAATTGTCAACGTCTCAAGTAGATAACCTCAACGCTGCTGTTACACCAGAAGAGCTAGCGGCAGTCGTAAAAGAACTGCCCTCACAAAATCCCCAGGCCCCGATGGTTTACCTTATCTCTATTATAAAACCTTCCTGTCAGGGAACTCACCGTACGTATGCCCGTCCCCGTATAGCAGCAGTTCCCCTTCGTTCCAGGCGCCATGCGCGGTGTCCCCGTCAGGGACGTACGAGTTGCGGGACGAACGGACGTATGCTAATCTGAACACGTGGACGTACGCCAATCCGAATACGCGGAGGCACCCGCGCAAACTGAACGTATGTACGTATTCACGCACGGACGGCCACCTCCACCAATCCTGGCTCACTTCCCTCTATATAAACAGGATCCTGGCCTGACACCAGTGCTGGATCGTCTTCAGCTACTCCTGAAAGACCTGATCGTTGCTCCTGTGACCTTGTTCCTGTGATCCTTGTTCCTGTGACCTTGCTCCTGTGATCCTTGTTCCTGTGACCTTGCTCCTGTGATCCTTGTTCCTGTGACCTTGTTCCTGATACCCATTCCTTGGATATCCCGTGTTACGATCTCCTGGACTACCTCTGACCTCGGCTTGGACTTTCGACTTTGGCTTGCTTCCTGATTATGTACCTCATTTGCTAGCACGTTACCAGACCCTTGCTCGTCCTTGACTACGCACCTGCCTCTTGTTCTTGTACCACATTGCCCGCCAGTTGCCGACCTTGCCTGTTACAGACACGTAGTGCTTCCTGCACATCTGCTGAACTTCCGCTGCCTACCCCTGTGACCAGTCTACACTTCTTCTACCGTGAGGACCCAGCGTCTCCAAGGTCTTCAACTTCCACCTGCAGGCACCTGCACCCTTTCGTTGTCCTCCCGCTCCCTGTTCCCATCTCCAGGGGTGTGGAGACCGGAACCGTGCGAGAGGCCACCCTCAGCAGTCTGACTCCGCTGTAAGGTACGTGACAGTACGATCCAGCCAAAACATGGAGTCAGACAGGGGGGCCTCACCTTTGGAAGCTTTGTGCCAACAGATCTCTGCCCTTACCCAAGCAGTTCAGGGCCTGCAAGATGGTTACCATCAACTTGAGCAGAGAGTGGAGTCATTAACACCAAACACTACTGCCTCCCAAGGGGCTACAGCATCCCGGTCCGCCAGTCCGGCAACTTCAGCATCTATGCCTGCAATAGTGGTGCCATCCCCTGAGCCTCGAGTTCCTACTCCAGAGCGGTTTTTCGGAGATCGCAGCAAATTTCGTGCCTTTCGTAATGCATGCCAATTATACTTTCTGCTACAGCCTCGCACCTTCTCCTTGGAAAGCACAAAAGTGGGGTTCATCGTCTCCTTGCTTCAGGGGGAACCTCAGACCTGGGCCCATCGCCTATTGGAACAGGCCAGCCCTCTACTTGACACAATGGACTCTTTTCCGAACGAGATGGCTAAATTATATGACGATCCTCAGCGTGCCACAACTGCTGAGGCCAGTCTCCGTGCTCTGCAACAGGGTCGCAGACCTGTAGAGGATTATGTGACGGACTTTAGGCGGTGGAGTTCTGATACTCAATGGAACGACGCCGCCCTACGTTACCAATTCCGCATTGGACTGTCCGAACCATTAAAAGACGAGTTGGCCCGTATCGGAGTTCCCAGTTCTTTAGAGGACCTCATACAGGTATCAATCCAAATCGACCGGCGTCTCAGGGAACGGAGATCTGAAAGAATTGGCCAGATTCGCCCCACTTGGATGTTACCCAAGGTTCCAAATCATCCTCCCATTTCCACACCTGCTCCCATCTCCGAAGCTCCAGAGCCAATGCAATTAGGATTACTTCGCTCACCATTGTCTTCAGAGAAGAAGCTACGCCGACGCCAGAACAATCTTTGCCTTTATTGTGGGGAAGCTGGTCATTATTCGAATACATGTCCAAATAAGATTCGTAAGTTCAAAAACTCATCTCTTGTATCCAATGCATTACCTCTGACAAGATCAATTCATATTGCTGTTCCCCTTTCCTTACAGCTTCCAGAAGGAACACTCCAGGTTCAAGCTATAATTGACTCTGGCGCCTGTAGCTGCTTCATTGACCATGCTCTCGTTCTGCAACACAACATTCCATTGACACTCAAGCAACGCCAACTTTCCATACGGTTAGCGGATGGATCCAACATCAGATCAGGTCCCATTACCCATGAGACTCAACCATTGTTCGCCAACATCCTATCCGATCACCAAGAACTAATCCGCCTGGATGTCATTTCTTCACCACTATTCCCAATCATTTTGGGAATGCCCTGGTTACAAGCTCATAATCCCCAAATAAACTGGATAACCGGTGAGGTAGTGTTTCGGTCCACTTACTGCCTACAAAATTGTATTAAAATCTCAAACCACCTGGTCCCGGTCATTGCCTGTTCAGGCCCTACATCTGAGCTCCAGGGATTGGTCCCAACCACATACCATAATTTCCTAGACGTGTTTGACAAACGAAAGGCGGACACGCTCCCTCCTCATCGGGTCTACGATTGCCCAATCGAGTTATTACCTGGAGCCGAAATTCCGTTCGGGAGGATATTTCCCCTATCGGAACCTGAACTTCTGGTCCTCAAAGAATACATCGATGAGAACCTCAAGAAAGGATTTATCCGACATTCCTCTTCTCCAGCCGGTGCTGGAATATTCTTCGTTGAAAAAAAAGACCATTCGCTCCGCCCATGTGTCGATTACAGGGATTTGAATAAAGTGACGATTAAGAATCGCTATCCCCTTCCATTGATTTCAGAATTATTCCAGAGACTTCGATCAGCCAAAATATTTACAAAGCTGGATTTACGAGGGGCCTATAACCTAATCAGAATCCGTAAGGGGGGTGAATGGAAAACAGCTTTTCAGACACGTTTTGGCCACTTCGAGTATCTGGTCATGCCATTCGGACTCTGCAACGCACCAGCTACTTTTCAACATTTTGTTAATGATATTTTCAGGGACTTTTTGGATTTGTTTGTAATTGTTTATTTGGATGACATTTTGGTATTTTCAAACTCTCTAGAAACCCATCGTGACCATGTAAAACAAGTTCTCCTGAGATTAAGGCAAAATGGGCTCTACGCCAAGGCCGAGAAGTGCGAGTTCGAACGTCAGACCATTCACTTCCTTGGTCTGGTGATATCAACAGAAGGAATAGAGATGGATCCTCAAAAGGTTTCAGCCATTTTATCCTGGCCACCTCCAACTGACAAAAAAGGGGTACAGCACTTCATTGGATTCTCCAATTTTTACAGGAAGTTTATCAAAGACTTTTCCAGTGTTATAGCCCCCATCACGCAACTCACCAGCAAACAAAACCGTTTTCAATGGTCCATCGAGGCTCAAGCTGCGTTCGATAAACTAAAAGGACTATTCACATCGGCCCCAATAGTCAAACACCCTGACCCTGCTCTACCTTACACTCTGGAAGTGGACGCTTCAGAGAATGCTGTAGGCGCCATTCTGTCCCAACGCCAAGGGCTTAAATTATTAATGCATCCTGTAGCGTTCTTTTCCAAAAAACTAAATACGTCAGAAAGGAACTACAATGTGGGAGATCGGGAACTTCTGGCAATCAAATTGGCTTTAGAAGAATGGCGGTATCTTCTGGAGGGGGCAACACATCCAATATTGATCTTTACAGATCATAAAAATTTGGAATACCTCAGAACAGCCAAGCGTCTCAGGCCCGGCAAGCAAGATGGGCTCTTTTCTTCTCCCGTTTTAATTTTCATATAACCTACAGACCAGGATCCAAGAACAGTAAACCTGACGCATTATCCCGTATGTTCTCTGAAACTGAAGCCTCATCCCCTCCAGACACTATTTTGCAAGCTGGGAACTTTTTATTAACACAAACCAGTTTTCTATTACAGGTTCGGCAGTCATCTCGAGGTGCATCAGTCCCTCCAGATATTAACCTCCAAGAAAAAGATGGTCTCCTCTGGCGAGGGAGTAAACTATTCATCCCTCAAAACCTTCACACCTCCGTTCTACAGGCTTGTCATGACTATCCCCTGGCAGGTCACTTTGGGGGTCACAAGACTATAAATTTAGTTCAAAGGCATTTCTGGTGGCCAAACCTCGCAAAGGATTGCAGAAACTATGTTAGCTCTTGTTCAACCTGTCTCCGGAATAAAAATAGCAAAAATAAAGCCTGGGGATTGTTGAGGCCATTACCTATCCCTGAAAGACCATGGGATAAGATCGCAATGGACTTTATTGTTGAGCTTCCTCCCTCTGAAGGATTCTCCTCTATCTTTGTGGTGGTGGATCGCTTTTCCAAAATGGCACACTTCATCCCCATGAAGGGAACTCCATCTGCAACCGAGACAGCCAGAGTATTCATTAGAGAAATTGTTAGACTCCATGGAATTCCCGGTGATATTGTCTCTGATCGTGGAGTCCAGTTTACGTCAAAATTTTGGAAATCATTGTGTGAAGCTCTGGGTATCAAGTTAAATTTCTCTTCAGCCTACCATCCCCAAACAAACGGGCAGACCGAACGCACTAATCAAACGTTGGAACAATATTTACGTTGTTTTACTTCTTTTTCTCAGGAGGATTGGGCCTCCTTACTACCCTTGGCAGAATTTGCATTCAATAACTCTACTCACTCTGCCACAAACCAGTCACCATTCTATTCTAACTATGGTTTTCATCCCTCCTTCCTGCCAACATCCCTACTGGATTCTCCTGTACCAGCCGTCCAGGATAGGCTGAATTTCTTTGTTACCAACAATCAGGTACTTAAAGAAACCCTCTTCAAGGCACAGGAGGACGATAAAAAAATTTTTGACAGGAAGAGAAGGAGAGAATTGGATTTAAAAATCGGTGATCGTGTATGGCTTTCAACCGCAAACCTGAAACTGGCGTGTCCCTCTAAAAAGTTGGGACCCAGATATTTGGGACCTTTTCCAATTAAGAAGAAAATTAATTCAGTGGCCTATGAACTTGAACTTCCCGGCTCATTCAAAATCCATCCTGTATTTCATACTTCTCTACTTAAACCTGATGTACCTAATTCTTTTCCAGATCGGGAGTTAGGCTCTCCAGAAGCTATATTGATAGATGGGGAGGAGGAATTCGAGATCGAAGCCATTCTGGACTACAGGAAGCGTCAAGGACAAAACCAATACTTGATTAAGTGGAAAGGCTTTGGTCCTGAAGAAAATTCCTGGGAACCCGAAGCAAATCTTCATGCCAAGAGGCTTATACGGGCTTTTCATCACTCTCAAAGGTCGGTTCAAAGGGGCACCCGGAGGCTGCCCTTAAGGGGGGGGGCACTGTCAGGGAACTCACCGTACGTATGCCCGTCCCCGTATAGCAGCAGTTCCCCTTCGTTCCAGGCGCCAATGCGCGGTGTCCCCGTCAGAGACGTACGAGTTCCGGGACGAACAGACGTATGCTAATCCGAACACGTGGACGTACGCCAATCCGAATACGCGGAGGCACCCGCGCAAACTGAACGTATGTACGTATTCACGCACGGACGGCCACCTCCACCAATCCTGGCTCACTTCCCTCTATATAAACAGGATCCTGGCCTGACACCAGTGCTGGATCGTCTTCAGCTACTCCTGAAAGACCTGATCGTTGCTCCTGTGACCTTGTTCCTGTGATCCTTGTTCCTGTGACCTTGCTCCTGTGATCCTTGTTCCTGTGACCTTGCTCCTGTGATCCTTGTTCCTGTGACCTTGTTCCTGATACCCATTCCTTGGATACCCCGTGTTACGATCTCCTGGACTACCTCTGACCTCGGCTTGGACTTTCGACTTTGGCTTGCTTCCTGATTATGTACCTCATTTGCTAGCACGTTACCAGACCCTTGCTCGTCCTTGACTACGCACCTGCCTCTTGTTCTTGTACCGCATTGCCCGCCAGTTGCCGACCTTGCCTGTTACAGACACGTAGTGCTTCCTGCACACCTGCTGAACTTCCGCTGCCTACCTCCGTGACAAGTCTACACTTCTTCTACTGTGAGGACCCAGCGTCTCCAAGGTCTTCAACTTCCACCTGCAGGCACCTGCACCCTTTCGTTGTCCTCACGCTCCCTGTTCCCATCTCCAGGGGCGTGGAGACCGGAACCGTGCGAGAGGCCACCCTCAGCAGTCTGACTCCGCTGTAAGGTACGTGACACTTCCTCTCAATCTTAAGTCCATATTTGCTAAACCTTTTTTCATCCTTACAGAATGGGGCTATGCCTCACCCTCAGTTTTTGCACACCCATATCACAGTCCTCCCAAAACCTGGCATACCCCCATCTTCACCGGACAACTACAGACCCATAGCCCTACTTAATTCAGATTATAAAATCTTTACTAAAATCTTAGCCAACAGACTCTCCTCTATGATTCCTACCTTCCTTCATAGTGACCAGGTGGGCTTTGTTCTAGGTAGACGGGCAGGCGACAACACCAGACGCACCATTGACTTAATAGATCTGCTCGACAAAACATCCCGTTCCACCCTTATCCTCAGCTTAGACGCGCAAAAAGCATTTGATAGACTTGGTTGGCTTTACATGTTTGCCACACTTACGTGTTTTGGTTTTTCAGGCTCCTTTATATCGGCCCTTCAAACCTTATATTCTCGCCCCACATCCCAAGTTCAACTGGCATCTTTTATATCTCCACTGTTCACACATAGCAATGGCACCAGACAGGGTTGTCCCCTCTCCCCCTTGTTGTTTATATTATGCCTTGAACCCCTAGCTGCAGTCATCCGAGAGAACCCAGATATAAGCGGGGTCTCTCTGAGACGGAAGGAATACAAATTGTCTCTTTTTCGCAGACGACATACTTCTCACTCTAACTCCACACATTTTGCCCCCCAACCTCCATGCCATATTAGACACATTCGGCAAACTCTCGGGTTATAAAGTCAATACAGCCAAGATGGAAGCTCTCCCTATCCATGTCCCCCCTATGCTTCTTGCTTCCCTACAAAATAACTTCCCCTATCATTGGTGCCCTGTGTCTCTCAAATATCTTGGCATTCATTTAACGGTGTCTTATCACTCCCTATACCAAGCTAATTTTCTCTCCCTAATCTCAGAAATACATAGCTTACTCCGTAAATGGATAGACTGTCCCTTGTCTCTTCTGGGTAGGATAAATGTCCTCAAAATGGCTAAACTCCCAAAATTCTTATATCTTTTTGAAACCTTGCCAATTGCGCTCCCTATGCCGCAATTTAGGAATATTCAACGGGCCTTCACTAAATTCACATGGGGAAACAAATCACATAGAATTGTTAACACAGTAGTCTTCACTCCATGCTCCCATGGAGGACTAGGAGCACCCGATATTGTAAAGTATTATAATGCTGCCCACCTCTCAGCGACCATCTCCTGGTCATCATGCCTTGCAACGAGTAGATGGTCAAAGCTGGAGATGAGCATTACCAGCCCCGTTCATCCTTGTTCCATTCTTTGGTCTGACTTAACCTCTTCCATGGCACAACTTAAACGCATAAGCCTAGGACCAATGTTATTTACTTTATCCATTTGGAAAAAATGTCACAGGAGGTTCTCTCTCTCTTCTCCATGCCCGCCCCTTTTAAATGTTATTTTCAATCCTGACATGCCAGACAGCCTTTCTTCTGTGAATATGTTTCCATGGTTCCAAGCGGGCATCTTTCAACTCCACCACTTAGTCCATCCGGTGACCCGCAAGCTACTATCCTTTCCAGATATCCAAAACAAATTCGATATACCAAAGAAGTTCTTTTTTACTTGCCTTCAATTCAAACACTATTTTCACTCCATATCACCTACCATGGCCTTAGAAAAACCTAATGCCTTTGAGGCTTTATGTACCTATGGCCCTTACCAGAAGGGTCTTATATTCTCTATATACAAGATTCTCCATGACTCGTCATCACCCACGTTAGAATCTCATCTCTACATGCGGAGATGGGCCAAGACTTTACCTACTCCTTTATCTCTTCCTCAATGGCAGGAGATCTGGACTTTCATTTCTAAGGCTTCTAGGTGTGTGAAACAGAGAGAGACAGCCTATAAGGTTTTGATGTTTTGGTACAAAACCCCTGAAGTTTTGCATAAGTATGACCCCTCATTAACCCGACTATGCTGGAGGTGTTTGCGTGATGTAGGAACGCATTACCATATCTTTTGGGATTGTCCATTAATTATACCTTTCTGGTCCTCGGCTCAATCACTGCTCCAATCCATGTTGGAGATAGTTTTTCCGATGAACCCAGCACACTACTTATTGGGCCTCCCGGTCCCGGGTATACCTAAGCATGCCAAGAAGCTGATGTAATTTATTCTTTTAGCTGCCAAGAGAGTAATACCTACGCACTGGTTGTCTCCTGCTCCTCCTAAGCAAACCCAATTAGTCTCAACCATTGCGCAGATATGCAGGATGGAGCATATGATGGCAGTGGTCCAGGACTCCTTACTACAATTCTCAAAGATATGGGATTCCTGGGACAACTCCTCATTTAATCCGGAATCCATATCCTGATATGCTGCCAGATGCCCCTTGGGCAATTTACTTCAGTTATGCCTCAGAGTTTGTATTGCCTACCTCCATTACATGTTTTATCACTATACAGTTACTGTATCCAGATCCGTGGTGTACCTCCCCCCCTTCCCCTTGTTGTTATCATTACATGCCTTTCTTTTCTTTTTGCAACATGAAGCCCACTTAAAGAGGATTCCTATGCTGTGATTATGATGACAATAATGATTGTTTGTAACGTATTTGCTTTCTTTGTCTTGCAAAAAAAATTTCAATAAACACACATAAAAAAAAAAAAATAAAAAAAAAAAGATGCAGGCTGTTATATGACTACAGCCTGGGGACATAGATGTTATCTGTTGCTCTTCCTGATCTCTTGGGACTTCTGGACCAGACTGCACTCCCTTATATATGGACTCCTCAGGCCACCAATTTTGCCTTTAAATAGTTGATGTGTGCCCTGGGGGCCAACGGCTTTGCCAAATTTATCAGTATCTCCAGCATTGCCTTCCTGTTTATTTGATTATGACACCTAATAAAGGTTTTTTTTGATTAAAGAAATACTTGCCTATGTGTTTTACTTAAAAAAATTACAGTTTATTTGTTAGTAGGCAGGTACATTTCAAAAATACAAAATCAAATTAACAAGGGACACCAACACCAAACAACCTTCTCGAGATTAAAAAATAAAACAATAAATAAAAAGATAATAATGGTGTTGTTGTAAGTTGACACACAAAATACCCCAAAAAATTACGAAGATGACCAAAATTGAAAAAAAGGAGATCTTGATTAAAAAAAGCAACCACAAAATGTAAAAAAAAATATTAAAACATAAAAATTTAAAAATGATTTAGGAGATCTGACGAATAAAAATATTCTATTCATGAAATCAGGAGAAAGAATAAAGAAAGAAGTTTGTGAGAAGTCTGTGTGAATATGAGCAGCAAAACAACTTCATTCTTCAGGCATTAAAAATAAAAAGAGAATGTGCTGCATTAAACAATTCTTAACATTGCAGCGTGACTTATGTGCTATATCCATTACAAACACTAGTTTTACCAGACCGAGCGCTTCCATCTCGTAATTTATTCTGAGCATGCGTGGCACTTTGTGCTTTGGACTAGACTACACACGATCGGAATTTCCGCTATCAGATTTTGTTGTCGGAAAAATTTTAGATCCTGCTCTCAAAATTTGTGCTTCGGAAATTCAGAAGGAAAAAGTCAGATGGAGCCCACACACGGTCGGATTTTCCGCCAACATGATCCGAGCACACACTGGAAAATCCGACCGTGTGTATGGAGCATTAGTCTTTCTACAGTGGTGCATGCTGGGAGATTCTATAAAAGCTCAGAGTAGCCTGGTGAGCGCTCTCTTCCCTAGGCTGTGACCTGGGGAAAATGTGCACACAGTGTTCTGCTATGTGTGCCTGAGTCCTATAGAGCCTAGTACAGCATGGACCAAGCTGCACTGCCTGGTCAATGACGGTAAGCGTCTGAGACAGAAGAGCCTGTATAGATGTCTGCTGGTGGGACTCAGATAGTTCTGGTCCTTCTTTAGCCTGATAGATGTTGACTTGAGGGAGACTGGTGTGTCTGATTTTAGAGAATCCTGGCACTACTTTTAAATCTGGAATCTGGAAACTTGGTTGCTACTGGAGACCTAACCCTAACCATCTCTCCCTTTAAGAACTAAAACTACAAAATATTAAAGTGACTGGTGTCCTTCCATGTCATGTAATGCTTTCCACTCTGGCCATGGATCTAACTTGGGATAAATACTAACCTTATTCCTGCTTGAGGTGGGTCCACTCTCTCTCCCCCACACAGGAGGGGTGCTAAATACATACAAAGACTAAAACCATGAGCCCTGTGTGGGTTCTGAAACATTGTCCCTATAGTCCATGCCTGCTTCTTGATTTGTCATATTCCATGGTTAATCACAAGCAAATTGGACTTATATAAAAAAAATACTGTTGCTTTTATTCCTTTGATTTTTATGAACAATAAAAAGAGGAAGAATACTCACTTTCTTCACTGTGTTCCGTTATTACCTCCAATATGATGTTGAAATTTTGCTAGGAGATACATTGTTCTCTTCTGTGTTTGTACTTAGGTATTTGTGTCTTTTCAAGAGTACTTCAACAGTGTGGCATATATTAGATAACAAAAGCCTTTTCAAATGTGTGTTTGGTTTCAGTTTTTTTTTAGCATAACTTAAGATATTTGTTTACATTTTAGCTTATGTTTAGACACACGTGTTCACGATTGTTCTATTTGTATTTTCAGTTCTGAATAAAGGCCTGTCTAAACTTTCCCAGGGCCTCCTGGTATTATAAATAAAGGACTAAAATAAAAAAAATGCTATTAATGCCAATGTATGAGTATATAATGTGCTAACTATTTTAGATTTAGTGCTAGTTCACACCAGATGCAGTCCAGTGCGTTTCTGCATTAAAAATGCATTTACGGTGTTTTCCACGTATTCCAATGGCCCTAGTTCACACTGGTGCAGTCAGTACCAATCAGTTTCCAGTGCAGGAAAAAAAGTAGAACGTGCTGCATTTTTCCTGCACAGAACTGTACTGGAACACAGAAAAACGTATCAAAAATGCACAGCAACTGTGTGTGGTATGAACTGTAAGCAAAAACTCATCCAGAATGTATCTGGAGTGCATTTACATTGACTACATAAACCTTTGAAAAAATATTTTCAGGTAACCAATATTAACCTTACAATAGAGTAATAACTACAACTGAGCCCATGTTGTTGATTGGAGTGATGCGCATGTAGCTTGTAGAACCACTGTAAATCTACACTGTCATGCTCTATATGTAGGAGTAGCAGTCCAGTTCTCCAGCTAAAAACAATAAAGCATAAAAAAAAAGTTTGACATATGCTTGACTTTTTTAGGCAGCTTGACAACATTACCTTTAAAAAAAAAAAAAAAAAACAATGGTTTAAGTGGGCTTTAAAGTTAAACTTAAGGCAAGTAGCTAAACACACAGCTAAAATACGTCTGACTGATTTAATATGCCAACATTTTTGTACTGCTGTTCAGGCAGTTTTATAATGCAGATGTCACCATAGAGGCAGATGGGTAGAGAAGTTTAGATCAGGCACCTTTTACCTGTTTTACAATGGTGCATTTTGCTTAATATTATCTGTGTTATTTGCTTAATATTACCTGGAGTACTTTAAAGTTTAAATTTAAAGCAACAGCCTTCTATAAAGGAAGCAGAGGCATACTGACCTCTTCATTGGGCAATATGTTGGAACACCTGTTTTTGAAGCGCTCCAAGTATCGCTGCAATCCATCACTCCAGGTGTGTCAGATAGCATGTCCCCCACTAGAGATAAAGTGATCGGAAGCTTGGTCCCCAACCAAGCCTCCTTAGAGAACAGGGGCAATTGAACTATCTTGGTACAGTATAGGAGGGTAAATTCAGATATATAGACAATTATGTGAAACATTTATTGATATAAAAGTTTATTAATACAAAATTAATAACACATAATGAATAATCAGATACACATGGATTGTTACCATGTGTTTAATTGTATCACCAAGATAATGATCCCCAAACGGGGAAGATCACAGTGGGATAGTTGATCACAGATAGCATCTCAACTAGTTTTACGGTCTAATACTGCTTTTGTTAGGATGATATCTGTAATTTGATTGACAAGTGATCAAAAACAATACGCTTGACCAAAATGACGGCAACAATATATACTGTAGTATCAATGACAATGTTATATATACAGGGGAGGGGGAGAGAGAGAGAACAGGGCTGCTTACCCAGAACACTGGCATGCACAAGGCACAGGATGTCACCAGAATGGTCCCCTGCAGTTGACTGGGGGGGGGGGGGGGTAAACTGTGTATTTTGGGGAAAAGACTAGGGGTGTAGGATTGTGACTGGAATGGGTGTGTTAGGGAATAGATAGATTAGTGAGGAGATGTGAGTGAAACATTTTGTGTGGAGGGGTTGGTGTGGAAGGAGGTGGTGGGCAGAGAGGAGGTGTGTGGTTGTGAATGGATATGGGATAATGAAGGAAGGGGAAGGGAGGGGAAGGAAAGGGGAGGGGAGGAAGGGAGGGAAAGAAAAGGAAATGAGGAGGGGGGGTCGGGGGCCGTGAGCGGGAAAAAGAAGGCAAAAAAGAGGGGAAAATGAAAAGGAGGAAGAAGGAAGGGGGGGAAGAGGGGGGAGAGATTGCGAGTTAGAAGAAAGGAAAGGAGAAGAGAGAGAAAGGAAGAGGAGGGGAAAAGAGAGGAGGGGAAAGAAAAGGGAAAAGAAAAGGGTGGAGGGAGAAGGGAAAAGGGGAATAGAAACCAGTGAGGGGGAGGGGAGATTGTGAGGGGAAATGAGGGACATAGTATATGCCTGATAAATGGATACAGTATATATGAGGGTACCGGGATGAAGAATCCCACTATGGATAGGAGTATCAATATTCACTAGAGATGTTTACACCACTCAAGGAAAAAGGTAGGGGGTGGAGGGGTGCAAGAGAACCCACACAATCCTGCCCAATATGAGTGACCTGAAGGAGGAAATTAATAGAGGCCATAGATAAATAAATACCAGCCTCAATGAGGTCAATTCCTTCAAATCATTTCTAAGCACCTCTCAGGTCTCTTTGATGTCTGGTCCATATATGGGCACACAGCTATTCAGCTGTGTACCTACATGTACATCGTCTTTTTTCTATGGATATATAGTGAATTTGGCTCGTCCAGCCTTTGCCAGTCCTTTCCCCCTATATATCGCTCCATGCCCTAATTTCTCTTTTTTGTACTTACTTCCCTTGCCTTAATATTTTTGTGCTTGTTTCTTTTTCTTCCAGTCTTAAGCTTCATATACCCATGAGCCTCCAAAATGAATTATTGAGGGCTGCTTTGTCATGGAAGGTATTTATTCAATCCCTGTATATAATTGTATTTACATTATTTTGTATTGTACTGTATTGCTTTATAAAAAAATGTATTTCACTCTTTATTAACCATTATATATGTATTTGTATATATTGCTGTATACTTAGAGCTTCCTGCTTGCTCCCCCCATTGGCATGTGCTGAATTGCTGGTTTTCCACCATTTGTCTCTATGCAGCGGTTAGGTGATCTCCCTGGTGAATAGACGACTCTCAGATATTGGGATCGCCTTCTCCTCTTAAGCATGTCCTGGTATGGGCTTCCACCCTTTGGCCTGTGGACAAGCGCGCATGCGTGTCCACACTGCGGGAGCACTGACCCAGTGACGTCGCACGCTGGTGACGATCGGTGCTTGTGTAACAGCCCTGGGTCGAGGATTACATAAAGCAGGCTTTTGCGTGCTTGAGAGTGCTCTGGACGCGGGGCCCGGGAAATTTGCAATTTCACAGTGAGTATACCTTACCGATATACTGTCCATTTGCAGCCACTCCGCAGACTTCTTCAATGAAGCTGGCTGGCAGGCTATTTATTTATCTATGGCCACAATTTGTTTCCGCTTTAAGTTCACTCATATTGGGCAGGATTGTGTGGGTTTTCTCGCACCCCCACTCCCTACCGTTTCCTTGAGTGGTATAAAAATCTCTAGTGAATATTGATACTCCTATCTTCCCGGGACCCTCATATCTACTGTATCCATTTATCACCCATTTCCCCCCCCACAATATCCCACCCTCACTGGTTCCTATTCCCCTTTCCCCTTTTCCCTTCTCCCTTCTCCCCCCTTTTATTTTCCCTTTTCTTTCCCCTACCCTCTTCCCCCTTCCTCTTCCTTTCCCTCTCTTCTGCTTTCCTTTCTTCTTACTCTCAATCTCCACCCCTCCCCCCTTCTTCATTCTTTTCCTTTCCCCTTCTTTCTTTCTCTTCTTTTTCCCTCTCCCAACCAACCCCCCCTCCCCCCTTTCCCTTACTCCCTCCCTTCCCTTCCTTCCCTTCGCCTTCCCCTCCCTTCCTTCATCATTCCATACCCATTCACAACCCCACCCCCCCTACACACACCTCCCCTCTGCCTACCACCTCCTTCCACACCAACCCCTCCCCCCTCACTCCCCCCTCTTTTTCACTCACTTCTCCTCACTAATCTATCCCCTCTCTAACACACCCATTTCAGTCACAACCTTTCACCCCTAGTATTTACCCCCAAATACATAGTTTACCCATACCACATCTTTTTAGATACCAGTCCAGTGTCTTGAAAATCACCCCTACTCACTATGGGGGACCTTTCTGGTGAAGTCCTGCACCTTGTGCATGCCAGTGTTCTGGGTAAGCAGCTCTGCTCTCCCCCCCCCCCCCCCTGTTTATGTAACATTGTCATTGATACTACTGTATTTAATGTTGCTACCATTTTGGTCGAGCATATTGCTTTTGATCACTTGTCAAACAAATTACAGATATCCTCCTGACGAAGTGGCATTAGACCACATAACTAGTTGAGATGCTATCCGTGATCAACTATCCCACTGTGATCTTCCCCGTTTGGGGATCATTATTTTGGCGATGCACATGGATTGTTACCATGCTTTTTAATTTGTATATGATTACTCATTATGTGTTATTAATTTTGTATTAACCACTTAAGCCCCGGACCAATTTGCAGCCAAAGGACCAGGCCCCTTTTTGCAATTTGGCACTGTGTCGCTTTAACTGACACTGACGCGCTGTCGTGCAACGTGGCTCCTAAACAAAATTGGCGTTCTTTTTTTTCCACAAATAGAGCTTTCTTTTGGTGGTATTTGATCACCTCTGCAGTTTTTATTTTTTGCGCTATAAACAAAAATAGAGCGACAATTTTGAAAAAAATTCAATATTTTTTACTTTTTGCTATAATAAATATCCCCAAAAAATATATAAATTTTTTTTTTCCCTCAGTTTAGGCAGATACGTATTCTTCTACATATTTTTGGTTAAAAAAAACGCAATTAGCGATTATTGATTGGTTTGCGCAAAAGTTATAGCGTTTACAAAATAGGGGATGGTTTTATTGCATTTTTTTATTTTTTTTTTACTAGTAATGGCAGCGATCAGCAATTTTTATTGTGATTGCTACATTATGGCAGACACATCGGACATTTTTTACACATTTTTGGGACCATTGTCATTTATACAGCAATCAGTGCTTGCACTGATTCCTGTGTAAATGACACTGGCAGTGAAGGAGTTAACCCCTAGGGGGAGGGGAGGGGGTTGAGTGTGTTTTTTTTTAACTGTAGGGGGGCGTGGCTTGGTGTCTGACGTCACTGATCGTCTTTCGCTATAACAGGGAACAGACGTTCAGTGACAGGCTCAGTAGGAAGCACGAGGGGCACTTAAAGAGCAACGTACCTGTATGTGCTGACGTAAATGTGCAGGAGGCGGTCCTTAAGCGGTTAATACATTTTTATATAAATCATTTTTCACATAATTGTCTATATATCTGAATTTACCCTCCTATACTGTACCAAGATAGTCCAATTGCCACTGTTCTCTAAGGAGGCTTGGTTAGGGACCAAGAATCTGATAGCTTTATCTCTTAGTTCCTGGGTGATGGTACACATGGTTTACTTTTTCTTTATTATTTTATTGCTATAGAGGCTACCCCTATCTCTCCATGTCCCCCCACTAGACTCTGTGGTTCCTCCTGCTGCTACATCACTACAGGACACAGTGGTGAAAATGGGAGGAAGCACCATGCCCAGGAAAGGGGGGACACTATACAACACACTTGGGAATTGGATAGCAGCAGTGTCTGGAGCACTATACTAATACAAATTAATTAAACTACCTTCCTACACACACAGCTTGATTCCCTGACTCCAACAGAAATTCAAAATGACTACTACAAAAGATAACAATAACATGGGTAAATTATATCAAGCACCAATTATAATGCATTGGCACTCAGAAACAAATCTTTCAAAAAGTGGCCATTTTTTATCAAAGGAATTTGCAATCAGTTCATTTAAAATTATGTAACAGCTGTTGCACAGCAAGCAATGTAAAGCCCCTACCTTACCTCCATTGCCAACTGCTTTCTTGGCCCAGACATAATCTAACTTTAGAATACGAAGCACACATGCATGTAGCCCTTTACAAATAACAACATTAGTGTTTACATAGATTTTTAGTGCTGAAAGCAGTACCATTATTTTGCATGGAAATTTGGCGTTTTATATTGTAGGCCTGTAATTCTTATGCCGCGTACACACGGGCGGACTGTATGGCCTACTTAGTCCGCCGAAACACATTTCAGCGGACAGTCCGCTCGTGTGTGGGCTTCAGCGGACTTTTTCAGCGTGCAGTACGGCGGACTAAGTATTTCGGAATGTTCGAAATACTGTCCGTCGTACTCGCATTTCGGCGGACAATCCGCCCGTGTGTATGCCAGTCCGCCGTACTTTTGAAATGAGCGGACTTTTCCCGCCCGGAGAAAAGTCCGCTCATTTCGAGCGGGTATCCAGGTAGGCGGGGCCCGCGAAGGAGACGTCGCTGGCCCCGCCGCCTGGTATGGACTTAAAGGGGAACCCCAACGCCGAAAAAAATCGGCGTGGGGGTCCCCCCAAGTCCACAACAGACCCTTGTCCGAGCACGCTACCCGGCCGGCCAGGAAAGGGGGGCGAGCGAGTGCCCCCCCCTCCTGAGCCGTACCAGGCCGCGTGCCCTCAACATGGGGGGGTGCCTTTGGGAAGGGGGGGCCGCGCGGCCCCCCCACCCCAAAGCACCTTGTCCCCATATTGATGAGGACAAGGGCCTCTTCCCAACAACCCTGGCCGTTGGTTGTCGGGGTCTGCGGGCGGGGGGCTTATCGGAATCCGGGAGCCCCCTTTAATAAGGGGGCCCCCGGATACCGGCCCCCCACCCTATGTGAATTAGTATGAGGTACAATGTACCCCTACCCATTCACATGTAAAATAAAAGTACCAAAAAAAACACAACACACGAGATAAAATACTTTATTGCACAGCTCCGGGGGTCTTCCGTCTTCGGGGGTCTTCTCGCCGGACTCCTCCGCTATCTTCTTGTAGCTCTTTTGCTAGCGGAGGAGTCCGGCTTTCTTCCTCGCCGTCAGCCTCTTCTCCCGACTTCGGGGGTCTTGTCCCCCTCTTCGGTTCTTCTGCCGGGCCACCGCGCCTTCTTATAGCTCTTTTACAGGCGGTGGCCCGGTCTTCTGTCACCGCCGCCGCCGCCTTCCGTTCTTCTTCTTCTTCTTCTTCTTCTTCTCCTCCAGGAGATGTTGCCTCGACGATCTCTCCGGCCGGAATGCCAGGGACGCACTGCGCGGCCACTTATATAGGGACAAGGGGCGGTGTCACATGGCTTTATGTCACATGGGTTGGTCACATGGGTTGATGTCACATGGGGACTATGACATCGTAAGGGGGCGGGGTCACCATGTGACACCAACCCATGTGACATAAAGCCATGTGACACCGCCCCTTGTCCCTATATAAGTGGCCGCGCAGTGCATCCCTGGCATTCCGGCCGGAGAGATCGTCGAGGCAACATCTCCTGGAGAAGAAGAAGAAGAAGAAGAAGAAGAAGAAGAAGAAGAAGAAGAACGGAAGGCGGCGGCGGCGACAGAAGACCGGGCCACCGCCTGTAAAAGAGCTATAAGAAGCCGCGGTGGCCCGGCAGAAGAACCGAAGAGGGGGACAAGACCCCCGAAGTCGGGAGAAGAGGCCGGCAGCGAGGAAGAAAGCCGGACTCCTCCGCTAGCAAAAGAGCTACAAGAAGATAGCGGAGGAGTCCGGCGAGAAGACCCCCGAAGACGGAAGACCCCCGGAGCTGTGCAATAAAGTATTTTATCTCGTGTGTTGTGTTTTTTTTGTACTTTTATTTTACAGGTGAATGGGTAGGGGTACATTGTACCCCATACTCATTCACATAGGGTGGGGGGCCGGTATCCGGGGGCCCCCTTAATAAAGGGGGCTCCCGGATTCCGATAAGCCCCCCGCCCGCAGACCCCGACAGCCAACTGCCAGGGTTGTTGGGAAGAGGCCCTTGTCCTCATCAACATGGGGACAAGGTGCTTTGGGGTGGGGGGGCCTGGTACGGCTCAGGAGGGGGGGCGCTCGCTCGCCCCCCTTTCCTGGCCGGCCGGGTAGCGTGCTCGGACAAGGGTCTGTTGTGGACTTGGGGGGGACCCCCAAGCCGATTTTTTTCGGCGTTGGGGTTCCCCTTTAAGTCCATACCAGGCGGCGGGGTCAGCGACGTCTCCTTCGCGGGCTCCGCCTACCTGGAGACGCGCTCGAAATGAGCGGACTTTCCTCCGCGTGTGTGGGCGAGTCCGTTCATTTCAAAAGTAGGGCGGATAGTATGGCGGACTTAGTACGCCGTATTAGTCCGCTCAAAAAGTGGTGTGTGTGGTCAAGTCTGTTCATTCGAAAGTATGACAGACTGTCAGTCGGATTGTCTGACGGACTAAGTTGGCCAGACAGTCCGCCCGTGTGTACGCGGCTTTAGGAATAATTCACTTAAATCTGTCCAGACCAGAGTGTAGTAGACCCAGGTATGATAAAGTTTGAAAAATTAAAACATAAATTATAATATAATAAATAACTATAAATAATTATACCAAATAATAATATAATAATAATAAAAATGATTCAATTATGTAATCAAATCAAAAACACTGAAATTTGCTCAGTTGCAGAATTGTCACTGTCATTACTTTCAGTGTTTGATGATGGATCTCCCCACAAATCACTATCTCTCAATTCTACAAGTGATTCTTACTTATTATTGCTGTTTTCTAGCTGGTCTCAAATCACTTTTGATGTAAAGGGACAGTTTTGGTTGCTATGGACAATCTCCAGTTTCCAGGCAGAAAGAACCGTATTTATAATATAAAACTACATGCAGGGCAGTGCATAAACCACTAGGGACAAAAGGGATGTGAAATAATTTCATACAGCAATGTAATCTGTAAGAGGATTTGTTCGACTATCCTCTGATTGAAACATATGTTACGGCCATAAAGGAAGCACTAGAATGGGATCAAAACCTCCTAATTTAAGGAAGCAAGGGCTATCCTTCTCATTTATGGAGGAAATCCGGGAAGTAATGGAGGACAAATGGGAGAAACCAGAGAAAAATGCAACAATCTAAAATTGCTTTACTTAACTCTATCCCTTTAACCCATCAGATGCCTCTTTTGGAAATCCGACCAGGGATAGATGCAGCCCTACAATGCCTTGCAAGGCATGTCTCCCTCCTGATGGAGGATTCCACCACATTTAGAGATCCAATGGATAGAAAGGCACCCATCCATAGCCATAACATCAATCTCAAGAACCCTAAAAGTCTGGGTTTCGAATGTGGAAACGGCACTGTGGGCTGGAGTGGAACCAGCTAAAGTTACTGATGCTCTGGAGGAACTCAACCTGACAGCAGCCTTTTTGGCCAAGTCTTCAATAGATCTGCAAAGATTAATGGCTAGATTTATGGCACACACAGTGATCGCAAAGTGGGTGCTATGGCTTCCGACATTGGACTGCAGATGCAGCATCAAAAAAGGTGTTATGTAATCTTCCATATAATGGTAATATCTTGTTCGGAAAGACCCTGGAGGAGGCAATCAAGTGGGTCACAGGTGGAAAGTCAGGCCTGTTACCTCTGACCTCTAAGAAGAGACAGCATCCTTTTGGAGGGGTACACAGAGCTCTTTTCTGTGCAAGGCGAAGTTGACCGCAGGACAGGCGGTGAAAAAAAGACTGAGAAGTCTTTTTGACGATCAATCCATATAAACCCTCCAGGTTAGAGCCACTTTGGCAAGATACTGGAGAGAATGGGCAACAAATGTGAAGGACCGCTGGACCCAGAAAAGCTCTCCTGACAGTTCAAAACTGCCAGGAGACACCTGCTGGTGGACCTCAGTACTGCACACCAAAAGACAAATATTATCAGCGGATAGAACATATCCTGACAGTACCCCCCCTCAAAGGAGTGGCCTCCGGATGCTCCAACTAGTCTAAGGCATAAAACAGAACAATGGATAGGGGTACATCAGGCTGGGCAACAGGCACTTTAGGCTGGGCATCAGGCACTTCAAGGCAGATAGCGGGCTGTGGGTTATCGAGCTGGGTGGCAGGCTCCAATCCATCGAGCTGGGTGACAGGCTCCGGGCCATTGAGCTGGGCGGTAGGCACCTTGAACTGGGCAACAGGCACATCAGGCTGGGCAGTTGGCACGGGTACATCAAGCGGGGGAGCAAGCACATCAAGCGGGGCAGGCGGCATGGGTACATCAAGCTGGGCAGCAGGCATGGGCACATCAAGCTGGGCAGCAGGCATGGGCACATCAAGCTGGGCAGCAGGCATGGCCACATCAAGCTGGGCAGCAGGCATGGGCACATCAAGCTGGGCAGCAGGCATGGGCACATCAAGCTGGGCAGCAGGCATGGCCACATCAAGCTGGGCAGCAGGCACATCAAGCTGGGCAGCGGGATAATCAAGCTGGGCACAGCATTTAAAGCTGGGCAGCAGGCACATCAAGCTGGGCAGCAGGCATGGCCACTTCAAGCTGGGCAGCAGGTACATCACGCTGAACAGCGGGCGCTTCCAGCTGGGCAGCAGACAGTGGCACAGCAGGCTCCGGGTCATCGAGCTGGGCAGCAGGCTCTGGATCATCGGGCTAGGCAGCAGGCACGGGCACTTCAGGCTGGGTAGCAGGCACGGGCACATCAGGCTGGGCAGCAGACAGTGGCACATCAGACTTGGCAACAGACAGGAACACCTCAGACTGGGAAGCTGGCACATCCGACTGGGAGGCAGGAACATCAGACTGGAGGGAAGGCACATCAGACTGAGAGGCAGGTACATCAGACTGGAAGGCAGGCACATCAGACTGGAAGGCTGGCAGCGGAACATCAGACTGAAAGGCAGACAGCAGGACATCAGACTGGAAGGCCGGCACCGGGACATCAGACTGGAAGGCCGGTACCGGGACATCAGACTGGAAGGACGGCACCGGGACATCAGACTGGAAGGCCGGTACCGGGACATTAGACTGGAAGGCTGGCACTGGGACATCAGACTGGAAGGCCGCCACCGGGACATCAGACTGGAAGGCCCCCATCAGGACATCAGACTGGAAGGCTGCCACCAGGACATCAGACTGGAAGGCCAGAACCAGGACATAAGACTGGAAGGCTGAGACATCAGGCTGGACAGCAGGCACTGGGACGTCAGGCTGGACAGCAGGCACTGGCACAACAGAAACATCAGACTGGGGCACAGGAACTTTGGTTGGAGACACTGGCTGGATAGCAGGCAGAGGTTTGGCAGAATAAGGTGGTTTATCAGGTTCAGCTGGCATGCAAGCAGGCTGGGGCAGGTTGGTTGATGTGGCGGCAGGTTGCGTTACTGGCAGGGTCAAATGGGTAGGAAAGAACTCCCATTTATTTTTAGGTTTAGCTACTGAAGTCTTGTAAGTAGCTGCAGAACTATAGGTAAGGGATGAAGCAGACTGGAGAGAAGGGTTGGAATATGGCAGGGAAGAGGTAACAGTTGCTGGGGGAAGTTCTTGAGGGATAGTAGGCAGCGCAAAAGAGGCAGGTGGATTAAAGGCAGGGTATGTGCAGAAGGAAGAAACAGGGTATTGATATTTGGTGGGGAGTTGAGTATATTGGACTGAAACTGAGGTTGTCATAGGTGATGGAGGAAAAGACTCTTGGGCAGGCAGGTGTTTGGTAGCAGAGATGGTTTGTTGTGGGCTGGCTGTGGCTGATTGCAAAATACCAGACCATGCTAGAAGTAGTGGTTGCACAAACTGTGGGTTACATACTGCCTGTCCGACAAGGGATTGTACAGAATCAACACATTCTATTATCATCTGTTGGGAACAGGCTGTGTAATGCTCAAAAAAGTAAGGGGAATCATCTCCCAGAAGCCATACCAGTGATGTGACCTGATTAATACTGAAGGGGGGAGAAAAATCATCACGGCCCCCTGGGATGCAGGGCAGAGCCAGCTCTGTGCAGATTTGAATTAAAGGCTGAACATCCCCAAACAGCATACAGCCCTGATCAACTCAGGAGTGAGCTAAACTAATTGTTTCCAACAGCTGATCACTTGCCCACTCTTTCAGTGTCTGGCGGAGATATTCACTACTCTCAGACGCCAGCAGAGCATAATAACGAATCAACTCTAAGTTAATTTCAGTAAGCAACCTGAACCAAGATGGTTCCTCTGTGTAGCCACTTCTGGTAAGGGATGGTCCTGGTATTCTGTCATGTATCAGATAAAATCAGAACTGTGTGGACTGCAACAAAGGAAACCCAAACGTGTATAAGTGAAATATGATTTATTAAGGGAAGTGAATAATATAAATACAACCACACAGTGCGATAAATCAACCAAAAGAGACCTCCAAATAACAACAGACAGATACAGTATGTACAATAAATGGGAAATACCAGGATCATAAACGATAGCCAGGCCAGGGTCATGCACAGAGGATCAGTAGATAAACAAAGGGCAGTCCAGAATCAGAGACACAAGCCAGGCCAAAGTCATATATGGGGAGATCAGCAGATGTGGTAAGGAACACAGGACAGGGACAGGATGGACAGATCAGACTGCAGGGCAGGGATGATGGTCACAGGTGGGATAAGGTAGGGACCAGGACAGGGAAACAGGATCAGAAACACGGGACACAGGTTCAGGGCACAGGAACAGGTTCAGAATCAGGATCAAGCTCACAAACAACAGGTCAGGGCACAAGGACAATACCAAGGCAAACATGTGAGTGCTTTCCAGCTATTTATAGGCCTGCGATTGGCCTCAAGTGACACCTGATTTCAGGAGGTGCTGTCTGCTCCACACTGCCAGGATCCATCCGCTGGTGGATGCCAGTACTGCAGCCCAAAGATGACATAACATCAGCAGGGAAAAGATCTCCTGACAGTTCAAAACTGCCAGGAGACACCTGCTGGTGGACCTCAGTACTGCACACCAAAAGACAGATATTATCAGCGGATGGAACATTTCCTGACATTACCCCCCTCAAAGGAGCAGCCTCTGGATGCTCCAACTGGATGTAGTTATCCATAGTCTAAGGCATCAAACAGAACAATGGATAGGGGTACATCAGGCTGGGCAACAGGCACTTCAGGCTGGGAATCAGGCACTTCAAGGCAGATAGCGGGCTCTGGGTTATGGATCTGGGTGGCAGGCTCCGTGCCATCGAGCTTGGCGGCGACTCTGGGCCATTGAGCTGGGCGGCAGGCACCTTGAACTGGGCAACAGGCACATCAGGCTGGGCAGCCGGCATGGGTACATCAAGTGGGGGAGCAAGCACCTCAAGCGGGGCAGCCGGCAAGGGTACATCAAGCTGGGCAGCAGGCATGGGCACATCAAGCTGGGCAGCAGGCACATCAAGCTGGGCAGCAGGCATGGCCACATCAAGCTGGGCAGCAGGCACATCAAGCGGGGCATCGGGGTCATCAAGCTGGGCACGGGCATTTCAAGCTGGGCAGCAGGCATGGCCACTTCAAGGTGGGCAGCAGGTATATCACACTGGACAGCGGGCACTTCAAGCTGGGCAGCAGACAGTGGCACAGCAGGCTCTGTGTCATCGGGCTGGGCAGCAGGCATGGGCACTTCAAGCTGGGCAGTAGGCAGGGGCACTTCAGGCTGGGCAGCAGGCACGGGCACATCAGGCTGGGCAGCAGGCATGGGCACATCAGGCTGGGCAGCAGACAGTGGCACAGCAGGCTCCGGGTCATCGGGCTGGGCAGCAGGCTCCGGGTCATCAGGCTGGGCAGCGGGCACTTCAAGCTGGGCAGCAGGCACTTAAAGCTGGGCAGCAGGCACGGGCACTTCAAGCTGGGCAGCAGGCAGAGACACTTAAAGCTGGGCAGCAGGCATGGGCACTTCAAGCTTGGCAGCAGGCACAGGCACTTCAAGCAGACACTAACCAGTTGGATTTGAGACCTCTGGATATGGTCGACTTGATATCAACATATCTTCAAAGGGCACAACATGTACGCAAATCAAATGGTTTGTTCATCTTCCCTTCGGTACCCAAGAAGGGGGGGGCAGCTCTATCAAGGGTCTTATCCACTTGGATCACAAGAACTATCTCCTTGGCATACAAGCAATGGGGCCTTGCTCCTCTGCAAACTACACTGACTCATTCTACAAGAGGGATGGAAGCTTTTTGGGGTCTGTTGCAAAGATCCTGGTGAAAGACATTATACAGGACTTCTAGCTGGAGTTCCTGTGAGACTTTTGCTCGGCACTACAAACTAGATGTGGTCGCCACTAGCTTTTCAATGTTTGGAGCTGCTGTAGTGTCGACTCCTTTGACTAATTAATTAAAAGTGTGGTGTAGCATGGAATTAGAAGAGTCTTTGTTGTTTCTTTCCCTCCCTATATTGGCTTTGGTATATCCCATAGTGTGCTGATGGGAGGACGACCAGGAAAATGGAAAATTATTATCAATACTCACCGTAATTTTCCTTTCCAGGTCTGTCCTCATATCAGCAAAACTTTGCTTCCCTCTCTAAGTGGCCTGTTGCCGCTACAAAAGAACATGCAGGGGAGTGGAGGACAGGGATTTAAAACGCTGGAGGAAGGTAGTCCTGAGGACTAATGAGGAGCAGTTAACCCATAGTGTGCTGACGTGAGGACGGACCAGGAAAGGAAAATTACGGTGAGTACTGATAACAATTTTCATTTTTTTTTTCACATATATTTTGTAATGATTCTTCACTTTGATCTTATTGATCTTGTAATTTCTGCGGTAAAAAGCAAGTTCTTGTAGAGTATGTGGACCTAAATGGCTGCACAACTAAATTTCCTTACTATGTTCTGAAAAAATTTGCTCTATATATCTTATATTTCCAATGACACCGAGATCCAGGATTACAGAAAGTGAATTTCTTTGCAAATGGATAGTTACACTGTATGAGTTCCGATGTTCAAAACATTTGAGGAGTGTAATAGAGCCATCATTGAGGTTTCTCTTTCTTTCACACTGTACTTTCCATCTCCACTTGATGGCTTCTCTTCCATTCCTTAAGAGAAGAAGAAAATAATAATACCGTATATACTCGAGTATAGGCCGACCCGAATATAAGCCGAGGCCCCCAATTTACCCCCAAAAAACTGGAAAACTTATTGACTCGTGTATAAGCCGAGGGTGAGACATGGCTGTCCATCCCTGTGTGTCCGTCCATCCCTGTGTGTGTGTCCGTCCATCCATCCCTGTGTGTGTGTCCATCCATCCATCCATCCCTGTGTGTGTGTCCGTCCATCCATCCCTGTGTGTGTATCCATCCATCCATCCATCCCTGTGTGTGTGTGTGTGTGTGTGTATCCATCCATCCATCCATCCATCCCTGTGTGTGTGTGTGTGTGTGTGTGTGTATCCATCCATCCATCCATCCATCCCTGTGTGTGTGTGTGTGTGTGTGTGTGTGTGTGTGTGTGTGTGTGTCCATCCATCCATCCATCCCTGTGTGTGTGTCCGTGCAGCCTTGTGTGTGTGTCCAGCCTACCTGTGTCCCGAGCCTCCGTCCCGAGCCTCCTCCGTCCCGAGCCTCCTCCGTCCCGTGCCTCCTCCGTCCCGTGCCTCCTCCGTCCCGTGCCTCCTCCGTCCCGTGCCGTGCCGATGGATCGCCGCTCCAGGATCGCCGCTCTTCTCGGCGGCCATTCTACAATTCAAAAGCCGCGCCTCCGCCTCCGCCTGTGATAGGCGGAACACTCAATTTCCCAGCAGCCTGTGTTCCGCCTATCACGGACATCGTCTCATCCTCGTCCGTAGTACGAGGATGAGACGATGTCCATGATAGGCGGAACACAGGCTGCTGGGAAATTGAGTGTTCCGCCTATCACAGGCGGAGGCGGAGAAGGAGGCGCGGCTTTTGAATTTTAATGTCCGCCGTCTGTCTGCTCGATACGCTGATCGAGCAGTCAGACAGCGGTGACTCGAGTATAAGCCGAGGGGGCACTTTCAGCCTCAAAAAAGAGGCTGAAAATCTCGGCTTATACTCGAGTATATACGGTAATCACATATTTGATGCGCTGTATATTAATGTTCATTTCAAGTCATAGATATAAACTGCCAAAATACATCTTCGTCCCTTTCTTCTTTATTACAAATATAACCTATCGTAATAATGAATGCCTGGATAAAAAAAGCTGAGAAAAATTCAAGTTAAACTTTGGTGTTGACACTTGGATAAAATGTCGATACTAATTTTCAGCTCCAAGATGGGTATAAACATGCGTGCAGCACCAATCGAAGTTAAAAGGAAACGTTTTGAATTTTTTTTTTTTCAGGAATGATAATCCTTATGGTTTTGGTATAGGAAATTAGACTAACCATTTAGTAACTCAGATTTTTATCCCAAACCTTAAAGTAAATATAAACCCTAACCAGATGACCTTTAGTTTTCTGAAGAACTGTGTCTCTCAAACAACTGGCATTTTATGTTTTAAGCCCAACTCCAGCAAATAGAATTCATTGCTCTCCACTGGTTAAAATAAAAAAAAGTATCTCTTGCTGTATTACTCACCTTATTTTTAAAGCTGTCCTACACAGAATCACCACTCTGTGACTTACATTTAATATTCTTCTGAGTTGGATGACACTCAGCATGATGTAAAAAAATTCCTGTAATTCCACGTGTTATGGATCTACTGAAGGGAAGCTCACTTTGCAAGGGACCAACTCTAGAGTTTAGTGAATGAGGCAAAGCTCTACTTACCTCAATTATCCAATCATGTGCAAGCAACAAATATTTTTCTTTATTTGTGTAGTGCTTTCTTGCAGCTGTGCTACAAAGGGTGGACAATACTCGCAAGGGTTAAGGAGTGGATGATCCAACCACATGGAACTGTGGGAAATGCAGTCTCTCAGGAAGACTTTGGCCATGAGAGAGATTGAGGCTGTGAATAAAAGGGCCCACAAAACACCATCTAAGAGGAAGAGAGAGAAGCTGATTTCCTGGGTTTATGAGGGAAAGAAAGCTCTCTTTCTGCTGGGGACTGGAGCTGTGCACACCTCTGTACCTTTGTGTGTGCATAGTGACTCCAGTAACAGCCTGAGAACCAGAGTGTGGGACTGAGCTACTGAACACTGGAGAACTGGAATGCTAAGTACTGATGCACCCTGAGAGCAGAGTCAGAGGGAAGGCAGACAGACATGCACTCAAAACAAGGCTCACAGTGTTGCCAGGACTGGTGAGCCACTACTGTGTGTGATTATTATCATTGCTTACAGATCAGGAAAGGGGACTAATCTTTACTAGATGCCTTAACTACTGCATGCAGAACCATAAGAGAATGTTAATTAAGTTCACCATTGTACAGACTGGGCCCCATCATTTAGCTGGCTAAAATTTGCAGCTTAGGCGGCAGATTCTCTCTTTTTTTTAGTTCAAATATTCTTTATTAAACTTTTATTTTTTATTATTTACTTTTTACACAACACATACATACAATTCATTAAACAATAACAACTTCTTCCCAAGGGTACCCCTCTCAGAATATATAAAATCTAAATTTATAGGGGAATAGACATAGGGGGTTATTTACTAAAGGCAAATCCAGTTTGTACTGCAAGTGCACTTGAAAGTGCTCTGAAAGTGCACTTGGAAGTAAAGTCACTGTAGATCTGAGGGGGATATGCAAGGAAAATAAAAAACAGCATTTTAGCTTGCACATGATTGGATGATTAAATCAGCAGAGCTTCCCCTCATTTCAGATCTATCCCTTAGGTTTAGAGCGACTGCACTCCCATGTGCATTTTCAGTGCACTTTCAAGTGCACTTGCAGTGCAAAGTGTCTTTACCTTTCGTAAATAACCCCCATAGAGGGCACTCTGGGACACCTATTGATCATTGACTGTGGAGGAACTACTGTGGATTCTCTTTATTACTGTTGATCTTATTCACTGTATATCAGTGGTCATCAACCCTGTTCTCAGGGCTCACTAACAGGCCAGGTTTGTGAGATAACTGAAATACATCACAGGTGATATCATTATCTGCTCAGTGATTGCAGTATTCTAGTCTGCATCTCCCCAAGTAATACATAAAACCTGGTCTGTTAGTGGACCCCGAGGACGGGGTTGATGATCACTGCTGTATATCCTGCGCCTTGTTTATACCATTTATTTTTGATGCTGTTATTGATAGGTTAATGCTGCCTTATTAGCACAGTGATTTAAACTAAATTACTAGGCTATCACATAGTTATAAGTCAGTCAGTTTATCGCATGCAGTTTATCTCTTCTCTTTTACCTACTCAGTGCTCACTGATATTGATGTATTGCCTTTACTTTGTGACAATATACTGGCTTTACTTAAATTTAGGAAGCCTGGTGTTTGTTTCCTGATACACTAACATAGCTGTGACTAGGATACTAATATTTGCACTCACCTAGAAGTTTGAGACTTTCCATTATCTAATCAGGTGTTTCAAAAGGGGACAAAGAAGTTCACAGAGTCATGGCAGAGGACAGAGAACTGGCCCCTACATTTTCCTTGTATTTGATTGAGTATTCTTTGCAACATTGTAAAACTTCATCACACTCATTAAAGTGACACTTTGTCCATAGAGGTCGAATGCAGGACTCGGCCCTACCCCCTGGCGCTGTGTCATTCGATTTGATTGACAGCAGCAGGAGCCAATGGCTGCGCTGCTATCAATCTATCCAATCAAGAGTCAAGAACCCATAGAGAGAGGGACGCTGCGACGGAAATTTGGGGCTCAGGTAAGTAAAACAGGGGGGCTAGGGGGCCTCTGACTGTAAGGTATTTTTTCACCTTAATGCATCCTATGCATTAAAAACACGAGCCTTTACAACCCCATTAATTCTGGTTCAAACTCCCTTGCAAAGTGCAGTTTCTTTTGCAAAGTGTACACTCTATTTTCCTTTAGTAAACCAATCCTGATGGGTGTTAAAACAGACAATTGTTTGACCAAATGACAACACTAGATACACTACTATGAGACAGTGTTGTAACTCTTGAGTATAACTGGAAGTGCCTGCCGAAGGACCTTCAAGTTACCAGGTGCTATTTTAATGAATGCTGCAGATGTAAAAACATTTCAAATGAATTTAGTAATTGCAAGAAATTAAACTTTATAAAGTGACATTTTAGAAATTGCTTTACATGTACTTTAAGCAGTTAAAAGCCTGCCATTTTATTTATGAGCTTATCATTTCTATGTTATCCAGGTGAAAAAAATCTTTATTTTTATTTTTATTTTTTTATGTTTTCACTTTAGCACCTGATATAACTTTATGTCAAAGTGATAGATGGCATTTTGCAATGTTGCTATGCAGTTAACTGTTTGCTCATGCAGTGACCATTGTGAAGGCACATATAGGTATTCAAACCCCCCAGAATAGTGAAAGGCTTGTATTACAAGACACTCCAAACACTCTGAAATAATGTGTTTTGTGTTTCTTTGCAGTTTTTTTTCTAATCATTCAATCCAAAACCCCATCTATTCAAAAAAGTTATGTAAGATCTGTTGAAATGAAGCCCAGATTCTCCTCCCATCTCTCTAAAATATATATATTTATTTAAGCCTATAATTTTCAAATATTATATAGAATTCTGTATAGTGGTCAATGAAGTGATTCATTTTGTGAATCAGATAATAATATATATGCAGTAGTTACGTATGGTTAGGAAAAAAAGGTGCGTATACTTTGATTTTTTTCCTTTAAAACTAATAAAAAATAAGGAAAATATATACATGCATGGTGCAACTTACAAGAATCATAAATGACACAATACACCAGCAGCATTATCCCCAGATAATGATTAAAGTTTTCTTTGGAGGGGCGTGGCCAAGACCAGCATGTGTGAGGACACATGTCTCACAGCTCGTGCTGTGATCTGTCAGTGATCCTCCCTCAGCCAACCTGCCATTTCAGAGGCTAACGTGGAACCGCCGTCGGCCCTCTGCACTAGATGAATGACACACATAGGTCAAACTGATTCATCGGGCCCGGACATCCAAGATGGCACCACCACATCCTTACTGAAGGGGACCCCACAAGGTGCAGATAAAATGAAGGACACAGGACCCAAGGCGCTCAAGTTTCAGCGGAATCAGGGTAAGGAAGCCCCAAGGGACATGTTATATTATGTCCAGAAGCTATCAGGGCCATCGGGGACAGAGCAGCTGGACACCTCTGAGAGCTCTCATTAACAAAAATCAGCAAATACAGGCAGCCATCTCATCAGCTCAACATGGGGCAGAGGAGGCAGAGCACACAGATCAACTAACCCTGATGAACATGACCCTGAGGCAACTGACCAGGGACAGCCCACACTTGCTGAAATCTTCAGGGCAGTAAATAACTATGCTGCATCTGTTAACATATTGCAAGATCAATCTGGGGGTTTGCGGGAGGATGTATCCTTGTTGTGCCAGGACCTACAGAAGATCCATGAGAGAAACATGGCGGTAGAGAGCAGAGTCAGTGACACTGAGGACATATAGCCTGGGACACCAAATCGGCATACCAGATAGTGAAAGAAGTGAATGATAGGGCTGAGGACATGGAGAATCATCTCAGATGAAATAACATTTGTATAGTGGGCCACCCCAAATGGGCTGAGGGTAGAGATACCACAAGCTTTATGGAAGACTGACTATTAAAAATATGTTTGGCAAGAACTCCTCGCCCTTCTTTGCGGTGGAGCTGGCCCACAGGATGCCACCTCGCCCACCCCCATTGGGGGGCCCACCTAGATCAGTACTAGCGAGACTACTCCACTATCAAGACAGAGAAGCTGTGCTGTGATAAGCATGGGAAGGCGCTAACATTCAATACCCGACTATGCTTCTACCCAGACTTCTCAGTGGAGGTACATAGACGCAGGACCAAATTCAATGATGTTAAATGCCGGCTGCAACTTCTACAGCTGCCATATGTCATGCTATGCCCGACAAAACTCCGGATTACTGTGAGAGGCCAAACATATTTCTTTGAGTCTGCCAAGGAGGCGTCGGCCTGGATAGATCGGAATGAACAAGCTCTAAGAGGCCGAGAGAATGATGCCGAGGAGGACTGACCCATAATCTCTGGTTCTGCTGTGCAGTAGTGAGCTAATCATCAACTTTGTTGCTTACTATTTTTGCTTATTTTACTGCCTGTCATTCTCTGGCTGGGGGACATAATGATATAGATCAAGATGTGAGCTACTCAACTCTAACAGTGGATTTATCTTTTCAAAGATGATTATGTTCTGGCGATGTTACTGTAGTTACTTAGATCGCTCTGTTGGCGGTTCATATAAAACTAATTTGTCTTGTTTGCAGTTTATGTTCAGCCTTTCTTCCTTAGCTGGTGTACTACAAGGGGCATTTTATTTGGAGATAATACTATGTTATACAGTTGCCTAGCATTGCCTTTTGCACACTGCATTGATCAGTTTATCTGTCTGCCTATTGTTGACAGCCTCCCAAGCAGCTTAATTGTTGAGCCACAATCCTGGTGGCATGTGAGCAACTAACGCCCCATACACAATATCAGATTTTCTGCTGATTTTCATCTTCAGATTTACCAAAACCATGTACAAATTGAAACTCCTAAGGTTTTACCTCATATTATATGGTATTATATGGTTTTGGTAAATCTGAAGACAAAAATCTGCAAAAAATTTGATAGTGTGCATTATCTCTATTTACCTTGGTGCTCATATTCTCATAATGAACATTTGTTCCTGAATGGCGAAGATCCCAGTAGTGTCCTGGTATGTCAGGGGTATCCACTGTCCTCTTAAACTATGATTTTTATGTGTCTTACCAAATTTAACCCAGCTGTTTTTTGTTTTCAAGAGACTCGCTTGACTATAGATATTTTGGGTTGTTTGAGATACCCCTGGGTGGGGAAGGCCTATCAATCAACGGATACCTCATACTCCCAGGGGGTTAGTGTTCTGGTACATAGTGCTCTGGACATCTAGGTATATGATAGCAGAATGGACTCTGAAGGCCGCTTTATTTTTATCCATTGTCATTTCGGCACCTTCTAATGCATACTGGTTTATGTATGTAGTAAAAATTAAGGCACCTTTTAATCTGTCTAACAGTTCAGATATTAATGGTAAGGGGTATTAATTTTTGATTGTGCCCACATTTAAGCCTCGATAGACAATGCAGGGTCTTAAAGTACCAACAAAAATAGAAACCTGCTCCTGCAGGTGATGATGATTTCCAGATGAATCCTTTTTCTAGATTTTCAGCAACATATTCTGACATGGCCTGGGTCTCTGGGATGAACGGGGGAGGTACAACCCCTGAGCAGAGCTGCTCTGGGAACAAGGTTAATAACACAGTCAAAGGACTTGTGAGGAGGAAGCACCTCAGCTGATTTTTTGCAGAACACATCCCAGAAATCTCTATATGCAGCGGGAAGAGCAGAAGATACTGATGTGGTGGCAACAGGAAGTCTCTATTTGGGGCAACCTTGTGTAGGCAGGACTAGAAAGAAGAGGAACCCCAAGCCAGAATCTGCTTAGAAGTCCGGTCAACATGTAGAGAATGTAGCTATAACCAAGGAAGGCCCAATGGCATACCCCTACCGACATCTTAACAGGGAGGGTCTGGAAGGGGAGAGGGCCCTCTTGAAGAACAGTGCCATCAATTGCCAAGACCACCATAGGAGTAGTGAGGGGCAAAAGGAAAAGTTTCATGGAAGATGATGTCTCCAATTTTTCCACCTGGAATTATAAAAAAATGAAAATATGGTCATATCGAACCAGATAGCAAAAATTTGTTGCAGTTTTGAATTGAAAGTTTGTTAACTTATATAAAAAGACAATATAAAAAGATTAGTACTGGATGTCCTCTTTAAATATTGTAGTAGCGCTTTCCATTCACATCCAAGTGAAAACAGATTCCCATCAAAACTCGCATGGTGAATTTTGGTGGAAGGTTTCCTTCAGATCGCAACAAGGACCTTAATACCTCTACTTTGCCACTATACAGCCACTATACAGTCGTATTTTCTTATTGAGTTTTGATGGGAATCTGTTTTCACTTGGATGTGAACGGAAAGCACTGCTACAATATTTAAAGAGGACATTCAGTGCTAATCTTTTTTTTTTTTTTTTTTAACCACTTGCTTACTGGGCACTTAAACCCCCCTCAGTCCCAGACCAATTTTCAGCTTTCAGCGCTGATGCACTTTGAGTGACAATTACGCAGTCATACAACACTGTACCCAAATGAAATTTTTATCATTTTTTTCCCACAAATAGAGCTTTCTTTTGGTGGTATTTAGTTACAGCTCGGAGTTTTATTTTTTGCTAAACAAACAAAAAAAGATGCAAAAAAAAAAAAATCATGTTTTAATAGTTTGTTATAAAATTTTGCAAACGGGTCATTTTTCTCCTTCATTGAAGTGCGCTGATTAGGCGGCACTGATAGGCTGCATTGGTGGGCACTGATGGGCTGCATTGGTGGGCACTGATGGGCTGCATTGGTGGGCACTGATAGGCTGCACTGGTGGGCACTGATAGGCATAGTTAAGGCGGCACTAATAGGCACAGATAAGGCGGCACCGATGGGCACAGATAAGGCGGCACTGATGGGCAAAGATGGGCACAGATAAGATGGCACGGATGGGTGGCACGGATAAGTGGCACGGATGGGTGGCGCGGATGGGCACTGATAGGTACCACAGATAGATGGGACTGATGGGCACTGATAGGTGGCACTGATAGGTGGCTCTGATAGGTGGCACTGCTGGGCACTGATGGGCGGCACTGCTGGGCACTGATGGGCGGCACTGCTGGGCACTGATGGGCGGCACTGGGGTGCAGCACCTTTGAGGCAGATTTTGGGTGGCACTGTGGGTGGCACTGCTGGGTGGCACTGTGGGCACTGCTGGGTGGCACTGGGCACTGCTGGGTGGCACTGTGGGCACTATGGGCACTGCTGGGTGGCACTGACAGGGGGGCACTTACTTTATTTCAGGATGGCACTGCGGGTGGCAGGTGGGCACTGGCAGGGGGCAGGTGTCCGCTTGAATTGCTGGCCGTGATCGGGACTGATGTCCCGAACACGGCCGCCGGCGATCGGCTTTTTTTTTTTCTCCTCGCGCTGTCAGCGCGAGGAGGAATACTAGCCGATTACCGGCTCCGTTTTATCACATGATCAGCTGTCATTGGCTGACAGCTGATCACGTGATAAGGGGTCGGGATCGACCCCTTACACGGATCGGTGATCAGGCGAGTCTCACGGACTCGCCGATCACAGAGCGCGCCGCGCGCGCCCCTCAGGGGGCGCGCAGGCCGCTCGTAACCGGGACGACGTCAATAGACGTAGTCCCGGCAATCTAGGTCCGCGCTAATGCCGTCATTCGGCAATAGCGCGGATCCCAAGTGGTTAAATAAAATTTTATTGAAAAAGGCATAGAACAAATTGTACATAATACAAAGGCAAAAGTTTTCTCATTGAAATAGAAAGATCGAGTGAAAACAATCATACAGCTTAGGGTTTGGTAGTAACTAAACAGTGTGTACATAGCTTAAGGGAAGACTAACCATTCTCCCCGGAGAAGGGAGAAGGGGAAGCTTCAACTGGATGGATCTGGAGGTCAGAAGGTAACCTGGTGTGTTGTATAAAAGCGAACTACAGGATAAAATAAAGTATATACTGAATATGAAATAAAATAAATATGAAATAAAATAACCGTGGGGGGGGGGAGCGGGAGGGGGGGGGGGATTGGTCAGTAGCAGGTGCAGTTCATTGCATAATGGGGGGGGGGAGAGGTGCTGCACAGATCCCGGCTGTCCATGGAGATGAAGAGTCCCCGTGTGGGGGGAGAGAGAGAGTCAGGAGCACAGAGACCCGCTTGGTACAATTTCAGGTTGCAGCGATTATCGCCGTTGGCGCGTGTCCCTTATGGATGAAGGAGTGGTCCTCAAGGTGGGCTCGTTCCTGTGGGGTGAGTTTAGATGCCATATAGAAGCCCCATCTGTTGTGAAAACGTAGTTTGGCTTTGGCGTTGAGAAAGCTAGTATTCAATTTGTCCCGGAAGAGGAGATGCATAAGTTCTCTGTCTACTTATAGTTAGTTAGGTTGAATAAAGACACCAGTCCATCCAGTTCAACCTGAGTGAGTGTCTACAATTGTCCCTTTTCCCTGTACATTGCTATACCCACATCGGTCCCTATCCTCAAGAGGCCCACAATCCAAGGTCCCCATTCATATACTAGGGCCAATTTTGGACAGAAGCCAGAAGCCAATTAACCTACCTGCATGTCTTTGGATTGGATACTTGTGGAACAGAGGGTTTAGTCGTGGTTGTCCAGTTGGCTAGGATGGTTCTCCTAGCGAGTAACAAGCAGAGCAAGGCCCACTCCTTGCCCAGAGGTGTGGGGGTAGCCGACCAGGGGAGTAGTTTGGGGTCCCAATACCCAAAGATAAGGAGTAGCGGGTCCTTGGGGAGTTTCAGGAGTGTTATCTTGAAAATAAAAGCCAAAATTCCATCCCAGAATGAGGAGATGACCAGGCATGACCAATAGCGGTGGGTAAGGGAGGGTCTTGGATGCTGGCAAAGAGGGCACAAAGAAGCAGCAGATTGACACGAAGGTGAGGAATGTAGAAAAGGTATGTGTGCTCGATGTACAATTTTTAGTTGGGTTTCCCTCCAAGTTTCATTTGGTACCAAATTATAGACTGTTTGGAGTCCGTGTAGGATCTTATCCACAATATCGGTACTTGGGAAATCTTTGGCCCAGTTAGAGACCGAGGAAGATTCCAGAGAGGGTGTAGTATTCAGTAGTAGAGGTTTGTAAATATCAGAGATGCCATAAGAGTCTTTGTGGAGAAGTACTTCGATGAAAGAGGATTGGAATCTTGCATGTTCCGCTCTGCAAGTTTTCTGCAAGAAGCTGAGGCATTGGCCATGGTGAAAGGCGGAGGAATCCGGTAAGGAGAACTTGACAGCTAGCCGGTGGAAGGGAAGTGCTCGACCAGAGTCCGGGTCACATAAGGAGAAGAAGGTGACGAGGCCCTGTTGACGCCATGTTTCATAGGGTTGGCAGGCCAACCCCGGGGTAAAGTGCGGGTTGCCTTGTATCGGGAGATGTCTAGAAATGAAGGGGGACAGCTTAAGGCTCTTCCGTGTTTCTCTCCAGGCAATAGCCGTGTCTCTCAGTAAAAGGTTGTGTTGCAATGACGGATCTAATTGTTTCCATTTGCAATGGAGAAGAGCAGCTAGGGAGTAAGGATGGGTCATTGCAGCTTCCAGTGGGTAATTAGAGCAGCGGGATTTTTGGGATATCCAGTCTAGACCTACCCTCAAAAGACATGCTAGGTTATACATTCTAAGATTGGGAAGGCTAATACCCCCTTCGCTCCTGGGAAGGTGAAGTTTAGAGAAGGCTATGCGGGGTCTTTTGCCTCGCCACAGGAATTTAGAGATTGCTGAGTTTAAAAGTTTTGTATCCTTATGTCTAAGGAGTAAGGGTATCGTCTGAAGGGGATACAGGAGGCGTGCAAAGCTGACCATTTTTACCAGGTGACACCTTCCCAAGAGCGAAAGAGGCAGATCCATCCAGTTGTCTAATTCCTGTATAAGTTTGGCAAAAAGGGGGGGGGTAGTTCAGGTGGTAGAGAGATGAGGGGAGCCTTCCTATCTTAATGCCCAAGTACGTGATATGGGTTCTGGCTACTTTGAAAATGGAGTGGTTTGCCCATGTCGGGGGTGGAAGGGATCCCAGGGGGAGTATTTCGCTCTTGGAGTAATTAATGCGCAGTCCCGAGCACTGTCTGAAACGGTCAAATAAGAGTTTAATCGTGGGCATGTCTGTTGAAGGGTTGGCGGAGAATATCAAGACATCGTCAGCAAAGAGGGAGGTTCTTAATTCGTGTGACCCGATTTCGATCCCGTGTAGTGGAGCTTTATATGTCAGGTATCTGGATAGTGGCTCCAAGGCCAGATTAAAGAGGAGTGGGGACAGGGGGCAACCTTGTCTGGTTCCCTTATGTAGCCGGAACTCATCCGAGAGGAGGCCAGCGGCCACCAGTCTGGCTGCAGGGGATGTGTACATGGAGCTGATCAGGTGTAGAAATGGTCCGGTGAAGCCCATATCTCCCAGTACCATGGACAGCCATTCAAAGTTGACATTGTCAAAAGCCTTTTCGGCATCTAGGGTGATAATGGCTAGATCGCTGGTAGGGTGACATCTGGCATGTTCTAGTGCCATCATCACCTTCCTGATATTGATAGTTGCCGTTCTGCCCTTGACAAAACCTGACTGGGCGGAGTGGATCAGGGAGGGGATGATGTCAGCCAGTCTATTAGCTATTATTTTGGAAAGAATTTTGACGTCAAGGTTTAGAAGCGAGATGGGTCTATATGACCCGGGCTCTTGTGGGTCCTTACCCTTTTTTTCTAACAACTTAATAATTGCTTGGTTACCGGACGGAAGATAGGGGCCACCAGACCATATATGTTGGTAGACATCGGCCAGGGTCGGGGTTAGAAGTGCATTTAAAGATTTATAAAACTCGCCTGATAGGCCATCCGGGCCTGGGGCTTTGGAGGAAGCTAGTTTACGAATCGTATCGGATATCTCCGAGGGGGAAATGGGGGCGTTTAACGAATCGAGTTGTGCGGGAGATACTCGGGTCAATTGTACTTCGTCGAGGAAGTCGCGAGCAGTGGGTCGGTCAATAGGGTCCGCCGCATAGAGGGAGGAATAAAAGCGGAGCATCGCCGCATTGATGCCCTTTGGAGTAGTCGCGACTGTGCCATCGGGGTCGCGTAGCGACGATATGACCGTGGGGCGGTAGGTTCCCTTGCATAGTCTGGCAAGAAGCTTGCCAGCCTTGTTGCCAAATTTGTGTAGAGTGGCGTCGAAGTGGGCATGTTTAGTGTTTTCCAAGGTTTCGGCCCAAGTGTCAAATGACTGCTTGGCTGTATGCCAGGCCTCGCGATTTTCGGGGGAGTTTAAGGCATAGAGTGCTCGTTGGGCCTGATGTAATCTGGAACTGGAGGCTTTGTATTGAGACTGGGCGTGTTTCTTGAATGAGGAGGCGTAAGAGATAATGCGTCCCCTAAGGAACGCCTTACCTGCGTCCCAAAACAAGTGTGGGTTGTCAGCATGTATTGCGTTCGTCTGTGAATATGATGCCCATTCTTTCGTCATGAAAGCTTGAAAATCTGCGTTGTGCTGCAAATAGGAGGGGAAACGCCAAATTTTGGGATTGGGGTGTATGTCGGGGGTCTCTAGAGTCACTGATATCGGAGCATGATCTGATATGGCTATATCATGGATTTCCGCTGTCGGAAGGAAGGGGATTAAGTCATTAGAACTAAAAAAATAGTCAATCCTTGAAAAGACATTGTGGGGATAAGAGTAAAAGGAAAATTCTCGGTCGGTCGGGTGGTGTAGTCGCCAAATGTCATGCAGGTGAAGGGATTCCATAGTCATTGCCAGGCTCGTGGGAATAGTAGCAGTCGAACAGAGTATGGGGCGCAATGATGAGGATTTGTCATCTACCGGGTGGGTAACGGAATTGAAGTCGCCCCCCACCAGATGCGGGAGGTGAGGGAAGCGCAGGAGCCAACTAGTCAATGCGCTGAAAAAAGGTTTTGTGGGGCTATTGGGGGCATAGACGTTCGTAATAGCAAGTTCCTTGGTCCCTATGAGGGCCCTGATCGTGAGGAGTCTACCCTGTTGGTCTGTGTCCGTAGATAGGATCTTACAAGGAAGATTCTTATTAATAAGAACCCCTGCTTTCCGGCCTACGGGCTCAGAACCTACCACCTCACCCACCCAGAGCTTCCTCATCCGAACAAAGTCGGATGAGGAGAGATGGGTTTCTTGTAGCAACGCTACATCTGTTTTGAGTCTCTTGAGGTGTCGCAGTATCTTCATACGTTTGTTGGGGGAGCGAAGCCCTTTAACGTTCCACGAGACTACTTGTAGCATGGTGGAGCGTTAAAAGCGGTAACAGTGCGGATTAGTAGTACCATGTAGTAGGGAGGACACGGGGCATGTAGTAGCAGGAGCTTTGCTCCAGATAGGGCTAGGGCAGCCCCTGATAAGGTAGCAGCAAGGGAGAGTAATTTAAGGAAAAGTGCAGCTGTGGGAATAAGTAGAAGGAAGGGGCGGGGAAGGGAGCGGCAAATGTGCCAAGCATAATAACAAAAAAAGTAAGAACAACTCACTGTGAACTTCACTTTTTTCCGCATGGGGGTCACTGTGTAGACCAGCTCCCAGAACCAGGCCTCCGAACTGACATAAAGATGGCTGCCCTAAAAAGAAGTAGCACGGCATGCCGTCAACCCAGGCAAGGATCAGAACGAAGTGAGATGGTCTGCACAAAAGAATCCACAGGGGGAACAAGTGAGAATAACCTGAGAGAAAATAAAAACACAAACATTGAGGAAAACAGTTATAATAGGACAATAAAAGAACAACCAGATGCCGAAGGCATATGGGGCACGGTAAAAGACATAAGTTCAGTCAATGTAGCGTACGGGGCCAGTCACGGCCCTGGTCAAATATTACCTGAGGAGCGCATGTATAGCGCAGGTGGCCCAGGAGGGGATTGATTCATGTAGAAGCCACTTCTACCATGAGAAAACGGGTGGTAGGTGAAGCTTCGTCCCTAAAAGGGAGGGAAGACAAAAAGGTAACAAGGTCCTGGGGTTCATCAACGTGGGTTGAGAGCGTGAGGAGCTGGACCTGAGGCCCTGAAGCGCTTGGGGGAATCCTTCCGTGGGCTCCTCTGGTCAAGGGCTCTATTGACTGGGGCCGCTTTGGGAGCCGGGCTGAGTGGAGGGCCCGAGCGTAGCGATTTCAGAAAACGTGATGCATCGTCCGGGTCTTGAAAAGAGAGCTGTTCTCCGTTGGGTGCTTTGATCCGTAAGATTGCCGGAAATGCCAGAGTGAATTTCATCTGCCGTTGAAATAGTTCCGTACAGATATGTTGAAAGGCCTTCCGTTTTTTGGAAACATCCACTGAATAGTCAGCAAAGATCAGGATTTTGACCCCGTCGATCTGAAGTGATCTGGACTGACGATACTGCTGCAGAATGGAGGCTTTGTCTGAATAATTCAGGTATTTGGCGATGAACGGACGCGGGAACTTGCGATCAGAGTTGGGCGCCCCCACACGATGTGCTCGTTCCACGACGAAGGGTCCCCCCAGGCCCAGAGCCTCCGGGATGCAGCTTGCACACAGGTCTGATAGGGCGGATTGGTGAAGCGACTCGGGGATACCTACAAAACGCAGGTTGCTCCTCCTGGACCTATTCTCGAGGTCATCGAGCTTTTCCAAGATATATTTGTTAGTTCTGTCCTGAGCTTGTTCCAAGGACTGCGTTTGGTATAATTCTTCCTCTAAAGTAGAGATGCGATTTTCAGCCTCATTGAGTCTGGATGCATGTTCCCCGAGTTGGGCTTGAAATTTATGCATGCCTTGGGTGACAGCTTTCTCAACAGAGGCAGCTATCATGGGGGAGAGGAGAGCAGCAACAGCTTGTGCCAGAAGCTCTGTCTGTGGATCCTGCAGCGGTGGGGATGGCAGATGATGCAGCATGGTCGCAGGCGCCACAGGCCCAGGTACATGTGTGGAGGTTGGAGATTGTAGGGAAGAGGGTGCCTTGGAGGTTGTTTGGCCTTGTGCTGGGTCTCCTACCTCCATGGCTGGCGCTGGCTCCTCCGGGTAGGCCGCGCAGGCCGGAGCGGTGACCGGAGCGGTGTAGGCCGAAGCCGGGGCCTCGATTTGCGGCGTGGCCTGCCGCGCGGTGGCGGCCGCGTACGAACGCGGCCCGGTTTTTTCCACGAACCGGTCCATCCTGGAGCTGGTAGCGTGGGGAAGTTAGCTGGCCGGTGGATCGAGCGAAATCGCCGGATTTGGAGCAGATTTATAGGCCGGTCTGCGGGAGCTGTGAGAGGGGACAGCTACTCCATGCGGAACCGGAAGTCGCTAATCTTTTTTATATTGTTTTCTTATATATGTTTATGTTTTAAAGTAGCTGCTTAAAGGTATATACTTTTACCATACATATATTTTGTGTAAATACTTTTAACCCTTTGGGATTAATCCAAAGGCGTGGAGTGGTGTTCATTAGGGCACATTTAGAACACTAGCTTTTTTATAAAGTCTGTTAACTTGCTGCACATTTTCACTAGCAAGTTGTATACTTGCCAAGCACTTAAAGCACAAGTTCTAGCTGACAATTTACAAATTGTAGCAAATGTGTGTGGCAAGTCTCCAGCAAGAGCAAGTTGCAGTAGTGAGTCTACAGCATGAGCTCTGCAAGTCTACAGCATGGACATTCAGCTACAGTGACCCCTGTGGTTGGATGGCTATTTCACAACATAAATGAGCCAGAACTTGCAGCAGAATTGCAGAATGTTTGCAAAGAAAGTTGATTTGGAGTCATGCAATGCAGACTTATGCCGCGAACACACGATCAAACAATCCGGTGGAAAAGTCCGGCAAACTCAAGTCCGCCAAACAATCCCCCCGTGTGTAGCCTCCGGCATACTTTTTTGACCCGAAAGTACGGCGGACTTAGAATGCCGTGTTGCACACCAATCTGCCCGCCGTACTCGCATTTCGGCGGACAATCCGGCCGTGTGTATGCCAGTCCGCCGTACTTTTGAAATGAGCGGACTTTTCCCGCCCGGAGAAAAGTCCGCTCATTTCGAGCGGGTCTCCAGGTAGGCGGGGCCCGCGAAGGAGACGTCGCTGGCCCCGCCGCCTGGTATGGACTTAAATGGGAACCCCAACGCCGAAAAAAATCGGCGTGGGGGTCCCCCCCAAGTCCACAACAGACCCTTGTGCGAGCACGCTACCCGGCCGGCCAGGAAAGGGGGCGAGCGAGCGCCCCCCCTCCTGAGCCATACCAGGCCGCGTGCCCTCAACATGGGGGGGTGCCTTGGGGAAGGGGGGCCGCGTGGCCCCCCCACCCCAAAGCACCTTGTCCCCATGTTGATGAGGACAAGGGCCTCTTCCCGACAACCCTGGCAGTTGGTTGTCGGGGTCTGCGGGCGGGGGGCTTATCGGAAACCTGGAGCCGCCTTTAATAAGGGGGCCCCCGGATACCGGCCCCCCACCCTATGTGAATGAGTATGGGGTACAATGTACCCCTACCCATTCACCTGTAAAATAAAAGTACAAAAAAAAACACAACACACGAGATAAAATACTTTATTGCACAGCTCCGGGGGTCTTCCGTCTTCGGGGGTCTTCTCGCCGGACTCCTCCGCTATCTTCTTGTAGCTCTTTTGCTAGCGGAGGAGTCCGGCTTTCCTCCTCGCCGCCAGCCTCTTCTCCCGACTTCGGGGGTCTTGTCCCCCTCTTCGGTTCTTCTGCCGGGCCACCGCGCCTTCTTATAGCTCTTTTACAGGCGGTGGCCCGGTCTTCTGTCGCCGCCGCCTTCCGTTCTTCTTCTTCTTCCTTTTCTTCTTCTCCTTCTTCTCCTGGAGATGTTGACTCGACGCTCTCTCCGGCCACAATGCCAGGGACGCGCTGCGCGGCCACTTATATAGGGACAAGGGGCGGTGTCACATGGCTTTATGTCACATGGGTTGGTCACATGGGTTGATGTCACATGGGGACTGTGACATCGTAAGGGGGCGGGGTCACCATGTGACACCAACCCATGTGACATAAAGCCATGTGACACCGCCCTTTGTCCCTATATAAGTGGCCGCGCAGCGCGTCCCTGGCATTCCGGCCGGAGAGAGCGTCGAGTCAACATCTCCAGGAGAAGAAGGAGAAGAAGAAGAAGAAGAACGGAAGGCGGCGGCGACAGAAGACCGGGCCACCGCCTGTAAAAGAGCTATAAGAAGGCGCGGTGGCCCGGCAGAAGAACCGAAGAGGGGGACAAGACCCCCGAAGTCGGGAGAAGAGGCCGGCGGCGAGGAAGAAAGCCGGACTCCTCCGCTAGCAAAAGAGCTACAAGAAGATAGCGGAGGAGTCCGGCGAGAAGACCCCCGAAGACGGAAGACCCCCGGAGCTGTGCAATAAAGCATTTTATCTCGTGTGTTGTGTTTTTTTTGTACTTTTATTTTACAGGTGAATGGGTAGGGGTACATTGTACCCCATACTCATTCACATAGGGTGGGGGGCCGGTATCCGGGGGCCCCCTTATTAAATGGGGCTCCCAGATTCCGATAAGCCCTCCGCCCGCAGACCCCGACAACCAACGGCCAGGGTTGTCGGGAAGAGGCCCTTGTCCTCATCAACATGGGGACAAGGTGCTTTGGGGTGGGGGGGCGCGCGGCCCCCCCTTCCCCAAGGCACCCCCCATGTTGAGGGCACGCAGCCTGGTACGGCTCAGCTGGGGGGGGGGGGGGCGCTCGCTCGCCCCCCTTTCCTGGCCGGCCGGGTAGCGTGCTCGGACAAGGGTCTGTTGTGGACTTGGGGGGAACCCCCACGCCCATTTTTTTCGGCGTTGGGGTTCCCCTTTAAGTCCATACCAGGCGGCGGGGCCAGCGACGTCTCCTTTGCGGGCCCGCCCACCTGGAGACGCGCTCGAAATTAGCGGACTTTCCTCCGCGTGTGTGGGCGAGTCCGTTCATTTCGAAAGTAGGGCGGACTTAGTACGGCGGACTTAGTACGCCGTATTAGTCCGCTGAAAAAGTGCCGTGTGTGGGCAAGTAGCCCGTTCGGAAATTTAGACGGACAGTCTGGCGGACGTCCGCCAGACTAAGTACGTCGGACAGACGGCTACGTGTGTACGCGGCTTTACTGCAATTGTTCAACAAACTTGTGAAGCTTGGCAAGTCAAGCAATAGCTTAGTAAGTCCTTTTCAAACATGCAGCACGATTGCTTGTTATCTGGGGATACAGCTACTGTATGTATGTAAAATCTCAAACTGCCACTTGTTTAGTTGAGCTAAAAAACATGTTTTATTCTCTGCAGATTTAGTTACATCACTTACCTGTAATTAAGTATGCCCCACTACGTGCAGGCTGCTGTTTTTTATATATCTTCACTGCAGGGCTTCCTGCCGCTGAACACCCAGTACTGGGCGGGGGGGGGGGGGGGTTAACAGCTCTGGTCTCTTGGCTCAGATGCTCATAATCCAAATGGGCCACCCCCCCCCCCCCCCAATTCTGCCCTCTCCTCCTCTGTTTTTTTTTTTTTTTTTTTACAGATTACAGTGCCTGTAACACAATCGCTGAATAGGGGAGAATATCCTGTCACCAATAAGACTCTCACCCATTCATAACAGCCAGCAAGGGGAGTGATGCATTGAGTTCCTGATACTTGCAAACATGAAAGAACACAGCCATGGCCACAATTTAGATATGGCTTTTCCATGGGAGAGAGCATAGTGTAGACTTTAGCTATGCAGTCTGACCATCAGTTGCATGATTACAGTCTCAAACCTGATTCTGGAACAGTAACTATTCAGCACATCACAGCTTAAGTCCGCACCATCCAGTGGTCAATAGGGAGGAACATGCTTCTCTAAAGGGTTGCAAGTAATGTGCTGTTTCAATCAGGCTCATCATTCTTCATCACTTACACTCTTTGTGCATCTAAATGTGATTACAAATGGAGATATTAAAAGAATAAAATGAATTAAAGACACGGGCATAAAGGAATTGCAGATGGAAATCCTAAATATTCTCAGGTATTTATGGATAATAAATATATACAGAATAAAAAAAATAACAGGAAGAACAATTGAAAAGCGAAACTAGAAGCATCTTTGTAATTTTAGTTTATTTGACTTTAGTTATGTTTTAATTGTATTGTAATGTTTCATATCCAATAAGGTGAAAACTGCAGACATATGCTTGATGTATGGAAGTTTTCTTCAAACAATATGATATGACTTTCCTGTTGAGCAGTTCACCTATCTTATTTTCCAATTATATACATGATGTGTCAGTTGAACTTTTTTACCCATGCCATATTCTATCATGCTTGTCATCAATATTGGCCAAGCACTTCTTGAATCTGTAATAGTTTCCATCAAGATGTCTGACTTATTCAGAGCTGTAGAGGTTTGTCTGAAGAAGTCAGCAATACATTCTTCACAAATTATTTGGCGGTACAATATTTTTCATGCTGTTCCTGCTTCTTGTCTTTGTTCCTTGTAAATGGCAAACACAAAATACACTTGTCTCCATGATCACAGCAATAATTGCAGCACTATGACAGAAAGCACTCACAAGTGCAAGTGATGAGCATCCATGGTAATTATCTGAGACAGGGTAACCTACAAAATTAGTAATTAACAGAGAATGAGAAAGGTGTTACAGTGCCATTTATTAGATGGTTGCAAAAGTTCTACTTGAACATTAACTTTGAGCTGTTTTTCTTTTCAATTTACACTGCAAAGTGAACAATAGGTGCTGTTAGTTATTTATACCTGTACAAATATATATAGAAATTGATTTCAATTGTTATATGACAGACTGAACAAAGACAAACACCCTATGATATATTTTAAAATACTTCTTCTGATTATTTTCTAAGTTTTTTTATTTTTATTTTTTGTATTGAATGGTTCAAGACAATTCTAAAAGTGTAGAAGGAAAGGCATTTTAGGCGCATTCCATTTCTCTGTCCATTGTTATTTACTTTTTATTAAATAAATAAATAAACAATGGTGAAAGCATATCTGCCAAGCAAGCCAAAACCAGCTTTCTATCACAAATATTAATACAGTGATGACTTCTTATTCACTTTCATAACCTCCCAAATGTGTCTTATGCCCCATACACATGACCGGACTTTCCGACAACAAAACCGTGGGTTTTTGTTCGAAGGATATTGGCACAAACTTTTTTTGCATACACACAAATGTTGGCTAACAATTATGAACATAGTGATGTACAAGACGTATGTGATATCTCCATTATGAACGCTAGTTTTACAAGACCGAGCACTTCCGGCTCGTACATGATTCCAAGCATGCGTGGACTTTTGTCTGACTGACTTGTGTACACAAGATAGGAAAGTCTGACAACAAACATTTGTTGGTGGAAAATTTGAGAACCTACTAGCCAATATTTGTTGGTGGAAAGTCTGACGACAAATGTTCGATGGAGCATACATACGGTCGGACTTTCCGCCAACAAGCTCACATTCAACATTTGTTGTCGGAAAATCCCATCATGTGTAGGGATGTAGCTTGGTGTTTGACTCAAATGCATGTTCGACTCAAACATCGGCCATTCGTCTGTTCACAGCAAATTCGTGTGGCACGAATGGACCGCAATGCATTACACCATCGCAGTGCATTGCTGGGTCATGATTGGCCAAGCATGCACTGTGCCCCCTCATGCTTGGCCAATCACAGCGCCGGCAGCGAGGAGAGCCATAATTGGCCCCTCAGTGGGTTTAGTACACGCCCCACACTATATAAGGCTACCAGCAAGGCGGCCTTGTGTAGTGTGTTCCGACATGCAGGGAAAGAGCTAGATAGGCAGGGACAGTGTGTTCTTTTCTCAGGCATCTTAAAGTTAAAGTGGTGTTGTGTGCCTCCAGCACAGTATACACTTGTATCTACCCTTTATTGCTGTTTTTCTCTAATTAAGGCATCTGCAGGAGTTAGTGGGTGTTGTGTGCCTCCAGCACAGCACAATATACACCTGTATCTACTCTTTATTGCTGGTGTTCTCTAATACAGGCATCTGCAGGAGTTAAAGTGGGTGTTGTGTGCCTCCAGCACAGTATACACCTGAAGATACCCCTTATTGCTGGTGTTGTCTGTTGCATATCTTGCATATTAGCCTTTAAAATTAGCACTTTTGATTTCGAACATTCGAGTCCCATAGACTTTAATAGGGTTCTAAAGTTCGTACGAATTTTAGGTCCGTTCGAAGTTTCTGGTGCGAACCGAACCTGGGGGTGTTCGGCTCATCCCTAATCGTGTGTACGGGGCATTAGTCTTTGCACAACATATGCACAATACATATAAGCATGTCAGCCCTTTTGCTGTCTTACCAGCTTTTCAACCCTTTTGCTCTTTGCACAATTTAATTCACAGTATGGACATGAAATCTCACTAAAGGCATCCCCAAAGCATGCAATATCTGAAAACATATGGTCTGGAAATTCAAATAAAATAGAATGTTTAAAGTTTGCTTACTTGAAAAAAAAACACATATTAATAAACTCAAAATCAAGAGCCCTTGCAAAATGGTGAAAAACAAAGACACACAAACCATGCCTGGGCCACGTGAGGGGGCTTCAGGTGTCTTGTAGCCATAAAAATAGAGTGGCTGGTAATTACCAAAACTCTTAGAGCTGTTTGGAAATGTAAAATTAATGGAAACTTTGAAGCCATGAAAAAAAAATTTCCCTGTTTTTTTTCCAGAAAAAATAGAAATTTGATTTTGTCGTCTTGGCGTCTAACTTCTGAGTTGGAAGGAGCTCTCCTAGCTCTCCTTCTGGTTGTAGAGGGAACGCTGGTGCATTTAGCTGCTGCTCCTCACACCAATTACAATTTTACAAATCTATAATCAATTTTTTTGTTTTCAAATTCCTCTATTTTCTGACTACTAAGATTGAGTTATCGTATTTATATGCCCTGCATTGATTTTCTCTGATCTCTTGGTTCTCTGGGTTTGTTACTCTATAAGGAATGAAAGGACAGGTTCCCCTTGGGGTTTTCAGGCAGCGAAAAGAAGCAGAAATAAATTTGTAAAAATATATTTATTTTATTGGTTCAAAGGCTTAATCGCCGTCATAAATTTAAAATACGGACTCTGGTATATGTTAGTACAGCATATCGATGGGTAAAGGATATATGCAACATTTGGTACAAAGATAGTTACAGTAACAGTTTACAAATACATCAATATTTCAAAAGCTACAAATAGCACCCATGCTACCCCAATGCATTTCGACCTCCAGGGTCTTCTTCGGGGGAGGACAAAACCCAAGCAGAAGGGGTGATTATATCGTATATTCTGCAAATAGTCAAAAGAAAAAAGACTTTCAATAAAAAAGTTTTTTAGCCTACAAATTAGCTAATTATTATACCTTATTTCAGTAATATTTACCAGTTCCACCAAACCGTTACTGTTCAACCAGAGACTTTTATTAAAATCTGAAAAAGAAATTAGTGCCGTCTCTCGAAGGGTCATCCTGGTACCGCTGCCATGCTGTTCTAACCCACTTCATCCACCCACCAAACTGGGGGAAAGAAGGGGGGGGGGGAAGAGGAAAATGACTTCACAAGAGCATCGATAGCTGACTTGCAAGAATTGACAGTATCTGGAGTTTATCCAGGGGAACCAGAGGAACAGAAGAGGAGGTTCTTGGCACACCCTAGGTGGCCACATCTAAAAATAATGAAATATAATAAAATATAAATTAATTGTTCCACGTCAAGATATTCTAAGTGAATAGATGAAATGTTGTGTTACAATATTGTACTATTATATAGGTGCATATATGAATATAAATAAGAAATAGAAAGTGGAAGAAAAGTAATGCTTAGTTGCCCAAATATTATATGTTTATACAAAAGCAATTTAGTAAAAAACTGTGGAGTCACCAGTATGATGATTATCGTTATTGTGAAGTGGTGTTACTATTAGGGATGAGCTTCGTGTTCGAGTCGAACGTACGTTCGACTCGAACATTGGCTGTTCGGCCGTTCGGCGAATTCCGAACGTTTGGGCCGTTCGCGTCAAAATTCGAGTGACGCGCGCGCGGACCACAATGCACTGCGGTGGCGCAGTGCATTGCTGCCCCATGATTGGCCAAGCATGCACTGTGACCCCGCATGCTTGGCCAATCGCAGCGCCGGCAGCGAGGAGAGCCATGATTGGCCACAGGCATCCTGCCTGTGGCCAATCATAGCTCAGGCTGTGTAGTGCACGCCCCACACTATATAAGGCCGCCTTTGAGGCGGCCTCGTGTAGTGTGTTACTTAGCATCTGAAGCAGTGGGTGTTCTGTGTACCTTCAACACAGTACACACCAATCGTTTTTGGCTGATTTCCTATCTTGCTGCTGTGTAGTGGTTGTTGTCTGTGCCCTGACTGCAGTATACACCACTATATTCACCTCACCTATATAGCTAGTGATCTAGCTTTAACCACTTAACAACTGCCCATTGCCGATTAACGGCTTCAGGGCGGTTGTTTAACTCTGAGAGGCCGTTAATTAACGGCCTCCCAGAATTCTGCTCTCGCGTGCCCCGAGGTGCGTGCACTCGAGAGCATCCGTGACCGCCGGGTCCACAGGACCCGGCGCATCACGGATCACGGTAAACGGCCGCTCATAGCGGCCGTTTACCACGTGATTGCTCCGTCAAATGACGGAGTGATCACTTGGAAACAAACCGGCGTCATGTTATGACGCCGGTTCCTCCCTCCCCTCTCTGTACCGATCGGTACAGCGGAGGGGAAAGAGATCGGTGTCAGCAGCGATGTGGGCTGCATCTGCAGTGCCCACATCGCTGCTCACCGAATTTAACCCCTCAATTCCCTGCCAATACTCTGCAATACCAGTGCATACTCTGCAGTACCCTGCCATTACTCTGCAGTACCCCGCCATTACTCTGCAGTACCCCGCCATTACTCTGCAGTGCAGTACCCCACCATTACTCTGCAGTACCCTGCCATTACTCTGCAGTACCCCCCATTACTCTGCAGTAACCCCCATTACTCTGCAGTACCCGCCATTACTCTGCAGTACCCGCCATTACTCTGCAGTACCCTGCCATTACTCTGCAGTACCCTGCCATTACTCTGCAGTACCCTGCCATTACTCTGTAGTACCCCCCAATACTCTGCAGTACCCTGCTATTACTCTGTAGTACCCCGCCAATACTCTGTAATACCCTGCCATAAATTGCCATACCCAGCCATACTCAGAGATACCCAGCCATACTCGGTGATACCCTGAAATACCCAGCCATAGACGCCCCCCACCCCTCACCGCCCTCCGGTGCTTCTACCAACTCGCCAGTACTATCAAAGCCAGAATCTTTTTTTTATTTTTTATTTCAGGCTTCCCAGCCTAGAGGTGAGATGTGGGGTCATATTGACCCCCCAGATTTCACTGTAAAGAGGACCTGTCACCCCATATTCCTATTACAAGGGATGTTTACATTTCTTGTAATAGGAATAAAAGTGATCAAAAATATATTTTTGGGGAAAAAAATGTCAAACTAAAATAAATAAAGTAAAATGAACAATAAAAAAATAAAATTAAAATTAAAGCGCCCATGTCCCCATGTGCTCGCATGTGCCACACATGTGAGGTATCGCCGAGAATGTTAGAGCGAGAGCAATAATTCTAGTCCTAGACCTCCTCTGCAACTCAAAACATGTAACCAGTAAAAAAAAATTTAAAGCGTCGCCTATGGGGATTTTTTAAGTAGCGACGTTTGGCGCCATTCCACGGGCATGTGCAATTTTGAAGAGTGACATGTTTGATATCTATTTACTCAGCATAACTTCATCTTTCACTTTATGCAAACATTGGGCTAACTTTACTGTTTCTTTTGTTTGTTTTTTAAGCACAAAACAGTTTTTTCCCCCCAAAAAACGCGTTTGAAAAATTGCTGTGCAAATACCGTGTGAGATAAAAATTTGCAACGACCACCATTGTATTCTCCAGGGTCTTTGCTAAAAAAAATATATATATATAATGTTTTGGGGTTCTCTGTAATTTTCTAGCAAATAAATGATGATTTTTACATGTAGGAGAGAAATGTCAGAATTGGCCTGGGTGCTCCAGAACGCCTGATGGCGCTCCCTGCATGTTGGGCCTCTGTATGTGGCCACGCTGTGTAAAAGTCTCACACGTGGTATCGCCGTACTCGGGAGTAATAGCAGAATGTGTTTTGGGGTGTAATTTGTGGTATGCATATGCTGTGTGTGTGAAATAACCTGATAATATGACAATTTTGTGGAAAAAAAAAAAAAGGAAATAGGCCGTCAGTACTTCAGGTGTGATCAATTTTCAGATATTGGCACCATAGCTTGTGGACTCTATAACTTTCACAAAGACCAAATAATATCCACCAATTTGTACTTATTTTTACCAAAGATATGTAGTATGAATTTTGGCCAAAATTTATGAAGAAAAAATGACTAATCTGCTAAATTTTATAACAGAAACGAAGAAAAATTCATTTTTTCGCAGAATTTTCGGTCTTTTTTCTTTTATAGCACAAAAAATAAAAAACCCAGCAGTGATTAAATACCACCAAAAGAAAGCTCTATTTGTGTGAAAAAAGGACAAACATTTCCTATAGGTCCAGTGTTGCATGACTGAGTAATTGTCATTCAAAATGTGAGGGCACCGAAAGCTGAAAATTGGTCTGGTTATTAAGGGTGTTTAAGTGCCCAGTGGTCAAGTGGTTAATAATAGAGCTTGCAGTCAGTAGTGTTAGGAGATAGTGCGTGCTGTCTGCGTGCTCTGTACCCAGTACATACCGCTATAATATAGGGCAGGCCCCTACTTTCAAACATCCAACTTACAAACATCTCCTACTTGCAAACGCAAGGAGACAGCAGCAAGTGAGATGAAAAAAGATGGACGACAAAACAAATTATACAGGGGTGATAACCCTTCCCTATGTTTTCCAAAAAGCTTAAAAATCGTTTTTTGACTGGAGCTACACTTTAAAAATGTACCGGTTGAAAATGACAAACAGATTCAACTTAACACAACAAACCTACACAGTCCCTGTCTTGTTTGCACCGCCTGTATACTGCTGTTCTGAGTATATAGGGCCTGGGGGCCACACGCATTTCCTTTTTTTAATATGGGTACGGGGTTCCCCTTAATATGCGTACAAGACCCAAATAGGCTGGTAATGGGCAGGGAGGGCTACCCATGCCATGTTTCTCAATGATTTTCAACCATATTGCAGGAACCAGATATAACATTAAAACCGCAAGCAGTTTTAAATGGTGTTATTTCCGTTTAATGTCATTTTGTGCAGGGACTGTTCTAAACACGGGAAACCCGTGGCACTTCTTAGGCATACTACAGACACCCCCCAGGCACCATATTTAAAGGAATATTTCACTTTTTTTTTTTCACTTTAATCTTCATTAAAATCAGTGCTCCCGCCAAAACGGCAGTTTTTAAAACTTTTTTTTGTAGTGACCCATGTCCCCTGAGGCAGGAGGCAGGTCCCCAAACCCTTTTTAGGACACTATCTTGCATATTAGCCGTTAAAATTAGCACTTTCCATTTCGAACGTTCGAGTCCCATAGACTTCAATGGGGTTCTAACGTTCGTACCGAACGTGGGGGTCGTTCGCAAGTTCTGGTGCGAACCGAACCGGGGGGTGTTCGGCTCATCCCTAGTTACTATTATTCATAAATGATTAAAAAGTGGTGCGAACAAACCAATATGTGTAGATTGTGGAGGAAAAAAAAAAAAAGTGAAAAACTGACACAGGAGTGTGTTTAAACCACTGACCCCATCTACATATGGTGATGTGACTGTGATAGTATTAGTGATAGAAAGCGCAGTGAAAACTAAAAAAATATTAGTAGCATTAATGATTGATAATATAATACCTGTATACTCTATCTGCTGCACTTGTTTTGTAGCCTGCAGATGATTAAGTTAGCCCCATTATGGCAAGTAAAAAAAGAGAGAGCCCCCAGTACCGCAGCAGCCCTACAACTAAATATAAAGTAATATAGTTATTCAACTTCACATTGTATTAACGGAGAAAAACAAAGGAAGAGGAAATATCTCTCTTCAACATCCTCCATACCTGTTTTTCACTGTTTTTCAATGATCTGTATCGTATGGTGTTCCAGGAATCAAATGAATGAGTCCTGACTGCTACACCCTATTTATATCACTTGCTTAATTGTTCAATTGAGTATAGTTGTGGTTCTCCTCCTTCCTAAAAGGTGTGTCTATTCTCCGCCCCTCCACTGCTCTCCTCAGCGCCCAGAGCCATAATTATGGCTCCTGTCAGTTCCTCGGCGTTCCAGAAGGCAAACAATGCCCCGGAAACACCATCGTCTCCGACACAACCTGCGTGACGTCGCGATGATGCGCGCGCGCATGCGCAATGCAATACTCCCATGAAAACCCGGGGAGAACTTGCGCAAGCGCACACGGAATGCCGCCGGCACGGGGCTTACTTCCCCCAGCCAAACCTAGCCGAGGGAATCGGGGAATAGGAAGCAACAATGAAGTGCTCCCTCCTCCCCTCCCCATGCCGGGAAGTCAGCGAAACCCCCGATATAGTCAGACCTCAATAATTTCAGCAGATCCTTGATGCCCAGGAGAAATCACATAAAGTGACAATGCACCAACAAATATAATACATATATTGCTAGTAATGCGAAATATTGTCAGAGTAATGGATACCACCACTGTTGTTTCACTGCTTCTTCCATGGTATTTTTATGGTAAAAATTCAATTATGATCCTGGAAAAAAGGGGGAGACGGGAGAGAGAAGAACAAAACGGAAAAGGGGGAGGGGGAAACAGTGGGAAAAACAGAGGAATAATAGCTGAGCCCACATGATGGCTCCATGTTGAGATTCAACCAAAGAATATATTTCTTTGCATTCACTAATATTGTTTCATTTTTCTTTTTAATCCCTCATCTTGATGCTTTAGCTCGCCTGGGCCATGTGAGGGGGCTTCAGGTGTCTTGTAGCCATAAAAATAGAAGTGGCTGGTAATTACCAAAACTCTTAGAGCTGTTTGGAAATGTAAAATTTATGGAAACTTTGAAGCCATGAAAAAAAAAATGTCCCTGTTTTTTTTCCCCAGAAAAAATAGAAATTTGATTTTGTCGTCTTGGCGTCTAACTTCTGAGTTGGAAGGAGCTCTCCTAGCTCTCCTTCTGGTTGTAGAGGGAACGCTGGTGCATTTAGCTGCTGCTCCTCACACCAATTACAATTTTACAAATCTATAATCAATTGTTTTTGTTTTCAAATTCCTCTATTTTCTGACTACTAAGATTGAGTTATCGTATTTATATGCCCTGCATTGATTTTCTCTGATCTCTTGGTTCTCTGGGTTTGTTACTCTATAAGTGACTGGTCCCTATTCTCACAACCTGCCGTTAAAGTCTATTGGACATGAACGTGAAAAAACAAAAGTGCTAATTTTAAAGACATGTATGCAAGTTATTGCCATAAAAAGTGTTTGGGTACCCGGGTCTTGCCCCAGGGGACATGTATCAAGGCATAAAAAAAGTTTGAAAAACTGTCATTTTTTCAGGAGCAATGATTTTTAATAATGCTTAAAGTGAAACAATAAAATGAAATATTGTTTTAAATATCGTGCCTGGGGCTGTTCTTACTATGCCTGTAAAGTAGCAAATTTTTCCCATGTTTATAACAGTGCAACAGCACTTCTGAAGGAAAAATGTAACTTAAAACTGCTTGCGGCTGTAATGTATTGTTGGATCCCGGAAATAAAGAAAAAAATACAAAAATAATATGTCATCCCCAAAATCCATACCAGGCCCTTCAGGTCTGGTATGGATATTAAGGGGAACCCTGCACCCACAGTTTTTTTAAATGGTGTTGGGGTCCCCCAGCCCCCCAGGCACTATATACTCTGAACAGCAGTATATATATACTATAATGCCTACCTATACACTCTGCAGAAAATTGGGCCTTAGGTGTTGGTGGTACCAGAACACTGTAAGCCCTCACAGTTACTCTTGTTGGGTGCAGGAACAGGCCCTGCTGTGAAACATTATATCAAAATTGTAATACATGCCCCTGTTAAACAGGGGCAGAAAATTTGGCCTTGGGAGGTGGTAGTGGTGCCACAACAATGTAACCCCTCACAGATATTCTTGTTAGGTACAGGAACGGGCCCTGCATTGAAATATTATATCAAAAATTGTAATTACGGGGGGCGCATGCGCGGAGCTCAGCATGGCGGACGCAAGCCACTAGAGCTCCGCACTCACCGCTGCTGAACCAGCACATAAAATGCAATATTTGCGCTAACGATCTCCGAATCTGCTCCGGTCCTCGGGTACCCACTGCCCCTCACCCGGGATGGTTCTTACAGGCCAGCGAGGGAAGCAAAAGCAGAAACCTATTAAAGAGGCCTTAGCGCGCGCTACCTCTAAAATGGCGGCAAAGGCCCTTGCTGCCACGCAACTACAAGGCCTACCTCGAGACCACGGTAGCAGTAGCGAGGAGGACGATGAGAGGCCTCAATCTCCGGCCTCCCCAACGCCACCGGTATCTGGCATGTCTCAGGCCGATTTTCTGGCACATATGGACCTAATGCTTAAGAAAGCGCTGAAAACAACATCGGATCAGATAACTGATAGACTTTCCCGAGAAATTCGTGAGCTGGGTCAACGCACGGCGGACTTGGAAACCAGGGCCGACGACACCGAGCTCAATTTGCGTGAATTGGCACAAGAACAGGAGGCTCTCCGGGAGGAAAATGCTGCTCTGCTGTCCCGACTGGAAGATACCGAGAACCGGTCGCGTCGGTCGAACCTTCGTTTGAGAGGTATTCCTGAATCAGTTGATGATCTCCAGTCATTTACGACGGCTTTGTTTCAAGAGCTATCCCCCTCTATTCCGATCGAACGGTTAGAATTCGATCGTATCCACAGAGCACTCACTAGGCGCCAAGCGGACGGACCACCCCGCGACATTATCGTTAAGCTACATTACTTCCGAACGAAGGAGCAACTCATGTCTATAGCCCGCGAAAAGAATAACCTTCAGTTCCAGGGCCATTCCTACCAGCTGTTCACAGATTTAGCCCCACTAACAATTGCAAAGAGACGTGCAATGAAGCCACAGTTGCTAATCCTTCAACAGCATCAAATTAAGTATGCATGGCGGTTCCCATTTGCTGTTTACTTCGCATACCAGGGACAGCAACATACTTGCTCTACGCCAGCGATTCTTCAAGCCCACTTAGAGAACCTCCAACTGGCCCCGTCAGCCCCACCCCCACCAGTGGGAGAAGTGGTGCCTCGGACCCCGGCACGAGCTGCACCCTATCCTAACATGGCTACCCCGAGGAGGAATCGGCAGGATCTCTCTGGCGTTTCTGTGCCTCGGCGAGGCACCCCTAAATCCTCTTCTAGACTGAGTTATCCTAGCCCAAAGGTATTCATACCTCGCTGATCTCCTTTTGTTCAGTTACTTCTTCCTTTATTTTTCTCTCTCCAATTTTTAATGCCGTAACCTGAACTCACCACGAGACTCACGTTATTTGAGCGCAGGCCTGCAAGCCTATACTGTTCCAGGCAGAAAGCCGAGACTGAGACGCTACCACTTTCTTCAAAGTACTTTAACCACATCTTTACCCCTCCAACCATTCGCCCCCCCCCCCCCCCTTTTTTTTTTTTTTTTTTTTTTTTTTTTTTTGATGTTAACTTAGACGCATATATTGGGCACTATATCGGGCTCTCCTGCTTTGATGCCCTCATTGTTTTCTTTTATTTTGTGCCGCCACAGTATTTGCTAAACCAGTCCAGCTTTATATGTGTTCTACGTGACAGTTGGCGACCAAGTTAGACCGGTAATGGTTGTACCTTCTGACCATTCTAGATACTTACTCGCGGGCCGATGATCCAGGATTGCCGAGTCACTGACTCGCAGGCCTGATCATCTCCTCGAAAGCTATTTGTTTATTTATATATTTTTAACTACTTTCAGAATGGTAATGTCGCACGATGCTTTTATTGTCTGTGTTTATTCATATCCTCCTGGATCCCCCTCCCTACCTTACCTTGCCCCCCCCCTCCCCCTGTTCCCTTCTCCCCCCCAACACCTTTTCCCTGTTCCCCGTCCCCTCCTTATCTCCCTATTTTTTAAGCAGCCGTGATTTCCCAAATCCCGGCAGAACAGAAACAAGGTTTAAAATAATTAATATTACTAGTATTACTTGATAACCTTTAAGTTTCACAGTTCGTACCCCTAGGCTTTCTAGCCTGCTTTATGGTTGAATCGTATTCTGTTATTAACTATGTTATCTATTTGCAAATGTATGTTTTTTCGTTACCGGTTCGCAGCGGTGAATTGTCACTGCTCCCCCTCCTGATGGTGCGACCCCCTGTTGACTGGCGAGTCAGCAGGTTGATTGTCGTTCCCCCTAGTTGCTGGGTTCGGCCCACACCGCCCCATGCAACGCTCTTTTTCTCCTCTTACCTTTGCTATTCTTCACTCTCTACTCTAACCTTTGTTCTTTCAGGTCTCTCTCTATCCTCTCCCCCTTCTTTCTCTGGTCGACCGGTCCGTGCAGCCCTGGGTAAGCTAATGTTCACTTATTTTTACCAAATCTCATGGCCCCCCTGAGTATCTTATCACTCAATGTGAAGGGACTCAATTCCCCCAACAAGCGAGTTAAGGCCTTTAGAACCTTTGTCTCCTTGAAAGCCCAAGTAGTCGCACTACAAGAAACACACTTTGCAGCCCATACCACACCTAAATTTTTCAACGCCAAATTCCCCCAAGTCTACACAGCCTCCTCCTCCACGAAGCACAGAGGAGTTCTCTTAGCATTCCATCATTCACTTCTATTCTCTATCTCGTCGGAAGTAAGAGATCCAGAAGGTCGCTACCTATTAGTTTCGGGACATATACAGGACACGGAAGTTACCTTTGTGTCATACTACGCCCCCAATACTAACCCTAACCCTTTTTTCTCACATTTACTACAGATAATTCGGACGCATGCTAGAGGAGCGCTGTACGTATGCGGCGACTCCAACTTAGTCCTACATCCACACCTGGATAAGTCCCCATACTCGTCAGAAAATTTTTCTCTCTCTAAAAGACTAAGCAAGCAGCTTGCTCACGCGACGCTCCTCGATACATGGCGTGAATGTAACCCCCTTAAAAAGAACTATACTTTTTACTCAAACCCTCATAAATCCTTCTTGAGGATCGACCACATTTTTATCCCACTTGCTGCTGCGCCCACTCTGTTGCACTCCCGCATACACCCGATATCCTGGTCTGACCATAGCGCGGTGATCACGACAGTTTCGTCAATAATCCCACAGAACACAGACAGGACATGGTCTTTAAACGAAATTCAGCTTTCTAACCCATCATATTGTCTAGACATTCAGACGGCCTTAAATGACTATGTTTCCTTTAATGACACCCCGGGAATATCTCCTACCCTCCTCTGGGAAGCTCATAAACCAGTTATCCATGGTACAATTATTTCGGTATCCTCTCACCTTAAGAAATTCAGACAGGCCCAATTACAACGGCTAGAGGAAGACCATCAGCGTTCCTTTCTTCTCTTTCAGTCTGACCCCACTGAGACTAACAGACTTGCTCTAGATAAAGCCAAGTTGGCCCTGGATCTTGTGCTTGCTGAAGAGGCAGATAAGTCTATCCACAAATCGGCGCATAGACTTTATACAAAGGCGAATAAGCCTAGCACCTTTTTAGCACTGCGCCTACGGCATCCTGATAGGTCCTTTAAGCCTATTAAGCTTCGGCTGGCACAAGGTGGCATGACCAATAACCCTATGAAAATCTTAACAGAATTTAGCACTCGATTATCTAAACTGTATGAACCAGGTACGCCTTTCTCTAGCACCCAGGCGAATTCCCTCCTCCACCCGCTATCTCTCCCTAATCTTTCAAGCGCAGACCGTTCAGCAATAGAAGAACCTATATCTAATGTAGAAATTCTTGCAGCTATCAAATCCCTTAAACCTAACAAAAGGCCCGGCCCCGACGGTTTACCGGCATCATATTACAAAAAATTTGCCCACACCCTCTCCCCCCTCTTAACTAAATCTTTTAATTCTCTCCTCCAGCAACACTCCTTCGGCAGAGATGCGCTAACAGCTATTATTTCAATGATTCCTAAACCAAACACTGACTCAACAATATGGTCCAACTTTAGGCCGATATCATTACTCAATGTTGACGTCAAAATTCTGGCCAAGGTCCTAGCGCTACGACTCAATCCAGTAATTGGGAAGCTGCTACATAAGGACCAGGTTGGGTTCATCCCCAAGAGACAAGCCAGTGATAATGTCCGGAGGGTCGTCTTGCTGCAGCATATTGCTAAAGCTCGTAAGATCCCCATGCATTTGCTCTCACTGGATATACGCAAGGCATTTGATACGGTCTCTTGGCCATACCTGCAATATATAGTTCAATATTGGGGATTTGGTCCTCACTTCCTCAAATGGATAGGTGCCCTATACACCCAGCCTTGTGCTTATGTACGCTATGCTGGCTTTAAGTCAGAACGCTTTCCTATACAGAGAGGAACGAGACAAGGCTGTCCCCTCTCCCCCTTGTTGTTCGCCTTAGCTATCGAACCCTTGGCTGCTTTAATTAGGGCAGACCCGAACATCCGGGGATTGGAGATAGCAAACACGACACATAAATTGTGTCTGTTTGCCGATGATGCTTTGCTGTTCGTTACAACTCCTCATACGACCTTGCCTAATTTATGTAAATTGCTGGAGCAGTTCGCTGCTATTTCCGGCCTAGAGGTCAATCAGGCTAAATCTAGAGCTCTAGACGTATCTCTGCCGAGTGATGAGCTTAATCTTCTTCGCAGCAATTTCCCTTTTCAATGGTCCTCATCCTCTATCCCATATCTTGGTGTCAATCTCACGAAAGATCCGTTGCATTTGTTCCAATATAACTATCTTCCGCTACTTAGGAAGCTGACTAGTCTCCTATCATCCTGGCAGCCACTGTGCGTATCGTGGTTAGGTCGCATAGTGGCAGTCAAAATGACACTGCTGCCTAAACTATTATATCTATACCGAGTCCTTCCGATTCGTGTCCCGCTATATTTTCACCGACTGGTTCAAGGTAAAGTCTTCAAATACATCTGGGGAACAATTAGGCCTAGAGTCACTAAAGCCACCATGTACCGCCACAAATCATTAGGTGGATTAGGAGTACCTAATTTTAGACACTATTACTGTGCAGCTCAAATTGCACAACTCACCCTGTACCATGCTAAAACGGAGATACCGATATGGGTCAGCCTCGAGGCTATAGACGCCTCTCCGATAAATATATCTAATCTATTGTGGCTCCCCCCTACACTGAGAAGCAGACTTAGTAATCCGATCACAGCCCACTCCCTCAGAGTCTGGGACGAGACCCACAAATCTTTCCGGCTTAAATCTCGTCATCTACCATTACTCTCTATTATCGGCCACCCATCATTTATCCCTGCCTTTTCTGAACCTGGACTATTTACGGCTTGGTCTGGGGCAGGGCTCGACCGAGTTGGCACCCTTATGCGCAATGGCAAAGTCAGGTCCTTCCCTGCTCTCCAGGCCCAATCGCACTTACCTAATGGCGAATGTTTTCGTTAGCTACAGATCGCCCATTTCCTCAACTCAATCCCTAAACCTATTAGTCCCCATGATACTAACTCTTTTTATGAGCAAATATGCGAAACAGACCCACATACACCAGGCATTATCTCCCAACTGTACACTCAATTCTTCTCCCCCCCTACAACTCTCCCATCTTATACTAGGGGCTGGTCCGCAGACCTCGAACTAGACCTCGAAGAAGACACATGGAACACAATCTGGACTAACACAAATAAAGCAACGCAGAATGTTATAGCCTCTGAGGCTAATTATAAAGTCCTTATGCGCTGGTACTTGGTCCCAGCCAGGATTGCCAAATTTGTTCCGGGATATCCCGCCACATGCTTCAGGGGCTGTAACACAGCGGGCACACATTTCCACATATGGTGGTCTTGTCCAGTAGCACAGCGTTTTCGGATAACTTTCTTCCAGATAGCATCGACCCTTACGGGGCACTCTATTTTACCAGACCCTTCGCTAGCCCTTCTCAACTCTACTCCCCATAACTACACTCGTAGTCAATTGGCTTTATTTCTGCAACTTACCACAGCAGCTAAACAAACTATTGCCAAGGCGTGGAAAACCCCCACGCTCCCGGTGGCGGAAATGAAGAATAGGGTTACAAAGGCCATGATTCACTCTAAATCAGAGGCGAAACTCCTCGATCGTATGCCCCAATTCTATAAAATATGGCAGCCCTGCATACAACACTTTCTACCCCCAGATCTCGACCCCTATCTATTTGAGCCCTAGGTTAATTGCAGAATTGGGATGGCCTCAGACGTATGAAAGCCTGGGTTGGTGCGGACCGGTTGACCAACTCTCCTTCTTTTCTTTTCTCCTACTCTCTCTCCCCTTTCCCTTCATTCTATCTTCCGACTTGTATTTCTGTCTTCTTCTAGCTGTTCTCTCCTTCTCCACCCTTCTCTTTATATGGAAATCTTTTTGTACATGCAGTACCATTACTCCTCTATTTACAACCAATATAGAGGAAGAGTGTATCTAAGTTAGCTGACTCCGACTCAATCGGAGTGTTTCAATTCTGTTCGATATATGCTTCAGTTGATACTCTTTGTACAACTCTAAGCGACATACGCATATGCTTGTCTGTACCGTATTATTAAGTATGATGTCGCTTGTTCTCTGTTTTATTGTTTTATATACTCTGTTATACCGAAACTACATTAACAGTGTACTGTATATTCTGTCTGTGTATTGATAATAAAAACTTTTTGAAAGAAAAAATTGTAATTACATGCCCCTGTTAAACAAGGACAGGAAAATTGGGCCTTTGGTGGTGGTGGTGGTGGTGCGGCCACAACACTAGAAGCCCTCACAGTTACTCTTGTTGGGGGCAGGAACGGGCCCTCCATTGAAATATTATATCAAAAATTTTAATCACATGCCCCTGTTAAACAGAGACAGAAAAATTGGACCTTGAGTGGTGGTGCCACAACACTGTGACCCCCTCACAGATACTCTTGTTGGGCACAGGAACGGGCCCTGCAGTGAAATATTATATCAAAAATTGTAATTACATGCCCCTGTTAAACAGGGGTAGAAAATGTGGGCCTTGGGAGGTGGTGGTAGTGCCACAACACTATAAGCCCTTACAGTTACTATTGTTGGGGGCAAGACTTTGAAATATTATATCAAACATTTTAATTACATTCCCCTGTTAAACAAGGGCAGAAAACTTGGGTCTTGGGTGGTGGTGCCACAACACTGTAACTCCTAACAGATACTCTTGTTGGGCGCTGGAACTGGCCCTGCTGTGAAATATTATATAAAAAATTGTACTTACAAGCCCCTGTTAAGCAGGGGAAGAAAAATTGGGCCTTGGGTGGTGGTGGTGGTGCCCTAAACCAAAAATATTTTTGGAAGCTAGCATCATCAAGATTGAGGAGGAATAGGATATTCAGCATAGGCAGTCTTGGATCTCACATCCATAGCAAATATAATCAGTTACATCAGCTTCAGGTGCTTGATAGCTTCTGATCTAAGACTGATGCATTTTTATGAATGTGAGCCTATCAACAGAGTCTGTGGACAAGCACAATCTTTTATCCATTACAAACCCTCCAGCAGCACTGAATGTGCATTCAGTAAGCGCGCTCAATACAGGACAGGCCAGTAGCTCAATTGCATATTGATCAAGTTCTGGCCAGTGGGCCATCCTCAAGACCCAGTAACCCAGTGGATGGTCTGTTGGAAAGGTCTCCAAGTCTGCTCTTGCCTCTAGATATTCCTGCACCATGTAATGCAGACGCTGGTGACGATTGCTTGAACCAATCAGACCTTGGCGCTGAGGACTGAAAAATTGTTTAAAGGCATCGTTCAGCCGACCACCTTCTCCACCGCTCTTCCTCTGACTGAACGAAGCCTCAGCAACATGTTATTCAGCACCAAGAAATTGTAACCTCCCAGAGTTTGGAAATGCGTTGCACAGAATTTTCTTCAAGGCCTCCTGAAGATGTTTCATCCGCTGCTCTCTCTATGAAAGCAGGATGAGTTCTGCAACTTTACCCTTGTAATGTGGATCAAGAATGGTTGCCAACCAGTAATGATCCCTCTCCTTGATACCAAGAATCCTAGGGTCCTTTTGCAGAATCAGGGAGGCCACGCAGTGTAAGTTTGCAAAGGCATTCGATTCTGAGTCCTCTGGGTCACTAAGGATCACATGATCCGTAACTACTTCCTCCCAGCCACGTCCAACTCCTTGGGTTTCTGGGGACTGAAAACCATCCCTTGAAGACTGCTGCTGAGTGTTATCCTCTACATCCTTGCTGACACAATCCTCCTCCTCTTCTTCCTGTGTGTTTGACGGGCCCGCAGGAATGTTTTCTGGATAAAGGTGGCCTTGAGAGATAAGGATGTCTTCCTCTTTCTCCCGCTGTTCTGCCTCAAGTGCCCTGTCCATGATTCCACAAAGCATGTGCTCCAACAGGAAGACTAGAGGGACAGTGTTACTGATGCATGCATTGTTACTGCTCACTAGTGATGGCCGAACGGTTCGCCCGACGGTCGTTTCGCGGCGAATTTCGGCTGTTCGCGGTCTGCCCGTTCGGCGGACTATTGGCGCCATTTGCCCGGCGGACTTCCGTGTTTACTGTGTAAAAGAACTTTGACCTATGATGACACATCCATCAGGGGGTACAGGACAGCCAATTGAGACATTATAGCACATGGACACTTGGACATTCCCCCTAACTTATAAATACACCCGATCCGGCGGCCATTTTACATTCTTTCTTCTGTCACTATAGGGAGAGGTTGCTGTGTGGAGCAGGGAGAGATTACAGTGACCCAAATCGCTAGCTATTTGGTACACACAAGTTCTTTTCAGGACTGGTATAGGTGTTAGGTTTAGTTCAGGATAGGCAGTGCTGTGCTAGTGATTGTTGCAGCAGCCTGAGAGTCTTTTGTCAGTTTAGAGAAAGGGACAGGACGGTGTGTGCTGCAGGGACAGCCAGTTTAGTCATTAGCTGTTACTATCAGGTCCACAAAAGTGCTATTTCAATTATTGTTCCAGTAGCCTCTGTTTTGTCAGTTTATATAGGGGCAGGCAGGAAGCAGTGTGTGAGGCAGTGAGGGTCAGTTTAATCAGTAGCTGTTACTATTAGTTCCACAAAGGTTCTTTTCAGGACTGGTATCAGTGGTATGGTAATAGGCTTGTACATGTATAATATTCTTTCTTCCAAATATAGAAAGAATATTATACTTAACTGCTGCCCTTCTGCTTCAGTCTGCTAATCATTCACAACCCACTTGTTCCACAAAGCTCCTTATAAGGACTGGTAACTTGGTCTGCCTAGGGTGCTACAGTACATAGGGTTGAGTGAGGTACAGTCTGCCATTCTATAAGGACTGGTATAGGTCCACAATGCATAGGGTTGAGGTGCACTACTGCTGACCGCTGCCCTATACTGCAGCAGTCCTTCATCGGTATAGGGACTGACGTACAGTCTGCTAATAACTCACACACAACCTACTTGGTCCACAAAGGTCCTTATAAGGACTGGTAAGGTATAGGGTACTACAGTAAATAGGGTTGAGTGAGGTACAGTCTGCCATTCTATAAGGACTGGTATCGGTCCACAATACATAGGGTTGAGGTGCACTACTGCTGACCGCTGCCCTATACTGCAGCAGTCCTTCATCAGTATAGGGACTGACGTACAGTCTGCTAATCACTCACACACAACCTACTTGGTCCACAAAAGTCCTTACAAGGACTGGTAACTTGGTCTGTCTAGGGTGCTACAGTACATAGGGTTGAGTGAGGTACAGTCTGCTATTCTATAAGGACTTGTATAGGTCCACAATACATAGGGTTGCGGTGCACTACTGCTGACCGCTGCCCTATACTGCAGCAGTCCTTCATCGGTATAGGGACTGAGAGTTTTGTCACAGGGTCATTTAAAAAATGACAGGCAGAGGAAGAGTCAGGCCCTTCTGCAGGGGTGGTAGGGGTAGGGCAGGAGCAACAGGCTTGAGCCAAAGTGGGAAGTTGCAGAAGGTGGGTTCAATTACTTTAAAGGACGCACCAGACTTGGTTGAGTGGCTCGCTCAGCCTTACTCTTCTACACCCTCCTCATCCTCTCGATCTGCACCCTCTTCTTCACTCTCTGCTATGTGCACCCCCAAAGACACTACCACCAACAACACCACCACCACATACCTTCCGCTTGAGTCACAGGAATTATTTTCCGATCCATATCAAGACATTTCTGATGCGCAGCCACTCTTGGTATTGGATCAGGAAGAGGAGGCAGCAACAACCGCTACTCAGCAGTCTGACGACAGTACCCAGATCAGCCCAAGGAGGAGGTTGGTCCCCGGTGTTGCTGCCTACTCCGAGATCTCTACTTATAGCGGTGGGGAAGGTGACGTTGATGATAACGTGTCTAGTGATATCACGTGGGTGCCCACAAGAGAGGAAGAGGAGGGGAGTTCAGAGGGAGATATGGACCAGCAGATAGGGAGGAGAAGCAGGAATAACTTACATTGCACAGGAGGGACAAAGCAGACTGCAAATGTATCAGGAGCGAGTCATCGACCATGTACGGTCACATCTGGCGCTCCCAGGACACCGGCACATGGCTCTGCAGTGTGGGCTTTTTTTAATGTGTCCGCTGCTGACAATAGCGTTGCAATCTGCAATCTTTGCAGTCAACGCATTAGTCGCGGTAAGCCCAACACTCACCTAGGGACGACCGCCTTAAGAAGGCACATGAGCAGCCATCACCGAGCCGAGTGGGAGCAACGGAACACACAAAGCCACACTGCAGGCTCTCACCGTCCAGCCTCGTCTTCTACTTCTCCTTCTCATCTCTCCTCACAATTGTCCTCCACTCCACCTTCCATCATGCCAAGCTCATGTTTTTCTGCAAAAAGGCAGGCTTCCGTGGGCCTAATGTTCGAGCGTAAAAAAATGATGACGCCGGATAACCCTCTTGCCCAACGGTTGACGGCTGGCTTGTCAGAACTCATAGCCCGCCAACTACTGCCATATAAACTGGTGGACTCCGAGGCCTTTCGAAAATTTGTGGCCATTGGAACACCACAATAGAAGGTCCCAGGAAGGAAGTATTTCTCAGAGAAGAAGAGAAGTGTAAATAATAAATGCGGCGCTGCCAGCAAACTATACTATAATATATAAAAAGCGACACTAAATAAATATCCAGTGAAATAAGTGAATCCACCTCACACAGTGTATGTAAAACACAGTAAATATAGAAAACACTCAAATTAATGCATGTATAAACCCATTATAACAACATGAATAAATAAATAATCAAAAAAAGGGGTAGGACGTGACTATAAATTAAAAATAAAAAGTGCACATAAATAAAATGAACAATGTAACGTGCCGACTTAATTAAAAGTCCATGAAATTATTTCGTGAGTGTACAATCAAGTCCATGCAAAAAAACGTGATTTGCAAGCCAGTGATATTCCAGCAGACAACTTCAGTGCCAAACAAGTGCACCAAACCGTTTCCCCCAGCCTCTCACCTCAAAAACTGAGTAAGCAGACTCAGAATAAAGCCCAACGGCTATTCATTTCTCTTCCATCCAGCAGATAGTATAAAGCTGCACATTCCTTTCCCAGACTCTTCCGTTACCTCCCAGTACAATGTACGGCCCGCAGAGTATGAAATAAAGGACAGGGGGGGCTCTCATGTGTAGTAATTCACAAAAGAATTTTAATGTAATAACAGAACACTTACATTAAGGCTAAGAACAGCAGATGACAACGAATGATTCGAACTTCCGGTCTCGGCCGCGACCGGAAGTAATACGTGTAACACCACAGCTCCTTTCCCTGACGCGTTGCGTCACTCCCTCGTGACTTTCTCAAAGGGTTATGCGGCCGAGACCGGAAGTTCGAATCATTCGTTGTCATCTGCTGTTCTTAGCCTTAATGTAAGTGTTCTGTTATTACATTAAAATTCTTTTGTGAATTACTACACATGAGAGCCCCCCCTGTCCTTTATTTCATACTCTGCGGGCCGTACATTGTACTGGGAGGTAACGGAAGAGTCTGGGAAAGGAATGTGCAGCTTTATACTATCTGCTGGATGGAAGAGAAATGAATAGCCGTTGGGCTTTATTCTGAGTCTGCTTACTCAGTTTTTGAGGTGAGAGGCTGGGGGAAACGGTTTGGTGCACTTGTTTGGCACTGAAGTTGTCTGCTGGAATATCACTGGCTTGCAAATCACGTTTTTTTGCATGGACTTGATTGTACACTCACGAAATAATTTCATGGACTTTTAATTAAGTCGGCACGTTACATTGTTCATTTTATTTATGTGCACTTTTTATTTTTAATTTATAGTCACGTCCTACCCCTTTTTTTGATTATTTATTTATTCATGTTGTTATAATGGGTTTATACATGCATTAATTTGAGTGTTTTCTATATTTACTGTGTTTTACATACACTGTGTGAGGTGGATTCACTTATTTCACTGGATATTTATTTAGTGTCGCTTTTTATATATTATAGTATAGTTTGCTGGCAGCGCCGCATTTATTATTTACACTTATTTTCTATGTAGTACTGAGATTACTATTTATTGCTTGGCTGCTTCCACTTTTCTAGTATACTTGGTAATTCTTTTACACATATATTTAATCAGTTTATTTAGATTTGTTAGCACATACCCCTTTTTTATTTTGAGTGAGGTGAAGCGCACTAGCACTTTCCACTATATATTTCTCAGAGAAGGGCATCCCAGAGCTATATGGCCATGTTCAGCGGCAAGTGAATGTATCTCTGGCACACAGTGTCGGTGCCAAGATACATCTGACCACAGACACGTGGTCTAGCAAACAGGGCAGGGAAGGTATATCACTTTTACTGCCCACTGGGTGAACCTTCTGACGGCCGTCAAGCATGTAACCCGTGGCACCCGTGTAGATTTGGTTTTACCGCCATGGAATTCCATGCAGGCCTGGCACTTCTTCTCCTCCTCCTCCTCCTACTCCATCCTCCTCCCTCTCCTCCTTGGCTGACTCCTCCTTTTCCGCTGCTAGCGTCTCTTCCGCTGCGCCGCCCAAGCTCCCCAGAACCTATTCGACATCCTAGGTGAGACGTTGCCATGCCGTGCTGCGTCTGTTGTGCCTGGAAGCCAAGAGCCACACTGGCCCGGCACTCCTTTCAGCTTTGCGTTCACAGGCAGATCAGTGGCTAACACCGCTCAATTTGACAGTTGGTAAAGTGGTGTGTGAGAATGGTGCCAATCTGCTTAGCGCATTGAAACAGGGAAAAATCACGCACGTGCCATGCATGGCACACATGTTAAACTGGGTCGTGCAGCGATTCGTTGTCAAATACCCTGGGGTCCAGGACATCTTGCAGCAGGCAAGAAAAATCTCGGCCCATTTCAGAGGATCTTACACGGCCATGGCTCGCCTTGCTGACATTCAGCGGTGACACTATCTGCCGGTCAGACGTCTTATTTGCGATTGCCCGACGTGATGGAACTCAACCTTCTATATGCTTGATAGGCTGCTCCAGCAGAAACGTGCAGTTAACGTCTACCTGTATGAACTCTGCGGCAGAACAGGTTCTGGGGAGCTGGGGTTTTTTTCACCGCGCCAGTGGCTGCTCATGCGCGACGCATGCAGACTTCTGTGCCCATTTGAGGAGATCACCAAGCTGGTCAGTCTCAGCCATGGCGCCATCAGTGACATGGTACCTTATGCCTTCTTTATGGAGCGTGCATTGCAGCGTGTCATTGATCAAGCTGTGGAGGAGCAGGAGCGGGAAGATGAGGAAGTCGCAATGCTGGATGAATTCCCAGGGGGGGCTACTCTATCTGAGACAAGTCAACAACAGGAGTCTGAAGAGGAGTCAGAGGAGGATGGTGACGGGGCGGATGAGGAGGCGGAAGAAGAGCATGCTTTAAACCTTTCTGGGATCCCTGTTGTTGTGCGTGGATGGGGAGAGGAGAATGAAGAGGACAACATTATCCTGGATGATGAGCAGGAGCCAGGCCACCACACCGCTTCCACTTTAGTGCAAATGGGGGCCTTCATGCTCCAGTGTTTTAATAGGGACCCCCGTATAAAAAGCATAAGGGTCAAGGACCAGTACTGGGTGGCAACGTACATAGACCCCCGGTACAAACACAAAATGGTGGAAATGCTACCGCCATCACAGAGGGCTTTCAGAATGCAGCACTTCCAGGCCTTGCTTCGAGAAATGCTGCATTCTGCTTTTGCGTGCCCTGGCAGAGGAGCAATTCCCACTTCCAGAGGAGTTGTGGGTACCAATCCAACAGCGCCTGCAAGAAGAGGCTGGTTTGAAGATGTGTTGGTGAGTTCGGAGATGAGGTCATTCTTTCAGCCGACCCATCGACAGGTGTCATCCGGATCCAGCATCAGAGAACGCCTAGACCGTCAGGTGTCCGACTACATCAGGTTAACGGCTGATGTGGACGCTCTGAGGAGTGATGAACCCCTGGACTACTGGGTGGGCAGGCTTGACCTCTGGCCAGAGCTTGCCCAATTTGCAATCGAACTGTTGGCTTGCCCCTCGTCCAGTGTCCTGTCTGAAAGGACGTTCAGCGCAGCAGGGGGGATCGTGACCGATAAGCATACTCACCTAGCTCACGACAGTGTTAACTACCTCACATTTCTAAAAATGAATGAGGCATGGATCTCAGAGGAATTCAACACATGTGACCAGTAGACCATGTATATGTCTATAAACAATTTTTTAAATCAAGCACACAGACCTTCTTTCTTCATTTGGCTCACTTCCTTGTCCAAAAAAAGCACACCGTACTATATGCCCGTACCCTCCTCTTTGAAGAGGTTGAGCGGTGTCATATTTCTACTGGGGCTGCTTATTATGAGGGGCTCCCACCATCCCTGTGCTGTGCTGACTTCCTCCTGTGGCTGTACCTCTGCTGTGCATATTATGAGGGGCTTCCACCATCCCTGTGCTATGCTCATTATGAGGGGCTCCCACCATCCCTGTGCTTTGCTCATTATGAGGAGCTCCCACCATCCCTGTGCTATGCTCATTATGAGGGGCTCCCACCATCCCTGTGCTATGCTCATTATGAGGGGCTCCCACCATCCCTGTGCTATGCTGACTTCCTCCTGGGGCTGCTTACGGTGCAGGTGTCAGTGCTGTATATCACGGTGCTGATGTCAGTACTCTCTATCTCGGTGCTGCTGTCAGTGCTGTATATCACGGTGCTGGTGTTAGTGCTTTATGTCACGCTGCTGATGTCAGTGCTCTCTATCACGGTGCTGGTGTCAGATGACTCTATCACAGTGCAGGTGTCATTGCTGTATGTCACGCTGCTGATGTCAGTGCTGTATATCACGGTGCTGGTGTTAGTGCTTTATGTCACGCTGCTGATGTCAGTGCTTTCTATCACTGTGCTGTTGTCAGATCACTCTATCACGGTGCAGGTGTCATTGCTGTATGTCACGCTGCTGATGTCAGTGCTCTCTATCACGGTGCTGGTGTCAGATGACTCTATCACGATGCAGGTGTCATTGCTGTATGTCACGCTGTATGTCACGCTGCTGTCCTGCACCCTCTTCTTTGCCTACCCTGGTCCCTGACCTTCCCTCTCCTCCATTGCCTTCATGCGCTCCACAGTCCTGAATTGTCACAACAATTTCCCATATAAAAAAAAATGCTTGTAGTTGTCGATCCCAGATTCACCTCATACATGTGTTATGTCATTGGCCATGTGGTGGGACTATGTTTGCACAGCTATTAATTATTTTGGGGCTGCAAATTTGACCTGTAGGTTTGCGAAGTTCGCCTCCCATTGAAGTCAATGTGGCCCGCCGCGAACGTTCCGGTTCGCGAACTATCGGCCGCGTTCGCGGTCCGCGTTCGCGAAACGTCCCGTCGGAAGTTCGTCCATCACTAGTGATAGGTAGGAATGAAATGAGATGTGTAATTTGTAAAGCTCCTAGCATGCCTGAAGGTACTACTTAAATGTTGGACCTCTGTATGTGGCCAGGCTGTATAAAAGTCTCACACATGTGGTATCGTCATATTCAGGAGGAGTAGCAGAATGTGTTTTGGGGTGTCATTTTTGCTATATACATGCTTTGAGTTATAAATATCTCATAAACTGACCACTTTATGTAAAAAAAAAAAAATACGTTTTTATTTACTTTCCACGTTTTCCGAAGACTTGTGGAAAAAAATCTTTCAAAAGACTCATTGTGACTCATAGAATAGACATTGGGGTGTTTGTTTTCCAAAATGGGGTCATTTTGTGGGTAATTCCACTGTCCTAGTGCTCCAGGGCCTTCACAAATGTAATAGGTCGTTAGGAAATTAGATGTGTAATTTATGCTGCTAGAACCCCTGATGGTGCTCCCTACATGTTGGACCTCTCTGTGTGGCCAGGCTGTGTAAAATTCACACAAATGCGGTATTGCCATACTCTGGAGGAGTAGCAGAATGTATTTTGGGGTGTAATTGGAAGTATACATATGCTATGTGTGAGAAATAACTTGTTATTATGACATTTTTGTGAAAAAAAAATACAAATCTAAATTTTCCCAAGAATTTGGGAAAAAAATTACAACTTCAAAAAACTCACCATGCGTCTTACTAAATACCTTTGACTGTCTAATTTTCAAAAAGGGGTCATTTGGGGGGTATTTGTGGCCCTGACATTTCAGGGCCTCAAGAAATTAGATAGGCTGCCAGTGCATCAGGTATGATCAGGTGTGATCAATTTTCAATGATTTGCACTATAGCTTGTAGACTCTATAACTTTCACAGAGACTAAATAATATCCAATAATTTGGGTTATTTTTTGCCAAAAAGATGTAGCAGTATAAATGTTGGCCCACATTTATGAACAAAAATTACTTATTTGCAAAATTTTATCATAGAAACTAAAAAAAAAGATATTTTTTTCAAAAATTTTGCTCTTTTTTCACTTATGTCGCAAAAAAGAAAAAAAAAACAGTGCTGATTAAAAACCACCAAAAGAAAGCTTAATTTGTATGAAAAAAAGATAAAGATTTTGTTTGGGTACAGTGTTGGCATTCAAAAAGTGCGAAAGCACCAAAAGCTAAAAATTGGTCTGGGCAGGAAGGGTGTATAAATGTCCTGTATTGAAGTGGTAGGAACAGTAGACATGTGCATTCGTTTTCGTCCGAATGCATTTTCGCCCAAATTTCGGGTATTTACATTATCATTTTAACAAACGATAACGAACGTGCAGAATCTGAAAACTGTAAGATCTGACATAAACAGATGCTTTATTTTAATTTTCTTTGTGCAACAGTTCGCTATAGATAGGAGATTCGACATGACGCTGACAATAGCGATCTGTGTCCATCGAACCTGTGGTTGATTGTGCCTAACCTTAGCTAATATAGTGCTAAGCCCACTTTTGGGATGGAACACCCCCCCCCCCCCCTCTTCATTAGTAATAGAATGAAAGATCCTGCATCTCAACCATGGGAGCCAAACTCCTCTATTTGGGAGAAGTGAAGGGATTCCTCCTATGCACTGGTGGCCACTAAATGAGAGGTAATGAAGAGGGGGAGGGGTGCTCCATCCCAAAAGTGGGCTTAGCACTATATAGCCATATAGTGTGACCAAACCCCCCTATTTTTGGAATATGTTCAGGTGTTTTTAACTAGCCTGCTGGAAATGGCATTCTTGAATATGTGCGCTGTAATATGTTCTGTACTGTTTGTTGGTCTTATAGCAGCACCATCTTGAATTTAAACGCATTAGGGTGTGCCCCCCAAATATGTTTTTTGTAAACTGTAATAGACCCTGACCAGGTTTTTATGGGATGGAGCACACCTCCCCCTCTTCATTACCTCTCATTTAGTGGCCACCAGTGCATAGGAGGAATCCTTCAGTTCTCCCACATAGAGGAGTTTGGCTCCCATGGTTGAGACACAGGATCTTTCATTCTATTACTAGGGTAGGACCCACTAATTCTGAAAATGTTATTCTTGAATGTGTGCGCTGTAATATGTTCTGTATAGAGAGAAAAGATCCGACATAAAGATTCAACAAAGCAGTCGCCGTGAATGGACATTTATGGTCAAATGCTCCGCCCATAGGCTACAGAAGAATTCTGATGTTGGTTGACTAGTAATAGGACTATATTCGTGTAAGTTTTTTGCTTTAATATCACCTTCATGTTTTCCAATTTAATTTATATTTTTTGTATTCCATCCTTCCCATTTTTGTAATATGCAGTGAATGAATGTCCTCTTTGTCCTCATGTATGCTGTAACTTTTGTTGCCTACGTGCATATTTCCCTTCACTAACCTCCCCAGCATGTCCCCCTGGGCCCATACACACCTAGCCTAGTACTAGGGATGCACCGAATGGGTTTTTTGGTGCCGAAACCGAAACAGCACCGATACCGAAATTGACTATTTAAAAAAAATATTTTTATGCAGTAGATGGTCAGAGACTGGAGACATGCTACAGGAGATGGTCAAAGACTAGGGACATGCTACAGGAGATGGTCAGAGATTGGGGACATGCTACAGGAGCTGGTCAGAGACTGCAGGCATGGTACAGGAGCTGGTCAGAGACTGCAGGCATGGTACAGGAGATGGTCGGAGACTGTGGACATGCTACAGGAGATCAATGCAGCCTCATCAGTGCACATCATATGCAGCCTCACTGTCCCCAGCAGCCTACCAGTGCCCGTCATGTAGCCTGCCTGTGCCTCACCAGTGCATAGAAACATACATATATAAAAACACAAACACATAAATAAACATACACACATATAATACACACACATGCACACATATAACACACACTTATAAACATGCACACATATAACACACACACATACACACAGAGAGGCATACAAACATATATATATATTTATATATATATATATATATATATATATATATATATATATATATATATATATATATATATATATGGACAGTCCTTTTAAAATTGGCAGCTGCAGCTCTGTACTTTAATCTCCATGCTGGGTACTGCACTCTAAGGGGAGGCAGAGAGCACAGCACACACTGCTAGATGCCTCTCCTTTGCTTTCACTTTCAAAGTAAACGGCGTGCTCGAGGTCCTGCATAGCCGATTTACACATCGTCTGAGGAGCCACCGCTGTGGAGTGGGAGACTATACACTGAGACCCCACGGGCTGCCTACAGCCTGGATGAGGAGGGAGGGGAGGAGGAGAGAGTAAAAATGGAATTACACCCCCGTGATGGGCGGCACCGGGGGCGGGGCCAAGCCCAGCAGGTGCATCCCTACCTAGTACTTAACACTGTATTTATTATGCTTCATTCCTTACCCTAAACACCACCTAAAATGTGTCCCAATCTTATTCCTGCCCTTAAATTCATGCAGAGTGCAAGAGTCCCTTTTTTGTGTTTCACACACTTATTTTTAACACCCCTCCAAAAAAATCAAGAAAAAACAAAAGCAAAAGAAAACAATAATAAAAAATGCAGAGTAGACCAATACAACTACTCTATCTGCAGATTTAGCTAAACACATACAGTGTGTACCTTATTTTTTGAGTTAAGATTGCTGCCTAAATACTTAAAATAATGTAGTGCAAGGGCCTGCCTGATTACCTTCAAAATGTACAAATTATACTTTGGTTATGATTAATTTATCATTATGAATGGCTCCCACCATCCCTGTGCTGTGCCAGCTTCCTGGCTTTTTAACTTCGTCATATCGATTACTCATAATTAACATTTTTTTTTTGTTTTTACGATGTATGTCAAAATGTGTCTAGATTTTGACAATGTGCATTCTTATTTTTGTTTTATACCACTTCTTACCTATCCATTGGCCTGAAAATCTTGTAAAGATGGATGGGTTGGCCAAATTAAACTTACATTTTAATGCATTTAGTTCTCATGGAAGTGTTTACTTGTCCAAACCATCATACCCAACTCCCCCCTAAGTTTTTTAGAATGTGCCACCAGAGGGGGTGAGGGAGCATATAATTGTAGCTTATCATTTTATTTTAAATAAACATTTAAATGTTAGAATATTCTGTTGCCCCACAATGTTTGTGTCAAATATGGTTGCAATTTTATGTACTCGGGTATTCATTTTTTTTATTTGTTTGATTCCACAGTTTCCTTCAAACACCTAGCAATGGCAGGATGTGGCCGCCCAGTTTACCAATTTATGGAATTTCCCCAACTGTGGAGGTGCCATTGATGGCAAGCATGTGAGGATAGTTCCACCGCCAAACTCGGGATCATATTATTTTAAATATAAAGGATTTTGCAGCATAGTTCTGCTGGCTGTGGTGTCAGCCAAATATGATTTTTTGTATGTTGATGTTGGGATGAATGGCCGTCACTCTGATGGAGGTGTGCCGATGCATGCTGAATTGTATGACCGGCTGCAGAAAGGGACCTTACATTTGCCACCTGCTCAGGACAATATTGAGGGACTCAATTTTGTGTTTGTGGCAGATGATGCCTTTTCTTTGGGGGAACATATTCTAAAACCCTTTCCAATGAGGAACCTAACCCCAGAACAAAGGGTTTTCAATTATCGGCTCTCTCGTGCCCGAAGGGTAGTTGAAAATGCCTTTGGCATTCTTTCCAGCAGATTTCGTCTCTTTTTAACTGCCATAAACTTAGAATATACATTTAATCATGTGGTGTTATGCTGCTGCATCCTCCATAATTTTTTAAGGAGGAATGCTTCCAGCTATATTGCCTCAGGGCAAACTGATGAGGCTTTTTCCGGACCAGCTGAAGAGGCTGTGATGCCAGCTCTACTGGACTACTTTGTCGGTAGAGGGGCAGTGCCTTGGCAGCAAAATGTTCTTGCTAACTTGTAAATAGATTACTTATTCATAAAATAATATTTCAGTTCAACTACTGTTGTCTGTGTTTCTTATGTTTGCAAATAGCCATGATCTTTGTCCTTTTTGCCACTAGTTTAAACCAACTTGATGTGCAACATGAGGTGACAATCTCTCTTTGAGCTAACTTTTATATTGTGCTGTAACTCGACTACACACATTTTAGAGTACACGGTCAATGTAACAATTGAATAAATATACTGGTATTGAGCATTGAAATAAGAACTCACACATCGTTTTTAGTTTAACTTTTTTAATCTATGCCACATGTTTGTTTTTTTGATCATTTTTTTTTATCAAAATATATTTTTGTTTGTTTTTTTGATCTTTTTTTTAAATCAAAAAAAATATATATATATTTTTTGATTATTTTTTTCCAACATCAAAATATATATATATATATATATATATATATATATATATATATATATATATTTTTTTTTTTTTTATAACATTGGAATGGGGGCAATGCCTCAACACCATGCAGCAGGAAATTAAGAAAATTTTTTTTTTTTGTCAAGGAAAAAGGGATTAGATTCTTCCCAAAATATCTATCATGTTCTTAATTTCCTGCTGCATGATATTGAGGCGATTGCGCATGGCATCAATCTCCCCATTCCATGCCATGATTTGGCCGATGAGCCTCTGTGCACTGTCTGCAGTGATCGCTTCAGGTTGTTGTTCCACAAACAGCACATCATCTAAAAATGGGATAAAAAACATGTATTTAGAAATATACATATATATACATATACATAGATACATAGATTACGTGAAGCTGGGGTGTCAGACACTCACCTGGTGGAGTGTACATCCCTGTCTCTTCCTCCACCTCTCTTTCTTCCACCTCCTCTCGATCGCTGGGGCTAATTGGCCATTCAGGCTGGCGAGGTTGGAGGTCCCGGCGAGGTTGGGGGTCCTGGTGGGGTTGGGGGTCCCAGCGAGGTTGGGGGTCCCGGCGGGGTTGGGGGTCCCGGCGAGGTTGAGGGTCCTGGCAAGGTTGGGGGTCCTGGCGAGGTTGAGGGTCCTGGCAAGGTTGGGGGTCCTGGTGGGGTTGGGGGTCCTGGCAGCGTTGTTGTCTGAGTCTTTTCTCCCCTATGAGAATCAAACAAAAGGTATACTTTAGCACACAGATATGAAACATTGCTTTGAGGTGGTGTACAATTGTCTGATGATCCAAGTTGAAGACATAATCAAATTTCCCTTTTAACCAAACTGAAATACTTAACCTTTCTTGCCCAAGTTTCTCTGATGTCACACACTAGTGCTCCTGAGTCCAGATGTGGAAACAGCTGCTGTATGCCCTCTCCTTACATTCCACTGAATCTTGAACACCATATGAAAGGTTTAAATGGTTTGGTTCAAACATACGAACGGTATACAAATGCATACACGTTGCTATGTATAATGGGAACGTATGACAGGTACTTACTTTTTCGGAGCGCCTTCTTTATTTTGAGGTACTGATCCGGCTCCCTCAGTTTAAAGGGATTGTAAAGGTAAATGTTTTTTCACCTTAATGCATTCTATGCATTAAGGTGAAAAAACATCTGACAGTGTCGGCGTCCCCAGGCCCCCCCCGTTTTACTTACCTCACCCCTCAAATGTCCCGCGCTCATCCCCCGACGTCCTTTCCACCGTTCAGCCTGGCCGCTGATTGGCTGGAGGGGATGGATAGAAAGCAGCACAGCCATTGGCTCGCGCTGCTGTCAATCACATCCACTGATGCGGAGTGCTGGGGGGCGGGGCCGCGTGATACAGCAAGCGGCTATAGCCACCGGCTGTATCACGGGAGCGCGCCCGCAGATGCTTCTCACCATGCGAGGGAGCTCGCATGAACGTAAGAAGCATCTGAGGGAGGAAGCAGAGACAGCCGCCGAGGGACCCCAGAAGAGCAGGTTCAGGGCCACTCTGTGCAAAACGAGCTGCACAGTGGAGGTAAGTATAACATGTTTGTTATTTAAAAAAAAAAAAAATTCACTTTACAATCCCTTTAATGTCGGACCGTCGCACCCCAAACTTCTCCTCCAGAGTGTTCACCACTCTATTAAGGATTTGGTCCTTGACTAAATTGGGATGCAGGCATGGGCCATATTTACCATCATAGTCCTCCCTCCTCATGATGTCCACCATCTCCACCATTTCTTCAAAGGCCATGTTGGTGGCCTTGAATCTCCTCCTCCTACATCGTGATTCCTCCTCACTAGATGACTGCATCTGTCTCTCCGCCATGTTTACTCCGACTGCGCAATGAAGGGAGAAGGGGCGGGGAATACTACAGAAAAGGAACGTCAGAGGCGGGCGACACAAGTGTAGTTTCGCGTATGTGGACTAGGTCCGATCGGAATATACGATGGACTCCACAATATAATCGAAAATTTTAAGCACTGAACTTTTTTGCTAGATATGTGTATGGAAAGTTTATCACATATATATATATATATATATATATATATATATATATATATATATATATATATATATATATATGTATGTATGTATATAATTAAAATAGTCTGGACATGAATAAAGACAATGATTAAAGTCAATGGTACACGAACATTAAATATTAATAAAGCATGGCAGAATCTGTAATATGGTCACGGCCCAACGTCATGACGTTCGGAGAGCGGAGGTTTGCTGTATACACTGTGTATAAAGCACGAACGTATGATGAAATGTAACGTTTAGAATAGGTGGGAGACAAACGCAAGCCGACGCAAGCTGAAGGTAGACACGAAAGGAAGGTACGTTTCTAAATAATTTCGCTACCACTGGTACTGTTAAATGACTTTTAAACATTAAAGTCCATGGGCCCGAGAAAAACGGCCGTTTGGTTAAAAGGTTCTTTTGCATTGATACATGTCCCCTGGGTCACAAAGTTTTTTAGGACAATAGCTTTCATATTGTTGATTAAAATTAAGACTTTGGAATTCTCACATAGGCTTTTATAGGGTGTTCTGCAGGTTTATTACTTGTCACAAACAACCTAAATGGTTTGCTATTGGGTGATGCCAATGTTCAAGTCAAACTCATGTTCGGCTTGAACATACAGCCCGTCCCTACAGCTTAAATAAAACCCATTATGGTTTGTTTTTTATTATGTTTTGCAGAGATCAAAATGGCAAAGTCAAGTTTAAATTCTCACGAATTCCTTAGCCAATTTATTGAAAAATTCAGGGAGCTCACTTGTCTGTGGCAAGTCAAACATAAAGACTATTGCAATAAAAGCAAGAGGATAACAGCAATTGAGCAACTGGTGGAATTGGCAAAAACGGTGTACCCCAGAGCAACCTACAGTTTGATCAAGACAAAAATTGGGGGCCTCAGAAGCATGTATAACAGGGAAAGAAAGAAGATCGAGGAATCCAAAAAGACTGGAGCAGCAGCTGAAGAGGTCTATGTTCCCAACCTCTGGTATTTTAATAGCCTCCATTTTTTAAGGGATCAAACAGTACCGTGTAGATCACTTTCTACACTGCCCCCTACATCATCTGAGGCCACCAATACTGAGCCTGATCCTACACAGGATGAAGAGGAGGAGGAGCTCAGCTTGACTCAGGTAAAGCATTGTTTAAAAGCTTGGCTAAAAAAATAAAATAATATATATATATATATATATATATATATATATATATATATGTGTGTGTGTGTGTGTGTTGTTAATTAGATGCTAGTATGCCTAAAATAATTAGTTGTCTTAAAAAAGTTAAAAAAAAAGTATCAATGAGTGTTCTCTGTATTACGGGAGCTGACAATTCATTCATTGATAAAAAAAAAGCATGGGGCTCCCCAAAATTCAATTACCAGGCCCTTCAGGTCAGGTATGGATATTAAGGGGAACCCCGCGTCAAATTTAAAAAACCAATTGACGTGGGGGTCCCCTAAAAATCCATACCAGACACAACCTGGCAGGCCGCAGGAAAAGAGGGGGGGAGAGAGAGAGTGCCCCCCCCCCGAACCGTACCAGGCCACATGCACTCAACATTGGGAGGATGCTTTGGGGGTCTGTGACCCCTCAAAGCACCATGTCCCCATGTTGATGGGGACAAGGGCCTCATCCCCACAACCCTGGCCGGTGGTTGTGGGGGTCTGTGGGTGGGGGGGCTTATCAGAATCTGGAAGCCCCCTTTAATTTTTCAAAAGTGTGTTTGTCTTATTTAACCATTTTTTACACTTTTCTTTGTGAAATGGTAGGGGTACTTTTTTACCCCCTTTTAAACAGGGGGGCGGGATCTGGGGGTTCCGATAAGCCCCCCGCCCGCAGACCCCCACAAGCACCAGCCAGGGTTGTGGGAATGAGGCCCTTGTCCCCATCAACATGGGCACATAGTGCTTTGAGGGGTTACAGACCTCCAAAGCATCCTCCCAATGTTGAGGGCATGTGGCCTGGTACGGTTCAGGCGAAAGAGCACCCCCCCTCTTTTCCTGCGGCCTGCCAGGTTGCGTGCTCGGATAAAGGGTCTGGCATGGATATTTAGGGGGAACCCCACATCAATTTTTTTTTTTATTTGACGCGGGGTTCCCCTTAATATCCATACCAGACCTGAAGGGCCTAGGTATTGAATTTGGGGGAACCCCATGCTTTTTTTTAATGAATTGTTGGCTCCTGTAATACAGAGAACACTCATTGAGTGCTCTCTGTATTACGGGAGCCGACAATTCATTATAGCCGCGAGTGATTTTAAATTAATTTTTTTTTTCCTGCACAAATGACACTTTGTGCAGGGACAGTTCTAAGCACAGGAAACATGCGTCCCTTCACAGGCATACTATAGACACCCCCAGGTACGAAATTTAAAGAAATATTACACTTTTATTGTTTAACTTTAATCATTATTAAAATCACTGCTCCTGCAAAAACTGCCTTTTTTAAAACTTTTTTTGCATTTATCCATGTCCCCTGGGGCAGGACCCAGGTCCCCAAACACTTTTTAGGACAGTAACTTGCATATTAGCCTTTAAAATTAGCACTTTAGATTTTGAACGTTCGAGTCCCATAGACTTTACTAGGGTTCTAAAGTTCACACAAAGTTTAGGTCTGTTCGCAGGTTCTGGTGCGAACCAAACAGGGGGGTATTCGGCTCATCCTTACTCAGTGGTGAGTACTGGTTGCTATCACTGTATAACTTGCCACTAATTACTACCGACACTTACTGCCTTATCTATTTTACTGTCCCCATTCATCTCTTATTGTGTAATTTCTCCACGGGGGTTAGTGTTTCCTTGTTGGTGAATGTGCTCCATGGACAATTGCTTTTTTTCTACCTTGTTTATAGATTCCAATTCTATGTATAGGTGGATATTATGATTTTATCAATAAACTGTTCTTTGTTGCTGATACTTCCCTGCTCTCTGTCTATACTTAATTGTATTAAAGCCAGATCGTATCCCAAGGTTATTTGATGTCGAAGCTGTGGTTGATGTACAGCTCTTTCCTGGCTTAAGAACTTGCTAATTTGGCCACTATTCCTATCCAGTTTCCAGATGAATGCCTACAGATTCTTTCCTTACTTTTTGGAGGACAGTATGAACTTCTTCTAGGTTATGAACATTTTGCCATTGTTTGTATTTTAATTTAATTTTAGCAATGATACCTGATTTGTTTCTAGTGCTACACTCCATTTGTCCTTTTTCTCTCTTGTATGTGATCAGTGTGAATTCACAAAAAGTTTTTTTTTCCCATTTTTCTATTTGGATGTTCCAGTTTTGGCCACTTTGTTTCACAGCAGGAAAGACTATAGAGAAGTTACATTCAAATGCTCTTTAATGGGTCTGACCCTCTATCCAATTAGCCATGTTGTTGTTATTAGGTCACAGTGTACTATCTGCTGTCATTAACTTATTGGTTAAGTGGTTATTTGTGGGTTACTTTGTAGTCATTAATTAGGTCATTCTGCGTCTATGGACACTAACTGTAGAACACTAGACACAAGTTTAAAAGCTTACATAAATGGGCATAGTGCTTTTGATATTGATTTCCACTAGTAAACATTATTGGGATTATAAGATCTTATCACCATGAAAATATTGCTACAATAAAAAAGGAGCTATTTATCACAAAAGAATGTTGTTCAAAACTTGAACCCTATTCAAATCAATGGGAACTGAATGTTCATTTTAACCACTTCAATACCAGGCACGTTTGCCCCATCCTGCCCAGGACAATTTTCAGCTTGCAGTGCTGTTGCACTTTGAAGGATAATTGCATGGTCATACAACAGTGTACTCAAACTAAATTTTTATAATGTTCCTCCCACAAATAGAGCTTTCTTTTGGTGCTATTTGAGTACCTCTGGGGTTTTTATTTTTTGCTAAACAAACAAAAAAAAAACATTTTAGAAAAAAAACAGTTTTTCTTAGTTTCTGTCAAAAAAATTTGTTTTCTCCTTCACTGACGGGCACTGATGAGGCGGCACTGATGGGCACTGATGAATTGGCACTGATAAGGTGGCACTGATGGGCACTGATGAGGAGGCACTGATATGCAGCACTGATGGGCACCTATAGGCAGCACTGATATGCAGCATTGATGGGCATTGATAGGTGTCACTGATGGGCAGTGATAGGTGACACTGATAGGCACTGACAAATGGCACAGATGGACACTAATAGTTGGCACTGATGGGCAGCACTGATGATGAGGTACTGATAGGTGTTACTGCTGGGCACTGGCACTGTGGTGGGCTCTGATTGGCACAGTGGTGGGCTCTGATTTGCACTTTGATTGGCACTGAGATACTTTATTGAGGGGGTACTGACTGGCAGCTGATGGGCACATCTGATGGGGGCTGTGCTGATAATCAATGTGCTGATTATCAACACAGACCCCCCCCCCCCTCTTACAGAGAGAACCGCTGATCGGCTCTCCCTTTCAGCGGAAACCAGGAATGCCGTTTAACACGATGATCAGCTGTGATTGGCCACAGCTGATCACGTGGTAAGAAGCCTCTATCAGAGACTCCTTATCACGATCAGAGATGCGGCGTGTCAGAGTGACACGCCACACCAGCGATCGCGTGCTGCGTGCCCCCATGGGTGCTAGTCTGCATTTTTTTGTGCTGGCCATTAAATGATGCCCAGTCAGGATAACAGAACCAGCGGCCGGCCGTCAATCTGCCGGGTTGGAAGTGGTTAAGCAATGGCCATTTTCTAAACTAAAAGTCAAGGGATTGACAAAGAAATGGCATGGAGGGGCAAGCACAGACCTGGGAGACATGTACCAAAGGAAAATATTATTTTTAAAGTTTTTGTACAACAGAGGGAAGCCATTTTGTAGTGACTAAGGATGAGCTGAACACCCCCTGGTTCGGTTCACAGAACAGACCCTAACTTCGTGTGAACTTTAGAACCCTATTAAAGTCTATGGGACTCGAACGTTCAAATTCTAAAGTGCTCATTTTAAAGGCTAAAATGCAAGTTATTGTCCTAAAAAGTGTTTGGGGACCTGGGTCCTGCCCCAGGGGACATGTATCAATGGAAAAAAAAAAGTTTTAAAAACTGCGTTTTTTTCGGGAGCAGTGATTTTAATAATGCTTAAAGTGAAACAATAAAAGTGTAATATTCCTTTAAATTTCATACCTAGGGGGTGTCTATAGTATGCATGTAAAGGGGCGCCTGTTTCCTGTGCTTAGAACTGTCCCTGCACAAAGTGTAATTTCTGCAGGAAAAAAAGTCGTTTAAAATCACTCGCGGCTATAATGAATTGTTGGCTCCCCATTGAAAGTCATTGAAAGTCATTGATAAAAAAAAAAGTGTGGGGTTCCCCCAAATTCAATTACCAGGCCCTTCAGAAAAATGACGTGGGGTTCCCCCTAAATATCCATACCAGACCCTTCAGGTCTGGTATGGATTTTAAGGGGAACTCCACACCAAATAAGAAAAAATGGCATGGAGTTCCCCCAAAAAAAACATATCAGACCCTTTATCCGAGCACGCAACCTGGCAGGCTGCACGAAAAGAGGGGGGACGAGAGAGTGCCCCCCCCCTTGGACCGTACCAGGCCACATGCCCTCAACATTGGGAGGATGCTTTGGGGGTCACAGACCCCTCAAAGAACCTTGTCCCCATGTTGATGAGGACAAGGACCTCATCTCCACAACCCTGGCTGGTGGTTATGGGGGTCTGCGGGAGGGGGGCTTATCAGAATCTGGAAGGAGACCCCCAGATCCCACCCCCCCTGTTTGAAATGGTAAAATGTAAGGGGGTACAAAAGTACCCCTAGCATTTCACAAAGAAAGTGTAAAAGAATGTTAAAAAAGACAAACGCACTTTTGAAAAAGTCCTTTATTAAAAATTAAAAAAATATTCCAGCGGTGGTAATCCACTCTTGCTATCCAGAGACGGATGATCATCTCTCCGGGGTCCAGTGATGGCGGGGGGTGGGGTCACCCACACGTCATTGGGGAAACCAGGCTTCCCTACTTGGTCAGAGGGGGCGGGGTCAGGTGACAGGTGGCCCCTCCCTCCTCATATAAGAAATGTCAGGCTGCCGGGATCCTCGCAGTGTCTCCGCCAGTGGAGACAGAGGACGGATAGACTGCGCTGCGCTGGACGGAGATATCACCCGTCTCTGGATCAGATCAGCCATCGCTGGACCCCGCAGAGATGATCATCTGTTGCTGGATAGCAAGAGTGGATTACCACCGCTGGAATCTTTTTTTTTTATATTATTATTTTTAATAAAGGAATTTTTCAAAAGTGTGTTTGTCTTATTTAACAATTTTTTACACTTTCTTTGTGAAATGGTAGGGGTAATTTTGTACCCCCTTACCATTTCAAACAGGGGGTGTGGGATCTGGGGGTCCCCTTGTTAAAGGGGGCTTCCAGATTGTGATAAGCCCCCCACCCGCAGACCCCCACAACCACCAGACAGGGTTGTGGGGATGAGACCCTTGTCCTCATCAACATAGAGACAAGGTGCTTTGAGGGGTCTGTGACCCCCAAAACATCCTCCCAATGTTGAGGGCATGTGGCCTGGTATGGTTCAGGAGGGGGGGCACTCTCTCACCCCCCCTATTTTCCTGCAGTCTGCCAGGTTGCGTGCTCGGATAAGGGTCTGGTATGGATTTTTGGGGGGACCCCCACGCCATTTGTTTTTAAAATTTTGGTGCGGGATTCCCCTTAATATCCATACCAGACCTGAAGGACCTGGTATGGAATTTGGGGGGACCCCCACGCAATTTATTAATTTTTTTGGCTTGGGGTTCCCCTTAATATTCATACCCAAAGGGCCTGGTAATGGACTGTGGGGGAATCCCATAACATTTTTTTCAATGACTTTTATGTTTGTTGCCAGGACCGACAATTCATTATAATCGCGAGTATTTTTAAATTACTTTTTTTCATTTAGAAATTTTATTTTGTACTGGGACTGTTGTAAACACGGGAAACATGAACCACTTTATATGCATACTATAGACACCCCCCAGGTACAAAATTTAAAGGAATATTTCACTTTTATTGTTTCAGTTAAAGCATTATTAAAATCACAATAACTGCAGTTTTTAAAACTTCTTTTTGCATTGATTCATGTCCCCTGGGGATGGACCCAGGTCCGCAAACACTTTTTATGACAATAACTTGCATATAAGCCTTTAAAATTAGCACTTTTGATTATTCATGTTCCTGCCCCATAGCCTTTAACGGTGTTTGCGTGTTCAAACAAATTTTTTGCCTGTTCGCATGTTCTGCTGTGAACCGGGGGGTGTTCGGCTCATCCCTAGACCCTTCAGGTCTGGTATTGATTTTAAGGGGAACCCCACGCCAATTTCTTTTTTTAAATGGCGTGAGTATCCCCCAAAAATTCATACCAGATCCTTATCCGAGCACGCAACCTGTCAGGCCGCAGGAAAAGAGGTGGGATTGAGAGAGCGCCCCTCCTCCTGAACCGCACCAGGCCACATACCCTCAACATAAGGAGGGTGCTTTGGGGTAGCCATAATGTAACCGGGTGACCCCACCCTCTCTGACGCTACGGAGAAGCCATAGGGATGTCCCCGTGCGTCAGAGGGGGATGGGGTCATCCAGGTACATCACCATGTGACCCCGCCCTTAGTTATAAAAGAACTGTCACCTGGGAGGACGGTCAATATGGCGGATGCCTCCCGTGGAGGCAGATTGGTGGCAGCATGCGGCTTTTTTTTTCTTTTTCTGTACGTCGGAGAGAGAGAAGAAGATGTATGGACTTCATGGGACATTTTTCTTTTTTAACCACTTCAATACCGAGCACTTAAACACCTTCCTGCCCAGACCAATTTTGAGCTTTCAGCGCTGTCGCACTTTGAGTGACAATTGCTCAGTCATGCTACACTGTACCCAAATGAAATTTTTATCACTTTTTTCCCACAAATAGAGCTTTCTTTTGGTGGTATTTGATCACCTCTGCGGTTTTTATTTTTTGCTAAACAAATAAAAAAATACAGAAAATTTTGAAAAAAAAATTTTTTTTTTGTTTCAGTTTCAAAACTTTGTAAATAAGTATGTTTTCTCCTTCCCTGATGGGCACTGATGGGGTTACACTGATGGGCAATGATAAGGCGGCACCGATGGGCACCGATGAGGTGGCACCAATGAAGTGGCACTGATGAGGTGGCATTGATGGACACTGATATGTGGCACTGATAGGCGGCACTGATGGGCACTGATAGGCGGCAATGATGGGTGGCACTGATGGGTGATACAGATGGGCACTGATAGGTGGCACAAATTGGCATGGATGGGTGGCACGGATGGTCATGGATAGGCGGCACAGGTGGGCATGGGTAGGTGGCACAGATGGGCATGGGTAGGCGGCACAGATGGGCATGGATGGGCACTGATAGGTGGCATGGATGGGCACTGATAGGCGGCACAGATGGGAACTGATAGGTGGCATTGTATTATAATATACGGTACTAATGAATGCCAATCAGTGCCAAACAATAATGCATGCCAATCAGTGATGCCCATTGTGGGCACTGATTGGCATCCATTATGGGCACTGATTGGCATCCATTGTGGCACTGACTGGAATCCCTGGTGGTCTAGGGTGGCATACCTTGTCCTGGGCATCCCTGGTGGTCTGGTGGCATCCCTGGTGGTCCAGTGTGGGCATCCTCAGGGGAGGGGGGGCTGTGCTGATAATCGATCAGCACAGACCCCCCCTGTCAGAGAAGCAGCTGATCGGCTCTCCTCTACTCGCATCTGACAGACGCGAGTGAGGAAAATCCGATCACCGGCTCTTCCTATTTACACTGTGATCAGCCTTGATTGGACACGGCTGATCACGTGGTAAAGAGTCTCCGTCGGGGAGAGTCTCTACCGAGATCGCAGTTGCGGGGTGTCAGACTGACACCCCGCAACAACGATCGCCGCAATGCGCGCCCCCGGGGGGCGTGCATCGGCTTAATATCCTGATCACATCATATGACGTCCGATCAGGATATTAAAACCACTTTGCCACTGTCATTTTGCTATATGGCGGGTGGCAAGTGGTAACACAGGAATTGTCCCAAGCCGTGTCATGTCATTTTTACCATTTTCACACTTTTTGTGAAATGGTAGGGGTACATTTGTACCCCGTTACCATTTCACACAGGGGGGAGGCCAGGATCTGGGGGTCCCCTTGTTAAAGGGGCTTCCAGATTTCGATAAGCCCCCCGCTCACAGACCTCCACAACCACCGGGTAAGGGTTGTGAGGATGAGGCCCTTGTCCCCATCAACATGGGGACAGGGTGCTTTGTGGGGCTACCCCAAAGCACCCTCCCCATGTTGAGGGCATGTGGCCTGGTACAGTTCAGGAGGGGAATCGCTCTCTTGTCCCCTCTCTTTTCCTGAAGCCTGCCAGGTTGCGTGTTCGGATAAGGGTCTGGTATGGATTTTTAGTGGGACCACTACACCATTTGTTTTTCAATTTTGTCGCGGGGTTCCCCTTAATATCGATACCAGACCTGAAGGGCCTGGTATGGAATTTGGGGGGACCCCCACGCACTTTTTTAAAAAAAATTGGTTCTGGGTTCCAATTAATATTCATACCAGACCCAAAGGGCCTGGAAATGGACTGTGGGGGAATCCCATGCCGTTTTTTTAATTACTTTTATGTGTATTGCCAGGGCCGACAATTCATTATAGCCGCGAGTACTTTTAAATTACTTTTTTTCCTTTAGAAATGTCATTTGTGCAGGGACTGTTGTAAACACGGGAAACATGCTCCACTTTAAAGGCATACTATAGACACCCCCCAGGTGCAAAATTTAAAAGAATATTTCACTTTTATTGTTTCACTTCCAGCATTATTAAAATCACTGCACCCGAAAAAACTGCAAATGTTTTGCCTGTTCGCATGTTCTGCTGCGAACCGAACAGGGGGGGTGTTCGGCTCATCCCTAGTTATCTCTATTGCCATGTATACACGATCGGAATTCTCGTCGGAAGAAGCTCTGATCGTTTTCCCAATGGAATTCTGACAGAATTCCACTCAAGCTGTCTTGCCTACACACAATCACACCAAATTCTGACCGCCAAGAATGCTGTGACGCCCACCGCGTACGACGGGACTATAAAAGGGAAGTTCAGTACCACGTAAGGCACCCTTTAGGCTCCTTCTGCTGATCTTGTGTTTATCGCGTGTTAGTAGAAGTTTGGTTAGAGATGATTTGCGCTTTTCAGACTTGTGCTTCAGATCATTCCTGCTCTACAGTTTGTGCTTGTCGTGCTTATCTGCCTATCAGTGCGTGTAGTCAGTTTGCATTTGTTTGTCATTGTGGCCTATATCTTGATATAGTACGCTTTGATTTTCAGTGCTTATTGTCCGCTCGTTGCTGATTTGCATTTCGTTCTTTCAGGCCTTGATGTTTATCAGTGCTTTCTGTTAGTCTGTTCTGACCATCTGACCGTTTTGAAGCCATGTTGCGTGTATGTACTCATCGTAGAGTTTGTGCTGTGCGGGGGCTTGGTGTTGGGCTTCTTACTTTGACACATGCCCAGTCCATGAACAGGGTGGGGAGGAGTTCATGGACCAAGAATTGGTTGCTCTCATATGCCTTTGCTGTGTGCGATCCGTGAGAATAATCCTGATGATTTCAAGAATTATCTCAGGATAACAGACCCCGTTTTTCACCATCTGTTGGCTTTGCTGACCCCTTATATCAGCAGGCAGGATACCTGCATGTGGCAAGCCATCAATCTGGAACAGAGGCTCATCGCCACATTGCGGTACTTGGCGACAGGGAGAAGCCTTCAGGACCTCAAGTTCTCGACAGTCATCTCCCCCCAGGTTCTGGGGATCATTATCCCAGAGACCTGTTCTGCCATCATACAAGTCCTGTAGAAGGAATATATGAGGGTAAGTTTTATCCTTTAACATCACATTATATTTATTTAATGTTTGCTAATGTATTGTATTTCTTTCATCATTCTATAATTAACATAATTGTAATAAGCTGTGAATTTCCTCTTTGTCCTCAAGCATGTTGGATTTTTGTATGCTCCTTTTTTGTCCTTCATGCTCCATGCATATTTGCCTTCACTAACCCCCCTGCCTTCACTAACCCCCCCCCCCCCAGAATGCTATCCGGGGCCCATATACTCCTAGTCTAGTCAATTAACAATGTATTTTGTCAGCTCCATTGTAATGATTTACCCTAAAGACCCCCTAAAATGTGTACAAATGTTATTGTTATCCTTAAATTCATGCAGAGTGCCAGAGGCTTTTTTGGGGGGCCCAAAATCATTTGGAACCCCCTCCCCCAACCGCTAAGTCAACTGATAGCAATCCTCTATCTGCTGACTTTGCCAAACCCATACACACTATACCTACCTCTTTTGTGGTCAGATTTATGGATGAATTTCTCAAAGCATGTAGTGCAATGGCCTGCCTCAATACTTTCAAATGCTACTGTTTAAATTTTTCTTCTCCTATTATTATCTTGATAGGTAATTGCAGAATCTACAAATGTGCTTTCATTTATTAATTTGTTTTGATGCCACTTCTTATTACCTGTCCAGTGGGCTGCCAATAGTGTAATTAAGGAGGTGCTGGCCAACAAAGTAACACACATTACTTTGTTACTCCATTACATAGTGGAGAGGGTGGTTACCTGTCCAAAACATATCATCGGAGGGGTTGATGAATCTGATAAGTGGATCTTATATTTTAGCCTTTAAATACTCTTCATAAGAAATGTTATACTGATGTTGGCCAACAATTTGTGTCTAATCTGCTTGTAATGTTTCTGTGCAAAATTACTAATTTGATTTTTCTTGTTTGACTCCATAGTTTCCTTCAACGCCACAGGAATGGCAGTCTGTGGCCTCCCAGTTTGCCCAGCGGTGGGATTTTCCTGTGGAGAAGCAATCTATGGGAAGCACGTCCACCTCGTCCCACCACCCCATTCGGGGTCATACTATTTTAACTATAAGGGGTTTCATAGTATCGTGTTGATGGTGGTTGTGTCGGCCACATATGAGTTTCTGTATGTGGATGTGGGGAGGAATGGCCAGATGTCGGATGGAGGAGTATTTACCTGGACTGAGTTTTACCGACGTCTCAAGAGTGGTGGCTTGGGATTGCCACCCCGGAGGAAAATGTTGAAGGACTGCCATTTGTCTTCGTAGCAGATGAGGCTTTTGATCTGGGAAACCATGTGATGAGGCCATTCCCCCAGAGAAAATAATATATAAAGTGTAGCGCTATATAATAATTTGTGAATCTGTACACACATTAAATTAGTGACAAGAAAAATACAAACACTTGTAGTTTTCTAATACTTCAGTGAAGTGCACACAGATATTATTGTGTATTAGTGCTTATTGATATACGTTCTACAATGAATAGAGTGAACAATATGTATAGAAAATAAGGAAGAAAACACTCTAAAAATCTGAGCACAAAGAGTCCATTTGTGAGAGTGAAGTCCCAAATATAAAGTGAAGATATGAGGGAGCAAGGATGATTCTACCGAACTGTCACCCAAGTGCTGATACCACCACCTTAACAGATGTAGGCTTACCGGATGCTATTGAGCCGAATTAACCTATATTTAAAGGGTCATACATGCTTATCACTCTGGTTGTGGAGAACGGACTCGCAGATCTCAAATCGGTCAGTCTCGCCATGGAAATTGCCTTCCTCCAATTCCTAAGTATACTTGATCTTTACCACTTAAAAGAGATCTCTGAAACCAACTGAAATCCACATAGGGCAGAAAGATATGGCCAAAATAGCGTGATGCCATTTAAAATAAGATTTATAAAAAATAGTAACAAACTTACATTTGTGTAGTTATTCATGGCTTATCAATAAAATAGGCAGTAGTGGAGTCCTCCTCCAGAGAACCCTCACCCCGGAGAAGAGGGTTTTTAATTTCCAGCTGGCCAGAGCCAGAAGAGTTGTGGAGAACACGTTTGGGATTCTGGCTAGCCAGTTCCGCCTGTTTCAAATGGCCATTAATATGGTGGAATAAAAACTTAATACTATTGTCTTATCTTGTTGCATCCTGCATAACTTTTTGAAAAGAAATAACACAAATTATGCGGTCACAGTTGGGCTTGACGCTAGACTGGAAGTGGCCTATCCTGGCTTGCCCCCCAAAGCACCCGTGAAGTGCGACAAAATTATTTGGAATATTTTTTGGGGAGGGGGGCCATTGCTTTGCCAGCACACGTTGAATACATTTTACATTTAATCTGCTAAAATCTGGATTTGATTTCCTGCTTGTGTTGCTTTTTTCTGTCTCCTAGTGCACTTGTAGTGCCAAGTGGTTTGTACATTATTATATAACACCCATTGACACTGTAAACACCAATTTAAACACAAAAAATGGTACTATTGATCATTGAAAGAAGAAGCCACACATTGTTGAGTAAAAATCCTTTTACTCTGTACACATTCACATGTTTTGAGTTATCTACTTATTTTTTTTTTAAGGTTAAATAAACAGCCATGTTTCAAAACAGAACATATACAACTCTGGAACTTACAAAGTTCAACATTGAAAAACTAAAGGCAAGATCACACATTATATTGTCCAAAATGTGGGGATCTTGCCTTCAACAGATGGCTTGACGCTAGACTGGAAGTGGCCTATCCTGGCTTGCCCCCCAAAGCACCCGTGAAGTGCGACAAAATTATTTGGAATATTTTTTGGGGAGGGGGGCCATTGCTTTGCCAGCACACGTTGAATACATTTTACATTTAACCACTTGCTTACTGGGCACTTAAACCCCCCTCAGTCCCAGACCAATTTTCAGCTTTCAGTGCTCTCACATTTTGAATGACAATTACTCAGTCATGCAACACTGTAACCAAATGATTTTTTTGTCCTTTTCTTCATACCAATAGAGCTTTATTTTGGTGGTATTTGATCACCTCTCGGTTTTATTTTCTGCGCTATAAATGAAAAAAGACCGAAAATTTTGAAAAAAAATGAATTTTTCTTCGTTTCTGTGACAAAATTTAGCAAATTAGCAATTTTTCTTCATAAATTTTGGCCACAATTTATACTACTACACATCTTTGGTAAAAATAACCCAAATTTTTGCATATTATATGATCTGTGTGAAATTTATAGAGTCTACAAGCTATGGTGCAAATCATAAAGATTTGCAAAAAAAGATCACATCTGATGTACTAAGGCCTATCTCCATTCTTGAGACCCTAACAAGCCAGGAAAGTACAAATGCCCCCCAAATGACCCCTTTTTGGAAAGTAGACATTCCAATGTATTTAGTAAGAGGCATGGTTAGTTATTTTAAGTTGTCATTTTTTCCCATAATTCTTTGCAAAATTACGATTTTTTTTTTTTTTTTTTTCACAAAATTTTCATTGTAATAGCTTATTTCTCCCACACGGAATGTGCATACCACAAATAACACCCCAAAATACATTCTGCTACTCCTCCTGAGTATAACGATACCACATGTGTGAGACTTTTACACAGCCTGACCACATACAGAGGCCTAATTTTGAAGTAGCACCTTCAGGCATTCTAGGAGCATAAATTACACATTTCATTTCTCAACCACCTATTACAGTTTTGAAGGCCCTGGAACACCAGGGCAATGGAAACGTCCAGAAAATGACCCCATTTTGGAAAGCTAACACCCCAACGTATAATCTATGAGGCATAATGAGTCTTTTCAATGGTTCATTTTTTTCCAGAAGTTTTCGGAAAATGTGGAAAAAAATGAAAACGCATTTTTTTTTACACAAAGTTGTCCGTTTATAAGATATTTCCAACGCATAGCATTTACATAGCAAAAATAACACCCCAAAATACGTTCTACTACTCCTCCTGAATATAACGATACCAAATGTGTGAGACTTTTACACAGCCTGACCACATACAGAGGCCTAATTTTGAAGTAGCACCTTCAGGCATTCTAAGAGCATAAATTACACATTTCATTTCTCAATCACCTATTACAGTTTTGAAGGCCCTGGAACACCAGGGCAATGGAAACGTCCAGAAAATGACCCCATTTTGGAAAGCTAACACCCCAACGTATAATCTATGAGGCATAATGAGTCTTTTCAATGGTTCATTTTTTTCCAGAAGTTTTCGGAAAATGTGGAAAAAAATGAAAACGCATTTTTTTTTACACAAAGTTGTCCGTTTATAAGATATTTCCAACGCATAGCATTTACATAGCAAAAATAACACCCCAAAATACGTTCTACTACTCCTCCTGAGTATAACGATACCAAATGTGTGAGACTTTTACACAGCCTGACCACATACAGAGGCCTAATTTTGAAGTAGCACCTTCAGGCATTCTAAGAGCATAAATTACACATTTCATTTCTCAATCACCTATTACAGTTTTGAAGGCCCTGGAACACCAGGGCAATGGAAACGTCCAGAAAATGACCCCATTTTGGAAAGCTAACACCCCAACGTATAATCTATGAGGCATAATGAGTCTTTTCAATGGTTCATTTTTTTCCAGAAGTTTTCGGAAAATGTGGAAAAAAATGAAAACGCATTTTTTTTTACACAAAGTTGTCCGTTTATAAGATATTTCCAACGCATAGCATTTACATAGCAAAAATAACACCCCAAAATACGTTCTACTACTCCTCCTGAGTATAACGATACCACATGTGTGAGAATTTTACACAGTCTGACCAAATACAGAGGCGCAACATGCAAGAAACACCGTCGGCGTTCCAGGGACACATAGCCTGCACATACCAAGAATTACACCCCCAAATACATTATGCTGAGCAAAGGGTAAAGAAAAGATTACCTGTGGTTTCAGAAGCGCAGTTGTCCACAGGAGGATATCACTGGTCCAGGCAGCAGGCAGGGACTTGGTCAGCAACAGCGAACACAGTTTTTCAGGCAGCAGGCAGGGATACTGTCCATATTACAGTCCAGGGTTAGTGCAGAGATGTCAGCAGTGCCAAAAATATTGGTCCTGGTAGTAGGCAGGTCCTTGTGGTGTGGTCAGTGCGGCATGATGGCAGTAAAGCCCCGTACACACGAGAGGACTTATGTCCGACAGACTTCCAAAGGAGTTCCGCCGGAGTTCCGACGGAGTTCCGACGGAGTTCTGACAGACTTTTCGGCCGAACGGACTTGGCCACACACGATCACACTAAACTCCGACGGATTCGAACGTGATGACGTACGACCCGACTCGAATAAGGAAGTTCATAGCCAGTAGCCAATAGCTGCCCTAGCGTCGGTTTTAGTCCGTCGGAGTAGCATACACACGAGTGGAGTTTTCGAAGGGGACCGGGTCCGGCGGAGTTCCTTCGGGAAAATTTGAAGCATGTTCCATATTCTAAAGTCCGTCAGACTTTGGTGAATCAAAAGTCCGTTGCAGCCCACACACGATCGGATAGTCTGACGGACTCGGTCCTTCGGACTTTGGATGTTGAAAAGTCCGCTCGTGTGTACGCGGCATTAGTCCTACAGGCAGCAGACAGAAGTAGAGCCTCGTTCAGGACAGAATGGGGATAGGGGTAGAGGCTTCTCCCTCCCAAATCTCTTTGAAGCCTCCGAGTCTCCAGACCCTAATCTAGGAATAAGAAAACAAAGAAAATTGTTTTCTTCTTCCAGAAAAACTATACTGGAGCCCCTCACATATGTGAGACCCCGTGTTGAATCCCACTAGTCCAGTTGCAGAATACAAGATCAGTCCAAGAGGCAGGCAAATATTGTGGTCAAACAGTCCAAGGTCAGTTCCAGATCAGGCAGAGATATATACAGAATCGTTAGACAGAAGCATGGTCGAATAACAGTCCAGGGTCAGTTCCAGATCAGGCAGAGGTATGTACAGAATCGTTAGGCAGAAGCGTGGTCGAATAACAGTCCAGGGTCAGTTCCAGATCAGGCAGCGGTATGTACAGAATCGGCAGGCATAAGAGTGGTCAAATAACAAGCCAGGGTCAGTTACAAAGCAGGCAGTGGCATAAGGGGTGTGAAGGTGTATGAAGGCAGGAACTGAGGATTATGTTTACCATACTTCACTAAAAATGTATTGAAGTATGGTAACGCCGAAAACAGTCGCCTATGCAGAGGCCTGGTTGGTAAGGACATTGTGCACAATAATAAGATGTGTCTCTTCTGACTCCTGCTTTGGTACACACCTTACATCTTTTTTGGCGTCTTTTGCCTGTTGGTGTGGGGGGAATTTTATCCGGAAAGTGGCGCTCAGAGAGTCGACTAACAACGTCTGATCTGATATTTTCTGGTGGGCCGTTTGGGAAAATAAGGGCTGTGAAAACTTCCTCCTGGTAGCCAAAGAAACGTTTACGGTTTTGGGTGGCGTTGCTGTAAATTACATATGAATTGTAAATGGCCAATTGAAAAAAATAAATTGCTACTTTTTTGTACCAATGATATGTCCGTCTTGAGACCAGATATGGTTCCATCATTTGGTCGTTGAAGTCGACTCCTCCCATGAACAAATTATACTCGGAAATACATTTGGGTTTCTTTACGGGGCCATTCCTTCTGGGGATTTCCACGAAGGTATCGTTGTGGATAGAAGATAACATGTACACATCTCTTCTGTCCCTCCACTTCACTGCCAGAACCTCCTTGTTTCTTAGACTTGCGATTTCTCCTTTCCGCAGCTTCTTGTTCACCAGACTTTGAGGAAAGCCCTTCCGGTTCTTTTTTACAGTGCCACATGCTGGCGTCTTCTTCCGGTGAAGGTTGTGGAACAGGGGCAGAGATGTGTAGAAGTTATCTACATACAGGTGGTAGCCTTTATCCAGTAGGGGGTATATGAGGTCCCAAACAATTTTTCCACTGGATCCCAAATAGTCCGGACAATTAGGGGGCTGTAGCTGGGTGTCCTTCCCTTCGTACACCTTGAAGGAATATGTGTACCTTGTGGCTCGGTCACATAATTTGTAGACCTTCACCCCATAGCGGGCCCTTTTGCTGGGCATAAATTGCTTCATCCTAAGCCTGCCACTAAATTTAATAAGGGACTCATCCACACATATGTGTTGGTCCGGGGTAAACAATTTGGGGAATATTTCAGAAAAATAATTTAGTATTGGTCGAATTTTGTAAAGGCGGTCATAATTTGGATCATTTCGTGGAAGGCATTGGGAATTGTCACTGAAATGTAAGAACCTCAGGATCATCTGATATCTGGTTCTGGGCATTACCGCAGAGAAGAGCGGTGAGTGGTGGAGGGGGTGGGTTGACCAGTAGGTACGTAATTGTTTTTTTTTGTTGAGTCCCATATTAAATGTGAGGCCTAAAAAAAGCTTGAACTCCTCCACCGTTAGGTCTCTCCATTCGTAGGGACGGGCATAATAGGAGGTCGGATTTTGAAAAATAAATTGTTGTGCATACAGGTTGCACTGGGCCACAATTGACGCCAACATGTCCTCCGTAAAAATTTAATTAAAAAAATCGATGGGGCTAAAATTCTCCGTGTCCACCTGGACTCCTGGCTGGGCGGTGAAAGGGGGAACATTGGCCCCTCCTGAATTAGGAGGAAGCCACAAGGGGTTCTGAAGGGCATAGGGAAGGCCAGCATGGCTCCTAACCCTTTGGGGCTGAGATGACACCCCACTGGTACTTGGCCTTTCTTGCTGGGGCACTGCGGTGCTGGTGGACGGCATTGCGGTGCTGGTGGACGGCACTGCGGTGCTGGTGGACGGCACTGCCTCACTAGAACGCCTTCGCTTGATGGGCCGGATATCTTCCTCCTCGGATTCATCAGTCAGTGTTTTACTGCTGAGGACTGGCTCATAAGTTACGTCTTCAGAATCCGAATCCGAAAAGGAATCGGAAGAGGAGAGCTCCCCGTTGCTCTCGTCGGCCGCGGAAATAATTTGGTACGCCTCCTCAGCGGAAAAGACGCGTTTAGCCATTGTAGCACTGATGGGCACTGATGAGGTGGCACAGATGGGCGCTTTTGAGGTGGCACAAATGGACACTGATGGGTCGGCACAGATGTGCACTGATTTATTGCACAGATGTGCAGATTTGTTGCACGGATGTGCACTGATGAGGCGGCAGATGGGCACTGCTGAGGCGGCAGATGGGCACTGCTGAGGCGGCACAGATGGGCACTGCTGAGGCGGCAGATGGGCACTGATGGGTCGGCACAGATGTGCACTGATTTATTGCACGGATGTGCACTGATGAGGCGGCAGATGGGCACTGCTGAGGCGGCAGATGGGCACTGCTGAGGCGGCAGAGATGGGCACTGCTGAGTCGGCACAGATGGGCACTGCTGAGTCGGCAGATGGGCACTGATAGGTCGGCACAGATGTGCACTGATTTATTGCACGGATGTGCACTGATAAGGCAGCAGATGGGCACAGATGGGCACTGCTGAGGCAGCACAGATGGGCACTGCTGAGGTGGCACAGATGGGCACTGCTGAGGCACAGATGGGCACCGATTGGTACAGATGGGCACCGATTGGCACTGGCGGGCACTGGCGGGCACTGGCGGTGCACAGATGGGCACTGGCGGGCACTGGTGGTGCACAGATGGAGCACTGGCGGTGCACAGGTGGGCACTGGCGGTGCACAGGTGGCCACAGGTGGGCACAGGTGGGCACAGGTGGGCACAGGCGGGGTAGATCTGGGCACTGGCAGGGTAGATCTGGGCACTGGCAGGGTTTAGAAGTATTACTGGCACTTTTTTTTTTCACTGACAATGCAGAGAAGCTCACTCACGGTTTGCTGTCTCCTCACACGCTATCGCTGTGTGAGGAGACACATTCGGCAATGGGTGATGATCTCATTTGTTTACATTTGAGATCATCACCCATTGGAGGAGGCGATCGCGCTGTAAACGGCCGCTGTGATTGGCCGTTTACAGCGATCTGTGATTGGCTGTGTCCAGCGGACACGGCCAACACAGATTTTCCCCGATGCGCGCTCCCGGGAGCGCGCGGGGAACTCTTAAAGGGGACGACGTCAATAGACGTAGTCCCGGAAATTGAGATCCGCGCTGTAGACGTCATTTTACTATAGCGCGGATCTCAAGTGGTTAATCTGCTAAAATCTGGATTTGATTTGATTCAACATTGAAAAACTAAAGGCAAGATCACACATTATATTGTCCAAAATGTGGGGATCTTGCCTTCAACAGATGGCTTGACGCTAGACTGGAAGTGGCCTATCCTGGCTTGCCCCCCAAAGCAACCGTGAAGTGTGACAAAATTATTTGGAATATTTTTTGGGGAGGGGGGCCATTGCTTTGCCAGCACACGTTGAATACATTTTACATTTAATCTGCTAAAATCTGGATTTGATTTCCTGCTTGTGTTGTTTTTTTCTGTCTCCTAGTGCACTTGTAGTACCAAGTGGTTTGTACATTATTATATAACACCCATTGACACTGTAAACACCAATTTAAACACAAAAAATGTCATTGATCATTGAAAGAAGAAGCCACACATTGTTGAGTAAAAATCCTTTTTCTCTGTACACATTCACATGTTTTGAGTTATCTACTTTTTTTTTTTTTAAGGTTAAATAAACAGCCATGTTTCAAAACAGAACATATACAACTCTGGAACTTACAAAGTTCAACATTTAAAAACTAAAGGCAAGATCACACATTATATTGTCCAAAATGTGGGGATCTTGCCTTCAACAGATGGGGTGAAGTCACCCCTGTAAAAGCCTAATTTTGAAGATGCACACAAATTGGGAGTCAAACTGGGGATTTACATTCTGATCCCATGCCTAATGTCAACATGTGCTATCTCCCATCATGGGGGATAAATGGACGTGTTTTGGGAGTGCAACACCTTCCTCTCACCTACTTGAGTTTTGAGGAAGGGGTTGCAGGCACAAAACACATACATTGATATCCCCTGATTGTAGATAGCACATGTTAACATACTGTGTGCATTTTCAAAATTAGGCTTTTTTAAAATGTTGTCAAAATGTGACAATAAAACACAAAATGGTGCCAATTTTTTATAAATTAAATTCTTCCAAGGACATCAATCATGTTCTTAAGTTTTACTTCAATATCCATAGTTTTTTGCTTGATAATGTCTAAATCCTGACTACACCACATTATGTCCTGGATTAGCCTTTGGGCACTGTCACTGGTGAAATGATCTGATTGTTCTTCCACAACTTGTACGTCACCTAAAAATCAAAAAAACACACCATGTATTAGAAATATGCAAGCATACATCTCTTATTACCTGAAGCTGGGGTGTCAGACACTCAATCTCGACCACCTCTCCTACCTCCACATCCTCTGGTTGTGACCTCTGTTCCCCTTGTTCAGGAGGGGAGGGGTCCCTGGTAACCTCATATTTCCCAATTATTTGCTCCCCTATGAGAATGAAACAAAAGGTATACTTAGCACACAGATATTTGAGGCAACAAATATGAATGATAAACATTGCTTGGAAGTGGGGTACAATTGTCTGTTTGGGCAGAATTCCAAGCTGAAGACATGATTTATTCCCTTACTAAAGCTGGAATACTTACCTTTTTTGGACCCCCAAGTATCCAATGGAGTACCTGTGTTTGACACCCTAAAAAGTTTGTTCTTGTGTTCCACACTAGTGCACCTGAGTCCAGATGTGTAAACAGCTGCTGAGTGTCCTCTCCATACATTACACTGAATCTAGTTTGCTATTCCTTTTGGGGTTAAAGCACATCTAGACAACAATGTCCTAAACCTCTTTTATTAAATTCAAAATTAGCATGAACAAATGTATTTAATCAGGTATCTGGGAAAACATTGTATTTATTTGGGAAACAAACAATGTTTACTACGACCGATTACTGTGCGTATGAACATGAAAGTAGCCATTTTTAAATGTACAACACCATAAAAAAAAACACATGGCACAGCATGCAATATTAATATTAATAGGAACACACAACAAATTCTTATGTAGCACTGATCCTCGAAGGAGCTGCTGGTTTTGTTGGACTTACCGTTACCTTCTTGACCTCGCCTCCATCTAGGGGTTAACGTGGTAGATGGCCCAAAGAAATGCAGAAACTGACACCAAATCTTCTTTTGGGTTATTTATTTAGAAGATAACACAGTCTCTTAATGCAGGATAGAGGGTTAGGAAGGAAGTTCAGGTACTTTTGAATCTTTAAAAATAGAAAGTCACCCATAGAACAAATCCAGAGAATAAACATTTCACAAATGGATTCTCACAACCCCTGGATAGACCTCCTTTTACTAGGCCTAGCAGCCGATAGGGTATTAAGTAAAGCAAAGTCTCTGCCACAGACTTGGATATAGAAAACTTGAGAAATAAATTTCCTGCACTTGAGAAATAAAGTCTCTGCCACTGACTTGGATGTAACCGAGGGACGTAGACAAATTTGAGAACTATCATACGGTACCAGTATCTCTCAGCCAGTCCGGTGATACCATATGAATATAGAACCACAAAGTGTTCTTCAACTGAGCCTCCAGGCTCCTTCAGAGATGCCAGCCTTGCGCATGGCCTTCTCCCGAAGAGTCCTCCCCTGAATGCTTCTCCAGTTGCTGGGCCTCTCCTCAGATGAGACGGCACCAGACCACCCTTGGATCATTAGGGCCTCAAATCCATTCAGGCCTTTCCCTGCACTTGCTTCGCCCGGGCTATCCAGCCCTGAGGCTAAGAATTGCATGGATCCACACCCCATGGCAGGAGGGCCATGAGAGCTAGTCAGGAGGACCAGGACCAAACAGACAGAAAATATCTTCTGGACCGGAACCCCCGAAGCACGTGATCTCAGTACCTTAAATATCACCTCCCAGAATACACAGCAGCAAAACCCTCCCACTGGGCTGGTTCAGAGAAAGGGATGGCACTCAATACACCCAACTAGACTGCTTTCTACCACTTGCTGGCGGTGACAGCGACACCTGCAGCCCAGGAGAACTCAGTGCAATCCAGCCAGACTGGTACTGAAACCAAAATTTAGCAAAATTAGCCCTAAAACCCAACTGTGGTTTTAGGAATATTAATTTTCAAAACATATAGCGCATGCTTTCTTGATCTTTCTATACTGATCCTGCTCCCTTAATTTGAGGTCCGACCAGCGTTTCCTCAATTGATCCTTGGATCGTCGTACCCCAAAATTCCTGTACAGACTTGTGACAGAACCCACTGTCACTGTGTGTTTTGGAAGGGGCTGTGGGCTCGCCTGCTACCCACAGACTATGGCCCAGCAGAGAATGTGAGATTTGGAGGGTTATTTGCCATCTCCCACCACCTGGAGAAGATGGAACCTCCAGACATTTGTGTCCGGGGTCACCGGTTCATCGGAACCAGGTGAACGCGGTATCTGTGGCTGGGCTCCTTTTATTTCACAATGTACTTTTAGCTGATAAAGGCATATACAAGATGGTGGTATTCCTAAAGCATGGGGCTACAAGACTTGGGGACAAAACGGCATTGAGAAAATGTAATGTAATGCTACATCCCTTCTCCCCCATCCCCCCCTCTTGTTGCTGTGTTAATTGCGTTGGGTCATGGCGCATTGACACCTCTCAGCAGGGGATGTGTAAGGAGGGGCTGCCTGCTTATCATAACCTCTTCATGTGTTTTAACTGTAGTTCTTTGAATATACAAGTGTTGAGTTCCCATTGGTTCTTCCCTGTCCCCTACCCCCTCTATGACAAAGCTAAGAGGAGTGTCCCTAACTGTGCTTAAAGGTGCATGTTTGGTTTTTAATAAACAGTTTAAGCTCTGGATGTTTAACCCTCAACACCTGTGTGGCTTGTCTTGTGATTGAGGGGTTAAGGGCTGGTTATGGCGAATCTGAAGGCTGCGGGTGCGTTTGGAGGGCTCAGCAGGGGTATCTGAGATCCACCACAAGATTCTTCACAACTTTAGTCATGATCTTGGCCTTTCTCAGATTTGGGTTTGGGTATGGACCATCATTTTCGTCATAGTCGTTCCTCCTCAAGATTTTGTCCATCTCCAACATCTCAGCAAAGGACATATTTGTGGCCTTAAATCTTCTCCGGGATCGGGACTTTCCTGGCTACGGACTTTCCTCCCTCTCGTTACTGGAATTATGCACCTGCTGTGTCTCCGCCATGTTCCTCTCCCACTGCGACGAAAGAGACGAGGCGGGGAATATTCTAGAAGGAATGTCAGGTGCGGGCAACGTGGGTGGAGTTTCATGCCTGTGCAGTGTATATAAAGCTTAACACGTGTGTGTCGTAACTACATTCTGTGTGCAGAGGAAGGAGGAACAGAAGCGACAAACGTTATAACGTAGGTAAGATTTCAACTTTGGTGACATGAGCGGACAATACTGAATCTAGATTGATGCCTATATTGGCTTAAAAGATTATCATGAGATTAGTGTTTTTGTCTTTTGTTTGGTCTTACAGGGAAAATGTATCCATTTAAAGACCAAGAATCCCTGGGTGAATTCTTGGATAAATATTGAGATATGAGAAATCTATGGGAGGTTAAAAACCCCTTATATCACAACAAAGCAGCTAGGAAGGCAACGCTGGTGAAGCTGCTTGAATTTGTAAAGACCCGGGCCCCCAATGTATACACTAGACGGAGCAGTTCCGTCTCGTACTGGATTCTGAGCATGCGTAATTTTTGGTGTGTCGGAATTGCATACACACGATTGAAATTACTAATAGAAAGTTTTTCCGTCTGGAAAATTGAGAACATGCTATCAATTTTGGGCTGGCAGGAATTTGGACAGCTAAATTCCGATGGAGCATACACACGGTCGCATTTTCCGATGAAAAGCTCTCATCAGTCTTTTTCTGCCCGGAATTCCGATCGTGTGTATGCGGCATAAGACCTGTAGCTGAATAGTCTAGGTCAGGCATAATCATGTTTGTAAGGATGTCAGCAGCTGCCACCTTCCTAACGACCAGCCTGAGGGGAAGCTGTCACATTTAGCAGCATATTAATTTTGCCACTCATGGTTTCACTTCCCACTGTCAGCAGGAGAACAATTTAGGTGTCCGTTTAATTAGGTATGATGTTGAGCACCTTTACACATCAAGTCTGTTCACTGTGTATAAAACTCTCAGAGGAAAGCCTGTGTGCTGCCCCAATGGGTGATAGAATTTATATAGGTGTGTATATTTAATTCACATGCTGCCATCTAGTGACCTTTTCTGGTAATGCACTTGTTTTCTTATGTTTTTTTTTTCCTTATGTTATGACACACTTCCTTTTGTATGTAATGCTCCACCCTTTTTCCTGAGCATGTACTTCTTGTGTCATGGATGCAGCTAACAGGCCACATGTAGCAGGACACATTTTTTCTGCATAGTAAGCTACAGGCAATATCATTGTTTGCCTGCACAAATACTACAACCTATTCATCTGTTTGTATCCTGTCATCAGCTGTAACCTGATGTTCAGAATAATAGGCAAAGAGGTCTCACAAGCTTCACAACAATCAGAGTCAGAATAGTTAAAAGATGTATAGAATTCCCACAGCCTGCGGTGTATACGTGTGTTCCCAGGGGCGGACTGACAACTGATGGGACCCCCGGGCAATAGAAGTTCATGGGGCCACCTGCGTCTCAAGCCACACCTGCACAGGGGGACATTAGGGGGGCACACAGGGAGACACAAAGGGGGGAGGGTACACTGGAAGGGGGAGAGCACACAGGGGTACACTGGGAGGAGGAGAGCGCACATGGGGACACTGGGGGGAGGGAGAGGAATAAGGGGGACACTGGGGAGAGGGGAGGCACACAGGGAGACACTGGGGGAGCACACAGGGAGACCCTAAGAGGGGGAGAGGGCTCAGGGGGACACTGGGGAAAGGAGAGGGCACCGGGGGACACTAGGGGAGGGGGGAAGCACACAGGGGGACATGTTGGGGGGATGCACACAGGGGGACATGTTGGGGGGATGCACACAGGGGGACACTGTGGGGGGGTGGGGAGCACACAGGGGGACACTGTGGGGATGGGGAGAGAGCACACAGGGGGACACTGGAGGGGGCACTGAGCGGCGGACACACAGGGGATCACTGGGGGGAGCACACAGGGGGACACTGTGTGGGGAGCACACAGGGGGCCACTGTGGGGGAGAGAGCACACAGGGGGACACTGGGAGGGGGAGAGGGCACAGGGAGACTCTGGGAGAGGGAGAGGGCACAGGGGGACACTGGGGGAGGGAGAGAGCGCACAGGGGGACACTGAAGGGGGCACTGAGTGGAGAGCACACAAGGGAACACTGGGGGGAGCACACAGGGGGACACTGTGGGGGGATCACACAGGGGGACACTGTGGGGGGAGAGCATACGGGGGCACTGTGGGGAGAGCACACAGGGGGACACTGTGGGGGAGAGCACACTGTGGGGGAGCACACAGGGGGACACTGTGGGGGGGAGCGCACAGGGGGACACTGTGTAGGAGGAGAGCAGACGTGGGGACCCTGGGAGGGGGAGAGGGCACAGGGAGACCCTGGGAGGGGGAGAGGGAACGGGGGGACACTAGGGAGGGGGGAAGCACACAGGGGCACACTGGAGGAGCACATAGGGAGACCCTGGGAGGGGGGAAGGGCACAAGGGGACACTGGGGGAGGGAGAGGGCACAGGGGGCACTGGGGAGGAGAAAAGCACACAGGGAGACCCTGGAGGGGGCACTTAGCAGAGAGCACACAGGGGAACAATGGGGTTAGCACACAGGGGGCCACTGTGGCCGGAGAGCATACGGGGCACTGTGGGGGGAGAGCACACAGGGGAGCACTGGGAGGGGGAGAGGGCACAGGGAGACCCTGGGAGAGGGAGAGGACACAGGAGGACACTGGAGGGGGCACTGAGCGGCGGGCCGACAGGGGAACACTGGGGGGAGCACACAGGGGGACACTGTGTGGGGAGCACACAGGGAGCCACTGTGGGAGGGGAGAGCATATGGGGGCACTGTGGGGAGAGAGCACACAGGGGGACACTGGGAGGGGGAGAGGGCACAGGGAGACCCTGGGAGAGGGAGAGGGCACAGGGGTGCACTGGGGGAGGGAGAGAGCACACAGGGGGACACTGGAGGGGACACTGAGCGGAGAGCACACAGGGGAACACTGGGGGAGCACACAGGGGGACACTGTGGGGAGAGAGCATACGAGGGGCACTGTGGGGAGAGCACACAGGGGGACACTGTGGGGGGGAACGCACGGGGAACACTGTGTAGGAGGAGAGCACACGTGGGGACCCTGGGAGGGGAAGAGGGCACAGGGAGACCCTGGGAGGGGGAGAGGGCACAGAGGGACACTAGGGAGGGGGGAAGCACACAGGGGCACACTGGAGGAGCACATAGGGAGACCCTGGGAGGGGGGAAGGGCACAAGGGGACACTGGGGGAGGGGGAGGGCACAGGGAGGCACTGGGGAGGAGGAAAGCACACAGGGAGACCCTGGAGGGGGCACTAAGCAGAGAGCACACGGAAACAATAGAGGGAGCACACAGGGGGACACTGTGTGGGAAGCACACAGGGGGGCCACTGTGGTGGGGAGAGCATACGGGGCACTGTGGGAGGAGAGCACACAGGGGGACACTGGGAGGGGGGGAGGCACAGGGAGACCCTGGGAGAGGGAGAGGACACAGGAGGACACTGGGGGAGGGAGAGAGCATACAGGGGGACACTGGAGGGGGCACTGAGCGGCGGGCACACAGGGGAACACTGGGGGGAGCACACTGGGGGACACTGTGCGGGGAGCACACAGGGAGCCACTGTGGGAGGGGAGAGCATACGGGGGGCACTGTGGGAAGAGAGCACACAGGGGGACACTGGGAGGGAGAGAGGGCACAGGGAGACCCTGGGAGAATGAGAGGGCACAGGGGGGCACTGGGGGAGGAAGAGAGCACACAGGGGGACACTGGAGGGGGCACTGAGCGGAGAGCACACAGGGGAACACTGGGGGGCACACAGGGGGACACTGTGGGGGGAGAGCATAGGGGGGGCACTGTGGGGAGAGCACACAGGGGGGGAAGCACACAGGGGACACTGTGGGGGGTGGGAAGCACACAAGGGGGCTCTGTGGAGATGGGGAGCATACAGGGGGATACTGTGGGGATGGGGAGCACACAGGGGGACACTGTGGGGGAGCACACAGGCGGATACTGTGGGGGGAGAGCACATAGGGGGACACTGTGGGGGGGATAGCACACAGTTGGACACTGTGGGGGGGAGAGCACACAGGGGGACACTGTGGGAGGAGCACACAGGGGGGCACTGTGGGGGGGGGGGGGTGCACAGGTGGACACTGTGTAGGAGGAGAGTGCACGTGGAGACCCTGGGAGGGGGAGAGGGCACAGGATGACCCTCGGAGGGGGAGAGGGCACAGAGGGGCACTGGGGAGGGGGAAGCACACAGGGGGACACTGGGGTGAGAGCACACAGGGGGATACTGTGGGGGGAAGCACACAGGGGGACACTGGGGTGAGAGCACACAGGGGGATACTGTGGGGGGGAGCACATAGGGGGATACTGTGAGGGGAGAGCACACAGGGGGAAACTGTGGGGGGAGCATACAGGGGGACACTGGAGGTAGCGCACAGGGGGACACTGTGGGGGAGCACACAGGGGGACACTGTGGGGGAGCACACAGGGGGACACTGGGGGGAGCACACAGGGGGACACTGGGGGGAGAAAACAGGGGGTCACTGGAGAGGGGCACTGGGGGAGAGCACACAGGGGAACACTTGGGGGAACACACAGGGGGAACACACAGGGGGAACAATGGGGGGAGAGCACAGAGGGGGACACTGTGGATGGGGAGAGCACACAGGAGGACACTGTGGGGGGAGCACACAGAGGGACACTTTGGGGGGAGTGCACAGGTGGACACTGTGTAGGAGGAGAGTGCACGTGGAGACCCTGGGAGGGGGAGAGGGCACAGGAGGACCCTAGGAGGGGGAGAGGGCACAAGGGGGCACTGGGGAGGGGGAAGCACACAGGGGGACACTGGGGGAGCACATAGGGAGACCCTGGGAGGGGGGAAGGGCACAAGGGGACACTCGATGAGGGGGAGGGCACAGGGGGACACTGTGGGGGGAGCATATGGGGGGCACTGTGGGGGGAGAGCACACATGGGGATAATGTGGGGGTGAGAGCATACAGGGGGATACTGTGGGGGGAGAGCACACAGGGGGACACTGTGGGGGAAGAGCACACATGGGGACACTGTGGGGGAGAGCACACAGGGGGACACTGTGGGGGAGAGCACACAGGGGGATACTGTAGAAGGGGGGAGCACACAGGGGGACACTGTGGGGGGGAGAAAACACAGGGGGACACTGTGGAGGGGGTGAGCACGCAGGGGGACACTGTGGGGGGGGGAGAGCACACAGGGGGACACTGGGGTGATAGCACACAGGGGGATACTGTGGGGGGGAGCACACAGGGGGACACTGAGGGGGAGAGCACACTGGGGGGTACTGTGGGGGAGGAGAGCACATAGGGGGATACTGTGAGGGGAGAGCACACAGGGGGAAACTGTGGGGGGAGCATACAGGGGGACACTGGAGGTAGCGCACAGGGGGACACTGTGGGGGAGCACACAGGGGGACACTGTGGGGGAGCACACAGGGGGACACTGGGGGGAGCACACAGGGGGACACTGGGGGGAGAAAACAGGGGGTCACTGGAGAGGGGCACTGGGGGAGAGCACACAGGGGAACACTTGGGGGAACACACAGGGGGAACACACAGGGGGAACAATGGGGGGAGAGCACAGAGGGGGACACTGTGGATGGGGAGAGCACACAGGAGGACACTGTGGGGGGAGCACACAGAGGGACACTGTGGGGGGAGTGCACAGGTGGACACTGTGTAGGAGGAGAGTGCACGTGGAGACCCTGGGAGGGGGAGAGGGCACAGGAGGACCCTAGGAGGGGGAGAGGGCACAAGGGGGCACTGGGGAGGGGGAAGCACACAGGGGGACACTGGGGGAGCACATAGGGAGACCCTGGGAGGGGGGAAGGGCACAAGGGGACACTCGAGGAGGGGGAGGGCACAGGGGGACACTGTGGGGGGAGCATATGGGGGGCACTGTGGGGGGAGAGCACACATGGGGATAATGTGGGGGTGAGAGCATACAGGGGGATACTGTGGAGGGAGAGCACACAGGGGGACACTGTGGGGGAAGAGCACACAGGGGGACACTGTGGGGGAGAGCACACAGGGGGACACTGTGGGGGAGAGCACACAGGGGGATACTGTAGAAGGGGGGAGCACACAGGGGGACACTGTGGGGGGGAGAAAACACAGGGGGACACTGTGGAGGGGGTGAGCACGCAGGGGGACACTGTGGGGGGGGGGAGAGCACACAGGGGGACACTGGGGTGAGAGCACACAGGGGGATACTGTGTGGGGAAGCACACAGGGGGACACTGGGGGAGCACATAGGGAGACCCTGGGAGGGGGGAAGGGCACAAGGGGACACTCGATGAGGGGGAGGGCACAGGGGGACACTGTGGGGGGAGCATATGGGGGGCACTGTGGGGGGAGAGCACACATGGGGATAATGTGGGGGTGAGAGCATACAGGGGGATACTGTGGGGGGAGAGCACACAGGGGGACACTGTGGGGGAAGAGCACACAGGGGGACACTGTGGGGGAGAGCACACAGGGGGACACTGTGGGGGAGAGCACACAGGGGGATACTGTAGAAGGGGGGAGCACACAGGGGGACACTGTGGGGGGGAGAAAACACAGGGGGACACTGTGGAGGGGGTGAGCACGCAGGGGGACACTGTGGGGGGGGGGAGAGCACACAGGGGGACACTGGGGTGAGAGCACACAGGGGGATACTGTGGGGGGGAGCACACAGGGGGACACTGAGGGGGAGAGCACACTGGGGGGTACTGTGGGGGAGGAGAGCACATAGGGGGATACTGTGAGGGGAGAGCACACAGGGGGAAACTGTGGGGGGAGCATACAGGGGGACACTGGAGGTAGCGCACAGGGGGACACTGTGGGGGAGCACACAGGGGGACACTGTGGGGGAGCACACAGGGGGACACTGGGGGGAGCACACAGGGGGACACTGGGGGGAGAAAACAGGGGGTCACTGGAGAGGGGCACTGGGGGAGAGCACACAGGGGAACACTTGGGGGAACACACAGGGGGAACACACAGGGGGAACAATGGGGGGAGAGCACAGAGGGGGACACTGTGGATGGGGAGAGCACACAGGAGGACACTGTGGGGGGAGCACACAGAGGGACACTGTGGGGGGAGTGCACAGGTGGACACTGTGTAGGAGGAGAGTGCACGTGGAGACCCTGGGAGGGGGAGAGGGCACAGGAGGACCCTAGGAGGGGGAGAGGGCACAAGGGGGCACTGGGGAGGGGGAAGCACACAGGGGGACACTGGGGGAGCACATAGGGAGACCCTGGGAGGGGGGAAGGGCACAAGGGGACACTCGAGGAGGGGGAGGGCACAGGGGGACACTGTGGGGGGAGCATATGGGGGGCACTGTGGGGGGAGAGCACACATGGGGATAATGTGGGGGTGAGAGCATACAGGGGGATACTGTGGGGGGAGAGCACACAGGGGGACACTGTGGGGGAAGAGCACACAGGGGGACACTGTGGGGGAGAGCACACAGGGGGACACTGTGGGGGAGAGCACACAGGGGGATACTGTAGAAGGGGGGAGCACACAGGGGGACACTGTGGGGGGGAGAAAACACAGGGGGACACTGTGGAGGGGGTGAGCACGCAGGGGGACACTGTGGGGGGGGGGAGAGCACACAGGGGGACACTGGGGTGAGAGCACACAGGGGGATACTGTGGGGGGGAGCACACAGGGGGACACTGAGGGGGAGAGCACACTGGGGGGTACTGTGGGGGAGGAGAGCACATAGGGGGATACTGTGAGGGGAGAGCACACAGGGGGAAACTGTGGGGGGAGCATACAGGGGGACACTGGAGGTAGCGCACAGGGGGACACTGTGGGGGAGCACACAGGGGGACACTGTGGATGGGGAGAGCACACAGGAGGACACTGTGGGGGGAGCACACAGAGGGACACTGTGGGGGGAGTGCACAGGTGGACACTGTGTAGGAGGAGAGTGCACGTGGAGACCCTGGGAGGGGGAGAGGGCACAGGAGGACCCTAGGAGGGGGAGAGGGCACAAGGGGGCACTGGGGAGGGGGAAGCACACAGGGGGACACTGGGGGAGCACATAGGGAGACCCTGGGAGGGGGGAAGGGCACAAGGGGACACTCGAGGAGGGGGAGGGCACAGGGGGACACTGTGGGGGGAGCATATGGGGGGCACTGTGGGGGGAGAGCACACATGGGGATAATGTGGGGGTGAGAGCATACAGGGGGATACTGTGGGGGGAGAGCACACAGGGGGACACTGTGGGGGAAGAGCACACAGGGGGACACTGTGGGGGAGAGCACACAGGGGGACACTGTGGGGGAGAGCACACAGGGGGATACTGTAGAAGGGGGGAGCACACAGGGGGACACTGTGGGGGGGAGAAAACACAGGGGGACACTGTGGAGGGGGTGAGCACGCAGGGGGACACTGTGGGGGGGGGGGAGAGCACACAGGGGGACACTGGGGTGAGAGCACACAGGGGGATACTGTGTGGGGGAGCACACAGGGGGACACTGAGGGGGAGAGCACACTGGGGGGCACTGTGGGGGAGGAGAGCACATATGGGGATACTGTGAGGGGAGAGCACACAGGGGGAAACTGTGGGGGGAGCATACAGGGGGACACTGGAGGTAGCGCACAGGGGGACACTGTGGGGGAGCACACAGGGGGACACTGTGGGGGAGCACACAGGGGGACACTGGGGGGAGAAAACATGGGGTCACTGGAGAGGGGCACTGGGGGAGAGCACACAGGGGAACACTTGGAGGAACACACAGGGGGAACACTGGGGGGAGAGCACAGAGGGGGACACTGTGGATGGGGAGAGCACACAGAAGGACACTGTGGGGGGGGCACACAGGGGGACACTGTGTAAGGCTGGATTCACACCTATGCATTTTTAATGCTTTTTACATTTTGCAGATTTGCAATACAGAACATGATCCATAGGAAACCATGTTAACTGGACTGTAGTGCAAATCTGCAAGATGCAAAAAGCACTAAAAATGCACAGGTGTGAATCCAGCCTTAGGGAGCACACAGGTGGACACTGTGGGGGGGGGGCACACAGGGGGACACTGGAGGGGGGTGCACAGGTGGACACTGTGGTGGGGAAGCACACAGGGGGACACTGGGGGGAGCAAACAGGGGGTCACTGGAGGGGGGAGAGCACACGGGGGCAGTGTGAGGGGAAGAACACAGGGGACAGTGTGGAGGGGAGAAAACAGGGGGACACTGTGGGCAGAGAGCATACAAGGGGGACAGTGTGGGGGGGCATACAGGGGGGACACTGTGGGGGGAGAGCACACAGGGAGACACTGTGGGGGTAAGAGCACACAGGGGGACACTTTGGGGGGGGGGGGGGGGGGTGAGCACACAGGGGGCACTGTGGGGGAGCACATGGGGACACTGGAGGGGTACACAGGGGGACACTGTGGGGGGAGCACACAGGGGGACACTGGGGGGAGCAAACAGGGGGTCACTGGAGGGGGGCACTGGGGGGGAAAGCACACAGGGGAAAACTGGGGGGAACACACAGGGGGAACACTGGTGGGAGAGCACACAGGGGGACACTGTGGGGGGGGAGAGCACACAGGAGGAAACTGTGGGGGGGAGAGCACACAGGGGGATACTGTGGGGGGAGCACACAGGGGACACTGTGGGGGAGGCACACAGGGGCACACTGGAGTGGGGTGCACAGGTGGACACTGTGGGGGGAGCACACAGGGGGACACTGGGGGGAGCAAACAGGGGGTCACTGGAGGAGGGAAAGCACACGGGGGCAGTGTGGGGGAAAAGCACACAGGGGGACACTGTGGGTGGGAGAAAACAGGGGGGCACTGTGGGGAGAGAGCATACAGGGGGACAGTGTGGGGGAGAGCACACAGGGAGACACTGTGGGGGGAGGCAACACAGGGGAACACTATGGGGGGGAGCACACAGGGGGACACTGTGGAGGGGGAGAGTGCACAGGGAGACCCTGGGAAGGGGAGAGGGCACAGGGACACCCTGGGAGGGGGAGAGGGCACAGAGAGACCCTGGGGGGGGCACAAGGGGACACTGGGGAGGGGAGAATCACACAAGGGGACACTGAGGAGGGGGAAAGCATACAGGGAGACCCTGGGAGGGGGAGAGGGCACAGGGGACACTGGGGGAGGGGGATAGCACACAGGGGGACACTGGAGGGGGCACTGAGGGGAGAGCATACAGGGGAACACTGGGGGGAGCACATAGGGGGAACTCTGTGGCGGAAAACACAGGGGGACACTGTGGGGGCACACAGGGGGACACTGTGGGGATGGGGAGCACACATGGGGACACTGTGGGGGGGAGAACACACAGGGAGACACTGTGGGGGAGTAAACAGGGGGGCACTGTGGGGAGAGAGAGCATAGGGGAGGACAGTGTGGGGGAGAGCATACAGGGGGACAGTGTGGGGGTGGCACACAGGGGGATACTGTGTGGGGGAGAGCACACAGGGGGACACTGTGGGGGGGAGAGCACACAGGGGGACACTGTGGTGGGGGGAGAGCATACAGAGGGGACAGTATGGGGGAGCATACAGGAAGGACAGTGTGGAGGGGAGAGCACACAAGGGGGCACTGCGGGAGGTAGAGCACACAGGGGGACACTGGAGGTGGGCGCACAGGGTGACACTGTGTGGGGGAGCAAACAGGAGGACACTGTGGGGGAGGAGAGCACACAGGGGGACAGTGTGGGGGGAGAGCACACAGGGGGACAGTGTGGGGGGAGAGCACATGGAGGGACAGTGGGGGGGAGCATACGGGGGGACAGTGTGGGGAGGGAGAGCATACGGGGGACAGTGTGGGGGAAGCATACAGGGGGGACAGTGTGGGGGGAGAGCCTATGGGGGACATTGTGGGGGGAGCATACAGGGGGACAGTGTGAGGGGAGCATACAGGGGGGACAGTGTGGGGGGAGCATACAGTGGGGGCTCAGTGTGGGGGGCAAGCATACAGGGGGAACAGTGTGGGGAGGTAGCATACAGGGGGGGCAGTGTGGGGGAGCATACAGGGGGGCAGTGTGGGGGGAGCATACAGGAGGGACAGTGTGGGGGGAGCATACAGTGGGGACAGTGTGGGGGGAGCATACAGGGGGACAGTGTGGGGGGAGCATACAGGGGGACAGTGTGGGGGGAGCATACAGGGGGACAGTGTGGGGGGAAAGCATACAGGGTAACAGTGTTGGGGGAGCATACAGATGGGACAGTGTGGGTGGAGTGAGAGCATACTGAAGTGCGGCCTGGCCTGCATAGATCTGTTCTGCAGTGCCCCCTTTGCTTCGATGCCGGCCCTCCAGTTAAAAAAAAGTTTCACTCACCCCGGTCACCGTAATAGTGGGGGGGGGGCATACAGGGGGCACAGTGTGGGGGGGAGAGCATACAGGGGACTGTGTGGGGGAAGCATACAGGGGGACAGTGTGGGGGGAGAGCCTACGGGGGACATTGTGGGGGGAGCATACAGGGGACAGTGTGAGGGGAGCATACAGGGGGGATAGTGTGGGGGGGAGCATACAAGGGGGCTCAGTGTGGGGGGTTGAGCATACAGGGGGGGCAGTGTGGGGGGCAAGCATACAGGGGGGACAGTGTGGGGAGGTAGCATACAGGGGGGGCAGTGTGGGGGGGGGCATACAGGGGGGCAGTGTGGGGGGAGCATACAGGGGGGACAGTGTGGGGGGATCATAAAGTGGGGACAGTGTGGGGGAGCATACAGGGGGAGAGTGTGGGGGAAGCATACATGGGGACAGTGTGGGGGGAAGCATACAGGGTAACAGTGTTGGGGGAGCATACAGATGGGACAGTGTGGGGAGGGGGAGAGCACACTGAAGTGTGGCCCGGCCTGCATAGATCTGTACTGCAGTGCCCCCTTCTCTTCGATGGCGGCCCTCAAGTTAAAAAAATGTTTCACTCAACCCGGTCACCGTAATAGAGAGACAGGGAGATTATTCAGAAACTTGGAATATGCTACAGGTGCTGTGCTTGTTATGGACATTTTGCTAAAGATGCTAAAGACTGTAAAGTTGTCATCAAGTGCACAGAATGCAGTAGTTACATAGTTACATAGTTAGTCAGGTTGAAAAAAGACACAAGTCCATCCAGTTCAACCTTAAAAACAAATAAATAAAATAAAAAATAATTGTACAATCCAGATACCCAATTTTATGCCCACAATTGATCCAGAGGAAGGCGAAAAAAAAAACCCAGCAGAGCATACTCCAATTTGCTACAGCAGGGGAAAAAAATTCCTTCCTGATCCCCCCAAGAGGCGATCGGATTTTCCCTGGATCAACTTTACCTATGTTAGTACCTAGTTATATTATGTACCATCAGGAAAGTATCCAGGCCTTTCTTAAAGCAATCTACTGAACTGGCCAGAACCACCTCTGGCGGGAGTCTATTCCACATTTTCACAGCTCTAACTGTGAAGAAACCTTTCCGTACTTGAAGATGAAATCTCTTTTCCTCTAGACGTAAAGAGTGCCCCCGTGTCCTCTGGGTTGACCGTACAGAGAACAACTCAACACCAAGTTCACTATATGGACCCCTAATGTATTTGAACATGTTGATCATATCCCCCCTTAATCTCCTCTTCTCAAGAGTGAATAAATTTAGTTCCTCTAATCTCTCCTCATAGCTGAGTTCCTCCATGCCTCTTATCAGTTTGGTTGCCCTTCTCTGCACTTTCTCCAGTTCCCCAATATCCTTTTTGAGAACTGGTGCCCAAAACTGAACGGCATATTCCAGGTGAGGTCTTGCTAATGATTTGAACAGGGGCAAAATTATATCTCTCTCTCTGGAGTCCATACCTCTCTTAATACAAGAAAGGACTTTGCTCGCTTTGGAAACAGCAGCTTGGCATTGCATGTTATTATCGAGCTTTTGGTCTACCAAAACCCCCAGATCCTTCTCCACTATGGATTCCCCCAGTTGTACTCCCCCTAGCATGTATGATGCATGCATATTCTTAGGCCCCAAGTGCATAACTTTACATTTATCAACATTAAACCTCATCTGCCACATAGTCGCCCAATTAGACAGTGTATTGAGGTCGGCTTGTAAATTGGAGACATCCTGTAAGGACGTTATTCCACTGCATATCTTGGTGTCATCTGCAAAGACAGAAATATTACTTTAGATCCCAGACCCAATATCATTTATAAAGATGTTAAAAAGTAAGGGTCCCAGCACTGAACCTTGGGGTACACCACTGATAACCTTAGACCATTCAGAGTAAGAGTCATTAACCACTACTCTCTGAATTCTGTCTTTTAGCCAATTTTCTATCCATTTACAAACTGATATTTCCAAACCTGTAGACTTTACCTTACACATGAGCCGTGTGTGGGGAACTGTATCGAATGCTTTTGCAAAATCCAAGTATACCACGTCCACTGCCACCCCTCTGTCCAAAGTTTTACTTACCTCCTCATAAAAAGAAATCAGATTTGTCTGACAACTTCTGTCTTTCATGAATCCATGTTGTCTGTTGCTTAAAGTGTTTTTGTTCAGCAAGAACTCGTCGATGTGGTCTTTTATTAAACGCTCCAGTAGCGACAGACATGTTACAGCTATGCATCCGGGCCCACCTTCAGACAATTCATAGCAGCCTCCTACCTCCAACCCTGTCTCACTTCATGGTGGGGAGCAGCAAGGTCATGCTCCAGCCACAGCTAACGTTTCTTCTTCATGCACAGAAGTCTATGGAGAAGGTTTAGAGCACAAATGCTGTGCTAAGATGTGCTTAGTCAAGATATACCCAAAGGGTCAACCTGAGGAAGCTATTAGGATGTATGCCATAATAGATGAACAGAGCAACAGATCCCTTGTTAAGCCTAAATTCTCTGAGATCTTTGGTATAAAGCAGGTATGTCCAAAGTCTGGCCCGCGGGCCAATCGTGGCTGCATTTTGGTTTTGGACGGCCGTCTGGTCATGTTCACATATATATCTTTTGTGGCCCCCAACGAATCCCCGTTTGCCAGGGGCCACAAAAGATAGATATGCTGGCTGCCATGGAGGGGGTGGGACGAGTGCCCGTGAATACAGGACAGCGTCCTGTGTAAAAGGAAGTCCCGTCCTGTACTGCCATTGGACAACCATTTTGTCCATCACAGGAGGCGGGACTTTCAATTAAAGAGGCCGTCGATAGAAACAGGAGTATCTCTTGTATGTCTGTCGGCGCTCATCCCGCCCCCCTCCCTGCCTCCTCCAAGGCTGCAGAACGTGAATCAGGCTGCACTGATGGCAATGGTGAGTCTGCATTAATGGCAATATGGGGGCTGCATTGATGGCAATATGGGGGCTGCATTGATGGCAATATGGGGGCTGCATTCATGGCAATATGGGGGCTGCATGCATGGCAATATGGGGGCTGCATTCATGGCAATGTGTGGGCTGCATTCATGGCAATGTGTGGGCTGCATTCCTGGTAATGTGTGGGCTGCATTCCTGGCAATGTGTGAGCTGCATTCCTGGCAATGTGTGCGCTGCATTCATGGCAATACACTGGGGGCTGCATTAATGGCAATACGGTGGGGGCTGCATTCATGGCAATATGCTGGGGGCTGCATTCATGGCAATACGGTGGGGGCTGCATTCATGGCAATATGGTGGGGGCTGCATTCATGGCAATACAGTGGGGGCTGCATTCATGGCAATACAGTGGGGGCTGCATTCATGGCAATACAGTGGGGGCTGCATTGATGGCAATACGGTGGGGGCTGCATTCATGGCAATATGGTGGAGGCTGCATTCATGGCAATACGCTGGGGGCTGGCTGCATTCATGGCAATAAGGTGGAGGCGGAATTCATGGCAATACGCTGGGGGCTGAAGATGGGCATTGACCCTTATTTTGCTTCAAATGTCTTTATTTAAAATGTAAGATTTTTATTTTTTTCCTGAGACTTCCTTTTTAACCACTTGCCGACCGCCGCACGACGATATACGTCGACAGAATGGCACGGGCAGGCATATGGGCGTATATATACGTCCCTGCCTTCCCGCGGGTGGGGGGCCCGATCGGGCCCCCCCCGGTGCCTGCGGCGGTCGGTATTCGTTCGGGAGCGATCCGGGATGAGGGGGCGGCCATTCATTCATGGCCACCCCCTCGCGATCGCTCCCGACGAATGGAAATGCTCCGTGACATCACTTCCTCTCCTGTAATGTAAACACAGGAGAGGAAGTGATGTAATCTCTCCTCCGTGTCGGTATTTTTCGTTCCGGCACCGAGGAGAGAGGATTGGTGAGTTGCACCAACACGACACTACACAGTAGAACATGCCAGGCACACTCACACCCCCCCTTCACCCCCCGATCACCCCCCCAATTACCCCTGCCCCCCCAGTCACAGTAACACCAATTGCATTTTTTTTTTTTTTGCATTGGTGTCATTTGTGACTGTAATAACTGTTAGGGCAGTTAGGGTTAGCCCCCTTTAGTTCTAATGTACCCCCCTAACCCCCCAATAAAGGTTTAACCCCGTGATCACCCCCCGTCGCCAGTGTCACTAAGGCTGGGTTCACATTGCAGCGGTTTATGAGAACGAATGTGATTCGCACCGCACTGCAGTGCAAATCACATCCGATCTCTGTGCGATTCGAGTTCAGCCATACAGATAGTATGGCTGAATTTGCGCCGCACCCGCCGCAAATTCGCACGGGACCCTTTTTTTGGTCCGCAGCAGAATCGGATCGCATGGGTGTTCACACCATGCGATCCGAGTTTGCAGATCGCACTGCGATATGCGAACTGATCTGGGGGTGTCATTAACATTTCACTGACACTCCCAGCAGTTTGCATAGGGCAGTGTGAACTGCCGCCGGGAGGCATGCGATGCTGGAACCCGCCGCGGATTCGTGGCGTTCCCACATCGCTCCAGTGTGAACCCAGCCTAATAAGCGATCGTTTTTCTGATCGCTGTATTAGTGTCACAGGTGACGCTAGTTAGGCAGGTAGGTATTTAGGTTCGCCGCAGCTTTTTATAGCGCCAGGGACCCCCATATACTACCACATAAAGCCCCCTGATTGCCCCCTAGTTAACCCTTTCACCAGTGATCACCATATAACTGTTACAGGTGACGCTGGTTGGTTAGTTATTTTTTTATAGTTTCAGGGCACCCGCCATTTATTTCCTAGTCTCACTAGTGTACCCCTAAATTTAGGGGTGTCTACTTTCCAAAATGGGGTCATTTGGGGGGGGGTTTGTGCCATCTTGCCATTTTATGGCCTTCAAAACTGTAACGCCCTTAGAAAGCCTGAAGGCGGTGCTTGGTTTTCGGGGGCCCGTACGCGGCTAGGCTCCCAAAAAGTCCCACATATGTGGTATCCCCGTACTCAGGAGAAGTAGCAGAATTTATTTTGGGGTGTCATTTCACATATGCCCATGGAATGCGTGAGCAATATATCATTTAGTGACAACTTTGTGAAAAAAATAAATAAAAAAAAAAGTTTGTAATTTTCCCGCAACTTGTGGCAAAATATAAAATATTCCATGGACTCAACATGCCTCTCAGCAAATAGCTTGGGGTGTCTACTTTCTAAAATGGGGTCATTTGTGGGGGTTTTGTGCCATCTTGGCATTTTATGGCCTTCAAAACTGTAATAGGTAGTGAGAAGTGAAATCAAAAATTTACGCCCTTAGAAAGCCTGAAGGCGGTGCTTGGTTTTTGGGGCCCCGTACGCGGCTAGGCTCCCAAAAAGTCCCACATATGTGGTATCCCCGTACTCAGGAGAAGCAGCAGAATTTATTTTGGGGTGTCATTTCACATATGCCCATAGCATGTGTGAGCAATATATCATTTAGTGACAACTTTGTGTAAAAAAAAAAAAAAAATTTTTTTTGTCATTATTCAATCGCTTGAGGCAAAAAAATAAAATATTCAATGGGCTCAACATGCCACTTATCAATTTCCTTAGGGGGTCTACTTTCCAAAATGGGGTCATTTGGGGGGGGTTTTGTACTGCCCTGCCATTTTAGCACCTCAAGAAATGAGATAGGCAGTCGTAAACTAAAAGCTGCGTAAATTCCAGAAAACGTACCTTAGTTTGTAGATGTGACAACTTTTGCGCAAACCAATAAATATACAGTTATTGACTTTTTTTTACCAAAGACATGTGGCTGAATACATTTTGGCCTAAATGTATGACTAAAATTGAGTTTATTGGATTTTTCTAATAACAAAAAGTAGAAAATTTAATTTTTTTCCAAAATTTGCGGTCTTTTTACGTTTATATCGCAAAAAATAAAAATTGCAGAGGCAATCAAATACCATCAAAAGAAAGCTCTATTTGTGGGAAGAAAAGGACGCAAATTTTGTTTGGGTACAACATTGCATGACCGTGCAATTACCAGTTAAAGCAGCGCAGTGCCAAATTGTAAAAGACCTCTGGTCATTGACCAGCAAAATGGTCCGGTCTGAAAGTGGTTAAAGTTAAGGTGTGTGGCATAAGCCGATTAAATACAGTATATCCAAATAACACAACCAAGCTCATCTGTTCACCACACACAGCACAAAGGCAAGAGAATTCTTGTTGGGCCGTGTATTAGTGCTAGGATGAACACACTTAGACCGAATTTTAATGGTTTAAAGAATGTCAGACTAAATGGTCGGCCCTCGTGCATGTTCACTTCATCAAATCTGGCCCTCTTTGAAAAAAGTTTGGACACCCCTGGTATAGAGGGACACACATCACTGTATACTCTCAGAACCTTTTCTGGTCATGATAGACCTTCGGCAGAAGGGCCGATGGGTTCATTGTCTCTCATATCAATAAGAAAGAGGGCATACCCCTTCCAACATTAGTCGAGTGTGACCAGATACCAGACGAAAGGGAAGAAATTCCTACTCCAGAGGCTGCATATCGCCATGCTCACTTGAGGCACCTTGTTAATGAAATTCCTGCAATGGACAAGAATGCTGAAATTTTGATCTTGCTAGGAAGAGACATTCTCAGAGTACACAAAGTACGCAAGCAGTGTAATGGACCTGATGATGCCCCTTACGCACAAAAACTTGATCTAGGCTGGGTAATCGTAGGTGATGTATGCTTGGATAGAATGCATATGTCATCCAAGATCCACTCCTTCAAAATGTACATGTTAGGAAATGGATGTGCATCCCACATCAAACAGTGCACTCACCATTACGAAGTAGAAGAGAAGCCTCTTGACATCATCCAAGTACCTGATGTCACTCCTAACCTTTGTGATGACAACCTAGGTACCACAGTGTTTTTTACTACAAGCGATGACAACAAAATAGCCTTGTCAGTCGAAGACAGAGAGTTCATCAAAATAATGGACAAAGAGTTCTTTCAGGATGAACAGCTGGGTTGCACCATTACCTCTTCATGCTGCAAGGGTTAAACGACCAAACCAATTGTGAACAGGCTGTATCCAGATTCAACTCAATTCAACAAACACTAAACAACATGCCTGAAACGAAGGACCATTTCATCGCCTTTATGAAAGGGATTTTTGACAATGATCACGCCACACCAGCTCCACCACTTCAAAGACACGATGAGTGCTGGTACCTGCCTTTCTTCAGAGTGTATCATCCACATAAGCCAAAGCAAATCAGGATAGTGAATAAAACAAAGAGTCCTGCGCAAATCGTGCCACTCTTAAAAAATACAAATATATATATATATATATATATATATATATATATATATATATATATATATAAAAAATGAAAACGTGAAACAGTCAATGTATAGATAAAAAAATATATTCCAAGAATCGCACACAAATGAGTGAGGATAAAATATGGAAAAAAGCGGGACCAAATGTTCCAAAGTCCACTAATCCAGGCTCTCAGAACTCTCACTTTAAGATGAAATATGCAAGCAGATCAAATATAGCCCCAGAAACTTCTCCTTTGATTCACTGTATTAGGCCACTAAGGAAATGCAGGTGAAGGATGTGATAAAAACTTCCGCCACTAGAGGGCCAATCCCAGCATATAGGTATTGCACTGTAGATATAGACATCTATTCCGTAGTGTATGGCTCGAAAAAACACAAGGGAGAGGGGGAAGGAGAGAGAGGGGACTCCAATCGTGTAGTAATTTAAATAAGCAGATGTATTTATTAAAAATAGCCAAGACTCTCACATTTCAAACAATTAAAAATCACAGAGAGAGGAAGATGGTGATCTGGCGTCTTCCGCCAGTCTTACGCTACTTCCGGTTTGTCCTATGGCCACTCCCTACGCGTTACGTCATACCACGTGACTTCTTCATGGGGATCTATAAATCAGGATAGTATTTGACTCCAGTGCCAAGCATCAAGGAGTATCCCTGAACGATGTTCTTCTCACTGGTCCAAACCTAACCTTGTAGGTGTACTTATGAGGTTTAGAAGAGAGCCAGTTGCCATAACATGGACAATGAGATGATTGAATACTGCATGAAGGTACATGTTTTTGGAAATAGTCCCTCACCTGTTGTTGCGACATACGGTTTACGAAGTACTGCTCTTGATGGAGAAAAGGAGTATGGCATGGATGCTCGACACTTCGTCGAGAGAGACTTCCATGTGGACAACGGACTTAAATCTTTACCTACAGACGAAGAAGCCATAGACCTGCTCCAAAGGACAAAAGGTATGCTTTCTGAGGCTAACCTCAGACTACAGAAAATTGCCTCAAGTAGTATTGCTGTTATGAAAGCCTTTCACCATGGTGATTACGCCACAGGGTTTAAAGACTTGAATCTGGGAATGGAAATACCACCTGTACAGAGAAGTCTGGGCCAATGGTGGGACTTATTAAAAGACACCTTCAGTTTTCAAGGCAGCTCTGCAGACAATCCATTTACCAAACATGGTATTCTGTCAGTAGTGAATAGCCTATAAAATCCATCGGGATTCGTAGCTCCCATCACCATACAAGGTCCATCCTTACTTAGGCAGTTCTCAGAGACTATTAAAGATTGGGATGCTCCACTACCGATAGACCAGCTTTCAAAATGGGAGTCCTGGAAACAATCTCTACATGCCTTAGATGGAAACCGTATACCACGCTGCTTCTGCCTCCCTTGCCACAAGTCAGAGGAAAGCGATTCACATCTTCTCATTTAAAATCACTCGCGGCTATAATGAATTGTCGGCTCCCTTAATACAGAGAACACTCATTGAAAGCCATTGATAAAAAAAATGAAAAAATTACGGGGGTATCATACCAGGCTAAATGCCCTCAACATGAGGGGTGGGGGCTTTGGGGCAGAGGGGGGCCCTTGCGCCCACTCCCACTCCCACCCTGTCCCCATGTTGATGAGGACAAGGGCTTCTTCCCGACAAACCCTTGCCCGGTGGTTGTCACTTCTCATGATCTGTGGGTGGGGACTTGCCTTTGCTTCATGAGATCCAGGAGAATAATCCTGAGGATTTAATGAATTATCTCAGGATGACGGACCCCGTTTTTCATCGTCTGTTGGCTTTTCTAACCACTTATATAGGATACCTGCATGTGGCAAGCAATCACTTCAGAGCAGAGGCTAGTTGCCACCTTGCGGTACTTGGCAACTGGGAGAAGCCTGCAGGACCTCAAGTTCTCGACAGGCATCTCCCCCCAGGCTCTGGGGATCATTATCCCAGAGACCTGTTCTGCCATCATTCTATGCTGCAGAAAGGCCTATATACACCTATAGCCTAGTCCCTTTAACAATGTATATCATCAGCTCCATTGTACTGCTTTCCCCGAAACACCCCCTAAAATGTGTCAAAATGTAATGTATGTCCTTAAATTCATTTCTAATCCTTCCTCGTCCCCTAAAATGTGTCCAAATGTAATGTGTGTCCTTAAATTCATTTCTAAAGCCGCGTACACACATGGCGGACTGTCTGGCCAACTTAGTCCGTCAGACAATCCGACGGACAGTCCGTCATACTTTCGAATGAACGGACTTGCCCACACACGGCACTTTTTGAGCGGACTAATACGGCGGACTAAGTCCACCATACTATCCGCCCTACTTTTGAAATGAACGGACTCGCCCACACACGCGGAGGAAAGTCCTCTCATTTCGAGCGCGTCTCCAGGTAGGCGGGGCCCGCGAAGGAGACGTCGCTGACCCCACCGCCTGGTATGGACTTAAAGGGGAACCCAAACGCCGAAAAAAATCAGCGTGGGGGTCCCCCCAAGTCCACAACAGACCCTTGTCCGAGCACGCTACCCGGCCGGCCAGGAAAGGGGGGCGAGCGAGCGCCCCCCCTCCTGAGCCGTACCAGGCCGCGTGCCCTCAACATGGGGGGGTGCCTTGGGGAAGGGGGGCCGCGCGGCCCCCCCACCCCAAAGCACCTTGTCCCCATGTTGATGAGGACAAGGGCCTCTTCCCGACAACCCTGGCCGTTGGTTGTCGGGGTCTGCGGGCGGGGGGCTTATCGGAACCTTTAATAAGGGGGCCCCTGGATACCGGCCCCCCACCCTATGTGAATGAGTATGGGGTACAATGTACCCCTACCCATTCACCTGTGAAAAAAAGTACAAAAAAAACACAACACAGGGTTAAAATATTTTATTGCACAGCTCCGGGGGTCTTCCGTCTTCGGGGGTCTTCTCGCCGGACTCCTCCACTATCTTCTTGTAGCTCTTTTGCTAGCGGAGGAGTCCGGCTTTCTTCCTCGCCGCAGGCCTCTTCTCCTGACTTCGGGGGTCTTGTCCCCCTCTTCGGTTCTTCTGCCGGGCCACTGCGCCTTCTTATAGCTCTTTTACAGGCGGTGGCCCGGTCTTCTGTCGCCACCGTCGCCGCCGTCGCCGTCGTCGCCGCCGCCTTCCGTTCTTCTTCTTCTTCTTCTTCTTCTTCTTCTTCTCCAGGAGATGTTGCCTCGACGATCTCTCCGGCCGGAATGCCAGGGACGCACTGCGCGGCCACTTATATAGGGACAATGGGGCGGTGTCACATGGCTTTATGCCACATGGGTTGGTCACATGGTGACCCCGCCCCCTTACGATGTCATAGTCCCCATGTGACATCAACCCATGTGACCAACCCATGTGACATAAAGCCATGTGACACGCCCCATTGTCCCTATATAAGTGGCCACGCAGTGCATCCCTGGCATTCCGGCCGGAGAGATCGTCGAGGCAACATCTCCTGGAGAAGAAGAAGAAGAAGAACGGAAGGCGGCGGCGGCGAAGGCGGCGGCGGCGAAGGCGGCGGCGGCGACGGCGGCGACAGAAGACCCAAGGCACCCCCCCATGTTGAGGGCACACAGCCTGGTGCGGCTCAGGAGGGGGGGCGCTCGCTCGCCCCCCTTTCCTGGCCGGCCGGGTAGCGTGCTCGGACAAGGGTCTGTTGTGGACTTGGGGGGGACCCCCACGCCGATTTTTTTCGGCGTTGGGGTTCCCTTTAAGTCCATACCAGGCGGCGGGGCCAGCGACGTCTCCGTCGCGGGCCCCGCCTACCTGGATACCCGCTCGAAATGAGCGGACTTTTCTCCGGGCGGGAAAAGTCCGCTCATTTCAAAAGTACGGCGGACTGGCACACACACGGGCGGATTGTCCGCTGAAATGCGAGTCCGACGGACTGTATTACGGAAATTCCGAAATACTTAGTCCGCCAGACTGCACGCTGAAAAAGTCAGCTGAAGCCCACACACGAGCGGACTGTCCGCTGAAATGTGTTTCGGCGGACTAAGTAGGCCAGACAGTCCGCCCGTGTGTACGCGGCTTAATCCTCCCCTACTCCCTAAAATGTGTTCAAATGTAATGTGTCCTTAAATTAATTTCTAACGCTCTCCCACCCACCCCCCCATCCCTTCATACACTTTTATCAATGGGCCATCAGGGGGGGTGAGGAATCTGATAAGTGGGCCTTATATTTTTGTCTTTTAAAATACTCCTTCAAATAAATGTTATACTGAAGTTGTGCAAGAATGTTTTTGTGTAATCTGCTTGCAATATTATGTGCAAAAGTACTAATATTTTTTTTCTTGTTTGACTCCACAGTTTCCTGCAATGCCACAGGAATGGCAGACTGTGGCCTCCCATTTTGCCGGTGTGGGGTCCCCCCCAAAATCCATACCAGACCCGAGCGGTGGTGACCCGCCCCTTATGATTTCACAGTCCCAGAATCCTCCGGGACTGTGACATTGTAAGGGGGCGGGGTCACCATGTGACATCAACCGGTGACCCTACCCCTTGTCCTACCCCTTGTCCTTGTCCCTATATAAGTCGCCGCGCACCGCGTCCCTGCCATTGCGGCTGGAGAGAGCGTTGAGTCAAAATCTCCAGAAGAAGAGGCAGAAGAAGAAGAATGGAAGGCGGTGGCGGCGACGGCGACAGAAGACCAGGCCACCGCTAGTAAAAAAGCTGGAAAAAGAAGCGGTGGCCCGGCAAGAAGAACTAAAGAGGGGGACAAGACCCCCCAAAGTCGGAATAAGAGGGCGGCGACGAAGAAGAAAGCCGGGCTCCTCCGCTAGTAAAGAAGATAGCGGAGAAGTCCGGCAAGAAGACCCCCGAAGACGGAAGCCCCCCGGAGCTGTGCAATAAACTATTTTAACCCTTGTGTGTTGTGTTTTTTGTTTACATTTTTTTCACAGGTGAATGCATAGGGGTACATTGTACCCCATACTCATTCACATAGGGTGGGGGGGCCGCTATCCGGGGCCCCCTTATTAAAGGGGGCTCCCGGATTCCGATAATCCCCCCGCCCGCAGACCCTGACAACCAACGGCCAGGGTTGTCGGGAAGAGGCCCTTGTCCTCATCAACATGGGGACAAGATGCTTTGGGGTGGGGGGCTGTGCGGCCCCCTTCCCCAAGGCACCCCCCATGTTGAGGGCACACGGCCTGGTACGGCCTAACCGGCCGGGCTGTGTGCTCGGATAGGGGTCTGGTATGGATTTTGGGGGGCCCACAATGTTTTTTTCGGTGTAGGTGATTCTCCTTAAAATCCCTACCGGACCTAAGGGCCTGGTATGCCTCCCAAGGGGGAATCCATGCCATTTTTTTTTTATTTGGCATGGAGTTCTCTCTTAGAATTCATACCAAACACAGTGCCTGGTATTGGCGGAAATCCAATTCGGATCCCTGCACCAGTGTGAACCCGGCCAGCGATGCTTGTCGCTTATCGGGAAAGGAAAAGAAACACTTTTCCTTTCCCTATGCGAGCCAGCTCGGTGCTGGCTCCCGCGACGGGGCTCATAGGGTGTCAATCTCGCTAATAGAAGTGGCGAGATTGACACAATATCGCGGTCACCTACTGTATGTCAATTATTTTATGGGTAGGGTGGCCATTGCAATGCCAAGAATGTTTAAAATTTATATAAATTTTTTTTTTTTTTTTTTTTTGCTGATAAAATCTAGAGTTTGATTTCTTGCTTGCTTTTCTTTTTGGCCATCTCCTAGGTTCTCCTAGTGTACTTGTAGTGTCAAGTAGATTCCCCTCTAGTAAATAAGCCCCTTTGTCACTGTAAACACAAAATGACTTACAAAACTGGTATTGAATATTGAAAGAAGAAGCCACACATTGTTGTCTGTTAAAATGTTTACTCTGTGCACATTCACACATGTGCATTTTTAAATGTGCATTTTTAAAATCTGATTAAACGTTATTTTTGCTTTTTCACAATATTTTTGGGGGTTTTATCATTTTTACTCAATATTATTTTTTTTTCACAATATTTTTTTATTTTTTCAGCATTATATTATTATTATTTTTATGAAACAGGTATGTTTTAAAACAACTCTGGAACTTACAAAGTTCAACATATACAACTTGTCACCTCTGTAAAAGCCAAATTTTGAAGATGCACACATGGGTAATGTCAACATGTGCTATCTCCCATCATGGGGGATTAATGGATATGTTTTGTGGGTTCAATCCCTTCCTCTCACCTACTAGCATTATGAGAAAGGGGTTGCACCCACGAAACACGTACATTGGGATCCCCTGATGGCAGATAGCACATGTTGACACACGGCGTGCATCTTCAAAATTTGGCTTTTACGATTTAAAAACTTAAAATCACAGAATTTGGCCGTCTAAAAAGGAAATGAGGAACATGATCGATTTTGTTTTAGGGAAAAAAGGATTTGATTCTCCCCAAAACATCGAGCATGTTCTTCATTTCCTGCTGCATGATGTCCAGGCGATTGCGCATTACATTGATCTCCCCATACCAAGCTATGATCTGCGCAATGAGTCTTTGGGTGCTGTTGCTTGTAAATGGGTCTGCCACTTCCCCTTCCACAACTAGAACATCACCTAAAATTGATGAAAAAATATGTATTTAGAAATATGTAGGCATACAAAGATTACCTGAACCTGGGGTGTCAGACACTCACCTGGTGGGGTGTCCATGTTGCCCACTTCCTCCACCTCTCCTTCCTCCACATCCTCGGGGGGGGCTTAATTGCCATTCAGGCTGGTGAGGTCGGGGGTCCCTGGGATCCTGTTGTCTGAGTCTTACTTAGCACACAGATATTTGAGTCCAAAAATAGGAATATGAAACATTGCTTAGAAGTGGTGTACAATTGTCTGTTTGGGAAGAGATCCAAGTTGAATACATGATTCAAATTCCCTTTTAAACAAACTGCAATACTTACCTTTTTTGGCCAATTTTCACAGATGGAGACACCCCAAGTATCCCCTGGAGCACCTATGTGGGTTACCCCAAAAAATGTTCTCTAGTGTCCCACACTAGTAAGTCCAGATGTGTAAACAGCTGTCCTCTCCTTACATTCCACTGAATCAAGTTTGCAATTCATTCTAGTTTCCAAGACATCTACACAACAATATCCTAAACTTCTTTTAATAGGACAAATTAGCATGACCAAAATGTAGGTATATCCCTGCATCAGAACGATGTTTCCTACAAACAATGTTTCCTACAAATGATGTTTTCAATGAATGACTGCCCACGAACATGAATGTAGCCATTTCAAACTGTACAATAGTAAAGAAAAGCACATGGAGCAGCATGCAAGTTTAATTATCATTATAGGAACATACGACAAATACTTACTTTTTTGAAGCTCCTTTATGTTGCGATACTGATCTGGCTCCCTCAGTTTTATGTCGGACCATCGTTTCCTCAACTGCTCTTTTGACCGGCGTACCCAAACTTCTGCTCCAGGGTGCTGACCACAGTTGACATGATGTTGTCCTTTCTTCTATTCGGATGGGTGTATGGACCATGTTTCCCATCATAATCCTCCCTCCTTAAAATTCCCACCATCTCTACCATTTCCTCAAATGTTGGGGGCCTTCAATCTCCTTCTGGATCCAGATGTTTGTGGCTCCTAACTTTCCTCCACGCTACTTCCACAATGTGTCTCCTCCATTTTTCTCAATACACTCCTACTGTGCACCTAAGAGAGAAGGGGTGGGGAATAATCGTCAAAAAGAACGTCAAAGGCGGGCGACGCAGGCGGAGTTTGACACACACGCAGTGTATATAAACCTAACATGCATCGGTTGTATGTCCGATTTGTGTCAGACGAACGGCAGTGACAGGTGTCCTAAACGAAGGTAACATTTGAACTAGGCCCAGATCGAGGCCTATATTGGTCTGGTTTATATTGACATTGTTGTTTTTGTCATATCAAGCTAACACACGTCGTACGTCCGATATGTGTGTATGTGTGCCCTATATTGGGATAAGATAATAATGAGAGTTTGGACTGACATTAGTGTTTTTGTCTTGTGTATTGTCTTGAATCCGTTTAAAGATCATGATTTTTTGAGCAGTCGCTGTAAATCTGAGAGGTAGATCTGAAATGAGGGGAAGCTCTGCTGATTTTCTCATCCAATCATGTGCAAGCTAAAATGCTGTTTTTTATTTTCCTTGCATGTCCCCCTCGGATCCACAGCGACTGCACTTCCAAGTGCACTTTCAGTGCAATTTCAAGTGCACTTTGCACTTGTAGTTTGTACTTGTAGTGCAAAATGAATTTGCCTTTTGTAAATAACCCCCTATGTCAAATTAACAAGGGACACCATCCTCTTTAAGGTTAAGAAAAAACACAAGATAATAATGTTATTGTGGTAACTTAAAAATAATTTTTAAGTAATTGTAAAATAAATCTTGATGAAATAAAAAATTATGAAAGATGAGTATAAAAAATAATTGGAAGTGCGCATGCGCGAGAGCTCTGACATGGCCGCTTAAGCCACGAGCTCCGCACCACCCCGGACCGCCGATCAGCATTACACCGCTCTCAGCGCACGGAGCCTCTCCCCAGATACTCCCCCGAACGTGGGACAGTACGGAGCACAACAACGGATGCCTGGTCCCCCCGCCAGACGAGATCTCGGGCCGCACTTCAACCGCACAGCGGGGAAAGGGTGTACCAAGATGGCCGCCGGCGCCTCAGCTACACAGACACTTGCGGCCTACACGGACAAACCACCAGAACCCAGGCAAGTGCTGACCCCGGCCACACTGTCCTATTCTCAGGTGGCACAGAGCGGCTCCCAACGCAGGCATAAACCACCTGATGATCCCTGCTCCCCTCAGGTCCCGTCACCTGCTTCCACCGAATCCCTCATAGGCCACCACATGGAGGAATTCCCTCCCTCCCCAGAGAGCCCAGGCACACCGCAGCCACTGGGACCTGCACCCCAGCACTTCTCCCTGACAGACATTTCCACTCTCCAAGCCAATCTGTTCTCCAAATTCTCAGAGTTATTGGACAGGGGACTTGCTAATACTGCTACTCAGATTACAAATAACATCAAATCTGACTTTGCCAACCTGGGCTCCAGAATTGAGGCCATAGAAAACAAAATGGACACTACGGTAGCCAGGACCAACCAAAACAAAGCACATATTAAAACTATCCAGGATCAACTTGATGTTGCCATTGCAAGAATCGACGACCTTGAAAATAGGTCAAGGAGATATAACTTCCGAATCCGTGGCCTTCCAGAGTCCTTTGATGACATCCCCCTTACGGTTCGGGACATCATTTCCCAATTGACCCCACAAATCCCGCCGCAACGTCTGGACCTAGACAGGGCACACCGTTCCCTGGGACCCCCCAGAAAAGATGGCTCCCCAAGGGATATTATTGTGAAACCCCATTACTATACCACTAAAGAAGAAGTGATGCGCCAATCTAGATTGCAGTCAGACCTCCAATTTCAGGGCCATCGTTTACAGATTTTCGCTGACCTGGCTCCCTCCACCATACAAAAGAGAAGGGCACTCAAACCACTCCTGTTGGTGCTCAACCAGCAAGACATTAAATACCGATGGACTTTCCCGTTTGCAGCGAAGTTTTCCTTCAACGGCAAATCTTACTCTTTTTCCAATATGACGGATGGTGAAAAACTCTTTCTACACTTGAAGCTGATTTCTCAGGAGCTCCCCATGGACTTCTCTTCTTCTTCAGCCGGGTCAGCCAAGAGACCCCCCCCCATCTAGCCCGGTATCCCCACTCTGGCTTAACGGCCGCAACAAGAAGAGCAAGGATGGAGGCCCCCCCTGATGGAAGTCTATTGTGAGGCAGACCTTTTCGTTTCTTTTCCCAACCTCGAGTGGACTCCCTCGGGCAATAGCCCACTCGATGGCCGGAGGGATAACCTCCAACATCACGGTTGAACTGACATTTTCTTCCTTGATCCTTTTTGATCTCTTATGGCACTTAGTTTTTCTGTTTATTTAAATTTTTTTAATATATATTTTTTCTTATAGGGTTGGCCTCCAGGCGATTAAGCGGGTTTATCCCCCTATGCCCCCACAAGGGTATGGTCGTGGATGGGCTCTAGGAACACCTCACTGATGGCCACTGGGTCATTTGGGAGGAGTCCCTCTGCTCGCCTGGGGGCCCAGGCCTACCTTGGTCCTGCCCCCCTGGGCCGGAGTCCCCTTTGCAATGTTAGGCCTTTGCAGTTCATATGTCTACTTGGTATGTATAGGTTGATGGGTCCACGAATCCTCAGGCTCCCCCTCCCCTTACTCGCTATCCTGGTGTTACTTCGTTTATTAGTAGGGGGGCAGCAGGTGGATATGGTTTGCTAGGACCAATGGCTCGGGGATGGGCAGTGGCCTGTCCCATCATTTCACTGTCTCCTCGCCATAGCCTTAGACTTCTACACCTTGGGTTTGGATCTAGCTGGACCAGGTTGGATCCTCTACCCACTCGACGGTCGCTCTCCAGAAGCAGCCTGGGTCCAACGGTTGGCAGGAAATTGAGGCTCTTAATTCTATAGCGTTTAGTCGTTAAGTTTTATACTGTTTTATATAGTTGTATGTTAGGGTCCGTGGTGGGCCCAATGTGCTCTCACCTATCTCATTGAGGTAGTTTTCTCCTCTCTGACATGGGCCTTTGGACGATCCTCGGGATCGCCCAAAGCATTTTTGTCGGGGGTCGGTGGGTTCTATTGCACTGACCCTACACCAGTCTTCGTAGAAGATATGTTTCTGTGTTTTTTGTCTCCCTACCCTCCCCCCCCTCATGTTCTCTCCTTCTCTTCCCCCAAGCGTGTCCGCAGACAAATAGAGTGACTGGTTCCGGGGCCAGCCGTGTTTTCGGAATCGATATGGGGGCTTCGATTCGGAAGGTCACCACCCAAAAGGTTAGTGGATGTATTTGGTTGATCATCTCCCCTCTCTGTTCTCATGGCTGATACTCAATATCTCAACAGGGATCTGAGACTGGTCTCACACAATGTCCAGGGCCTTAATTCTCCCAAGAAGAGGAGAATAGCATTCGATCGGTATAGAGCCCTTAAAATTGATGTCGTCCTGCTACAGGAAACGCACTTTCCTACGCGATATAGACCTAACTTTATTCACTCTTCCTACCCCACGTTTTTTCTGGCAAATGCCCCTACAAAAACCAAGGGGGTTGCGATCCTCTTCTCTAGACACTGCAACTATACACACATTTCGGATTATAGGGACCCAGAGGGCAGATTCATCCTAGTGAAGGGCACGTTTGAAGGAATTCTATATTCCATAGTCTCCTATTATGCTCCCAATAAGGGTCAAGCCAAATTTTTCAAATATCTCTATTCGACACTGGGTCCAATGCTGGAAGGCAAAATCATTATGGGTGGGGACTCCAACGTAGCATTCGACCAGGGTCTTGACAAGACTAAACCCACTAAACATCAAGCGATTAGACCCTCGAAAATGAGCAGTAAAATTGCAAAATTCCTTCACTCTAAAAGCCTAGTGGATATCTGGAGGGAATTAAACCCTAAGAGTAAGGACTACACACATTATTCTCCCCCGCATCAGTCATATGCCAGGATCGACCATATCCTGATCCCCCCGACGCTAGTTCCTTTAGCCCTGAAAGCATCCATTATAGATTCCTCATGGTCGGACCACTCGCTGGTCCTTCTGTCCATCCGCAATGTCTTCTCCAACAAAGGAGGAACACACTGGCGCCTAAACGAGTCTATCCTCAGTAATCCCATTCATGCCAAATGTATATCCGACTCCATCAAGGACTACTTTTCCACCAACGCAACGGAAGGCATCTCCCCAGAAATTATTTGGGCGGCCCATAAAGTTACTATCAGAGGTGAACTGATTAAACTCTCCTCCCGTCTCAAGAAAGAACGACTGTTAGAAATCCGTGCTCTAGAATCCAAATTCGCGAATCTAAAAAGGGCACATAAGCAACATCCCTCTAAGGCCTCGGCAGTCCAACTAGATAACGTTAGATTAGAACTTAACTTAAAACTCACCGCATCAGCAGAGAAACACATTAGATGGAGTGGGGCCAAATATTACATACATAAAGATAAAATAGGAACTATGCTTGCACGTAAACTCACCCCTAAATTCAAATCGCTTGCGTTCCCCAAACTCAGAGTGAACGGCCAACCCCCTACTTCCAACCCGACTAAGATCTTGAAGGCTTTTCAAGATTATTACGCCAAACTATATAGCCAAGACACCACAGGGAAGGCCACAGCTATGTCTGCCTTCTTTCAAGGCCTCAGACTACCGTCCTTGGCCACAGCACATAAAAACATTATGGAAGATTCCTTCTCGGAGGTAGAAGTTTTGGCAGTCATTAAGGCCTTGAAACCTGGCTCAGCCCCGGGCCCTGACGGACTATCTACACCTTATTATAAGACCTTTGGAGACATCTTAGCTCCGCACATGGCAAAATTCTTTAACTCCAAAACGGAAGGATCCCCCTTAGACCCACACCTCAACACCGCCTTCATCACGGTTATTCCCAAGCCCAACAAAAATCACGAAGAAGTTGAAAATTATCGGCCCATCTCCCTTATTAATAATGACCTCAAAATTCTAACCAAAATATTAGCCAATCGCCTCTCTTCTTTTATTAAATATTACATCCACAAAGACCAAGTAGGCTTCATACCGGGCAGACAGGGACCTGACCAAATTAGAAGAGCGGTTGACATTGTCTCCCTACTCCAATCTGGCTGGAACGGTAAACAAGCTCAGGAAGGGATGATTCTATCCCTAGATTTACACAAGGCCTTTGACGCAATAGACTGGAATTACATTTTCCTCCTTCTAGACAAATGGGGATTTGGTCCCCGTTTTAAAGGAATCCTGGGCTCGTTGTACTCGAATCCTACAGCCCTGATTCGTATACAGGGCCAGCACTCAGAACCACTAAAAATAGCGAGGGGCACCCGGCAGGGTTGCCCGCTCTCCCCCCTAATCTTCGCTATGGCGATCGAGACCTTGGCCATTGCAATCTGCTCAAACCCAGATATTCAAGGAGTCACAGACGGGACAAGGGTACACAAATGTGGCCTCTTTGCAGATGACTTACTTCTTTTCCTTACTTCACCGACAGTCTCCCTACCCAATCTATGTAAACTCCTCCAGGATTTCTCAGATGTCTCGGGTCTCAAGGTTAATTACACTAAATCACATGCCCTGAATATCTCTCTTAGACACAAAACTAAATTAGCACTACACAGCTCGTTCAATTTTAAATGGAGCGACTCCTCTATAGAATACCTGGGCATCAACCTAACAGCCAGGGTGGAACAGCTGTACGACGCTAACTTCCCCCCCATTTATCGAAAACTCGAGGAGGATCTGAGACAATGGGAAAAGGGAGAGTTATCATGGTTGGGTAGAATACACTCGATTAAAATGACTTTGCTTCCGAGATTGTTATACCTCTTCAGGGCTATACCCATCAATATCAAATTGGACCACCTAAGGTCTTTCCAAGCTAAAATAAACAAATTTATTTGGGGAGGTAGAGGCTATAGGATCCCCCAGCAGACTTTGTACGTCCACAAATCACAAGGAGGCCTGGGGTTGCCGAGATTGCTCTGGTATTTTCAGGCAGCCAGAATAGCACAGCTCTCAATAATTTATAATAGCTCTGAAAAACCGGACTGGGTATCCCTGGAAAATCAAGCAGCCCCGGACTACACCATTGAGTCGCTCCTCTGGTCCCCCCCCAAGGCTTCGGCCCCCCATTCTTTCCCCGATCCTCTCACAATCACTCCTTCTGTGGGACAGGTTGAAAAAATCCCCCCATCTCATCTCACATCTAAAACCTTTAGCTCAATTATTCAACAACCCGGACTTCCCCCCGGGCCTGGACCCCACGGCTTTTAGATGGTGGAGGGATAAGGGTCTATATCGCATAGGTCACTTTATGGACGCTCGAGGCCCTATTACCCTGGGACATTGTGTGAACCAACTAGAGATGCCTCCTTCAGAACGCTTTAGGTTCTACCAAATCCGCCATTTCCTTCTACAGCTTTGGACGGGCAAGCAAGCCTCCTCAGGATGCACTCCGTACGAATCATGGTGCGGACAAGCCTCGGAACAGAGAGGGGCAGTCTCAGTGGTATACAAGGCCCTTGCTCATCAACCTAATAGATCCTCTTACATGACGGCTTGGGAGACTGATCTGGCATTTAGCATGACGGTAGAGCAGTGGCAGACCTCCTTCTCCAGAGCTTTTAAAGGCATTAGAAATGTCTCACTAATTGAAGCCGACGTTAAGGTCCTCACCAGGTGGTATCTAACCCCCTCGAGACTCTCCTTGATGTTCCCCTCAGCTGACCCCTGCTGCTTCCGGGGGTGCCACCTGACGGGGACCATGGCCCACATCTGGTGGGAATGCCCCAGAATTAGGCCTTTCTGGAACAAAATCCTGGCCTTAATAAAGAACATCACTAACCATACTCTCCCGAGAAACCCTGCCATTGCACTACTCAATGCTAATCTCCCAGGGATCCCGAAACACACTCGTAAACTAATTCACTTTATATTCCTGGGCGCCAAAATGACAATAGCCAAAGCATGGAAACTCCCTAAAGTTTCCTTTGCAGCCGCAGTCAAAAAAATCTCTTGGATTATGGTGCAAGAGAAACTTTCCGGCATTCTACTAGATACCACAGCTCAGTTCGAGGCTACGTGGGAGCCTTGGGCTCAATATGTGGGCATCTCGCTCATTCCGGGTGTCCCACCCTAGTTCTCTGGATTACCCTCGACTTAGAGGGACGCTCGACTGCGGACACGCCCCCCCCTCCCTATCCCCTGTTCCCCACTCCTCTCACCCCCTGTCCACAGGTACAGAAGCTTGTTGTGTTGTGTTCAGTTGGGTTTCAGTGGGTTGCCTCACTCACCAGGACCTGTAAGGCTCTCCTCTTTTATGCCTTACGTGTTATATATTAATGAAGAGACAAGGGGTGGGCGATTCAGTCACACCACTAAAATAGTACATCTCCCCCAGGGCTCGAGAGGTCTCCTCACCTCTGGTAGAAAACACCGGTTGCCGCGAGTCTCCTCTACCGCACAGTGTGCTCCCAGTCGGGGTGCGGTGGAGGGCTAGGTGGTGATACCCAGATTAGACCTCGATTTGTAATAAGCAAGCAAGGGACATTTTATATGGAATGTATTAATGCTTTATTTCCTTGTTGATATACTAAGCTACCCCTGAAACATTGTATATCAGTGTCTGTTACCAATAACAAGCATGTATGCTTACCTGTAATGTATTGTTCTGTTTTGTTTCTCATGTCTGTTTAAACTCAATAAAACTTTTGAAAGTAAAAAAAATAATAATTGGAAACATTATTTATGGAGATCGGGCTTTTAAAAACTAGAATATTAGTCATGAGATGAGGATAAATAATGAAGAAAGAAGTTTGTGAGAAGTCTGTGTGAATATGAGCAACAAAACAACTTCATTCTTCCAGCATTCTAAAGAAGAAAAGAATGTGCTATACTAAAAGATCACAGAATTAGCAGCATGAGGAATGTGCTAGCTTCAATACGAATGCTAGTTTTACCACACGAAACGGTTCCATCTTGTACTTGCTTCAGAGCATGCATCATTTACACAGACGAGCGGTTTTGCCGATATAAATTTGAGTCCGTTGGACAGATTTGAAACATGTTCTATTTCCAGGTCTGTCGGAATTTTTTAAAAAAAAGTCTGCTGGAGCCCACACATGATCGTAATATCCAACAGATTGATTCCGTTGGACCTTTTGTGCCGGAAAGTCCAGTCGTGTGTATGTGGCATTAGCCTATAAAAATCAACAATCTTTGATAATGCTTCCCCAACACACTTATAAATACATACTCTCACATCCATTCTGCTCTGACTTCCTTACAAATACATTTTGCCACAGTTATGGTATCAATGTAAATTTGAGCCAGTGAAGCACTCAATAATAAATCTTCTATAAAACGTTTCTTTATCGGGAAAGTCATTTATACAGCGATCAATGCTATAAAAATACATTGATTACTGTGTAAATGAAATTGGCAGTGAAGGGGTTAACCACTAGGGGGCGGTGAAGGGGTTAAGTGTGTCCTAGGGAGTGATTCTAACTGTGGGGGAGGGGTCACAACAGACATGACAGCGATCACTGCTCTCAATGACAGAGAGTAGTGATCTCTGTTCTGTCACTAGGCAGAACAGGGCAATGCTTTGTTAATATCAAGTCCGCGGGACCTACGGTCATGGATAACGGGGTGGGCCCGCACACACCCGCATCGCCGCTTCTTAAAAGGAACGTACCTGTATGCCCTTTTGCCCAGCAGTGGCATTCTGCCGATGTATATCGGCGTGTGCTGATCATGAAGTGGTTAATGTCATAGACAGATAGTTCAAGATTGCCACCTATGTGGACAATCTGTTATTTTTTCTGACCAAAACGCATACCACTGTACCCAGTTTAATTAAAGCGTTCACACACTATGGATCTCAAAAAACATTTTTCTAAATCAGAGGCCATGAATGTTACCCTGACAGAACATGACTTAACTAGGACTAAAGAAAGTTGCCATTTTCAGTGGGAGACCACGGCCCTCAAATACTTAGGAGTCTGGTTGACTCCAAGGTTGTCCTCCATTTAGGAGCGGAACTTTCTGCAACTGCTTCATGGGATAGAGAAGAAATTTGTATTCAGGATATTTCTCCTGGATTGAACGAACAGCCATACTCAAAATGACCATCCTCCCAAGGCTACTGTATCCTCTACTCACATAGCCCATCAGAGTCCCCCAGAGCTATTTCAGGGCTATTAACTCCATCCTCTTGAAACTTCTCTGGGGACATAAAAACCCCAGAATTAAATTCTCACTTTGACCAGAGCCAAGGATTGTGGAGGAATGGGCATACCTGACTTCAAAAACTATTACCCTGCCTCTCATCTGACCAGGATGATTGATTGTCATTGTCACGTGACTCTAAGGACTGTGTTGCCTTGGAAATGGGCTTAAGCCCCATTCCTCTGAACTTGTATTCCTTGGAATAGCCACAGTCAATGCATAAAACAACAACCACTGACAGGGACAACGCTAAACTCCTTTCATACTGTAGCAAGAACATTTAATACAACCTCTTCATGGAGCCCCCTAACACTCTTGAAGGAAAACCCTGACTTCATCCCCGCGGGTTGGGAACCCAGGGTTTAAACCCTTGGAACCCAGCAAATCACTTACAGTAGGAGACTGCTTTCACAAGGAACAGATCAAAGACATCTCTGTCTTTAAAAGTGATAGCAGGCTCACACATTTACCCCATGGTCATTCGTCCAAATTTGCAGTCTTGTCAATAGCAAAATGCAAAAAGGAGAATTCTCCAGATCTTTAACTGAAGAGTTGACATGTGCCAATGGCGAACAGTTTGATTGGGCGACGTCACTCACCTATTCCTGGTTACAAAATTCCAATGTTGTCACTGAGGATAGATTCAGGAGGAACTGATCGAGGGCTCTGCAAATGAACATTACAGATAACCAATAGAGAAATGCATGTATCCTTTCCCACAAGTGGTCTATTAGCACTAAAAAGCAGGAAACAGCATACGAACTCCTAAAAAACTGGTATATCACCCCAGTAAAGTTAAAAAGATGGTGCCCACAGACATCTGATAATATTTGGAGGTATGGAGGAGATGTAGGCACTCTCTTACACATATGGTAGTATTGCCAAGTATTTACTTTTTTCTTGAACAAGGTCAGGGAAATATTCAGACAAAATACAGAAACCAGCCTTACACTTAACATTGCATGTTGTTTACTCCACATTTCCAATTTCCCACTTAAACGATATAAGAAATCATTGACCAAACATCTCCTGAATGCTGTAAAAAATCTGATCCCAACCCTTTGGAAAACGACGCAGGCCCCATTCTTACCTGATTGGTTGAGAGGAGTCTCAGAAATATGTATGATGGAAGAGACTTTAGCCAGATAAGGTTGAGAGATTCCACAAGACTTGGTCCCCGTGGTTCACCTTTAGATTTTCAAAAGATTATGAAACTTTAATGTTCTACCAAACCAAAGATGGGTGAAGCAAGATATATCACCTTTCTCTTCTAATGGATTCACTGTACATACTATTGCATTTAACACTCACCGACGTATAACATGCACCCCAAGTTTAGGAGGGAATTTAAAAGAAAAAAAACTTTTAGGAGGGAAGTTTAAGGAAAAAAACTTACATTTCAATGCCCATTAATGCAGCCTTGTCAGTGTCATTTGCAGCCTTGCATTGCAGCCTTGTCAGTCATTTGTAGCCTTGTCAGTCATTTGCAGCCTTGTCAGTCATTTGCAGCCTTCCTTTGCAGCCTTGTCAGTCATTTGCAGCCTTGCATTGCAGCCTTGTCAGTCATTTGCAGCCTTGCATTGCAGCCTTGTCAGTCATTTGCAGCCTTCCATTGCAGCCTTGTCAATCATTTGTAGCCTTGCATTGCAGACTTGTCAGTCATTTGCAGCCTTGTCAGTGTCTTTTTCAGGCTTGCTGTTTAAAAATTGTGCCGCCGAGATACAGAGCGGAGGTCCTGTGTATCTCGGCGGTGCTCGGTAGCTCTCAGCCGTTCTCGGCGGCTTTCAGCTATTTTCGGCCTCAGATTACAATGCTGGAAATAGTGTGTAAAACCAGCTGCTTCACAATTTTTCTAGCTGAGGCACTGTGTGATCGTGGCATCAAGCGATGATGTCACACGCATGCGCCAAAGAAAGCGGAAACCCAATGAGGAGGTGGAAAGAGAGCAGGGAGGCAGAGAGGCGGATAGGATTCAGAGTCCCGTCACCATGATGACATGTTTCGCGTCAGAACGCTTTGTCAATCCATGTGACAGGACGGACCAATGGAGTGTATTATATGTGAAAACCGTAAGTAGGCGAGGAATGTGATATGTATTAGTCTGTTAACATACCTTTGATCCTTCCATCCGGGATTGAACAATCTAAAATGTAATCTTACTACTTTCATAAGGATGCACCCCCTTTTCCTTGACTGACTTTTATTTTCTGCTTTCCTTTTCTTTCTACTTCCCTGCATGATTCTGATATGCATTTTTTTTTTTATATGAAAGTCACACTAACGTTTTACAATTAAACAAATGTGACGACTGACATAGGCACCAATATGTTGTTAATTATTCATTCTAGATTCAATATTACAAGGTGTAAGTGGTTATTATTATAGACATTATTTGACATCCCGATTGGTATTATGTGTTCTAATTGCATACTGATACCCTGTGTTTGGGAAACTTCTGATTTTCATGACAATTCACCCTGAAGTTGCATTTTCCTTTCGTATGCTTTGATTTGTGAAATTTATACATGCTCTTAATAAACTTTTAATGTTAAAATAACAAATCATCTATATTGATAGTGCACAATAAAAGACTTCATACCCAATACACATCAAAATATGTGGTAAAATGTTCATCACAGAACATATAATTGAAACTTGTGCATGATAAAAGAGTAACCTTCAACCTCTTTTCCTGCAGCCTGCCAGGATGCGTGCTTGGATAAGGGTCTGGTATGGATTTTTGGGGGGACCCCCATGCCTTTCTTATTAAATCTTTGCGCAGGGTTCCCCTTAAAATCCCTACCAGACCTGAAGGGTCTGGTATGGATTTTGAGGGGGACTCCCATGCCATTTTTTGGTCTGGGGTTCCCTTTAACATTCATACCAGACCCAAAGGGCCTGGTAATAGACTGGGGGACCCCATGCCATTTTCTTCAATGACTTGTATCCGTATTTCCGGGATCAACGTTTATCCTTTATATATATGTAATTTTGTGCAGGGACTGTTTTAAACATAGGAAAAATGTGCCACTTTACAAGCATACTATAGACACCCTCTAGGTATGAAATTTAAAGGAACGTTTCACTTCAAGCATTATTAAAATCACTGCTCCCAAAAAAACGGCCGTTTAGTCTGTACAACGGATGTGTTCAGGGAATAGAATAAATGTGCGAATGGTTCGGCCCAAGCATAACTTCAGGCAGAACTTTGGTTGTTCTGCAAAACATTAACAGGCCCTTTGGGTCTGGTATGAATGTTAAAGGGAACCCCAAACCAAAAAATGGCGTGGGAGTCCCCCTAAAAATCCATACCAGACCCTTCAGGTCTGGTATGGATTTTAAGGGGAACCCTGTGCCGAGATTTAATAAGAAAGGTGTGGGGGTCCCCCCAAAAATCCATACCAGACCCTTATCCAAGCACGCAACCTGGCAGGCTGCAGGAAAAGGGGGGACGAGAGAGAGCCCCTCCTCTTGAACTGTACCAGGCCACATGCCCTCAACATGGGGAGGGTGCTTTGGGGCTTTCCGGGAAAGCCATGGGGAAGTCTCCTTGTGTCAGAGGGGGTGGGGTCACCCAGGAATGTCATTGTGTTGCCCCACCCTCAGTTATATAAGAACTGTCGAAGCAAAGACACGTCCCATGGAGGCTTTGTTTTTTTGTTTTTTTTCGGTCTATCGGCGGAGCGAGAGAAGATAAATGGGCTTTGTGGGGCATTTTTATTTTTATTTTTTTATTTTTTAATAAAGGACTTGTCCCAAGCTGTGTCTTGTCTTTTGTACTATTTTGACACTTTTTTTGTGAAATGGTAGGGGTACATTTGTACCCCATTATCATTTCACACATGGGGGCAGGATCTGGGGGTCCCCTTGTTAAAGGGGGCTTCCAGATTCTGATAAGCCCACCACCCACAGACCCCCAGAACCACCGGGCAAGTGTTGAGGGGATGAGGCCCTTGTCCCCATCAACATGGGGATAAGGTGCTTTGGGGGGGCTACCCCAAAGCACCCTGCCCATGTTGGGGGCATGTGGCCTGGTAAGGTTCAGGAGGGGGGCTCTCTTGTCCCCCCTATTTTCCTACGGCCTGCCAGATCAAATAATGGTTTGTTGGACCTAATTACATTCAATATTAAAGGCAATCAATTATTGTCCCAATTGACACTGAAACTAAATGGGCTGTAGGTTTTTAAATTGTATATCCAGTGGGTCTCAAAACGTAAGACTCCCCCTTATGCTATTACTGGCTGTCCACTGTGGAGAGAACTGATCAATGCCTATTAATTTTAAAGTTCTAGGGTCATTATTAGATCATTTCAACTAGTGTTTAAAGAGACTGTGACCCCTAAACCCTTTTTGGATATTTCTTATATGTTTGCTAAGCATAGCTTGAAGGGAACGAGTTGTACGTCCCACATATTTGTACCCACAAGGACACAAAAGCCTCATACACACGATCGGAATTTGTACAAACTTTCCTATGGATTTTTGTACAAAGGGCGTCGGCCGTGAACTTGTATTGCATACACACGGCAGGACTCTTTCAGCCAACTTTCACCAAATCACGTGGTTTTTCTGCTCTTTACCGCCACCTTTGGTCAACTTCTGTATTGTTGTCTGATCTTTTGCATTGGTTCTGAGCATGCGTGTGTGTACTTTGTACAAAAAATCCTATGGTTTTCTGTACACACGAGCGGACTTTGCTCCATCGGACTTTTGTTGCCAGAAAGTTTGTCCGTTCGCACAGCCAACAAAAGTCCGATGAAAACCAAAAAAGTTTGTCCGATGGAGCGTACACACGGTAGGATGTTGCTCCAAAACAGCTAATTTGCATGTTTGTTGTCAAAAAGTCTGATCGTGTATATGGGCCTTAATAGATACATAACATTTTGGTTGGAACGGGAAATGAACTCCCCAATCTTGTGTTCCCTTCCATTCAACATATATACAAACCCTCTAGAATGAGTGCAGTTGTTACCCTAAAGCCTCATACACACGATCGGACTTTATACAAACTTTCCTGCGGATTTTTGTACAAAGAGCGTCGGCCGAGAACTTGTATTGCATACACACGGCAGGACTTTTTCAGCCAACTTTCACCAAATCACGTGTTTTTTCTGCTCTTTACCGCCACCTTTGGTCAACTTCTGTATTGTTGTCTGATCTTTTACATTGGTTCTGAGCATGCGTGTTTGTACTTTGTAGAAAAGTACTATGGTTTTTTGTACACACGATCAGATTTTGCTCCATCGGACTTTTGTTGCCAGAAAATTTGTCCAGTCGCACAGCCAACAAAAGTCTGATGAAAACCGAAAAAGTTTGTCCGATGGAGCGTACACACAGTCGGATGTTGCTCCAAAACAGCTAATTTGCATGTTTGTTGTCAAAAAGTCAGATCGTGTGTACGGGCCTTAAGTATGGCACATTTTACAGCACCTACAGTATATGGGTAAAAGCTATGCAAACTCTCAAATAAGTACCTTAGATTTAGTACAAAGAGAAAAAAATAATCCTTAAAGTGATTATAAAGTCTAATTTTTTTCTATAAAAATAACAAACATGTTATACTTACCTGCTCTGTTGCAGTGGATTTGCACAGAGCAGCCAAGATCCTCCCCTTTTGCTGGTCCCTTTTCTGTACTTCTGGCCCTTTCCTCTTGCTGAGTGCTCCCAAAGCAAGCAGCTTGCTATGGGGACACCCAAGCCGAGCTGGAGCTCCTTGTGTTCATTTAGACATGGAGCCCCCTTTCTCTCCTGATTGGCTAACTGACTTTGATTGCCAGCAGCAGGAGTCAATGGCATTGCTGCTGTGTTTCAGCCAATCAGGAGTCGCAGATGTTCCGACACACTCGTGGACATCTATGGACAGAGAGGGGCTCAGGTAAGTATTAGGGGGGCTGAGGGGGGCAGAAGGTTTTTTTTTTATTTTAATGCATAGAATGCATTAAGATAAAAAACCTTCTGACGTTATAACCCCTTTAACAGTTCTGCTTTTCCTATAGTTTCTGAGAACATTGCAGTGATTTTACTTTGCACCTCAGTTTGTAAGGGGGGGGGGGAGTTACAATCCAGCCTCTGGGTGACCTGTCCTTCAAGCTTAGATGGACTTTAGCCATTTTTCTCTCAGCAGTGTAGCAGTATCAGGGCTCAACTTAAATTTTAAGGCAATGGTCTTCCTGGAACAGTACACTTAAAAGTAGTAAATGGCAGGTAGGGGAAGGATAGGAGTGGCAGGCATATCACCCTGCTACACAGCATACAGAGACAGGCACTCTGCCTGTCTCTGTACACTGACTTAGGGTTGGTCTTAATTACCACCAGTTTTATTATCTACAAACAGGAGGTAATTCTTTTTGAATTAGGTGCAACCATAGTGCCCATTTGAAAAAAAGTTGAGCTATTAAAGACTAAAAAATCTATCAAAACTGGCAGCATGGCTTTTTTTAATCTGGAGCATGATCTTTTAAAGGCCCATATTGTTAGAAAATTGTTACAAATGCTTTATTAAATTTTCCCTCAATGAGCACAGCGTCAAATTTTCAGTGTCGTAATTTGACCTTAGACATGAAAGGACAGTCTGATCACCTACAGCCATGCCAATTGGCAACATGTCACATAAATATTTACTGTATATAGCATTATTAGAGTGAACGGGTTTATATGAATGGAGAGAGCATGTAGGAGATGTGGCTTGACAATTTTTTCATGCTGGCTAATCCAAATGAAATTAGCAGCACCGTCTCCTGTTGGGGATCGTCCCAGTATTCCTACTCCTACAGGAACAGCTAAGAACTCATTAAAATCAATGGAGGCCTATAACCGGGTATCCAGTTAAAGCCCAATTGAACTTTCAATTTAAACTATTATGCACTCACACTAGCACTCTGAACAAGTCCCAAGAATGGTTCAGTGCCTTGGGCTAGTTTGTTTGTGTAGTGTAAGTGCCCCAAACAGCACCTGGGACTGGTTAAGCATGCAAGTCTCTGAAACACTCGCAACAGATGGTCCTAGGTGTGGTTCACTTATGGTCCAGTACAGTTTTCTGTTGGAGCACAGTTCTCTCCATAGAGGACTGTGTAGTGAAAAGGGGATCGCTGGTCTGGTTAGCAGGGAAGTGTGCCAGGATTTCCTGGGAACACTTCCTTACAATCTAGTGTGTGAGTGCAGACCAAAGAGTGGGGAGGGAGGAGAATTTAATTTGGGCATGGTTCAGTTAAACTAGGATACCATATGCATAAAAACAAAACATGTGCAAAGTATTACAGTTTTTTTTTTCTAATCTGCCAGCCTGCGTAAAAAAAAAAAAATCTAATACTTGCCAGCACACTGCAGTGCAGGACCCATACTCTCTTTAGGAAAGCAGTTTGCAGGTTCAGCACACCCCCCTGCTTGGTCAGAGGGAGTGTTGGATCCCTGCAGTGAGCCCACTGCTTTCACATAGCCAAGGGTCTTACTCTGCAGAATGCTGGCATTGTAAAGACTTTTCTACTAAGGCTTTAGCTGCTTTAAAAAGAAAACGAACTGAAAGACATCAAATACCTTTGGTTTTCATGCATTTGGAAGGTAGTTTGCTAAATTAAAGTGAAGGTTCAGTTAGGCTTTAACTTGTTCCATTGAAGTAAATTAACTTTAAGCCATGCATGTATGGTAGGGATGGGTGAACGATTTGGCCCGAGCATAAGTTTGGGAGGAACTTTCACTGTTTGGATGTTCGACGAACAGCCGAACAAATGGGTCATTCGATTTGTTTGCCCCCACCGAACCGACCACAATACATTGTGGAGCTAAACAGTGCATCGCAAGCCCTGATTGGCTGAAGCAGTGAAAGCTTAAGCCAATCAGAGTACAGAGCACTGGCAGAGTCATGATTGGACACTGTCATCATGACTTTATCCAATCATGGCTCATTCCCGCCCCACAGTATAAAAGTATTCTTTCAAAGGCAGCCATTTTCAGTGTGATTTCGGCAAGTAGAGAGATAGAACAGAGCTCTGTTCAGTGATATTAGTTAGTGTGCTATACTGTGCTATTTTTCTTCAATTGTCAGTGTAGAATTTTAGCTTAGTGTCAGTCTAGGGATAGTGTGCGTGTAGTGAGGAGGACCATCGTTCAGCTTTGCAGAGTGTGTAGCTAGAATAAGGACAGCTCAGATAGTTTCACTGTAGTGTAGTAAGACCATGTCATTCATACATACATTAGTGTAGAGTAGGGACAGCTCAGACAATTTCAGTGTAGTGAAATGAGACCGCGTCAGTAATCTTTACATTAGTGCATAGCTAGAGTAGGGACAGTTTAGACAGCATCAGTGTAGTGACAGTTGAACACTGTTTGATTGCATTACTGCCAGTTTAACACTGTTTACGTCTGTGTGCGTTACTGCCAGTTTAATGCCATATAGTTCTGTGTGCATTACTGCCAGTTTAATGCCATATAGTTCTGTGTGTCACTGTACGTTTGGCGCATTATATTGCAATATATTATAGTGTATCCGTGTAGTGTGTCTGTGTAGTGTGAGTACTGAAATTAAAGTGCACCAAACACCTCTTTATATTGATTAAAGTGCATCTACGTACAGATTTCAACTTCCTCTTTACATTTGCTTATAAGCACCACCCCCTCCCTCCCAATAATGTCTGGGAGGACAACAAGGAGAGGCAGACTTTCCCTTGGCAATGTAAGGGGGCTAGCAACAAATATGTCCACAGGCAAAGGTGGACTTGGTGGTCAGTCCTCAGACAGGGCATAATTTCCTCTGTTTAGTGAGTTTGCCAGCCACAGCATGCAGAGGAGGTGGTGGACTGGCTTACTAAACCTTCCTCATCCTCCTCATCCTCTGTCATGCAAGCAGACAAGTCTGCAGTCCCCTCCAGTTGCCAGGGTGGATAAACCTGCCTCCTTGTCCACATCTATTCCTGCCATAGCCCCAACATCAGCCATTGAGGAGTCAGCTGAGTTATGTGACCACAGCATCAGCAACTTGTCCCTTGACGATGCCTAGACATTACTGGATTCAGATGGTGGTTCTGAGCTTGAGAATGACAGGAACATGAGCCTAGAGAGGGGGAGGAACACTGGTAGACAAATTGCCATTCTTGTTACCCAAGCCACAGTGTATTGCCAAGTTGTCTCCAGTGGTAATGATAAAGATGGAGGAGATGGAGATGATGATGATGATGAGGTCACTGATGCAACTTGGGTGTCAGATAGAGCAGAGGAGGAAACTGAAGGTGAGACGGCACAACCCCAAAGAGGCCGACATCAAGAAAGAGTAGAGAGCAGCCACCCTATTCCATCACATTCTGCAGCTGTTATCTCCCAGCCAACTCCCCAAAGCTCACCTGTCTGGGTCTTTTTCAGCACATCTGCAGCAGATCGCACTGTTGCTACCTGCAAACTGTGTCTCAGGCACATCAAACGTAGCAAAAACACCAACCATATGCATATCATTGCAATTTTTTTGCCTCCATCAAGAGTACCTCTATAGAGTTATGGTGGGAAGGCACCCTCGACACCCAAAGAGTAATTTTTCGGCACCTGTTTGACAGGTGCATATAATTTAATTTTTTTACAACAAGACCAATTCTTGCTTTCATCAAGAGTACCTCTATAGGGTTATAGTGGGAAAGAGCCACCGACACCCAAAGACTAATTTTTTACGCACCCGTTACTTCTATACAAAGTCAAAGTGACACCAGAATGTATCCAAAAAATCTCTAATCTTGTTCCCAGTGCACTGCTTTGTGGTCGCATCATACACATTGGCTGCCCAGCTGTTTCTAAGCAAAATAAAGGCGGCTGGCAAGGAAAATGTCTTTTTTTTGGCTATATAAATGTAATTATTGTGGGGGACGCCTGCGTGGCGCTGAGGAAGAAGGAAGCCTGAGGCTGTAGCTCCATTCTAGCTGGGACTTTATCAGCACCCTGAGGGTCACCACACTCACTTACCACAACGATTTCAACACCCCTCAGGTCCCCTAAACATGGTGCATGCCAGCGAAGAAGAGAAAAACCCTGAAGCACGGCCCACAACGCGCTCAAGCAGTATCTCCTCCGTGCACGGGAAAGCTACGTCATGGCACAAGATGGTGCCAAGTGGAGCTGTATCACCCCTACACCTGCCTTACAGGCATCGCCAGACCCCTCACCCGAGAAAACTCTGAATGGTGAGTACGCAGCTCTCTCTAAGGCAGACCTGGATTCAAGCCTGGAAGCTATGTACATTAAACTGGCTGCTAAATTTCAAACAGAGCTGCACAAGACATCACACACCTTATCTCATTAGATTGCTTCCTTGGGCTCCAGAACAGAGAGATTGTAAACAAAACATAATGAACTAGCGATAGCCTACAATTAGCTCAGCAGAGAACATGAAGCCTTGGTGTCTGCATTTACAACGATACAAATGCAAATCGAAGATCTCGACAACAGAAATAGGCACACTAATTTGCGCCTCCGCGGTATACCTGAATAAGAAACAGAACTAATCCCCGCTGTTATCCGTTTATTCTTATCCTTCCAGAGTGTGACCGCATACATAGGGCACTTCGCCCAAAGCCACTGGAGGATAAACCACCTAGGGATGTAGTTTTATGCATGAAGGACTTTTTAATTAAAGAAGCGATCCTAAGAGCAGCTCGAAACAAGCAGCGGATCACTCTTGATGACAACCTCATCCAGATTTATCTGGATATTTCCCCTGCAACCGTGGAGAGAAGAAGAGGGCTTAAGGAGATTACCACGGCGCTCCAAACATCCCGCATTCGCTACAGATGCACAATGGCAGCACCTACTCAACGTCCACTCTGCAAGAGGGCCAGGAGATTCTGGTGAAGTTAGGCCTCCTTGATGCAGTAGAAGTACGCAGACTTCCTTCCACTCCTAGACCAGCTCCGATCTGGCAGACACCACCACCGAGGAGGGCTAGGAGAAGAATTTGCTACGAGATCGGTGAGCGCAATGAGGATTGTCCTCGCTGACTTTTTGACCCGTGGATAATTATTTTCTGTCTTTTTTTTCTGGAAAAGATCCCGCAGCCGGTGTGCTCCCCAATCTGGCTTGATCTCCTTTTGCTTTTCAGCTTACAGCTTTTGTCCCTTGGAACCGCAGCATGCTTTCCCCACCCGGCAAGGAACTACACCTTAGTCCTTTAAGCGCATCTCTCTAAGGTGCATAGTGAGGAGCTGGGTACGAGACCCAGTTGTCTCGTTATATCGTTATTCTCAGGTAAACTATTTTTTTCTTTACCTGACCCATTGAGAAAAACTATCATTGGGACTGGTTTGATGTCTCAGGTTACTTTTTTTTGTTAATTTTTGACATTTTTAAGTTGGCTTTTTAAATATGGTCAGTTGGTTAATAGTCTACTAGTTTTGACCACTCAATACTGTTTTGACATAAAACTGAACCAATGTCTTTATAATACTCTGTCCATTATGGTCATGGCGGGTTCGTGTATAACTTTTGATGAGAGAATAGTGGCTCCCCTAGATAGCTTACAAGGGGGTTATCATTATCTTTGCTCAATGCCCACATAATGAGACACTTCAGTTGATCTATTTTTATATTACTCCTCATGATGATCACTTGTGTGTCACATAATGTCAGGGGGTTTAACCCCCCCCATGTAAGAGGCGTAAGGCGTTTGAATTCTATAAACGGATAAGTGCTAAAATTCTTCTTATCCAAGAAACCCACTTTGCTCATGCCTCACACCCTAATTATTTCCATAGAAACTTTCCCCAAGCATTTTATTCTCTTTATACATCCAAGAGCAGGGGCTCCGCAATTTTTCTACACTCTTCCTTCCCAATGGAAGTGAAACAAGTTTGTAACGATAAGGAAAGCAGGTTTGTCATTATCAAAGGAGTCATACATAATAGAGAGTTGACCATTGCGAGTATTTATGCACCTAATGACACTCCAGCCACTTTCTTTAGAACTTTTTTTGAAAAACTGACAACATATCACTCCCCACATATGATTGTGGGTGGTGATTTTAATATGGTGGCGGATGCCACACTTGACCGCTCTTCTCATACCACTATATCTAGAGCCTTTCCCAAATCCCTTACGCATGGCTTATTAGAGCATCAACTTTTGGATACCTGGAGAGCACACAACATAGGGATTAGGGAATTCACTTTTTTCTCGCACCCACATAAGAGCTATGCAAGATTAGATTACATTTACACTTCACCCATAATTTTAGCCAACTCCACCGAGGCGACTATTAACCCCTGCATCTGGTCGGATCACCAGGCCACTTCCTTCACTACTACATTCATTAAACTGGCTCCCACCCTTCATACATGGAGACTAAATGAATCAATCCTGGCAGACGTAGCAATAGCACCTAAAACAGCAGAAGCAATAGAAGACTATTTTACTATAAACCCCCAACCCAATATCCAACCTTCTACGCTCTGGGTAGCCCATGAAGCGGTCCTAAGGGGAAAACTGATCAGTGAATCTTCAATCCGTAACAAATTAAATAATAAAAAAAATCCTTGACCTTACGCAGGAAATTGACCATCTCTATGAGGATACAGCATCTCTACATTTAGAAGCTACCAGGTTAGAAATAAATCGCAAACGCCTTGAATTAGACTCCCTGTTAACTAACAAAGTCGAAAAGGCTCTCAGATGGGCTAAAGCTAAACACCTACTTTATAACAACACTTCATCAACCCTTTTTGCAAGAAAATTAAATCAGTCTTCCTGCCCACCTCATGTCTATAAATTAAGCACAAAAGACGGTTTAATAACCTCCCACCCGAAAGAAGTCCTTAAGATCTTTGAGCAATTCTACTCCACCCTGTTAGCACCTGGCTTAAACGCAAACACCTCAGACATCAAATCCTGGCTAGAAACTATTCCCTTACCTACCTTATCCCCATCACAAACCGAAACACTTAATGCCCCCATAACCACTTCTGAGGTACTTAATGTGATCAAATCCCTTAAATTAGGTTCATCTCCCGGCCCTGATGGGTTTTCTGCAATTTATTATAAAAAAAAATTCCGCATCTCTGGCCCCTAGGCTCGTCTACCTGTTTAACTGGGTAATGCGGGGGTGGGAGCTTTCCTGATGAGATATTATTGGCAAATATGTCCCTGATTCCAAAACCCAACAAAAACCATACCCTCCCACAAAACTACAGACCCATCTCAGTCATTAATAATGATCTGAAAATATTTATTAGAATCCTCGCAGATAGGTTAGCCAAGATAATCCCCTTCCTTATCTCCCCTTTTCAATCCAGTTTTATTAGACATAGATTGATCACAGACAACATACGCTTAGCGACAAACATTATCCAAGATGCAAATATTCATTCCCGAAAACTCCTTTTACTTAGCTTGGACATACAAAAGATGTTTGATAGTGTTTCGTGGACCTATCTTACGACCCTTTTACAACACATGAGGCTTCAGGGCGAATTCCTACATTCATTTCAAACCCTTTACCAAAACCGTATGACGAGAATTAAAATCCCAGGTTGTAGCTCAGAATTTTTCCGATTAGATAGAGATACTAGACAGGGGTGCCCCCTTTCGCCATTAATTTTTGCCTTTGCACTTGAACCCCTGGCTATAGCTATCTTAACCAACCCTGACATTTCCGGATACACTAAAGGCCCCTGATCCTACAAATTCTACATGTATGCCGACGACGTATTGATGTTTATAAGGAATCCAGTAATCTCATTGCCTAACCTATTTGAAAATCTATCTAAATTTGCCGTAGTCTCAGGATTATCTATTAACGTATCCAAATCCACTGCCCTCCCTGTGGGTATCCCACCTGCAGAACTTTCCCATCTTAAACAATCCTACTCTTTTAATTGGTCTGACTCCCAACTTTCGTATCTAGGTGTAGATCTCCCTGGGAATTATAACAAATTATTTGAAGTCAATTACCCCTCACTTATAATAAAATTTAAGAAAACTTTGAAACTCTGGTCGAACCTCCATATTTCCTTTATCGGTAGAATAGCCGCCCTCAAAATGAACATTCTTCCCCGCCTCCTATACATGTTCTGCTCCCTCCCAATTAACATTTCAAAATTTTATCTGTGTGGCTTCCAGGCCCATCTCAATAAATTTATCTGGTGTGATAAACCTCCCAGATTTGCTAGAGAATTCCTTTATCGCTCCTCAAGAAGGGGGGGGGGGGGGGCTGGGAGTCCCACATATCTGGCTCTACTATTTAGCTAGTAGATTTACGCAGCAAGCCCAATGGGACATTAGAAACTCCAAGGTCCCCTGGGTTAAATTCGAACAGGAGTCTATAAACCCTTTATACCTCCCAGGAATTATGTGGTCCTCCAATCAGGCTAACCAAACTCAAGCCCAAAAAAAAAAACTTTAACTAAGGGGTTAAATCTCTGGAATCAATATAAAGCCAAATACAACCTCAGCTCATAACCCCCCCCCCCCCTTTGCTCCTTATATTTAGGGGACCACAGATTTCCGCTAGCTTATGAACAGCCAACCTCTTTCCAACTCTGGATAGATTGTGGACTCATTTCTCTTGGAGACTTTCTGTCAGGTCTGAAATTTCTACTTTTCAAGACTTGCAATCCCGATACCCGATCCCGGACAATGAATACCTCCCCTATTTACAAATCCATAATTTTTTCCAGCAACATTACTCTAGTCCCTACTCCGACGCCTCCACATACTTTGAGGATATTGTCATACCACACCTCGTCAAAAAGGACTCATATCAGGGGTCTATAAAATGTTAGAAGCAGCAGAAGAAAGAGGAAAATTAAAATATAGATCCCAGTGGGAACAAGATTTAGCAGTAGATGAAAATACAATAGATTGGGAGAAGGGCTGGAGAAATATGTGCAAATGCTCGAAATCTCTAACCATTAGAGAAACGGCCATCAAACTAACCACTAGATGATATTATACACCAGTATGTTTACAGAATTTTTTTTCTCAAGCCTCCCAGAGATGCTTCAGGGGTTGCCCTTGCCCAGGATCTTTTAGACATATATTTTGGGAGCGTGAGAAAATTCAACCAATTTGGCATAAATTATTTAAGCTGATCAATAAACTAGCAGGATATGCTATAACATTAGATGCTAGCCATTGCCTATTATTCCAAGCCCCCGCCCCCCCCAGATACCTCTAAGCCGCATTGGTCTATAGCACTAAATTGCAAATCACTGTCGATCCCATTCGCCCAGATTATGACGCGTATAGACCAAATGATGCTCTCCAAAACAATCCACCACACCCTACATGACACTATTTCCGCATTTGAGGCGAAATGGAATCCTTGGTCTCTGTTTAGACTTCGGAACTGACCACGTTGGTTTTTCTTTTTTTGGTTTTGTCTGCCTTTTTACATTGGAATTGTACATTTTACATTGGAATGTACATTTACTACAAATGTTCCATCCACTGGATATGACACATAAAAAACTGGCCACATATCTTGGATTGTTTATGATTGTACAAGATATTATTTATTTACAAGAAAAGTAATGATCTTTCGATGTGCACAGTATGCTACTTCTTTTATATGGATGGCTTTTGACACTCTTACTGTATGTTATCTTTATTTTTTCAATAAAGAGTTTGAAAACAAAAAAAAATTTCAATTATTGCTGCAGAAGATTCTAGACATCTAGAATTGGAAGGAATTTTTCATTTTTAGGCTTTTACTTAAAAAATCAAAAAATCACCGCTCATTACATTACATTTTTTACAAACTTTTTTTTTTAATTGATACATGTCCCCTAGGGCAGGAGTCCTATAACCATTGTATCCCCAATTACTTGCATATAAGCCTTCAAAATGGATACTTTTGATTTTTGACTTTCGGGTCCCATTGACTTTATTGGGGTTCATTATTCGGGTCCGAACTTTTGCAGTGTTCAGAAGTTCTGGTGCGAACCAAATAGGGGTCTGTTTGCTCCATCCCTAGTGCATGGTAGCACTATGCAAGACAGGGATGATTTCCACAGAGATTGTATGGTCTAGGCATGCAGCACAGGTAAGATCTTGATGGAGTTGCATTAAAGAAAAGTACAGCCTATTTTAATCTTATACAGTGTAAGCAGTGATGTGCAGTAGTTGATAGAACACTAATATGTGCACTAAGCCTTTAAGTGACCTGTCACTATTATTGACTGATTAAAACTGTTAATGTTTGAGAGATGTTGCAAACTCACAGACACACCAAGCCGCAGCTGCTGTTCTGAGATACCAGTCTGCAAGCAGAATCATTACAGATAGAACAAAGAACTTTTTTGGAAAGATTAAATAATAACAGTCAGTTGTGATATGGTGCCTTACTCTGGTATTTCTGGAAAGGGAAGGGGGAGTAGGGGGAGTGGGGGGTGGTGGGGGGGGGGGTGCTAATGACACATTTCACGTGTCTTTCTGCATTCCCTGCGGGCCTCCCTTTTGTGAAACGGAAATAAGAAAGCACTGCTGCTGTAACCTCTCAATTCTTCTCCCTTCCCAATTAAAATAATGGGACTGTGTTTTCTTAATAACTGCATGCTGATCACGACAGGGAAGGCTATTAGCTCCCAATGCAGAACACATCTGCCTACCTAGAGCAGCCAATTAGATAAACCTGAACAGTGAAATGGGGCTGGAAGATGCTGTTTTCAGAATCAAAACCTCATGCTAATTCCCTCTCAAATATACAACATAAAAGCAATGCCAATGAAGGGGTTAATGCCTTGTATTCCATATTCGTATATGTATTTATTAAAGAGGATCAAACTAGATGAATAAAGGTATCTTTTACCATGGGCCAGATCAGATTAGACTTCTTTAGCTTGTATGTCCCTTTTGAAAAGATTTATCAAATATAAATCGGTTTATGCCTATGCCAAGGGGCAACAAAAAGGTCTCTAGAGACACTAATTGCCAAATGATATCTTTCTTTTGTTAACTTCTATGAAAATCCTTATGTGTTATGTTTTGATTAATAGAACAAAACTTTCTTTGGGCTGTTTTTGTTTAGGGACAGCTACAATTTCTGTATTTTTGCAAAACTACATAAAGTCTTAAATGGAACATGCCAGTACAGGAGTATTTTAACATGACCATTGCTGACTTACTTTGGAAGGTCTAGAGATGTAATTTGTCTTCCTTTACTTGGTAACTTCCCAACGAAGGACAAGCAAGTGACTACTAGGTATATAGGGATGAACTCCCACTCTTTGCTTGTTTGCATGTCAATCCAAATGCTGGACTTTCAATGTATTTGGCAAGAGCAGGTTTTTCTCCTGCTTCTATATATAACGGTTTCCCTCTTCCACTCTCAATGGCTGTTAAGGAAGCTCTGGGTACTGTAACATGTCCTTAGCAACTAGTGACATTACTGGCCTCATACATTTATGGGACAGGAATCACCAGCAATGTAAATAAAGTAGCTGGGATAGTTAAAATAATTAGATAATAGTTAAAAAACATAAAATGTGGAAATCGCCCCATAATTCATACCAGGCCTTCAGGTCTGATATAAGTTTTAAGAGGGACCCCATGCAAAAAAAAAAAAAATGTGTGTGGTCCACAACTTTTGGGTTTGGTATGGATTTTAAAGGGGAAACTCATGCAAAAAATAAAGAAAAAAGGTGGGTCCCACTCAAAAATCCACACTAGACCCAAATCCGAGTATGCTACCGGCCAGTCCAGGAAAGCATGTGGTAAGCTTGTGGCTCACAACATGGGGGTACGTTGCAGGGCACCTTGTCCCCATGTTGATGTCCCTGTAGTTGTGGGTGTCTGTGGGTGTGGGGCTTACTGGAATCTTAAATCTTTAACAATAGGGGGCCCACCGATACCTTACTCCTCAGCTGAATGTATAAGGGTCACATAGTAAAAAAAACAAAAATAAAAAACATAAATAAAACACTTACATGGCTTTTGACATAAACTTTATTGAAAAAAGTCCCAATATGTACATTGTTTGTCAATCACGTCATCCAGCTGTATGATTTATGTGGATCTGCATCGCTGGGCATTGTGAATAATGATAGATATACATCATTGGACATTTTTGTTTTGTTTTGTTTTTTTAATAAAGAACTGTGTGTAGACAGGTGCTGTCCTGCCGGCTACAGGAGTGATCTTTAACTTCCCCCTGCTGATTGGCATGGTAGAGCAGGGAAAAGGAAGAAATGCAGGCTATGTGTGAAATCCACCGCTCACCTCCCCCTCCTGTCAGCAGTGGCAAGACTGATGGAAAGGAAGAGGAAGTGCAGCTGCTCCTTCTCTATAGGCTATGGGACCTGAACTACAGTTCCCACAGAGCCCTGCTAAAAGAGTAAGGAAAGCGCAGAGTGTCCCAGCAAAATTCAGCCGAGGTTAGAGGAGAACAATGCAGGACAACAGAGGGAAACAAAAGAGAGTAAGGCCGCGTACACACGGGCGGATTGTCTGTCCAACTTAGTCCGCTGAACCGTGTTTCAGCGGACAATCCGCTCGTGTGTGGGCTTCAGCGGACTTTTTCAGCGGACTGTCTGACGAACAAAGTCTTACGGAATTTCCGTAATTTTGTCCGTTCAAACTTGGTTTTGTCCGTCCAAACTTGGTTTCAGCGGACAGTCCGCTCTTGTGTAGGCAAGTTGGACGGACTAAGTATGGCGCATGCTCAGAAAGGATTTACACGGCCGAAGGTTGCATTGCAGTGTATAGGATGTCGTTTTTCTAGTCCCGTCGTACGTGCTGTACACGTCATCACGCACGCTTTCAGCGGACTGTCTGCTCATCGTGTGTGGTCAAGTCCGTTCATTCAAATTTTGAACGGACTGTCTGTCGGATTGTCTGACGAACTTAGTTGGGCAGACAATCCGCCCGTGTGTACGCGGCCTAAGAACAAAGAGAGAAACAGAGACTGAGCCATTGGAAACCCTTTCCCTTGCTGAGGGACGGAGTCACCACCAGGATGCTGTCCATGCTTTGCTGAGGACTACCCAAGGCAACCCAGAATGAACAGATATCTAACCATAGAGACCACTGCCACTGGGTGTTGTGAAAGGGCCTTGCGGCCATGACCTGTTTTCACTAGAGACTGAGACCGTTAGAACTGATTACACACCTGTCTTATAGCTCTATTACTGCCCGCGGGCCTTAAATTGACTGACTCATGTGCTCCAAAGGTACCATTGGGCCACAACCTTAGCTGAAGAACCAGGACTAATGACTGCGAATTTACAGTTGTCATGTAGAGACCTTTTGCTAGTTCCTTCATTTAAAGCTAACTCTCTGGGACACTACTCGGAGGAAGCCAATCTTTTAGAGTACATTCTAAGCCAGTTACAGTATCCTTATCCATATTACAGTTAATGTTTTAAGCACTCTTTATTATGGATCTTGCTGATTTATGAGTGATTCCAGTCTAGTAGTACAGAACTCTATTTAAAGTTTAGAGATGCATTGTTAGCAGACTGAGTCCGGATCTATCTTCTGTGTGCTCATTTATACTCATACAAAAATAGAGAGAACCCCCTAGGTATGGGACTTCATAGGTACTACCATATTCACATGTATAGAAAAGTATAAAAAGATTTCTTATACAAAAGATTACTTAGTTACAATATCAAAATTCATATAAATAATCAAGGATGCATAGCAATATACAAAAAATCATGGATAGGTGTAATGGAGCAACCCAAACCCCCCTAGGGTATATTGCTATTCTTCCTTGATTATTTATATGATTTTTGATATTGTAACTATGTAATCTTTTGTATAATAAATCTTTTTATACTATTCTATACATATGAATATGGTAGTACCTATAAAGTCCCATACCTAGGGGGTTCTCTCTATTTTTCTATCTTTTTGGGGATGTGGTACACCTTCATAGCAGATATATTTCAGATATCCTTGTTTTATTTATGCTCATACTATTATTTTTCCTAACCTATATTGAAACATTGAGTTAATTTACCTCTAAACGGTGTTGTGTCTATTTCCTGGTATTAGTTCATAACCAAGTTAACTGATTATGGATCGCCCACCGCACATATACCGCGGCAGGGCAGCCTGGCTGCGCAAAACTGATTTACCTGTATGTCTGTCCGTGCATTAGATACAGTCCCTAAATCTTTCCCCTATTTTGTAGATGCTATAACTTCTGTGCAAACCAATCAATATATGCTTATTGAAAAAAAAAGGACTATATTTTTGTTTGGGAGCAACATTGCATAACAGTGCAATTGTCAGTTAAAGCGACACAGTGCCATATCGCAAAAAATTGCCTTATCATTAGGGGGTAAATACTTCCGGGGTTTAAGTGGTTAAAGGTGTCTATCCTCATGTAGTTCTTGCAGTGACTTTCCTCAACCGGGTGTGTCAGAGGGGCTGAGGTCGTTCTTGGAGTCGAGGCACAGAAAAGAGAGCCCAAATTAGCAAGCTAGAACTGCATGTGTTTTTATTTGTCCTTTCATTTTTTATTTTTTTTTGTGAAGGAATAGGGATACTATGATGTATATATATATGTACTTAGAGCTAGTTCACACCACAATATCCACGTTCAGTATTGGCTTCCAAATTTATAATTCACTCATGTTTTTAGGTTTCAATATTTTTATAAATTTTACAAAGAAGAGTACAAAAACAAAACAAGGCAATAGAGAGTATTTCGGCCCACAAGGCTTAAAATTGCAACAGGTACATGTATAACATTGGCATAGGTGGTGCTTGTTGCAAAGGCCCAGACCACTTGTGGAAACCTAGAAAGGCATGCAGAAGAGGGGATTGGAAAACTGTACAAGACACCTGGAGCTAGATGATGGACAAAAAGTTGTGATAGCCCCTGCTACCCCAAAGGGATCATACTGTAGCCAGGGTAACTCCGCCCAGATGGCAGGGGCAGTAGAAGAGAACATTCCTGATTATCAGGAGTAAGGATTGGTGAATGGTTTGGACTGAGCATGAGTTCAGGCTGAACATTGTCTGTTCGAAAGTTCTCCGAACAGCCAAATTAAAAGGTAATTCAACCAATTATTTGGCCCCAATCAGGACACAGAGCAGCGTCAGAGCCTTGATTGGATGCTGTCATGATGACTGTATACAATCCTGGCTCATTGCTCTTAATCCCGCCCCACACTATAAAAGTATTCTTTCAATATCCGCCATTTGTAATGTGATAGCGACATGGAGAGAGATAGAATAGGGCTCTGTTCAGTGCTATTAGACAGTTAGTGTGCTATAGTGTGCTATTTCGATTCTATTGTCAGTGTAGAATAACCGTTAAGTGTGTATCTAGGGATAGTTCATTGTGAGTGTAGTGCGACCATTCATCTTTACATTAGTGTTAATGTAGCGATAGTTCAGTGATTGTGAGTGTAGTGTGGCCACCATTCATCTTTACAGTAGTGTCAATGTAGGGATAGTTCAGTGAGTGTAGTGTGACCATTCATCTTTACATTAGTGTCAATGTAGCGATAGTTCAGTCATTGTGAGTGTAGTGTGACCACCATTCATCTTTACATTAGTGTCATTGTAGGGATAGTTCAGTCAGTGTGAGTGTAATTACTGCATATATTTAATTGCATTCCTGGATGTTTAATGCCACATATTTCATTGCGCTACTACAAGTTTAAAGGGACACTGATGGCGCATACACACGACCAGACTTTCCGTCAGAAAGGGTCAGACGAAATCATTTAATCGGATATTCCGATCATGCGTGGGCTTCATCTGACTTTTTTCGATAAAAATTCTGATGGACCTAGAAATAGAACATGTTTTAAATCTTTCCGATGGAATCAATTCCTATCGGGAAAACCGTTCGTCTGTATGCTATTTCAACCGACCAAATATAACACAAGGGCAGCTATTAGCTATCAAACTTCCTTTTCTAGTCCCGTCGCACATCATCGCGTTTGAAGCGAACGTACTTTGGTGTGTTCGTGTGTAGGCAAGTCTGTTCGGTCGGAACTCCGTCGGAAAGATCGTCAGAGTTTATTCTGATGGAAAGTCTGGTCGTGTACACAGCATTAAGGATCGGGTTTTTTCACCTTAATGCATCCTAGGCCGTTTAGTATATACAGGCAGTCCCCTACTTTCAAACATCCGACTTATAAATTACTCCTACTTACAAACGGAGGGAAACAGCAGGAAGTGAGAGGAAATCTACCCCTAGGAAGGGAAATTCTCTCCTGTAAGAGTTAATATGGGAAAAAGGTTTCTCCACTGATGCTTTATCTCCAATCCTTGTTTCTCTAAAAAACCCACATTTTCTAAATCTAATTTTCATTGGGACAGAAATTGAGGTGAAATCTTCTGGACAGGGGCACAGACAGCAAAACAAATGTTACAGGGGTTATGATAACCCTTCCCTATGTTATATAAAAATCTTAAAAATTGATTTTTTTGTTGGTGCTACACTTAAAAAATGTACCTGTTCCAAATTACAAACAGATTCAACTTAAGAACAAACCTACAGTCCCTATCTTGTTTGTAACTCGGGGATCGCCTGTATACTGCTGTTCAGAGTATATAGGGTCTGGGGGCCTCACACCTTTTCTTTTTTTTTTTTTCGGTATGGGGTTCCCTTTAATATCCATACAAGACTCAAAGGGCCTGGTAATGGGCTTGGGGGTTACCCATGCCGTTTTTCTCAATAATTTTCATCCATATTGCCGGGACCTGACATTACATTACAGCCGCAAGCAGTTTTAAATTACTTTTATGTCATTTTGTGCAGGGAGTGTTCCAAACACGAGAGACACGCGCCAATTTACAGGCATACTATAGACACCCCCCAGGTATGATATTTAAAGGAATATTTCACTTTTATTTTTTCACTTTAAGCATCATTAAAATCCCTACTCCCGAAAAAACTTCAGTTTTTAAAAACTTTTTTTACATTGATACATGTCCCCTGGGGTATCCTTTAAAATTTGCACTTTTGATTTCTCACATTCGAGTCCCATAGACTTTAACAGTGTTTGAATGTTCGCGAAAACCTTTCGGTCCGTTCGCATGTTCTGTATGCGAACCGAACCGGGGGATGTTCGGCTCATCCCTAACATCTGGATGTGGAAGAAGTCTTGTGAATCTCCCGAGTTTGGAGGACTGTTATTGGACAGTTATTAGTTAATGTTTTGTGCCTGTTCTTGTTTTGTTGTGATTTTTTTAGGGATGGATGGAAGGTGTTCTACCTGAAGGGTTCCACATGTACTGTCACTTTAATGCTGGCTCCACCCAAAAGTGATGACAAGAGTCAAGGGATATTGTAGCCATCTTAGAGCACATGTAAGGAAGCATAATAAAATATTCTGTCCTGAGATGCATGATAAGAGTCTTGTGTCTCTCACAACTCAGAGACTATAACAATGATGAGGTCAATGACCCGACTTGGGTGAGGGATAGAGCAGAGGAGGAATGTGAGGGTGATGCACAACCCCAATGAGGCAGCAATTATGGAAGAGTAGAGAGCAGTCACTCTATTCCATCACATAGTGGAGTGCTTATCTTCCAGCCCACTTCCAACAGCTCAGCTCTCTGGGCCTTTTTTAGTACATGTGCAGCCGATTGGACTGTTTATATTTGCAAACTTTGTCTCAAGTGCATCAAGCGTGGAAAAAACACCAACCATTTGGATACCACATGCTTGACAAGGCATTTAACTTCCCATCACTCGGCCCATTGGCAAGAGCACCTAAAAGCCGCACAAAAGGGGCACAAAGCTGTCCCTCCTCCTTACTCACCTCAGTCTGTCCCTGCTATACCTCATGACCTCTCAGGAGCCTCCACTGACATGGATGATGGTATAGTGCAGGGTGTCCTAGGTCCTTGCAGCACATCAACCAGCAGCACACCACCAGCTGTAGCACACGACCAGTGTAGACTATAGCCAGGAAATTTCTCTGCTCCATCTGCTGCAGCAGGAAAAAAATATGGTCTGTGCCCCCCATGCCCAGCATCTAAATGCAAGCTTGTTAACATTGCTGGCTCTACTAAATCTGCCTTTCTGCCTGGTGGATTCTGCCCCTTCTGTGAATTTGCAGAATGTCCTGTAACGCAATGGCAGATTGGCAGTCAATTTTTATTTTCAGATAAGGCCATTCCATCTCTCTACCATCATGTGGAAGGCAATGTTGTGGCATTGTTGGGCAAGGCATTCAGCTACAAAGTCCACGTTATTTCTGACACATGGTCCACCACACATGGACAGGGAAGATAAATATTGTTTACAGCACACTGGGTAACTCTGCTTGCAACTCGGAAGAATGCAGGACAGGGCTCAGTGCTGCAGCTTGTTGTGCCCCCATACAGCTGGTGATGATGCCATATTAATCAGCTCTACCCCCTCCTCCTCCACCTCCTCCTCCATGGCCTCCTCTGCTGAATTGTCCTATGAACCTCAAGTACCCCCTAAGTGTTCAAAGGGCTATTCAATGAGTCAGGCTAAAAGGTGCCATGCAGTGTTTCAGCTGCTATGTTTAGGGGACAGGAACCACACTGGAGCAGAGATTCTTGCAGCTCTGCAGGGACAGGCCCAGAAGTGGTTCACATCATGCCAGCTGGAGCCAGGAATGGTGGTGTGTGTTAATGGCACAAACCTCCTGTCCATCCTTAGACAGGGAAAATTGACACATGTATTTCCTAAATAGGTACCTAGGGTTGGAAGATCTACTAAAGATCTACTAAAGAAGGCCAGAAGAGTGTGTAACCATTTTAGCAGTCATACACCACCAGTGCTCAGTTGGCTGAAATTCAGTGGGAATTCCACCTGCCGTAAACTGATTTGTGACATGCCCACCAGGTGGAACTCAACTTTGGCAGTGCTGCAGTGGCTGCACATGCAGCAGAGGGCTGTCAATGAATACCTGTGTGAGTATGGCACAACGACAAGCTCAGGCCCCCTCAATTTTTTTTCCCAAAGCCAGTGGCTGCTCATAACAGATGCATGCACTGTAATCTCACCATTTGAGGAGGCCACAAGGATGGTGACCTGTGACAATGCATGCATCAGTGACACAATCCCTGTTGTGTTCCTGCTGAAACAGACTCTGTGTGGCTGTATGGAAAGAGCACTCAAGGCAGAGCAGCAGAAAGAAGAGGAGGAGTTCCTTTCCTCTTAAGGCCCACTTTATGCAGACACCATTGTTCTGATGCCACAGAACAAACAAGAGAGAGTGAGGGAGAGGAGGAGGAGGATTCTGTCAGTTTCAAAGGCATTGAAGCAGAGGAAAACATACGTCAAACAGTAAGAGATTGTTTTCCATTGCAGAAGCCTTGGGAGTAGTGCATGGCTGGGAGGAGGCAGTTCCAGATAATAAAATACTCAGTGATCCTGAGGAGTCTGCTTCTCATGCCTCCACACATTTGCAGTGCATGGGATGCCTCATGCTTCAAAACCTACGAAAGGACCCAAGAATACATGCTGTAAAGGAGAAGGATCACTATTGGTTGGCAACCCTCCTTGACCACCGTAAGGGGAACATCTCAGAACTCATCCTGTCCCGACAGAGAGTGCAGAAAATTAAATCTCTTGAGGACACCTTAAGGATAAGTTTATGAAAAGCTTTTCCCGACTTTGGTAGGTTATAGTGTTGTGGAAAACTTAGTTTTGAGGTTACTGTTGGTCAAGAGAGGAGCGGTGGAAAAGGCGGCCGCCTAAGTGATGCATTTCTCATTCTTTTTAGTCCTCAGCTTCCACATTCCATTGGCAGGGTCTGCATCACATGGTGGATGATTATTTAGGGGCAAAAACAGAGAGCTTTCCATCTGACGAGCCACTGGCTTAGTGGGTCATGAGAATAGACCACTGACCCTAACTTGCCCAGTTTGCTATTGAGCTGCTGGGCTGCCCTGCATCCAGCGTGCTTTCTGAATGGGCATTCAGTGCTGTTGGAGGTTTTCTTCCTGATCATAGAACGCGTCTGTCCACAGACTCGGTGGACCGGCTGACTTTTATCAAAATTAATCAGTCCTGGATTACCAGCACCTATGAAGCCCCTGATGCCGATTTTGACAATTAAGTGTTTTTGGGATGTGGAATCTTTGCAGGACTTCTAGGCTGCCTAGAGTTGTGCATGTTGATCTCATCTGGAAAAATGTTTTTGGTGTAGGCTTCATGGGCACAATAACACCCAAAGACCAATTTTTCTGCATCTGTTTGACAGGTGCATATCATTACAATTTTTGACAGCAAGGGCAATTCTTGCTTTCATCAAGAGTACCTCTATAGGGTTACGGTGTGAAGGTGCCACTGACACCCAAAGAACAATTTTTCGTCAACTGCTTGACAGGTGCATATCATTACAATTTTTGACAGCAAGGCCAATTCTTGCCTTCATCAAGAGTAACTCTATAGCAGTGATGGCGAACCTTGGCACCCCAGATGTTTTGGAACTACATTTCCCATGATGCTCATGCACTCTGCAGTGTAGTTGAGCATCATGGGAAATGTAGTTCTAAAACATCTGGGGTGCCAAGGTTTGCCATCACTGCTCTATAGTGTTACGGTGTGAAGGCGCCACCAACACCCAAAGAACAATCTTTCTGAAGTAAGGTAGAAGTAAAATCCAAAGCTTGTGGTAGAGACACCAGAATTTATCCCCAAAATCTCTAACCTTGTTCCCCGTGCACTAAATTGTGGCCACATCATACAGACCTGCTCCCCAAGCCGTTGCTTACAAAATAAAGAAAGTTTGCAGGGAAAATTGCATTTTTTGGACTTTATAAATACAATTATTGCTGCAGCAGCTTTTATACACAGTACAGATGTGCCAATTCACAGGTGGACTTAGGGGACCCCCCAGGCACTATATTGAAAGGAATTTTTCATTTTTATACTCTCACTTTAAACACTTACAGACCGGACCATTTTGCTGGTCAGACCACTTTTTGCGATTCGGCACTGCGTCGCTTTAACTGACAATTGCACAGTCATGCGACGTGACTCCCAAACAAAATTGACGTCCTTTTTTTCCCACAAATAGAGCTTTCTTTTAGTGGTATTTGATCACCCCTGTGGTTTTTATTTTTTGCGCTATAAACAAAAATAGAGCAACAATTTTGAAAAAAAAGGCATTATTTTTTACTTTTTGTTATAATAATTATCACCCAAAAATATATAAAAAAACTTTTTTTTCCATCAGTTTAGGCCGATACGTATTCTTCTACATATTTTTGGTAAAAAAAATTGCAATAAGCGATTATTGATTGGTTTGCGCAAAAGTTATAGCGTTTACAAAATAGGGATAGTTTTATGGCATTTTTATTAATAATTTTTTATTATTTTTTTTACTAGTAATGGCGGCGATCAGCGATTTTTATTGTGACTGCGACATTATGGCGGACACATCGGACATTTTTGACACATTTTTGGGACCATTGTTAGTTATACAGCAATCACTGCTATATAAATGCAGTGATTCCTGTGTAAATTACACTGGCAGTGAAGGGGTTAACCAGTGGGTGGCAGTGCAGGGATTAAGTGTTCCTAGGGGTGTGTTACTAACTGTGGGGGGTTGGGCTTTCATTTATTGAACACTGATCTCTGCTCCAATCACATGGAGCAGAGATCAGCGTCACTAGCTGCTAGGCAGAATGAAGAAATGCTGTTTACAACGGCATTTCTCCATTCAGCCATCCCGCGAGACAATCGCGGGTATGCCTGCGGCGATCGAGTCCGTGGGACCCGCGACCGGACTCACGGTGGCAGGGCGGCATTGAAGATTGGACGTACCTGTGCGCCAATATGCCTGCCCGTGCCATTCTGCTGACGTACATCGGCGTGCGCTGGTTAGGAACCGGTTAAACATCAATAAATCACTGCTCATTTAAAAATGAAGTTTTCTACAAACTTTTTTTTTATTGATACATGCCCCCCAGGGCAATACCTGAACCCCCATAACCATTGTATGCCCAATTACTTGTATATAAGCCTTCAAAATGGGCACTTTTGATTTTTGACGTTCTGGTCCCATAGACTTCAATGTGGTTTGTTATTTGGTTCTGAAATTTGAAAAATCTGGTGCGAACCGAACAGGGTGTCCTTCGGCCTATCTCTAGTCAGGAGTTTTCAATCACATAAGATACTCTATTTCCAACTATAAAGTAACATATTATTGCAGATAAACTACCAACTTCAGTTTAGTAACCTTTTACCTGTACTAGCAGTAGCTGTGAAACTGGGAGTCAAGAGGAGCGAGAGGAGAGAAGAAGAAAGAGGAACGATCAGAATACAGAATGAGAATAGGATGAGAGAGATCGACTAGGAGAGTTTTCTTTTGTGAATGAGAGAGGGGGTACAGTAGTTAAGCAGTCAAGGGGCTAGTGGAAAGTGCATAAAAGTTGCCCAAGGTTCCCAAATCACTTCAAATTTTCAAGTGGAGTCTAAAAGCATGTATGCGATCGTCTCTTGTGCCATGATCCACAAGGTTCGCAAATCTAAGTGCAGTATGTATGAACAATTTAATGAAGAAATAATAAAAGGTGGCCAAGTGGCTGAGAATCAGGCATGTAAATACATGTGTTGGAGTCCATGATCACTTGTTTGGTCCACGGCTGAATCCTTGGAGGCGTCTCAGCGGGGTCTGGAGAAACTGCCCAGATGGAGGTACAAAAGCAGGATGGCCTGTGGGTCTTGCTGGTGGTGGGCGCAGTCTTATGCAAGCCAGTTGGAGGTACAGGGGGACCTGAGTGTAGGGCTCAGCGGCATGCGGTCCGTCCTCGGGGAGGCCAGAAACCGGAAGGGCAACCAACATGGAACGCACAGCTCGATGGATTCGGTGTACCGGATATGATGTATGGACGTGTCAGATTTTATTCCACGCTTGTTGTCTTTCCAGTTTCCGGTTTCCGACATCCTCCTGGTATCCTTTCCCAGTTGAAGCCTTATATGGAGAAATGCGTCGGGTGGAGCCAGAGCCAGAGGACCAGTGCAGTTAGCTGGCCTTTGCTGCAGCTGCAGTTTATATCGATACACCGCTTTTTTATCCATTCGAATGCTGTTTTATTTTACTATGTGATTGCCAAGTTTATGGATCTCTCTCCACTAATTTATTACAATAAAGAAGCCTCCTAGTTTTAAAAAATATTGCACTATATACTCCTTTTTTATGCCCCATACACCGGGGTGGTAAGCAGCCTTTGGTCTAATTTCTTTTGTCTGGCTGATGTCTGCGTAATCAGTGTATGGTGGTGTTATTTGAAGAAAGAAGGAGAAGTTTTGCTTCTTTTTTGGTTATAGTGGGTTATTTCCTTCTATCACAAGGTCTCTGGATATCATGAACTTTCATACATATGTATTGGCCAATTTATGAATTCACCTTAATATTTATACTATATTTAATTGAATTTTATTTGTAATCCTTTGGTCAACTTTTTAGAAGCATCACGCTTTAACCACTTCCCGACCAGCGCACGACGATGTACGTCGACAGAATGGCACGGGCAGGCATATTGGCGTACAGGTACGTCCAATATTCAATGCCGCCCTGCCATCGGGAGCGCGCCGCCGGCCGCGGGACCCGGTCGCGGGAGTCCGGTCGCGGGACCTGCGGACTCGATCGCCGCGGGCATCCCCGCGATCGTCTCATGGAGCGGCCGAATTGAGGAAATGCAGAGTAAACAGCATTTCTCCATTCTGCCTAGCAACTAGTGACACTGATCTCTGCTCCATGTGATTGGAGCAGAGATCAGTGTTCACTAAATGAAAGCCCAACCCCCCCCCCCACAGTTAGTAACACACCCCTAGGAACACTTAACCCCTACACTGCCACCCACTGGTTAACCCCTTCACTGCCAGTGTCATTTACACAGGAATCACTGCATTTATATAGCAGTGATTACTGTATAAATGACAATGGTCCCAAAAATGTGTCAAAAATGTCCGATGGGTCCCCCACAATGTTGCAGTCACAATAAAAATCGCTGATCACCGCCATTACTAGTAAAAAATAAAAAAATAAAAATTATTAATAAAAATGCTATAAAACTATCCCTATTTTGTAAACGCTATAACTTTTGCGCAAACCAATCAATAATCGCTTATTGCGATTTTTTTACCAAAAATATGTAGAAGAATACGTATCGGACTAAACTGAGGGAAAAAAAAATGTTTTTTTATATATTTTTGGGGGATATTTATTATAACAAAAAGTAAAAAATAATCCGTTTTTTTCAAAATTGTCGCTCTATTTTTGTTTATAGCACAAAAAATAAAAACCGCAGGGGTGATCAAATACCACCAAAAGAAAGCTCTATTTATGGGAAAAAAAGGACGTCAATTTTGTTTGGGAGCCACGTCGCACGACTGCGCAATTGTCAGTTAAAGCGATGCAGTGCCGAATCGCAAAAAGTGGTCTGGTCTTTGACCAGCAAAATGGTCCGGTCTGCAAGTGGTTAAATATAGTGCCTTGGGAGGTACCCTTAGTCTGGCTGTATAGTGGCGCATCTGTACCATGCATGGAAACTGCTGTAGCAAAAATTAAATTTCGAAAGAAAAAAATATCAGATTTAAATTGACTCACGGTTGGAATTGCTGACACCCAGCAACCTATTCTTCATACAGACAGTCCTGATTCCTTCCTCCTGCCCCGTGATGGTGACGTCATTTCCGCTTCCGCAGTTCAAGCTGGTCAGCGTGGAGCTTTCGACTTCCTGGTTCTCCAGAAGCACAGCCACCCAGCGAATATCCACCAGACACTCTCCAACAGCAATCCGAAAACATGTGTGGAGCTAGTGGCAGGCATTAGAACTGCCAAGACTGCACACCTTTTGCTGAGCATGACTTCAACTTATATCCTGTAAGTGTTCTTCTTAATCTTCTGCAATAAATGGTTCATTTTCAATACTACACTCAGAGTAATGCCTCCCCCCCCCCCCCGTTTCTTTTACATAACAGGCCCTTTGGGTCTGGTATGGATTTTAAGGTTCCCCCCAAATTCCTACCAGGCCCCTATCCGAGCACACAGTCTGGTAGGTCAAAAAAACTAGCGAGCCCCCCCTTCTGAACAATACCAGGCCACATGCCCTTAACATGGGAAATGGGTGCTTTAAGGGGTTGGTTGCATTGCCCCTCCACCCCAAAGCACCTTGTCCTCATGTTGATGAGGACAAGGACCTCTTCCCAAAGACCCTGGACGATGGTTGTGGGGGTCTGTGGGCAGGGGGCTTATTGGAGATCCTTCTTAGTTGTAAGCAAAGTTACCCAGTGTGCTGTGAACAAAATTGTCCCTGACCATGCATGCTTGAACCACTTGGTGTACCTTGCAGCTGACTGCATTGCCCAACAATGCCACAATATTGCTTCCATGTGATGGTACAGAGCTGGAATGGCCTTACATGGAAAGAGATAGCACCTGGGAACCTTCCATTGTGGTACAGCACATTCTGCATATTCATGGAAGGGGGCAGAATCCACCAAAAGGAAAGGCAGGAGTGGTAAAGCCAGCAGCTTTGACAAGCTGGAATTTAGATGCTTTGCATGTTGATGGCAGTGACTGTTTTTTTTTGTTTGCTGCAGCAGCTGGGGCAGATAAATGTTACAGATATACTCTAGAGCTGGTGGTTTGCTGCTGGTAGACATGCTGCAAGGACCTTTGACACTCTTCGCTATACCATCATCCCTGTCAGTGGAGGCTGCTGAGAGTTCATGAGAAATAGTGGGGATAGACCTGAAAGGTGAGGAGTGAGGTGGAGATGAATTTGTGTGGCTTTCAGGTGCTCTTGCCAATGGACTGAGTATTATGAGGTTAAAAGCCTTGTCAAGCATGTAGAATCCAAATGGCTGGCATTTTTGCCACACTTGATCTGTTTGAGGCGAAGTTTGCAAATTGCAACAGTGCGATCAGCTGCACATGTACTAAAAAAGGCCCAGCTGAGCTGTGAGAAGTGTGTCGGGAGATAACAGCTCCCCAATCTGATGGAATAGGGTGGCTGCTCTCTACTCTTCCATGATGGCTGCCTCTGTAGAACATGCTGCCTCGTTGGGGTTGTTTCTTCCCCTCACTTTCCTGCTCTGCTCTATCCAGCACCCAAGTCATATCAGTGACCGTCATCATCATCACTGGATCCAACTTGGCAATACGCTGCAGCTGTGAGAACATGACTGCCAATTTGTTGTTTATAAGTGTTCTCCCCTCTCTGTAGGCTTGTGTTCCTACCTTCCTCAACCCAGGGCTGTCTTAATAAGTGGGCACACCTGGGCACTGCCCATGGGCCCCAAAGCAGCTGGTCCTTTAGTCCACTCTGCCCCAAAATGGGGGGCCCCAAGATGCCACTGAGAGTGATGGCTACAGAGGGGAGGCAGGCTGGGCAGTGGTGCACCTTGCTTTGCAGAACGATACCTATTATTACACAGCCAGCAGGGAGGGTCAGGACCAGAGCTCCAGTGATGCTCTGACCCCACCCCGTGCAGCTTGAATGCTCGGAACTCGAAGGCTGAAGGGTAGGATCTGGAGAGGGAACTGATGAGTCGGCAGCACTGAGAGCCCGCCTGCGGAAGTAGCATTGTGGATGGTGTCATGGTGAGCCCAGCTGTCCAGCGCTGTTTGCACTGAAGGGCATGGAATACCTCCAGTGCTGGAGGGGAACACATAGCCAAAAGTTCAAATGCACTGTATCTCCACTGGAAAAGAGGGCACTACATGTATGGAATAATGGTGCTGGGGGATATCAAGGGTATATGGGGAAAACAATGCTGAGGAGGGATCTGGGATGTATAGGGGGTAGCAATGCTTGGGAAAGATTGAGTGGCTATAGTGCTAGATTTATCAGGGATGTAGAGAGGCCACAGTGTATGGGGTATCAGGGATGTAGTGGGGTCACAATACAAGGGGTATCTTATGGTATGTGGGATGTAGATGTATGAGGGGTCAGAGTGCTGGGGGTAAATGTGGGATGTAGAGGAGTCAGAGTGCTGGGGGGAGGATATCTGGGGTGTAGAGGGGTCAGAGTACTGGGGGGATAGCTAGGTTGTAGAGGGATCAGATTGCTGGGGAGGCATCAATCTAGCAGATATATTATATGCACAGTACAACTTTGTTATTTTGTGTATGTAGTATTTTCCCACTATTTCTTTGATGTACACAAACTATCCAACAGACACTGCGCTATCCTTTAAAACAAATACAAAACAAAAATAAGCTGCTAACACACCACGAGGATATTTGAAAGTGCAACGTTATAAGTTCTATATAAAAGTGTAGCACTTAAAAGCCAGGCATATTATACCATCCTTAAATAAAATAATATATACTCATACTGTATGTGAAACTTGTGCATATGTGTTCATTAAACATTAACAGCGTGAAAAAATGGGGTGACCTATAAAGTCTCACTATAAATCGCATATATATAGTAATTACTATATATATATATATATAAACATAAAGTAATTTTCATAAAACAAAAAGAAATCCAAACTGAGAGAAAGTCCAAAAAAACTGAAATGCAGAGTCTCTTGTATGTGATGTCTGTGTCTGATCCACAGGTGTGCAAAAAAATCACCATCCACCTTCTTTATATATAAAGATAGATTAATTTCAATTAATTTCAAAATTAAATGTACAGATGAAAAGTGTTTTGTAGTGGTTACCCTATTGGGAGTACACATTTACTGTACTGCCTATTTATTTAAAAAAAATACAGTTAGTGTCTTTTTTTTAATTATTATTACATAGTTGCTCTTAGGCCGCGTACACACGGGCGGACTGTTCGCCCAACCTTGTTCGGCAAACAGTTTCATCAAACAGTCCGCTCAAAATTTGCATGAGCGGACTTGCCCACACACGAGCGGACTGTTTGACGAACAAGGTTGGGCAAACAGTTCGCTCAACTTTTGAAATGAACGGACTCGCCCACGTAAGGCGGAGGCAAATCCGCCCATTTCGAGCGCGTGTACAGGTAGGCGGGGCCCGCGAAGGAGACGTCGCGGGCTCCGCCGCCTGGAATGGGCTTAAAGGGGAACCCCAACGCCGAAAAAAATCGGCGTGGGGGTTCCCCCCAAGTCCACACCAGACCCTTGTCCGAGCACGCTACCCGGCCGGCCAGGAAAGGGGGGCGAGCGAGCGCGCCCCCCCTCCTGAGCCGTACCAGGCCGCGTGCCCTCAACATGGGGGGTGCCTTGGGGAAGGGGGGGCCGCGCGGCCCCCCCACCCCAAAGCACCTTGTCCCCATGTTGATGAGGACAAGGGCCTCTTCCCGACAAGCCTGGCCGTTGGTTGTCGGGGTCTGCGGGCGGGGGGCTTATCGGAATCCGGGAGCCCCCTTTAAGAAGGGGGCCCCCGGATACCGGCCCCCCACCCTATGTGAATGAGTATGGGGTACAATGTACCCCTACCCATTCACCTGTGAACTAAAGTACAATAAAAAACACAACACAGAGAAAAAATATTTTATTGCACAGCTCCGGGGGTCTTCGGGGGTCTTCTCGCCGGACTCCTCCGCTATGTGTGTGTAGCTCTTTTGCTAGCGGAGGAGTCCGGCTTTCTTCCTCCCCGCCGCCGGCCTCTTCTCCCGACTTCGGGGGTCTTGTCCCCCTCTTCGGTTCTTCTGCCGGGCCACCGCGCCTGGTCCGGTGGCCCGGTCTTCTGTCGCCGTCTTCCGTTCTTCTGTCGCCGCCTTCGGTTCTTCTGCCGGGCCACCGCGCCTTCTTGTAGCTCTTTTACAGGCGGTGGCCCGGTCTTCTGTCGCCGCTGTCGTCGCCGCCGCCGCCGCCGCCTTCCGTTCTTGTTCTTCTTCTTGTTCTTCTTCTTCTTCTCCTGGAGATGTTGACTCGACGATCTCTCCGGCCGGAATGCCAGAGCCGCGCTGTGCGGTCACTTATATAGTGACAATGGGGCGGTGTCACATGGTATATGTCACATGGGTTGGTCACATGGTGACCCCGCCCCCTTACGATGTCATAGTCCCCATGTGACATCAACCCATGTGACCAACCCATGTGACATATACCATGTGACACCGCCCCATTGTCACTATATAAGTGGCAGCGGAGCGTGTCCCTGGCATTCCGGCCGGAGAGATCGTCGAGTCAACATCTCCAGGAGAAGAAGAAGAAGAACAAGAAGAAGAACAAGAACGGAAGGCGGCGGCGGCGGCGACGACAGCGGCGACGACAGCGGCGACAGAAGACCGGGCCACCGCCTGTAAAAGAGCTACAAGAAGGCGCGGTGGCCCGGCAGAAGAACCGAAGGCGGCGACAGAAGAACGGAAGACGGCGACAGAAGACCGGGCCACCGGACCAGGCGCGGTGGCCCGGCAGAAGAACCGAAGAGGGGGACAAGACCCCCGAAGTCGGGAGAAGAGGCCGGCGGCGGGGAGGAAGAAAGCCGGACTCCTCCGCTAGCAAAAGAGCTACACACACATAGCGGAGGAGTCCGGCGAGAAGACCCCCGAAGACCCCCGGAGCTGTGCAATAAAATATTTTTTCTCTGTGTTGTGTTTTTTATTGTACTTTAGTTCACAGGTGAATGGGTAGGGGTACATTGTACCCCATACTCATTCACATAGGGTGGGGGGCCGGTATCCGGGGGCCCCCTTCTTAAAGGGGGCTCCCGGATTCCGATAAGCCCCCCGCCCGCAGACCCCGACAACCAACGGCCAGGGTTGTCGGGAAGAGGCCCTTGTCCTCATCAACATGGGGACAAGGTGCTTTGGGGTGGGGGGGCCGCGCGGCCCCCCCTTCCCCAAGGCACCCCCCATGTTGAGGGCACGCGGCCTGGTACGGCTCAGGAGGGGGGGCGCGCTCGCTCGCCCCCCTTTCCTGGCCGGCCGGGTAGCGTGCTCGGACAAGGGTCTGGTGTGGACTTGGGGGGAACCCCCACGCCGATTTTTTTCGGCGTTGGGGTTCCCCTTTAAGCCCATTCCAGGCGGCGGAGCCCGCGACGTCTCCTTCGCGGGCCCCGCCTACCTGTACACGCGCTCGAAATGGGCGGACTTTCCGAGCGGGAACAGTCCGCTCATTTCGAAAGTACAGCGGACAAGCCCACACACGGGCGGACTGTCCGCTCAAACACAGTTTCAGCGGACAGTTTTTCGGAATTTCCGAAAGACTTTGTCCGTCCAACTGTCCGCTGAAACTGTCCGCTGAAAGCCCACACACGAGCGGACTGTCCGCCCAAACACTGTTCAGCGGACAAAGTTGGGCGAACAGTCCGCCCGTGTGTACGCGGCCTTACAGTTTTTGAATCATGGAGTAGCTACCAGGGTGAAAACACTGGCCAAATTAAATGTCACATATTAATCTGTTACTGGATAAAGAGTTAGATTGAAAACATAGCTCAGGATCATATGATGGTTAACTTCAGAATAATGATCCATATCCTTAAGAAAACAATCAATATAAACTGTCAAAATGTGGTCCTATTTAGAAGCAGAGGCCTACCTAGGGTCTCCAGCGCCCTTGGCGAGAATCTGTATTGGCGCCCCCACCTTCATGAAAGAGTTAGAATTTCAGTTGTTTGTTTTTTTACATCAATTTCCTTTCATGTTTACTTTCAATACGTTTTTATTAAGAACAATTTTAAATACAAACAAACAGGTGCAGTTAACATCACAATGCCGGATGATACAGAAAAGGCATTATAACAATGGATTATCATTAGATCATAGATAACATTGCTGGTAATGCAGACCCATAAAACATAACATTTAGTGTTCTTAGAAAACCTTGCATAGTGATGTTCCGTCTCCGGAATGCGCCAATGGGAACACACTGCATTACGGAGAATGGAATTCTATTGTGTATGTCAACACTTCTTGAAGTAACATAACTTTACCATTTTGATGAAGTATAATCAGCAAATTAAAGTTATCTTTAACATACATAAACATATTAAAATTTAATAGTAAAAAAAGAAAAGAGATGAAAAAGATGGATGTGACTTCTTAGACTGCATTATGTTCCTAAGTTAAAGATAAAGACTATGCCAAGAGTTTGTTACTTTCATACCAATCTATCCATGGTTTCCAGATCTGATACTTAGATCTGTACTTATTTTGAGATGCTGCAAACATAATTTGCTGATATGTAGATTAGTGGTCCTAATTACATCTGTAAGATTTGAGGGTTCAGATTTTGTCCAATGCCTTGTTAATTCTAATTGTGCACTTAGGAGAATTTGAGATGCAACACTTCTATGGGAGTGAGTGATAGTGTCTATTCCTAAGGATAGAATAGCGAAGATTGGATCATGCAGTGTTCGAGAGTTAGTTATGCGGCTTATAACATTTAGATATTCCGACCAGTAATTTCGCAGCAATGGGCAGGTCCAACGTATGTGCATCAGAGAACCTCTTTGGCCACATTGCCTCCAACAAAGTGGGGACTTGTGTGGATCGAAACCAGCTAATCTTGTAGGAGTTAGATACCATTTTAGGAGTATTTTTTGGTATAGTTCCCATAGATTGACACTCTTAGTGGCTTTATAAACAGATGTAACAGCATATTTCCATTGAGCAAGTGTATAGGAAACCTTTAAATCTATTTCCCAAGTTCTCACTGAGGGAGTTTTGATAAAAACTTTTTTTTTGTGAAGAAAGCCGTAGAACAGGGATATACCTTTGATAGAGGTATTAGGGTTGTTAAAGTATAGAAACATCTGCCAGGATATAGTAGGGGATGTCTCTAAGATAGAAGATAGTAGGTGTGAAATTTGAGTATAGGTATAATGGTCTTTAGATTCTAAATTATGTTTGATTTGAAGTGATCGAAAGGTTTTAGTTGTGGGGCCTATTTGGATATCTGCGAAGGTGGTTATACCCTTGGATTCCCAATGTTTAACATTTAGATTCGGAATCAGTAATTGTAAGTACGTGATAGGGAGTTGAATAGCTTTAGATTTAGTATCTGCTATAGGAGTGTTAAGGAGAGAAGCTTCCATAATAGGCAATAGGTTTGGTGGATAATGATTCATAAATCTGCTAGATAATAATAAATCATATAGTTAAGAATTGGGACATTGGTAAGATTCTAGTTCCTGCCATCTCGAGGTGTGATCACCTGGAAACCAGTATTTTAACTGGACTAAAATCGATGCCGTGTGGTAGTCTTTAAGAAATATGTGTCCTACTCCTCCCACTACTCTTGATTTAATTAATTTTTGGAAGGTGCATCTAGCCTTTCTCCCTTGCCAAAGGAATTTGTTTATCATTGACTGCGCTGTTTTAAAAAAAAAACTTTCTGGTACTGGGACAGGAAGGGCTCTGAACAAGTAAATGAATTGAGGTAATAACATAATTTTAAAGCCCGCTAAACACACAGACCAGGTTGATTGTGTCCTATGTAGTTCTTAGAGTTTCGAGGTGAGAGATGGTGAAGAAATGAAGAGTAGTTAGCCTCTACCAAGTCATCCACCTTCACTGCCTGAGTAATTCCCAAGTACTTTATTCCTTCCTCACTCCAAGTATAGGGAAATTGTGCTTTGAGTTTTTTGCTAGTGGAAGTGTCAATTCCTAAACCTAATATATAAGACTTACTATCATAAACTTTATAATAGGAAACCTGACCAAATAACTTCAGTGCTTCATGCGTCGCTGTTAGAGAGGGGCCCACCTCCGTCATAATCACAACCACATCCTCTGCAAATAGGCTGATAGAATGCGTTTACCTATCGGGAATCCTTTTATGTTTGGGTGAGTCCTAATATAAATGGCTAGGGGTCCCACTAATAGATTAAATATTAAGGGTGATAAGGGGCACCCTTGCCTTGTACCGTTCCATATATTGAATGGAACTGAGAGAATACTGGACATATAAACTCTGGCTGATGGTTTGGAATATAAAGCTAGAAATAGCAGATAGTACATTACCAGAGAATTCAAAGGATTCTAGTACTTTGGTCAGGTATATCCAATGTACTCGTTTAAAGGCCTTCTCCGCATCCAAGGTTAGGAGCCGAGAAGGCTTTTGCTGCACCTGCGCTAGGTGTATGATATTTATCATATGACATGTGTCATCTGAAGTTAGTCTATTTTGTAAAACCTGTTTGATCTGGATGAATGAGTGTGGGTAGAATAATAATAATTAGGCGTAAGGCTATAATTTTGGCGTAGAGTTTTATGTCAATATTCAATAGTCATATTGGTCTGAAGTGTGACAGAGAAGTGGGCTCCCTCCCCGGCTTGGGTAGAGTAACAATCAAAGCTTCAAGCATTTCAGGCAGAAAAGAGGAAGAGACAGCTGCAGAATGAAATATGTTTAATAACAATGGAAACAAGATGGACTTGAATTCCCTATAATACTCTCCACTAAACCCATCTGGTCCTGGTGATTTATTCAGTGGGAGAGAATCTATGGCCTTGTGTATTTCTACCTTATCAAATGGGAGGTTTAAGGATTGAAGCTGATCCGATGTTAATTTAGGTATGGATAGCTTATCCAAAAATTGGATAATAGTCTCGGGAGTGGGTTCAATAGTAGATGGGTCATCTTTTCAATTGTACAGAGTACTATAGTAGTAGCCGAAAGCATCTTTTTGAGGGTGATATACTTTTTGTTTAGTTTTAGGATGATTTATATATGGTACTTTATATTTGTATCTATGGCCCTTAAGGGTTTGTGCTAAAAGTTTCCCAGCTTTATTATCGGTAGCATAATAATTCATCCTAAAGCCGCGTACACACGGGCGGACTGTATGGCCTACTTAGTCCGTCATACAATCCGACGGACAGTCCGTCCTACTTTCGAATGAACGGACTTGACCACACACGGATGCACAAACAGTCCGTCGAAAGCTTGCGCGATGACGTGTACAGCACGTACGACGGGACTAGAAATAGGAAGTCCAATACACAGCAATGCAACCTTTCGCCGTGTAAATCCTTTCTGAGCATGCGCCATTCTTAGTCCGTCGAACTAGCCTACTGACGAGCGGATTGTCCGCTGAAACCAAAGTATGACGGACAGTATTTAGAAAAATCCGAAATACTTAGTACGCCAGACTGCACGCTGAAAAAGTCCGCTGAAGCCCACACACGAGCGGACTGTCCGCTGAAATGTGTTTCGACGGACTAAGTAAGCCATACAGTCCGCCCGTGTGTACGCGGCCTAAGTCTTTTGGTTGCTTTTTCAAAATTTTCAAGTAGGTGTAGTCGAAAATCGGATCTAAGTGCTGTCATTTTCAGGGAAAGGATTGTTATGTTTGTTCTGGTTTTCTAAATCTGAGATTTCTTTTATCAGTTTGTTAAGTTGCTGCTGCCTCTGCCTCTTAACCACTAGGCGTCCACGCTATAGCCGAAAGATGGCTGCAGCGCGGAGGCCAATTGCCAGGAGGCCGTTCCTGGACGCCCTCCTGTTTACTTCCGCAATGTGCGCTCCCTCCTCACACAGATACAGCATGTGAGGAAGGAGAGATGAATGGCTGCAAATCTGTGAGTATACACAAAAAAAATAAAAATAAAGTGCCATATAAGTGCCATCTGTCCCCACTGCCATCTGTCCCCACTGCCACCTGTCAGTGCCATCTGTCCCCAGTGCCATGTGTTCATAGTGCCACCTGGCAGTGCCATCTGTCCCCAGTGCCACCTGTCCATAGTCCCACCTGTCAATGGCATCTGTCCCCAGTGCCACCTGTTCATGTAGCGTAAATGCCACAGGGTCACCAATAGCTGTTAGGACTCCTTTGGTTTTTGAATCCGCGTTAGCGGTGAACACATAGGGGAAACTTTTGTGAGAGCACCTTGGTGAAGCTTGTTTGTTAAAATGTGTTTCTTGCACACATACAACGTCAGTATGGTGCAAAAATGCCTCTTACCACAGGAACTTTCGTTTCACGGGGTGATTAAGCCCTCTAGCATTAATGGATATTATATTAAGTGGCATGTATGAGAAGTAGGGTATCTGCTCGGAGAGTAGCAAAGGACACTTGTAGTATATTTGAAGCTTTTTGGTATAGTAAAATCATAGTAATGTGTAATAGTCAAGTTATCTTATAAGAGATTTGTTGCTGTACTTACAGATAGAGACATGGGTCAGATCAATCTGCATACAGTTGGTTGTTATCAGTAAGATCAGCTTGCAGCGATCCCTTTTATATTCTGTCTGGAGCTTGTAGGGTCTCTGGCATTGTCAGCATCCAGGTAGTATGAAAATCATATGGGTAACATAGAAGAGAACAAATAAAATAAAAATAACAACAACATATGTGGTGAGTTTCATTCACACCATAACTAACACAACATTTAACCACTTGCTTACAGGGCACTTAAACACCTTCCTGCCCAGACCAATTTTCAGCTTTTGGTGCTCTCACACTTTGAACGACAATTACTCAGTCATGCAACACTGTACCCAAATGAATTTTGTGTCCTTTTTTTCCCACAAATAGAGCTTTCTTTTGGTGGTATTTAATCACCTCTGGGGTTTTTTTTTCTGCGCTATAAAAGAAAAAAGACCAAAAATTTTGAAAAAAAACGCATTTTTCTTTGTTTCTGTGATAAAATTTTGCAAATTATAATTTTTTTTTCATAAATTTTGGCCACAATTTATACTGCTACATATCTTTGGTAAAAATAACCCAAATTAGTGGATATTATTTGGTCTTTGTGAAAGTTAGAGAGTCTCCAAGCTGTGGTGCGAATCGCACAAAATTGATCACACCTGATGTACTGGTGGCCTATCTCATTTCTTGCGACCCGAACAAGTCAGGAAAGTACAAATACCCCCCAAATGACCCCTTTTTTGAAAGTAGACATTCCAAGGTATTTACTAAGATGCATGGTGAGGTTTTTGATGTTGTCATCTTTTTCCCACAATTCTTTGCAAAATGAAGATTTTTTTTTTTTTTTTTTTTCCTCACAAAATTTTCAATGTAATAGGTTATTTCTCTCACGTGGCATGTGTATACCACAAATGACAACCCAAAATACGTTCTGCTACTCCTTCTGAGTATTACGATACCAAATGTGTGAGACTTTCACACAGCCTGGCCACATACAGAGGCCCAATATTGAAATAGCACCATCAGGCGTTATAGGAGCATAAATTACACATCTTATTTCTCAACCACCTATTACAGTTTTGAAGGCCCTGGAGCACCAGGACAATGGAAATGCCCACAAAGTGACCCCATTTTGGAAAGCTAACACCCCAACGTATAATCTATGAGGCATAATGAGTCGTTTGAATGGTTCATTTTTTTCCAGAAGTTTTGGGAAAATGTGGAAAAAAAATGAAAACGCATTTTTTTTACGCAAAGTTGTCCATTTATAAGATATTTCCAACACATAGCATGTACATAGCAAAAATGACACCCCAAAATACGTTCTACTACTCCTCCTGAGTATAACGATACCAAATGTGTGAGACTTTTACACAGCCTGGCCACATACAGAGGCCCAATATTGAAATAGCACCATCAGGCGTTCTAGGAGCATAAATTACACATTTCATTTCTCAACCACCTATTACAGTTTTGAAGGCCCTGGAGCACCAGGACAATGGAAATGCCCACAAAGTGACCCCATTTTGGAAAGCTAACACCCCAACGTATAATCTATGAGGCATAATGAGTCGTTTGAATGGTTCATTTTTTTCCAGAAGTTTTGGGAAAATGTGTAAAAAAAATGAAAACGCATTTTTTTTACGCAAAGTTGTCCATTTATAAGATATTTCCAACACATAGCATGTACATAGCAAAAATGACACCCCAAAATACGTTCTACTACTCCTCCTGAGTATAACGATACCAAATGTGTGAGACTTTTACACAGCCTGGCCACATACAGAGGCCCAATATTGAAATAGCACCATCAGGCGTTCTAGGAGCATAAATTACACATTTCATTTCTCAACCACCTATTACAGTTTTGAAGGCCCTGGAGCACCAGGACAAAGGAAATGCCCACAAAGTGACCCCATTTTGGAAAGCTAACACCCCAACGTATAATCTATGAGGCATAATGAGTCGTTTGAATGGTTCATTTTTTGTCCAGAAGTTTTGGGAAAATGTGGAAAAAAAATGAAAACGCATTTTTTTTACGCAAAGTTGTCCATTTATAAGATATTTCCAACACATAGCATATACATAGCAAAAATGACACACCAAAATACGTTCTACTACTCCTCCTGAGTATAACGATACCAAATGTGTGAGACTTTTACACAGCCTGGCCACATACAGAGGCCCAATATTGAAATAGCACCATCAGGCGTTCTAGGAGCATAAATTACACATCTTATTTCTCAACCACCTATTACAGTTTTGAAGGCCCTGGAGCACCAGGACAATGGAAATGGCCACAAAGTGACCCCATTTTGGAAAGCTAACACCCCAACGTATAATCTATGAGGCATAATGAGTCGTTTGATGGTTCATTTTTTTTCCAGAAGTTTTGGGAAAATGTGGAAAAAAAATGAAAACGCATTTTTTTTACGCAAAGTTGTCCATTTATAAGATATTTCCAACACATAGCATGTACATAGCAAAAATGACACCCCAAAATACGTTCTACTACTCCTCCTGAGTATAACGATACCAAATGTGTGAGACTTTTACACAGCCTGGCCACATACAGAGGCCCAATATTGAAATAGCACCATCAGGCGTTCTAGGAGCATAAATTACACATTTCATTTCTCAACCACCTATTACAGTTTTGAAGGCCCTGGAGCACCAGGACAAAGGAAATGCCCACAAAGTGACCCCATTTTGGAAAGCTAACACCCCAACGTATAATCTATGAGGCATAATGAGTCGTTTGAATGGTTCATTTTTTGTCCAGAAGTTTTGGGAAAATGTGGAAAAAAACTGAAAACGCATTTTTTTTACGCAAAGTTGTCCATTTATAAGATATTTCCAACACATAGCATACACATAGCAAAAATGACACACCAAAATACGTTCTACTACTCCTCCTGAGTATAACGATACCAAATGTGTGAGACTTTTACACAGCCTGGCCACATACAGAGGCCCAATATTGAAATAGCACCATCAGGCGTTCTAGGAGCATAAATTACACATTTCATTTCTCAACCACCTATTACAGTTTTGAAGGCCCTGGAGCACCAGGACAAAGGAAATGCCCACAAAGTGACCCCATTTTGGAAAGCTAACACCCCAACGTATAATCTATGAGGCATAATGAGTCGTTTGAATGGTTCATTTTTTGTCCAGAAGTTTTGGGAAAATGTGGAAAAAAAATGAAAACGCATTTTTTTTACGCAAAGTTGTCCATTTATAAGATATTTCCAACACATAGCATATACATAGCAAAAATGACACACCAAAATACGTTCTACTACTCCTCCTGAGTATAACGATACCAAATGTGTGAGACTTTTACACAGCCTGGCCACATACAGAGGCCCAATATTGAAATAGCACCATCAGGCGTTCTAGGAGCATAAATTACACATCTTATTTCTCAACCACCTATTACAGTTTTGAAGGCCCTGGAGCACCAGGACAATGGAAATGGCCACAAAGTGACCCCATTTTGGAAAGCTAACACCCCAACGTATAATCTATGAGGCATAATGAGTCGTTTGATGGTTCATTTTTTTTCCAGAAGTTTTGGGAAAATGTGGAAAAAAAATGAAAACGCATTTTTTTTACGCAAAGTTGTCCATTTATAAGATATTTCCAACACATAGCATGTACATAGCAAAAATGACACCCCAAAATACGTTCTACTACTCCTCCTGAGTATAACGATACCAAATGTGTGAGACTTTTACACAGCCTGGCCACATACAGAGGCCCAATATTGAAATAGCACCATCAGGCGTTCTAGGAGCATAAATTACACATTTCATTTCTCAACCACCTATTACAGTTTTGAAGGCCCTGGAGCACCAGGACAAAGGAAATGCCCACAAAGTGACCCCATTTTGGAAAGCTAACACCCCAACGTATAATCTATGAGGCATAATGAGTCGTTTGAATGGTTCATTTTTTGTCCAGAAGTTTTGGGAAAATGTGGAAAAAAACTGAAAACGCATTTTTTTTACGCAAAGTTGTCCATTTATAAGATATTTCCAACACATAGCATACACATAGCAAAAATGACACACCAAAATACGTTCTACTACTCCTCCTGAGTATAACGATACCAAATGTGTGAGACTTTTACACAGCCTGGCCACATACAGAGGCCCAATATTGAAATAGCACCATCAGGCGTTCTAGGAGCATAAATTACACATCTTATTTCTCAACCACCTATTACAGTTTTGAAGGCCCTGGAGCACCAGGACAATGGAAATGGCCACAAAGTGACCCCATTTTGGAAAGCTAACACCCCAACGTATAATCTATGAGGCATAATGAGTCGTTTGATGGTTCATTTTTTTTCCAGAAGTTTGGGGAAAATGTGGAAAAAAAATGAAAACGCATTTTTTTTACGCAAAGTTGTCCATTTATAAGATATTTCCAACACATAGCATATACATAGCAAAAATGACACCCCAAAATACATTCTTCTACTCCTCCTGAGTATAACGATACCAAATGTGTGAGACTTTTACACAGCCTGGCCACATACAGAGGCCCAATATTGAAATAGCACCATCAGGCGTTCTAGGAGCATAAATTACACATCTTATTTCTCAACCACCTATTACAGTTTTGAAGGCCCTGGAGCACCAGGACAATGGAAATGCCCACAAAGTGACCCCATTTTGGAAAGCTAACACCCCAACGTATAATCTATGAGGCATAATGAGTCGTTTGATGGTTCATTTTTTTTCCAGAAGTTTTGGGAAAATGTGGAAAAAAAATGAAAACGCATTTTTTTTACGCAAAGTTGTAAATTTATAAGATATTTCCAACACATAACATTTACATAGCAAAAATTACACCCCAAAATACGTTCTACTACTCCTCCTGAGTATAACGATACCAAATGTGTGAGACTTTTACACAGCTTGGCCACATACAGAGGCCCAACATGCAAGGAACACCATCAGGTGTTCCAGGGACACATAGCATGCACATACCAAGAATTACACCCCAAAATACATTCTGCCGAGAAAAGAGTAAACAAAAGATTACCTGTGGTTTTAGAAGCACAGTTGTCCACAGGATGTTAGCACTGGTCCAGGCAGCAGACAGGGACTTGGTCAGCAAAAGTGAACACAATTTTCCAGGCAACAGGCAGGTATACTGTCCATAGTCAATATTGGCAGCAGGCAGGGATACTGTCCATATACAGTCCAAGGTCAGTGCAGGCAGAGATCGTCAGCATTGCCAAAATATTGGTCCTGGTAGTAGGCAGGAACATGGTCCATCCATGTTGTGTGGTCAGTTCATGCGACAGGCAGAGGCATGATGGTATAGGTCCTACAGGCAGCAGGCAGAAGTAGGGCCTTGTTCAGGACAGAATGGGGATAGGGGTAGAGGCTTCTCCCACCCAAATCTCTTTGAAGCCTCCGAGTCTCCAGACCCTAGGAATGAGAAAACAAAGGAAATTGTCTTCTTCATCCAAAAAATCTATTCTGGAGCCCCTCACATATGTGAGACCCCTGTTATGAATCCCACTAGTCCACAGAGGGTACAAGATCAGTCCAAGAGGCAGGCAAAAGGCATGGTCAAACAGTCCAGGGTCAGTTCCAGATCAGGCAGAGGTATGTACAGAATCAGTAGGCAGAAGCATGGTCGAATAACAGTCCAGGGTCAGTTCCAGATCAGGCAGAGGCATAAACAGAATCAGTAGGCAGAAGCGTGGTCGAATAACAAGCCAGGGTCAGTTCCAGATCAGGCAGAGCTTTGTACAAAATCAGTAGGCAGAAGCGTGGTCGAATAACAAGCCAGGGTCAGTTACAGAGCAAGCAGAGGCATAAGGGGTTTGAAGGTAAATGGCAGGAAGTGAGGGTTAGGGTTACCATACTTCACTAATAATTCACTAAAGTATGGTAACGGCGGAAACAGTCACCTATGCAGAGGCCTGGTTGGGAAGGGCATTGGGCACAATGATAAGTGGTGTCTCTTCTCACTCCTCGTTTGCTGCACACCCGACATTTTTTCTGATGTCTTCGGCCTGTTGGTTTGGGAGGGATTTTGTCAGGAAAGTGGCGTTCAGAGAGTCTGCTAATTACATCGGATCAAATGTTTTGTGGCGGGCCGTTGGGGTATATAAGGGCAATGGTGATTTCCTCCTGGTAGCCAAGGAAGGGTATGGGTCTTTCTGTGGACTTACGATAAATGACATATGTGTTGTATATGGCCAAATTAAAGAAATAAATTGCAATTTTTTTATACCACTTGTATGTTCTTCTCAAGGCAAGATAGGGTTCGAGCATCTGGTCGTTCAAGTCGACACCCCCCATGAACATGTTGTACTCATGGATACAAGTGGGTTTTTGTATTGGGCCATCCCTCCTGGTGATCTCAACAAAAGTGTTGTTGTGGATCGAAGAAAGCATATAGACATCCCTTCTGTCCCTCCACTTCACAGCCAAAATTTCCTCGTTCCGTAAGCTCGCCGCTTCGCCTTTTCTTAGCCTTTTGTTGACGAGGCTTTGAGGAAAGCCCTTCCGGTTCGTTCATACGGTGCCGCATGCTGGAGTTTGCTTTCTATGGAGATTGCGGAACAGGGGTAAACTTGTATAAAAATTGTCCACATAGAGATGGTAGCCTTTCTCCAGGAGTGGGTTTATGAGTTCCCAAACAACTTTTCCACTCGATCCGATGTATTCGGGGCAATTAGGGGGATGTAGCTGGGTGTCCTTCCCTTCGTATACCATGAAGGAATATGTATACGCTGTGGCTCGGTCACACAACTTATACATCTTCACTCCATAGCGGGCCCTTTTGGAGGGAATAAATTGCTTTAGCCCCAGCCTGCCAGAAAATTTTATCAGGGACTCATCCACACATATGTGTTGGTCTGGGGTAAACAACTGGGGGAAAATCTGAGAAAAATAATTTATTAGTGGCCGAATTTTGTAAAGTTTATCAAAATTTGGGTCATTCCGGGGAAGGCACTGGGTATTGTCGTTAAAGTGTAGGAATCTCATTATCGTTAGATATCTGGTCCGGGACATTATTGAGGAAAAGATGGGCATGTGATAGATGGGGAGGGTTGACCAATATGCACGTATTTCATTTTTATTGTTTAGTCCCATACAAAATGTGAGGCCCAAAAAATTTTTAAACTCCTCCACTGTTAGGGCTCTCCACTCGTAGGGACGGGCATAAGAGGACGTTGGGTTACTTTGAATAAATTGTTGGGCATATAGGTTGCACTGGACCACAATGGATTCAAGCAAGTCCTCTGTAAAAATTAGGTGGAAAAAGTCCATCAGGGAAAAATTTTGTGTGTCCACCTGGACTCCTGGGTTGGCAGTGAAAGGGGGAACGTTGGCTTCTCCTGAGTTAGGAGGAAGCCACAAGGGGTTCTGGAGGGAATAGGGAAGGCTGACATGGGACCTAACCCTTTGGGGCCGAGTTGACACCCCACTGGTACGTGGCCTTTGCCGAGGTACTGTGGTGCCGGTGGATGGCACTGGGTTGCCGGTGGATGGCTCTGCGGTGCTGGTGGATGGTACCGCCTCCTCACCAGTGCGCCTTCGTCTGACGGGCGGACTATCATCTTCCTCCTCTGAGGCTGTCATGGTACCACTGCTGAGGACAGGCTCGTAGTCCACGTCAGAGTCACAATCTGAATATGAGGAGGAATCCGAAGCGGAAACCTCCCCGTTGCTCTCGTCGGCTGCAAGGATATCATATGCCTCCTCAGCTGAATACAATCTTTGTGACATTTTTAATGATCACAAATGGCACTGACAGGCGACGCTGATGTGGCAGGTGACACTGACAGCACTGATCACAGGTGACACTGACGACACGTGGCACTGACAACACGTGGCACTGGAGGCAGATGGCACTGGAGGCAGATGGGGCTGACAGATGGGGCTGACAGATGGGGCTGACAGATGTGGCTGACAGATGTGGCTGACAGATGTGGCTGACAGATGTGGCTGGCAGATGTGGCTGGCAGATGTGGCTGGCAGATGTGACTGGCTGACAGATGTGGCTGGCAGATGTGGCTGGCAGATGTCACTGGGGCTGGCACTGGCAGATGGCACTGGCTATTTGCTCTGGCAAATGGGGCTGGCAGATGGCACTGCGGCTGGCAGATGGCACTGGCGCTGGCACTGGCACTGGCAGGTGGCACTGGCACTGGCGGCACTGGCGCTGACGGCACTGGGGCTGACGGCACTGGGGCTGACGGCACTGGCGCTGACGGCACTGGGGCTGACGGCACTGGGGCTGACGGATGGCACTGGCACTGGCAGGTGGCACTGGCACTGGCGGCACTGGCGCTGGCGGCAGTGGGGCTGACGGCAGTGGGGCTGACGGCACTGGGGCTGACGGCACTGGCAAGTGGCACTGGCGCTGGCAGGTGGCACTGGCGCTGGCACTGGCGGCACTGGCACTGGCGGCACTGGCACTGGTGGCACTGGCGCTGGCGGCACTGGGGCTGACGGCACTGAGGCTGACGGCACTGAGGCTGACGGCACTGAGGCTGACGGCACTGGGGCTGACGGCACTGGGGCTGGCAGGTGGCACGTGGCACTGGCAGGTGGTAGGTGGCACTGGCGCTGGCACTGGTGCTGGCACTGGCGGCACTGCTGACAGATGGCACTGGGCTGACAGATGGCACTGGGCTGACAGATGGCACTAGGCTGACAGATGGCACTGGGCTGACAGATGGCACTGGGCTGACAGATGGCACTGGGCTGACAGTTGGCACTGGCACTGGGGCTGACAGATGTTAGTCACAGTAGTTCACAGTAGTTCACAGTAGTTCAACACTCACAGATCCGCTCTCTCTCCTCACACGCTGTCTCTGTGTGATGAGAGAGAGACACGGCAATGGGAGATGATCTCATTTGTTTACATTTGAGATCATCTCCTATTGGCAGCTGTGATCGCTCTGTGAACGGCCGCTTTGATTGGCCGTTCACGGCGATCTGTATTCGCCTGTCTCCCGGAGACACGGCGGATACAAAACTTCCGCGATGCGCGCCCCCGGCGGCGCGCATTGCGGAAGTAAACACAAAGCCGTCCAGGGACGACCGCCCGAACGAACCCGCCTGCCCCACGGCCGTCATTCGGCTATAGGGCGGGCGGGAGGAGGTTAAGGAGGGTATAAACCTCCCATGGGCAGCATTGTGCTGCGATATGCAATCGGGGGGTAAGTTTGATCATAAGAATGCAAGTATCATTTCCTTAGGGACAAAAGTAGAAAAGACCCATACAGCCTCTCTTTAATTATGGCATTCTTGGCGGTGACCTGTTTATACTCCTGCTCCAGTCTGTGTGGGGTGCTAGTAGTCATCTTTTCACCATCAGCATCTGGTAGGATGCCCCATTCTCTGAGGAGGTCAATGTCCTTTTCCAGGGATGTCACTGTAAAGGAATGGTTGTCTTTTGTAATGGAGAGTTTGGTTGGACAACCCCAGCGATAAACAATTTTATGATTGCGCAGAAATGTCATCACCGTATTTAGACTTTTCCTTTTTGTAATGTGTATTGCGTCAGGTCAGTGGAAAGTTGTAATTGCTGGTATTGCGTTGAGATTTGCTCCTGTTTTCTCATTGTTGCCGAGAGCTGCTCTTTGACATGAAAAAAGTGCAGCTGAGGCAGCACGTCTCTAGGCGCTTGTTCTGATATATGGGACGGCTTAGGTAAACGGTGGATCCTGTCGATTGTGACATCTAAGTCTGTAAGACTTGGTACAAGCGTTTTAAACATGATAGCGGCATAAAGGCATAGGTCAGATTGTTGCACTGATTCAGGGATCCCCCTGATTTTCAGGTTATTCCTTCTAGACCTGTCTTCCATGTCCGCTAGTTTTGCTTTGAGTCAATCAATGTCAGCATCGTGGGCATCGACTAAATCATTTATGGTGGTGGCGTTGCCTTCCCTCTTTGTCTCAATATGGTCCACTCTGTTCCCTATCTCCTGCATATCACTGTTAAAACGATGCAAACATGTGGCCATATCAGATTTCAATGTGCTCCATAGTGAAAGAAGCATATCTTGAAGTACAGTCTCTAGCACAGGCTGGTTCTGCGTGGGGAAAGTTTCAACTGATTCTGGTAAATCCCTCATGTCCTCCCCAGAATCTGAGACCGGGCTCATCGCCGGGCTCAATCCGCCATCATCTAGCCTAGGTTTCGTTTTGGCCGGACTGAGGGAGGATGGGGCAGGGGGAGAGTGTGACTTCTCACTTCTCACTTCATCATTGGGGAGCGATTACCTTTTTTTGATGATTTTTTCTTTGACGAGGCTTTCTGGGGCGGGTAGGCCTCGGTGCCATCTTGTCCGTCTTCCCTGCTGTTCAGTGGGTAAAAGTCCATCAAGCTCTGGGGTTTGCGGTGCATCTGCCACTTCTCAGACATAGTCGCGAGATGTGCAGGCTCTCTCCACTGTTGAATCAGGATGAAAAGCCGTCTGGGTAGGTTGCTTGTTGCCGTTAGAGTCCCCGTTAGCTTGGAGCTCAGGGCTCACACATCCATTCTGCTCCTGCGCTAGGCCACCATTTCCTTTCATTTTTAATTGTCTGAAAATCCATTAAAGATAATGTTTAGGTTATACATTGTTGTATTCACTCCCCTCTTACAGCAGAGACCCTGTCCCTCAGACTGGCCTGGCAGCGCTGACCTCCTCTCAGGTGCAACGTTCAGGGATCAGTCAGTCGGCTCCAGCTCAGTGACTCTGGTCTTATCCAGTAGTCTCCTCTCCACAGTCCACACATGTCTGACTTCTCCCATGACCCCCATCCCGGCAGGACTCCCTCTCTTGACTCCTCTCCAGACTCCCTCTGAGACTGCAGACATGATATAAGACAAGAGATGGTTAGAGGTTGCGGACATGATACAAGAGATGGTCAGAGAATGCGGACATGTACCACCCCTCTGTCACATGCACCCGCCCAATCACATGTACCCCCAGTCACATGTACCAGATCCCTTGTCACATTCACATCCCCCCAAGCCCATGTACCTCACACATAGCAAGGCTCTGTCCCCTCAGAGCTCAGTCAGTGGCAGTGCATCCTCAGCTCAGCAGTCAGTCGGCTTCACACAGACAGGCATTTAGTACTGGAATTGGCCCGCCTCCAACATGGAAGCCCCACCCTGGATCCGCCTCCACCACAGCTGCAGACAGACAGGCTTATGCTACTGGATTTGGCTCCGCCTCCACCACGGAAGCTCCGCCCTGGAAAGAGGGTGGACTCGGCGATCCTGTGCTGAGGTGCTAGCTGAGCTGAAAGGACAGACAGGATTTGCTGGCGGACGGAGCGGGGCAGTTGACAGTCTCTGTGTGTGCGTGTGTCTGCCAGTGTTCTGACAAGAAGGACACGGTAGGCCAGTCGGTCCTTCTTAGAAGAGCAGTAGGACACTGCCCTGGCGGGCGCCGGTCTCCCCATCCTGTTGGTACGCCCCTGTTCAAAAGATTGTAATAGATGGCTTATTGGACTTATGCCTTTTGTAGAAAACATGTTTGAGCCCTATGTCTCAATGCATATAAGTTCTAAGTGAAAAGTCAGCTTTACTTTGCATGAGTGTAGACTACAACATCTGCAAAACTTACAAAACTGAACATGTTTTATTTTTTTTTACAGACACTGAATGCAAACTTCTGGAAAGACCTCTTTAGTTTGTATGCCAGGCAGTAAATGATTCCTGCTGTTGCATTCCTATTTCATTTTAGATTATGTAGCATGCAACTCTAAGATCTGTAGTGGAAGAAGTCAAATCTTGAAGGTGCACATTCAAACACATAGGAGCTGCCACTCAGTAATCACACCTGAAAAAATATTAATTTGTCCTGTATAAAAAAATAATAGGTCATAAATGCTTTTTTTAGAGTTCTAATTGCTTAGTGTTAAGACCATTTGGAAGTGACAGCTCTTCTTTAAGCAAAACATTCGAAACACCAAATACTCAATAGTTTGTTTGGAAATTGGGGATAAATTACTGGTAATTGCCAGTATGCATATGTTACCATGACAGAAATAATAACATACTTTTCTTTAAAGAGCATCTTTCAACTCCCATTCCATCCTTGGAGTCATTTGTTACCTGGCAATCAACCATGTCCTTCATTACCCAGTATATTATTATGCTGATTGCATTTTTCTGAAGTGTTTGTTTGCTACAGAGGAGAGATGATAAATTTAACAGTAATGGCAATGATTGTGAATAAATGAAATAGCGGGCCACATATTTATGGGAAAATTCTTTAATTGCCATGTTTTATATAGACATTTAAAAATGCAGATGAAGATTAAAGTCCTGGAATGGCTTTTGAACACATGAATCAACACCTAAAATAGTCTCCGAGTCTATGACGATCCTTCAAACTAGACTTAAAATGACCTTTATAATAAAAATATATATTTTTTACAAATCTGTATGTTCATGTTTCCATAGCAGTGCAAATCTTCAGATATTTAGCATTGCATATGTACTTGTTTTGAAGGTAAACATATCTATTGTTCTGTCACTAGCCATTTAGAGAGAAAAGAAAATTACCAAAGTCAACTTGTAACACACTTTAATGGGATCTCTGGACAGGAAGTCATCTGTATAAAGAAAAATGCCTGTGCCAGAAGTTAATCACAATTATCTCCATGACTAAAAAGAAGCCATAACTTTTCTTTACCTAACCAACTTCTATGTAAACAGATTATATGTGTATTTATTTGTCCTTTTGATGAAATTTAGATTTATTTTCTTCCTTTTGTTGAAATGTAGATTGATTTTCTATATAACCCTTTAAGAGTTTTTATGATCGGAGCTCAATGTGACCAGCTCTGATCTTACAGCTGCATGCCCAAATGCATATAAAATAATTTAACATTGATCTATTCTCTCTCCATGCCAGCCTTTCTCAACCTTTTCAACACAGAGAAATCTTTGAAAAAAGTTACTATATCTACAGCTCATAATACATTAGGGTGATGGTCACTGGGAAGAATGCTCCTTACACTTGTGGTCATTGGGAAGAATTACCCTACAGAAAGCTAAAAAGATCATTGGTATCAGTGGCAACTTATCTGAGAAACGGAAATTGCTTATTGCTCAAGGAACCCCTAGCAATCTCTGATGGAGCCCTGGTTGAGAAACCCTGTTCTATGGTGTGCCCATCTGTGAGGATGAATTTACTACTATCCCTACCTCTCTTCTTACAGACCACTCTACCTTTAGAGCTCCTAGGCTTTCTTTTAACCACTTAAGCCCCAGACCATTTTGCTGGCCAAAGACCAGAGCATATTTTGCGATTCGGCACTGTGTTGCTTTAACTGACAATTGCATGGTCGTGCGACGTAGCTCCCAAACAAAATTAATGTCCCTTTTTTTCCCCACAAATAGAACTTTCTTTTGGTGGTATTTGATCACCTCTGTGGTTTTTATTTTTTGTGCTATAAACAAAAAAAGAGCCATAATTTTGAAAAAAATGTTATAAAAAAAATTAAAAATTAATTTTTTACATTTTGCTATAATAAATATCCCCCAAAAATATATAAAAAAAACATGTTTTTCCTCAGTTTAGGCCCATACATATTCTTGTACATATTTGTGGTAGAAAAAAAAACGCAATAAGCGTTTATTGATTGGTTTTCGCAAAAGTTATAGCGTTTACAAAATAGGGGATAGATTTATGACATTTTTATTAAACATTTTTTTTTACTAATAATGGTGATGGTGGCGATCAGTGATTTTTATTGTGACTGCGACATTATGGCGGACACATCGGACATTTTTGCCAAATTTTTGAGACCATTGTCATTTATACAGCAATCAGTGCTATACAAATGCACTGATTCATGTCTAAATGACACTGGCAGTGAAGGGGTTAACCACTAGGGGGCAGTGTAGGAGTTAAATATGTCCTGGGGAGTGATTCTAACTGTGGGTGGCATGGCTACATGTGACACGTTACTGATCTCTGCCCCCGATCACAGGGAGCAGAGATCAGTGACACTGTCACAAGGCAGAACGGGGAGATGCTTGTTTACATTAGCATCTCCCCATTATTCCTCTCCGTGAGACGATCGTGGGTATCCCCATGGCGATCAAGTCAGCGGGACCCATGACCCGACTCATGGAGCTTGCCGCCTCTTAAAGGGCAATGTACAGGTATGTTGGTTTGCTGTACAAGCCCTTTTGCCGATGTATATCAGTGTGAGGTGGTTGGCAAGTGGTTAAACTCTCTCCTCCATCAATTTACTGTCAATCATTCCCTCAACACTCATACTGTTCATTCATCCTCTTTTTGTCTTTCCACCCATGTGCCTACCATTCACTAACCAGCTTGAACTTGCCCTAAATTTACCCATTTGATGAAGAGTTCTGTTTTTTTTTTTTTTTTACAGTTTTCACCCCCATCCATGTACCAGAATTTTTCATTAGGCCAAAAATTGAAAGTGATTTTAGCCTTCCCATTGAGGATGCACACAATAACATCTTGTTATACAATAGTCATTCTTTGTAGAGATTACAAATCATCTAGGAAATACCAAGAATAAAAAAAGTTTAATTCCCCCAAAACTTTTATTTTTGGACTGAATGAAGATACATTTATTGTGTTATGTCTTTTTTTAAAATGCATTCATCATTGTTTTTAGAGAATTTGTGCATTGCCCATGCACAGATCCAGAGCATTGGAGAAAATCACATTTTTAGTTTAGGCATTTCACAGGTTAGCTGGTTGAATACACCCTTGTTGGTAAAAATTCAACGTATATACACAGCAAACTGAGCATGTATCCATGCACATTGTGGGCCCATGCCATGAGTATATAATTAACTTGTTCATGCACAATAAATGCGCTGGCGTATATACATATCTCTTAATAAATCAGGCCATCATGTATGATCCACTTTAACTGTCTCTCTGAGTTATTTTTTCAGTAAGTCCCCAACTCCATTCTACTGTCTTCAGTATGAATGGTGTAAAACTTTCAGCCAAAAACAATATACAAATTAATAGTCAATTACAAAAAAATTACAGATTTTGCTGTGCATTATTAGCCAAATGTTGCCATGATCATATTCGGTTAATGACATCACCCAGGATCAATGAGGCTGTTGTTTACATTATAGCTGCACCAGATGAGATTTACTAAAACTGGAGCATGAAAAATCTGGTGCACCTCTTCCTAGAAACCAATCAGCTTCCAGGTTTTATTGTCAAAGCGTAATTGAAAAAGTTGACATTAGAAGCTGATTTACTTTCACGCACAGCTGCACCAGATTCTAAGTGCTCCAGTTTTAGTAAATCTCCTCCATTGCGTTATTTGGTGACAGTAGTGAACCGAGGAAGCATCATCATGCGGCAAGTCATCCTGGCAGCAGGAAAACATTGCAAAGATGTTAAATCTTTGTAATAATAGGTAAGGGGTACTAATGTACTCCTGTACTCATTAACCGGGGGGGGGGGGGGGGCAGATAGAACACCACATCCTTTTAGAGATCAGATGCGTGAAAGAGTCCTTCAACATCAGGACAAGGCGCATTGAAGGGGGGGGCTTTGCCATCACCCCTTGCAAGGTATCCCCCCCATGTTGATAGGTATGTTGCATGGTATAGGACAAAAGGAATGAGGGGGAGCAAACATTCACTCTCCTCCTGGCCACTCAGGCTGCAAGTCTGGGTAGGGGTATAGGTAAATTTTTAAATAGAACATTTTCTTAAAGAAAAAATACAGAATATAGTAAATTATGTCACCCAGGATTCCCGGTGGTCTGTTTACATTCTATCAGCCAGGGATCTGTCAATTAACAATGGTATTGCAGTGGTAAAACATTGTCAAGTGGTGGAAAAACATAATTGTGTAGAAGGGAAACATTATTGGCTGTATGCCTAAATTAGGGTCTGTTTGGAATGACATCATAACTTCAAGTGTTCCTTTAGGCATTCCCCCAAGCATATTATTTAAAGGATTTGTGTATTTTCTTTTTTTTTTTTTCAGTCTCTTTATTCATTTTCTGTATATAGTATAAAATTCAAAAAAGTCAAGACACACTTCTCGACACGACATTGTGTATTACAAAAATAAGTTTTGATATTTGTGTGCCTTAACTGGGGTTATGTACCAACGTGTTAAGGTTTTATAACTCATTTCTATCGTGTTGCTGTCTATTGACGTGATGTGTGCCATTCTCAATATTTTCCCTATCTCTAGATCATTCACTCGTGTTCCCAATTATTCTTCCCGCTTTCTGATATATGGCTGCCTTTCCAACCCCTTCATACCCATCAGAATTTCTTCTAGTGGCAGAGCATAACTGCTCAAATGGAAGTAGATTCTATGTGGACCGTATTGGTTGGGGAAATGTCCAATGAAGTGTTTTGGCTGGGAATACCGCCATGTGACTATCACCAACAAGTCTTTTTTACATTTTACCTAATAAAGCGTGCATATTCTACCTTTCACTATTACATCTTTTAATTGTGCATTATCTTTCTTAATCCATTTTCCAAACAGACTCCCTATGCCAGGTAGAAAATAGTCAGTATCTTTTAGTGGTATAAGTGGTGAATTGTGACCCCATTTTTCCTTTTTATGTGTCCAATCCCATATCTCTAGTGCTTTCCGTGTTATCTTATGTGAATTCGCATTGATTTTCCTCCAATGTGCAGGTATCCATATTATTTTCCCAAGTGGAACTTTACTGATTATACTTTCTATTTCCACCCATCTTTTGGTTTGTTTTTTTTAGCCCAATCTATCACCCATGAGAGGAGTATAGGGTTATAATAATTCTTGAGGTCTGGTACCCCCAGGCCCCCCTGTCCCTTGTCTCTGGTCAGGACTGACAAACTAACTCACGCCTTCTTTTTCTGTCAGATAAACCTCAGTAGTTGGGTTTTAAGTGTTTTAAAATATACCTGTGGGAGATGGATTGGTAACATTTGCAACTTGTACATAATCTTCATTGGATACTCATTTTAAAGATGTTAATTCTTCCTAATCGCGACATGTGTCTTGATTGCGATTTTGTTTCGTTCTAGTTTAATCTCATTCAGTAATGGTATAAAATTTGAATGGTAAAGCGTCTCCGAGGATGTTGTTATCTTTTCTCCCAAATATTTCAACTCTCTTTCCTGCCAGATAAATGGGAATTCCACTTGATACATCTGCTCCTCCTGTTTTGGCACATTAATGTTTAGGATCTCGGATTTGGCTGGGTTCATTTTAAAATGAGATATTTCTCTGTATACTTTTAGAAATTTCATCAAGTTGGGAATAATTCTGGGGTTAGTTATGAAAAACAAAATATTGTCGGCATAGGCCGCAAGTTTATGTTCCTCTTCTCCTATTCATCCCCCTGATGGTTACATTCTATTGAATCCCCTCTAATAGTGGTTTTAATGACAGCACAAACAGGGAGGACAGGGGACAGCCCTGTCTAGTGCCATTTGCATCTCATTTGCATCTCAAACAGTTCTGAAACCGACCCATATATCTTCACCCTCACTGTGGGCTGGTTGTATAACACTTTAATCCAGTGTATCATTCTGGGGCCTACCCCCATCACCTCTAAGGTTTCTTGCATAAAACCCCAATCTACCCTATCGAACGCTTTTTCAGTGTCGATTGATAATAGCAGACCGGGGGACTTTCTTTTATTTTCTGTACCACCAGAAGCGTTCTAATTCCATTATTGCTACTTTCTCTTCCTGGTATGAACCCCACCTGGTCCACATGTACGAAATCATTCATTACCGTTTTCATCCTTCCTATCAGTATCTTCTCAAATAACTTTGTGTCTGCATTCAAGAGTTATATAGGTCTATAGCTAGGACACAGTGAAGCATCTTTCCCTTTCTTTGGTATTATAGTATTATATAATTGCTGCTTCTAGGGCCTCCTTATACATTTCCCATTTAGTTCCTATCCCATTCATAAACATGCACAGTTTGGGGATTAAAATGTCTTTAAACCTTATATAATAAAGTAACGTCAGCCCGTCTTCTTTGTACTCGCTCCATTTCCAGTACATCCTTCCTGAGGACTGGTGCCCAGAACTGGACAGCATACTCCAGAGTCTTGTAGAGTGGGAGAATTATTGTTTTATCTATGGAGGTGATCCCCTTCTGAATGCATGCCAATACTCTGTTTGCTTTGTTAGCAGCAATACCCAATAAAGATTTAGCCTCCTGATCACCCAGCAGGTGACATCAGTTAGGTTTTAGCATCAGTCAGGGTCTGCGTCACCCCAGGCAGCACCAGATTAGTGCCAGTAGCACTTATACCCACGCACGCGTCATACACCTCCCTTAGTAGTATAGTGTCTGAACGGATCAATATCTGATATGATCAGAACTATTTTAGTGTCCCCAGCAGCTTAGGGTTCCCAAAAATGCGGCATTAGTGGGATCAGCCCAAATACCTGCTAGCATCTGTGTTTAGCCCCCCTGCCCAGCCTAGCCCATCCAAGTGCAGTATCAATCGATCACTGTCACACATAACTGCAGCATTCGCAGAGTCAGGCCTGATCCCTGCGAATGCTAACTTTTTTTTTGGTAGCATTTGAATCAGCCACTGATATTTAGGTGCTTTTTTTCCTGTGAGTCTAACTAGTGTACCAGTAAATTTAGAAACCAAAATGTAAAATCGAAGGTACAGTAGTGAAGAGGCCTACACATATCTGAGCATGACAGATAGTGAAGAGGAAGTCACTCATCTGTCAGATTTAGGATCAGAATACGAACCTGTAGGCAGCAGCGGCACCCTGACAGAGTTCTGGTCCTTGCCAAGGTCAGGCATACTCCGTTCATCTTCTGTCATTGAGGTGCAAGAACTGCAGGGCTCCCATATGGAGCAGATAGCCGGTACTAGTGTCATTCTTCCTTCTGGTGAACTGGCAAGCACCAGCAGCCTAGTACATCCTGGTCGTACATCCAGCACTGCAGTATCACATGGTGACGTGGTGAGTCCCATAAGTGCAGTTCAAGATGGCGAGTTCCATAAGTGCAGTTCAAGCTGATGAGGTGGTTAGCACGAGTAGAGTCCCACAGCCACCAAGAAGACAAAGATAGACCCCTCAAGCCCATAGTGCCCTTCTTGCTGCATTTGCCAATCCCAGTTGGGAGCCCTCCACTTCTGCAGCACCCATACTTCCCCCATTCACTGGCAAACCCGGAATTCAGGTGGAAACAGTTGATTTTACTTAACTTGATTTTAATTCGCTGTTTTTCACGGAAGATCTCTATAGATCTATTGTGGAGCAAAGCAATTTATATGGTAGTCAATTTATCGCCGCTAATCCCCAGCTGACTCTTGCCAAAGATTGTAAACCTATTACGGTTTCCGAATTTAAGACCTTCCTGGGCCTATCCCTCCTCATGGGCATAACTAAAATGAGTGAGTTGCGATCATATTGGTCCACTGACCCAATTCACCATATGCTCGTATTCTCTGCCTCCATGACTAGGACATGATACGAGCAGATCTTATGGTTCATGCACTTCAATGATAATGAACTCTGTCGTCCTCAGATTGACTCTCGATTTGACCGGCTGTACAAAATTCGGCCCCTCGTAAACCAGTTCAACCAACAGCTTGCAGCCTTATTTACTCCCCATCAAGTTGTCTGCATTGATGAGTCCCTGATTAAGTTTTCTCGACGCTTGTCATTCAAACAGTATCTTCCCAGCAAGCGTGCCAGATATGAGGTCAAGATGTGTAAGCTCTGGGACAGGGCCACAGGCTATACATATAGTTTTATGGTGTACGAGGGAAGAGATAGTTATGTAGAGCCAGAGCACTGCCCAGACTACATAGAGAGCGTGGTAAGATTGTGTGGGTCTTGGTGTCACCCTTATTTGGAAAGGGGTACCACATATATGTGGACAATTATTACACAAGCATGCCACTTTTTAGTCACTTGTTTGATCACGGAATTGTCGCATGTGGCACCGTGCGATCTAATCACCGTGACTTACCCCAGCAGCTTATAGATTCCCATATTAGGCTGGGGGAGAGAGCCTGCTTGAAGTGTAATAATTTGCTTGCTGTGAAGTGGAGGGATAATAAAAAATAAGTTTTTGTTCTGCCCTTCCTTCACACAGACACGACGGTTCAAATTCCTACAGCGACTGGTGTTGTGGAGAAAGTTCTCTGTGTCCACGAATATAACCTTAATATGGGAGGTGTGAACCTCAACGAACAGTTGTTGGCACCATACCTAATTGACCGTAAGGCTAGACGCTGGTACAAAAAAGTGTATGTATACTTATTTGAATTGGCACTGCTGAATGTTTATTTACTATACAAAGCTTCAGGATAAACTGTATCCTTCCTTAAATTCCAGGAAGAGATCATCACACCCCTTCTGTTTCCAGACAGTGCTGTGGTCCAACTTACCAATCCAAATGTAGTGAGCCAGCTGCATGAGAGGCATTTTCTGCATTTCCTCTCTGGTACCCCTACCCAAAGAAACCCCCAAAGAAGATGTTGTGTCTGTAGAAAGCATGGATATAGGCATGACATTCGCTTTTATTGTCCCTCCTGTCCTGACCAACCTGGTCTTTGCATTAATGACTGTTTTGAACACTACCACACACTAGTGGAGTATTAGCGTAGGGCACAGCATTGCACAGTCCTAGGCATACTAACACAGGGTCTAGAAAGATGAGATGGCCATCACATTTTGAGAGACCTTAATCTGGAACGTTTACAGTTTATATAAAAGTGCAAAAAAAAAATTTAAAACACAAAAAAAAATTGTTGTGGTTTTATTTTTCTTCTCCCTATTGTTCTCTCTCCTACGTTAGCTCTTTATTGTCTGCTCTATTGTTCTCTCTCTTTTGTTACTGTATTTTAGAACTGTAATGTTTTACTGTTTTATTATATTTAATTTGCAGGTATGGTACGTCTAAAGCGCCATACACACTTTTCTGCTGATTTTTTCCTTCAGATTTACCAAAACCATATAATATGAGGTCAAATCTTAGGAGTTTCAATTTGTATGCAATTAGGCAGGCCCTTGCACTACATGGTTTTGCTAAATCTTAAGACAAAAATCAGCAGAAAATCTGATAGTGTGTATGGGGATTTACTGTTATACTGTTATTGTTAACCATCATTTGCTTAAAAATGCTGAAGCATGCAGGGCAGGGATGGAGGAGCAATTTGCTCGTAACATTAGGGGCAGATTGTCCCCATGCTTCCGCATATATTTTTTAGGCACAGATTGCATAAAAAAATATATATATTTTTTTTTTTGTTCCACAAATTTTTTATTGGTATTGAACAAAGCGGAAAAAAAAATTACAATTTATAAAAATACAATTTCAGTAACACTTATACAAAATATATCAGATATTTATAAAATTTTTAGGAAAGCTCATTAATCTAGCAGTGAGCAGATAAGTGCAGCATATCAAAATGCAAGGTAAGATATCTATTTTGTAATTGACTCAAAGTTTACAAGCGAAACAGATATAACAATTTTGTTTTTTTTCTTTAACAAGGTTACTCATAAAAAGGCAGGGGGGGGGGGGGGGTGAGAGGGAAAAAAGAAAAAAAAAAAAGGGGGAGGATAAGAGGACAAGGGATATTTGGTGTTTAGCGGGCCAGTTTTGTTATTCTTTCTTTTTACCTTTCATTCTTTCCTGATTCCTGTCTATGTGAACGTACACAACATAGCTGAATGATACAGATTTTTTCTTTTTTTTTTTTCTTTCTCTTTCCTTTCCTTGGTGATTACAGTATGGATGTTTTGTATTCCTGAGTACCTTTATATTCTATCCATTTAAGCCAAGTTGAGGTAAAGTTTGTCATTCATTTGTCATTCATTTGTCAAAAAAAGAGTGGTTCGGAAGAATCAATTCTATAGAATCCATTGAGGAACTCATAAGTATCTCACAGGAGAGAATGACAAAATATTTTATTTTGACTACATTTTATTGTATTTGCTTTGTGGGTATGGTAAGTCTTACTGTAATGTTACTTTGTTTTATTGTTAACCCTCATTTGCTTAGCAGGTGCACCATTCATTTGCAGCACTGATTCATTTATCTTGACAGCAACAGCGTTTGCTCTCACGATACGTAAATCAGTGACTCCAATGATGTGGGAGGTGATTTCACCACCATAGTTAAAAGAAAATGGTGCATGTATGCTCATCATTAGAAGTGGGTGAATGAAGGGTGGTATTCTAATGGTGGGCACACCCACCGATCAATCTCTTTTTTTCATGCAGCCCACAGGCTGCATTAAAAAAAGAACATTACAATATATGGACTTGAGTGGTTATACCAGAATGATCATCTTGGTATCATTCTTTTCAGCCAGCAGTCGGCTTTCATGTAAAAGCAATCCTAGTGGATAATTAACCTCTAGACTGCTTTTACGAACAGTGGGAGGGAACATCCCCCCACCGTCTTACATGGTTTTATCAGGCTCTCCTATCCCAACAGGGAACCCGAGAATGCAGTCGGTGGTTTCACCAGCTGACCATAGAGCTGATTGGAGACCAGAATGGCTCCAATCATCTCTATGGCCTAAGAAACCAGAAAAGCTACAAGCATTTCATGACTTCGTTTTCGCCTGATATAAACAGCGCCATTGGGAAATTGGGAAAGCATTTAATCACACCAATCTTGGTGTGGTCAGATGCTTTGAGGGCAGAGGAGAGATTTAGGGTCTAATAGACCCCATTTTTTTCAAAAAAGAGTACCGATCACTACCCATTGCTATCATAGGGGATATTTACATTCCCTGAGATAACAATGAAAAGGAAAAAAATAAAAAAATGAAAGGAACAGTTTAAAAATAAGATATTTTCTTGTAACATATTTTATTAACATGCAATACAACAGTTACACTGTACAGATCACTTGTTGAAGTGCAGGATTACAAATCGTTTTGTGATAATGTAACAAATACTTTACATTCATAATGGGCGTCAAAACCCGAACAGTAAAACAGAGTGGTCACAGAAGAATATATTATAAAAAAATGCACAACAAATGTATGGTAAGGAAGGTTATGGGTAAGAGGATACTTAGGAACGAGGAACGGAGCCTTCCTGAGTTTGAGGGCCGATCCCGAGTAGGGATCATGGTACTGCGTAGTGGAAGATTTTCAGTGGGGGGGGTATAAAGAGGAAAGGGGAAGAAAAGAAAGAAGCAGGAAGGATGGAGTGGGGGTAGTGGAGAGGGGGAAGGAGAGTGGACAGGGGGGGGGGAGGCTGGCCGGCCTGCCCGGGCACGGGGGTCCATGAAGAACAAAGTTTCGTACAATGTTGAACAGGCTATTTCAGCAGTCCAATGTGTCTAAGTCAACATCAAGAGGCAAAAAGTGATCAGCCCATGGTTGCCAGATTTTATTGTGTCTGGGGAGGCGGTCAAGGAGCTTGGCCTCAATCCTGCAGTGAATCATGGCCTGTGTTACCCTATTCCTAAATGCGGGCAAGGGTAAAGTGGTGGTCTTCCAGGCGTGTGCTATGGTTTGTTTCGCTGCGGTGGTGAGTTGGAGGAATAGCTTTAGCTGATTACGGGTGCAGCATTCGGGAGATTTGTTAAGTATAGCAAAGATAGGGTCTGGTTGTAATGCAAATTTAAATAGAGTAGGTGCCATTTGGAACACCGCCTCCCAAAACTGCCGGACTATCGGGCACGTCCACCAGATGTGCAAGTGGGTGCCAATATCAGTGCAGCCCCTAAAACATAACGCCGAGTATCCTGGAACGTATTTGGCGATTCTAGCTGGAACTAGGTACCAGCGCATTAGCACTTTAAAATTAGCCTCAGAGGCAACAACATTTTGAGATGCGTTTTTGGTATTAGTCCAAATCTCGCTCCAGGTGTCAGCGTCTAGATCTCTAGAAAAGTCAGTCGACCATCTCGTTGCATAGGCTGGAAGGGAAGGGGGGGGGAGAGTGAGGTGGGCATATAGTTGTGATATAATGCCTGGAGCGTGTGGGTCTGAATCACATGTCTTTTCATAAAATGATATGTGGTGCTGAGTTGGACTGGGCTTAGGCAGGGATTGTAAGAAATGTAGGATTTGGAGATAACGGAAATATTCCGTATGGGGGAGGTGATATTGATCATGGAGGTCCTGGAAGGTTTTTGGTATACCACCCTTCAAGAGGTCTGAGACTCTATCTATGCCTGCTCCGGATCAGGCTACAAAAAGGCCCGGCTCCTTGAAAGCTGGGGGGAAGAGCGGGTTACCAAAAATAGATAGTAATGGGTAGTGTGTAGATATGAGTGCGGAAGATTTGCGAGTTACGTCCCAGATTTTCAAAGAATGCACAGTAACTGGGTTTGTAAGAGAGCCTCTCTTGGAAGGGGGTAACCAGAGTAGGTTAGAAATGGCAATAGGGTGGACATCTACAGCTTCGAGGCTAACCCACAGGGGAACTTCTGATTTAGCATGATAAAGAGCTAGTTGGGCTATCTGAGCTGCTCGATAGTAATGTGAGAAATTGGGCACCCCTAGGCCGCCCTGTGTCCTGTGGCGGAAGAGTACGGATCTAGCGATTCTCGGTCTGGTTGGTTCCCAAATATACTTAAGAGTTTTATTTTGTATAACACAATGAAAATATGGGGGTACCGTGATGGGAAGGACCCTATAGAGATAAAGTAATTTAGGTAGAAGAGACATTTTTAACGCTGTAATTCTACCCAGCCACGAGACACAGAGCGGTTGCCAAGAATCCAAGATACTTGCAAATTTCCTGAGTAAAGGGAGGTAATTCGAACGATAAAGGGAGGACAGGTCGCTTGTCAGTTGGATGCCCAGGTAGGGAATAGAGGACGAGGACCATAAAAAAGGGAAGTTACTTTGTATCCGCATGAACTCGTCTGTTGGCAGGGACACATTGAGGGCTCTGGATTTGGCTTGATTAACTTCTAGGCCTGATATTGTAGCGAAACTATCTAAAAATTTACAAAGATTAGGTAAAGTAGTATGGGGGGCTGTAATGAAGAGCAGGGCGTCATCGGCAAATAAGCATAGCTTATGGGATGTCGAGGCTAGTTCGAGGCCGCGTATATCGGGGTGTGCCCTAATCAGGGCCGCCAGGGGCTCCACCGCCAATGCAAATAGGATGGGGGAGAGGGGGCATCCCTGTCTTGTCCCCCTTTGTATAGGGAAGGGTGATGAGCGCAAGCTAGCATATCTAACGTAGGCTTGGGGTTGGGCATACAAAGCGTCTATCCAACGTAGAAAATGAGGGCCGAAACCCCAGCGTTGTAAAATGTAGTGAAGGTACTGCCAGGATACCGTGTCGAATGCTTTACGTATATCGAGCGAGAGCAGATGCATAGGGATGTTTCTAGATTTTGCTATATGTTGGAGGAGAATCACACGACGGATATTATCACTGGCCTGTCTCTGAGGGATGAACCCCACTTGGTCTTTATGTATCAGCCTACCTATAAACGGGTTCAAGCGTAGTGCCAAGACCTTAGCAAGGATCTTGACATCTACGTTGAGCAAAGAAATGGGTATGAAATTGGACCAAATTGAATGGTCGGAGTTGGGTTTGGGGATCATAGTAATAATGGCTGTCAATGTGTCCTTGCCAAGGGATTGGTCTTGAAGGAGGGAATTAAAGGAGTTAGTTAGGAGCGGGGCTAGTGTGTCAGAGAATTTTTTGTAATAGGATGCAGGTAGGCCGTCAGGTCCGGGGCGTTTATGGGGTTTGAGGGTTTTAATGGCCGCCAGAACTTCAGTCAAAGTAATGGGAGCTTCAATAGAGTCGAGATTTACAGAAGATAGCTGGGGAAGTTGTAAAGGGTGGAGCAGAGCGTCAGCTTGGGAGGTAGAAAAGGGGGTTTTGGCTTCGTATAGTTTAGACAATTGAGTGCTGAACTCAGAGAGGATTTTGGTGGGGTTACTAGTGGGTCCCTTTTGTGATATTCGGAGTCTAATGGGCTTGTAAGATTTCTCGGGATTCCTTAAGCGCATCGCCAGAAAAGTATCGGGCTTGTTGGCTTTGGTATAGGCAGTGTGGGAAGATCTACGTATTTGCTTGTCACCCTCTTCAGTCAAAAGTAGGTCCAACTCTAATTTAGTTTTCTCAAATGCCAACCTATTGGAAACCGTGGGGTCGGATTGGAAACAAAGGTAGTGTTGGTGGAGGGTAGCCTCTAGTTGGCAGGATCTCTCTTGTCTAATCTTCTTGAGGTGTGAGGCGACAGATATACATGTGCCTCTGATGACCGGTTTATGGGCCTCCCAGAGGAGGGTGGGGGAGATGCCTGGGGTAGTGTTATGGGTGAGATATTCCGTGAGTGCTACCTGGATATCCAAGCAATACGATTGATTGGAAAGGAGAGCTTCGTTCATGCTCCATTCTCTACCAACGGGTGTAGGGATGATGGAGGAGACAGTCGTGATTGTAGCGCAGTGGTCTGACCATGTGATGGGATATATACGTGAGTGAAGGAGAGTGGAGGCAGATGTTACAGGTATAAAAATGTGATCTATTCTGGAGAAAGACTTATGGGGGTTGGAGTAGAAGGTAAAGCTTTTCTTAAGGGGATTGCATTCTCTCCAGGTGTCCACCAATGCTGCCTGTTGGAGTTGTTTACGGAGTTTTATGGAGGGGACAAGTTGTTCCGGGGAGTAGGGTGACTTATCCAAGTGTGGGTACAGGACTAGGTTGGAGTCGCCGCACATGAATAGAGTACCAACCTGGTGTGCTCGAATGGTCTGGAGGAGGTGGGAGAAAAACGGATTAGGATTCGTATTAGGAGCATAGTAGGAAACTATCGTAACATCCGTGTCCTGGAGTAGGCCTGTGACTATAAGGTACCGGCCCTCAGGGTCTCTGATTTCAGTTCCGGGGGTGAAAAGAAGGGTATGATGGAAGGCAAGAAGGAATCCTCTGTGTTTCATGTCTGCGGAGGCCATAAAGACTTGGGGATATTTGGAATGGAAGAATTTGGGAGTGGCGTGCGAGGAGAAATGAGTTTCCTGGAGAGCCACTATACCGGCTTTCAACGAAAGAAATGTGCGGAAAGCCTTGACCCGCTTCTGTGGTGAGTTGAGTCCTTTAACATTCAAGGACAAGATATTTAGGGGGGCCATAGTGTGGGAGAGAGGGTGTGCCCAAGAGACCACTTAGGGCCTGGGCGGGCCAACCAGCCAAGGGGGAGGAGAGGGATGGGAAGGGCAGAGCAAAGGGAAAGAAAATGTGAGAGGAAGGGAAGTTTGTGTGGGGGGGGAGAGAGGTGTGAGGCGGTTTGAGCAAGGGTGCACCGCCCAACAAGTATGTGTTGCAATCCGCCTGACCGCAGGCCAGACAGGCGGAGTGTGCATCAACAAATGGGGGGAGCAGTGACAGCTCACCGCCGCGTACCGTGAAGCTGACATAAAAGTCATATGATGGGTAGAGATGTCTATGCTAGAACAAAAAAACATAAAAAAAACAAAGTCCTGAGGGAAGATCAGGATTTGCAAGTCCCAAAATCTGGCGGTTCAAAGGTGAGAAGACGCCAGAGCAAAGAGGAGGACAAAAAAAACTGTAAGTGGCGTTCGTCAGCGGGGGATAAATACCTTCGGGCTAGGGAAGCCCATACTGGAGGAGCGCTTAGGGGTATCCCGCTTGACAGAAGACGAGCTCAGTGTAGCTTGGCGGTTCCGCCTTAGCGTGGCTGCGTAGGAGTAGGGAGCAGGACGAGCTGGTGTGCGAGGAAGAGATGTTTCCTGGGGTTCAGGTGCGGCAAGGTGGAGAGTCTCCAATAGATTTTGCAAGGCTTCGGATGAGGAACAGGTATGTTGCTGGCCTTGGTAGGAGAAATGGAGCGCAAAAGGAAAGCGCCATGCGTATTTTATCTGGTGTTGCATCAGTATTTGGAGCTGGGGTTTCATGGCACGTCTCTTCGCAATCGTCGAGGGTGCAAGATCAGTGAAGAGCTGATATGTGTGGCCCTGGAACAGTAGGTCTTGCTTGTTTCGTGCCGCAGAGATCAATTGCTCTTTCGTTCGGAAATAGTGAAGTTTCACGATTATATCTCGTGGAGGACCATCGGGGTGACGACGCGTTAGTGCCCTATGAATCCGATCGAATTCAAGTCGTTCGATTGGAATCGACGGGGACAGTTCTTGGAAGAGTGCTGTGGTAAAGGATTGGAGATCGTCCACGGTCTCGGGGATGCCCCGGAGGCGAAGGTTTGACCTCCGTGAGCGATTTTCTGCGTCCTCTAAACGGGACAGGAGGACCGCATTGTCATCGCGGAGGCTTGCTTGATCACGGGCCAGTTCTTGTAGGGTGAGCTCCGTGTCGTCCGCCCTTGTTTCGAGGTCAGCCGTGCGCTGGCCTAGGTCACGGATCTCGCGGGTAAGTCTATCTGTGATTTGGTCAGATGTGGCTTTCAGGGCCTTGTGCAGCATGGTCTCCATGTGCTTCAGAAAGTCAGTCTGAGACATACCTGTCGGTGGGGGAGATTGCGCTGCGTCTGTGCACTCTGCCGAGATGTCCTCCTCCTCGCTACTCTCGTGGTGTTGCGGGTTTGTGGCGAGCTGGGCTGCCGCTGAGGCCTTCGCCGCCATTTTGGAGGAAGCACGCGCCAGTGCTTCTTTTATCGGTTTTGGCTTGTTTTTGCCCCGATGGCCGGTCAAAACCATACCGGGAGAAGCACGGGGTGGTCCGCTACGGGGGTCCACAACAGCAGGGGTGATGGCCGCCTGGGATTGCAAATTTATAGCTCGGGATCGCGGCGGTGAGAGCGGAGCTCTAACGGGATGCGTCCGTCATGGTGAGCTTCGCGCATGCGCCCCCCCAAAATAAGATATTTTCATAAGACATCTTTTTTATTTCATCAAAAATTTGGGAAATATAGTGGGGGTTATTTACTAAAGGCAAATCCACTTTGCACTACAAGTGCACTGCAAGTGCACTTGAAAGTGCACTTGGAAGTGCAGTTGCTGTAGATCTGAGGGGAACAGATCTCCCACCAGACAGATCTACCCCTCAGATTTATAGTGACTGTACTTTCAAGTGCAGTTGCGGTGCACTTGTAGTGCAAAGTAGATTCCCCTTTCGTAAATAACCCCCAGTGTGTTGTAGTGCATTAAAATTTTAAAATGTGTTTAAAAAATCGCTGTACAAATACTGTGAGAAAAAAACATCCACCATTTTAATCTGTAGGGCCTTTGCTTTAAAAAAATATATAATGTTTGGGGGTTCAAAGTAATTTTCTAGCAAAAAAAAAAATCTGTTTTCATGTAAACAAAAAGTGTCAGAAAGGGCTTTGTCTTCAAGTGGTTAGAAGAGTGCCACAAGTTTCTTTTTTTTTTTTTTTTTTGCAGAAAGATTTTACTGAATGATATATTGTTCAGACAATGCCATGGGCATATGTGGAACTACACCCCAAAATACATTATGCTGCTTTTCCTAAGTACGAGGATACCACATGTGGGAGACTTTTTGGGAGCCTAGCCATGGACAGGGCCCCAGAATCTAATCACCGCCTTCAGGCTTTCTAAGGGCAAAAAATGTTGAGTTTACTTTCTCATTGCCTAACAGAGTTTCGGAGGCCCTGAAATGTCAAGCTAGCACTGCCCCCCCCCCCCCCCAAATTACCCAATTTTAGAAAGAAGACACTTCAAGCTTTTTTCTGAGAGACATGTTGCGTACATGGATCATTTTATATTTTGCCACACGTTTCTGTAAAATTTGGGAGAGAGGGTTGTACTGCCCTGCCATTTTAGCACCTCAAAAAATGAGATAAGCAGTCATAAACTAAAAGCTGCATAAATACCAGAAAATGTACCCTAGTTTGTAGACGCAAACCTAGTACCCTAGTTTGTAGACCCTATAACTTTTGCGCAAACCAAGAAATATATGCTTATTGACTTTTTTTTTTTTAACCAGACATATGGCTGAATACATTTTGGCCTAAATGTATGACTAAAATTGAGTTATTGGAAATATCATTTTATTTTTATTTTTGATCCTTTTCTGTTTATATCACAAAAAAAAAACAAAAAAAAAAGAGGCAATCAAATACCGTCAAAACAAAGTTCTATTTGTGGGAGAAAAAGGACGCAAATTTTGTTTGGGTACAGACATGCAATTACCAGTTAAAGCAGTGCAGTGCCAAATTGTAAAAAGTGCTCTGGTCATTGAGCAGCCAAATCCTCCAGGGCTGAAGTGGTTAACCCAGCTGAACTCCAGGCAGATATAAAAGACACACATTAATGCAGCTCTGTAATCCTTAATACATCATTATACAGTACTGTACAAATGTTTTAGGCAGGTGTAAAGAAATTATGTAAAGTAATAATGCTTTCAATATATATATAAATTTGAATTGTTTATTTTTTATCAATATACAAAATTAAATCAAAATTTGGCGTGAATAACCTTTGGCTTTAAACCTGTATTAGTTACATTTACACACTTTATACACTTAATCAAAGTCAGGGATTTTGTATTGATTATATTCCGATGTATGATTAAGCAATTATACCAAGCAGGTACTAATGAGTGTTAATTTCATATGCAGAATGCTAAAAACTGGGTGAGGAACAGCCAAACTCTGCCACTAAGATGAGGTTGTGGAATACAGTTTCATGTCACGGGTCTTACGCCATGGCAAGACTGAGCACAGCAACAAGACACATGGTACTTATACTGCATCAGCAAGGTCTTTCTCAGGCAAAGATTTCAAGTTCAAGTTTCAAGCTCTGTTGAACCGACAAGCAATTTTAAAGGACTGTAGACACAGTGGTCAGCCAAGGAAACTTAATGCAGCTGATGATGGACACATTGAGCTTATGTCCCTTTGTCATCAGAGGATGTCCAGCAGTGCCATGAGCACAGAACTGACAGAAACCAGTGGAACCCAAGTACACTCTTCTACTGTCCAGATAAGTCTGGCCAGAAGTGGTTTTCATGAAAGAATTTTGACCAAAAAGCCATGCCTCCGACATGGAAACAAGGCTAAGAGACTCAACTACGCATGAAAACAAAGAGATTGGGCTGCAGAAAAATGGCAGCAGGTGCTCTGGACTGATGAGTCAAAATGTGAAATATTTTGCTGTAGCAGGAGGTAGTTTGTTTGCCGAAGAGCTGGAAAGCGGTACAATAATGAATGTTTGCAGGCAACAGTTGAGTTGAGTTGAATTGAGTTGAGAGGAATCTTAACATATCGATGTCTTACCCCGAAGGGTCCCGACGTGTATAGCAAAGATCCTGGAAAGAGAGGGCCCAGGGACCAGAAGCAGCACAGAGTGGCAGAAGGGTAGAAAAAGGACTACTCAGGAAACTCCTGCATGAAAAGCCAAGTCTTCAGTAACCTGCGGAAGTCTAGAATAGTGGGGGCTTCCTGGAGCTCCACAGGGAGGCTATTCCATAGTACGGCACCCTGGTGGGAGAAGGCTGGACCACCACGTCAGATCTTTGCTGGTAGATATGAGTGATCTGACAAGAGCTCGTTTATGAAAAGGAGAACAGAGATAGCTTGGGGCAAGTGAAGCATGGTGGAGGTTCATGCAAGTTTGAGGCCACATTTCTGCAAATGGAGTTGGAGATTAGGTCAGCATCAGTGGTTTTCTCAATGCTGAGAAATACAGGCAGATAATTATCCATCATGCCATACCATCAGGGAGGTGTGTGATTGGCCCCAAATTTATTCTGCAGCAGGACAAGGACCCCAAACATGCAGCCAATGTAATTAAGAACTATCTTCAAGATAAAGAAGAACAAGGAGTCCTGGTGATGGTTTGGCCCTCACAGAGCCCTGATTTTGTCGATCAACTTCGTCGAGGCTGTCTGAGATTACATGAAAAGACAGAAGGATTTGAGGCAGCCTAAATCCACAGAAGATCTGTGGTTAGTTCTCCAAGATGTTTGGAACAACCTACCCGCTGAGCTCCTTCAAAAACTGTGTGCATGTGTACCTAGAAGAATTGATGCTGTTTCTGTTCACACCAAATATTAATTTGATTTGGATTTCTCTTCTGTTCATTTACTTTCCATTTTGTTAATGGATCAAAATAAACTATAAAATAAGCATTCCCAATTTACAGCATTTTTGCACAGTAGTGTATGTATTTTTTTTTAAATGCTAGCGGTGTACCAGAATTTTACTTGGAATCCGCCTGTTGCAGTCCTTTTACAGCATTGCTCAAATATAGGAGAGAGAAGCAGCACATGGGGATAATCAGGTGCAAGCACACAGTGATAGGAGGAGAGAGCAGAGTAACAAAGAGAGAAGCTCATCAATATGCTGCTTCTCCTTTCACTTTTCAGTGACAGGACTATGGGGCAGAGCTGTGTAAAGCCTAGGACTGGATAAACAGAAATATAAATCACTTGGCAGGTAAAGCAGATGTCACATATGTATTACATCTATGTACAGTATTTAGTTTTGTGCCTGGAATTCAGCATGTTCCCTGTTTTAAAACTGTCTATGCACCAGTATGATGTCAGTATCAAAATCTTCAACCTGAGTTTTAAAATCAACCTCTTTCAACTAGCGATATATCACTAACACAGCCACGCAATATGGCTTCCCAACCCATCTCTTAAAAGATAAATGAACAAAGGAACAAAAGAAAAAGAGAAATGCAAGATGTGAAGTGAGGATGAAAGATCATGAAAGAACTTAGAAGGAACATCAGTAGGAGTGCTCTTTTCTGCATCATGACCAAAATCCCCAGACAGATTTCCAATCTGGATCAGGGATATATGAAGATTCCAATCTGGGCAAGTGTATTTTTTTTTAATCTGCAAACACAATTATGTATAAAAAATAATCAGCTTACAAATGCAATTTCTACAGCCCATAGTTTGAAAATAAAAGAAGAATTGTGGTTGATTACTATTGAAATTGTCATGCTAGCCCAATTTTCACATATAGTATAAGCCCCAACCATCACTAGTCTGGCCGAGCCTTGTGTACATAAATGTGTCGTTTTTTTATATACAATCCAGAGTGTATACTAATTACTTCTGGAGATACCTTTTGCACATTTCCAAGCTTAATTGGTCGAACATGTGTTCAGGATTTTCCTTTACTTTCATCTGATGCTAAAGAGGTTCTTCAAGTGTCTGTCTAGACAAATTTAAAAAACATATTCAGTACATCTCTTCTATACATGTGTATTGCTTTGTGTATATCCATTTAAAATATTAAATTATATAAATAAAGTATAGTAAAGTACCTATAAAAATCCATGTGTTCCTAACTTTTTGTGTAAAGATGACCCTGGACACAAAAACTTACATTTTAATATGTTTCTTAAATGCCACAAATAATATAAAATGACTTTGTGTGCACCAAATGCCATTGCAAAACCTAGATATTGCCTTGTAAAATAAGAAGTGATGTAATCACTGTGCTGCACAAAGCAAGTGCAGACAGCAGAGCCATGGTAGGGACCCACAGCCTGTGGAAAACTACAGGAGGATACAAGACTAGTCACCCTACACAAGGAGACAGAGCAGCAGTGACTGCTCTTTATTACAGGAAGTTTCTGTACTGAGGTAAAGTGTCACACTGGGTTAAGGCACGGTTCTGGAAGAAATACACAAAGCACAACCGGTGGCGTCACTAGGGAGGGGAGAGAGGGCCATGACCCCCCCCCCCCCCCCAACCTTATACTGTGACCCACTATTTGCCCACTAATTAAAACACAGTTTGTATATGTAGCAGGTGCCTCAAATCTTGCTGGGGCCACCTCCTAGTTGACACAGGTTCTCCTGAGAAGCATAGCATCTCTGACAGCTCCTGCGGGGGATTCACCCTATTGCACACTGATATTGTGCATAATGCGAGTGATGCTCGCATAGCCATGGCTGTGATCTGCTCCCTTCCCTTGCATCCTCATTGGCAGGGAGAAGAGCAGTTGCAGGAAGGACTTCACCAGCACTGGGGGGGCTCAGTGACAGTGATGAAAACAGACTGAAGTCTGCCTGTAAATTCTGAAACTGGTGAGGTGACTGCAGGCTAAGCCAAATGTCTATGACACTCTTACACAGCCCAGTGAGCACACACACCCCCTCACTCCCCTCACAAAAGAGAAAGCAGAGAGCAACACTGCTCCTCTTCCTCCCGGCCCTGTTCCTCCTGTGTATTCCTGTCCCGCCCACTCTTCTATCCCCGACGTGCAGCTGTGTCTGAAACAGAGGGGATGTGTGGGCAGGAAATATGAAAATCAGTAGCAGTCCTCTGTGTGACAGTGATTTTTGCTTCCACCCTCGACCTGTGGAGGAGTGTACACTGCAGTAAGCTGTGATCACTGAACTGTCCTTATCGCCTTCCCTCTCCCTTCTTTCCCCCATCTGTCTCCCTCCCCCTCCTCCTGTTCTTCCAAGACCTTCACAAACTTTCACTTCCAGTTAGGCTGGTAATATATGGTGCAAATTTCTTTCCTGCAACCACAGATTGCAGGAAAGAAATTTGTAAGATTCCCCTATCAACACAGTCAGTGCTGACAAGGGAATCCCTTCCACCCAGCAATTGTATTCTCCCAACAAACAGTGATTATCACTAGCAGCTATAGCGACAGCTAGCAATAATTATAAAAGTATCCAGCAGACTGGTTGTCCAAGTTTATCGATCAATTTGGTATATTCAGCTTGCCTATTTATGGTTCAAATTTCAGTCAGTTCCTGCTGAACCAGTCGAGATTTAAACTGTCTATGGCTGGCCTTAGCACTTAGGCAACTCATACATTGATACATTTTTTCATTCAACTATTAGGTTGAATTTAAAAAAAGATCCAATTCCCCCATCTACAATTCCAGGTGGATGGGGGAATCCTCCCACTGTGGATCAGTGGCTGAAATATCAGGGTTAGGGATGAGCTTGGTGTTCGAGTCGAACGCATGTTCCACTCGAACACCGGCTGTTCGCACGTTCGGCGAATACCGAATGTTATGGGCCGCTCGCACCAAATTCGTGTGGCGCTCACGGCCCACAATGCACTGCGCCATCGCGCTGCCGGTGCTGTGATTGGCCAAGCATGCAGGGTGACAGTGCATGCTTGGCCAATCACAGCACCGGCAGCGAGGAGAGCCATAAGTGGCCACAGGCACAATGCCTGTGGCCAATTATAGCTCAGGGGGTTTAGTACACGCCCCACATTATATAAGGCTGCCAGCACGGCGGTCTTGTGTAGTGTGTTCTGGCGTGCAGGGAAAGAGCAAGATAGGTAGGGTCAGTGTGTTCTTTTCTCAGGCATCGGCAGGAGTTAAAGTGGGTGTTGTGTGCCTCCAGCACAGTATACTCCTGTATCCACCCTTTATTGCTGGTGTTCCCTAATACAGGCATCTGCAGGAGTTAGTGGGTGGTGTGTGCTTCCAGCACAGTATACACTTGTATCTACCCTTTATTGCTGGTATTCTCTAATACAGGCACCTGCAGGAGTTAGTGGGTATTGTGTGCCTCCAGCACAGTATACACCTGTATCTTTTTGCTGATGTGCTCTAATACAGGCATCTGCAGGAGTTAAAGTGGGTGCTGTGTGCCTCCAGCACAGTATACACCTGGAGCTACCCTTTTTTGCTGGTGTTCTCTAATACAGGTATTTGCAGGATTTAAAGCGGGTGGTGTGTGCCTCCAGCACAGTATACACCTGTATCTACTCTTTATTGCTGGTGTTCTCTAATACAGGCATCTGCAGGAGTTAGTGGGCGTTGTGTGCCTCCAGCACAGTATACACCTGTATCTGCCCTTTATTGCTGGTGTTCTCTAATACAGGCATCTGCATGAGTTAAAATGGGTATTGTGTGCCTCCAGCACAGTATACACCTGTATCTACTCTTTATTGCTGCCAACCCATCCTCTTCCCTCGTCTCAATGTCATCAGTCACTCCTTCCCTAGACCCACCATGTCCTCCTGAGGAGTCCCTCGAACTGTTTGAGCACAGTGTTGGGTACATGCACAAGGAGGATGCAGGCTTCGGGCATCTCCGGGAGGCCTTGCAGAAAGGTCTGTGCAACGTGTTTCCAGAGACTGGGAGGTTCCAAACTCCTGGTCCTGGACAACATGTTGCTGAGCCTACGGTCGGTCACAGAAGGAGCTGTGGAGAAGGTGGCCGTCTGACCAATGCGTTCAGACAATTTTTTAGTCCGCAGTCCCAAGGTATGATCGATTCCAGCAACCATCGCCAGCGTCTGATTTACATGGTGCAGTAATACCTAGGGGCAAGGTCAGACTTGGACACCTTTCCCACTGAAAATCCTCTGGCTTACTGGGTCTTGAGGATGGATCACTGGCCAGAGCTTGCACAGTATGCAATTGAGCTACTGGCCTGTCCTGCATCCAGCGTTCTTTCAGAACGCACCTTTAGTGCTGCTGGAGGCTTTGTAACTGATCACAGGGTGCGCTTGTCCACCGACTCGGTTGATTGACTGACCTTCATAAAGATGAATCAGTCTTGGATCACCAACAGCTACCAAGCACCTTAAGCTGTGTGACGGAACATCTCCCACACTCCGCTTGAGTGCTTCCATCAGTATACCGCTTCCTAAGTCCTGAGACATAAGTCCAATGGATCTGGCTATAGGAACCCCCAAGAACTAGACAACACCAGTCTTGGAGTACATCAGGGATAGTCTTTTATTTGATATCTCCAACAAATATATACAGCAGATGACTAAAACCCAACCTAATTAGCATGAGCTAATTATCTAATCATTAACACAGACTAGTTGTCTGAGAGATGAGACTTTTCAGGGTACGTCTCCTAGCTCACTGAATGACTGTTCAATACACATTACCATAAACATCAACACAGGGTTAATTAGCACAACAATGATGTGTGGAATACTCTTGCAAGCCAGACTTGACTCATTTACACAACAGACAGGTGGCTGGAGTTGATGACATTAGCATCTAACAGTTTGTGTCCCAACAGTGTGATTCAGTCTATTGCTAATATGGCAAATACATATCCAGAGTCTGTGTGTCTTGGGGAGGGGGAGGGGGAGGCACGGACCTGAATCCAAGTAACACCACCTCAGGGGTTCCCAGGCATACAGCTCACAAAGCGCACCATTCCCCAAAATGCCAGGGCCCATAATCGGTGGGCAAGAGGCTCGCATTCAGTCCCCTCCAATAGCCTCGGTCCTGGCAAGGTCTGTCACATTTCTCCCCTTTTGGCAGGAGACTAACACAGGAGGAGACCCCAGACGGGTTGACTCCGAAGTTAGTCAGGGGTTCCAGTCCTCCAATGCCGGTATCCACACAGTACCCCAAACAAATTGTTCCGAACAAAGTATTCCTCACCCAGCCAACCTCTGCCTCTCTCAGAGAACATATCCGCCACTGGGGAGAGGCCTGGACTGGCCCTTCTCCCTGGAGTCTTTTCAGCCGCTGGAGTGAAGAGAGGGTGACTGTGCTAACTCCATCAAGCTGTTGGGGATCTGGGCCGACTGCCCAGAATCCATGGGGTATACAGGTGGAGACTGAAGTCCCATCCACCTTTACAGGAAATCTGTCCTCTGTTTGTTGTGGGCAGAGGCGAGCAGCGCTCTGTTTCATTGCCAGCAGTTCAGCTGGGCGTAGGAGCTTCCCTACATCATCTGCTCCAGCTAACTGTTGGGGAGAGAGGCTGACTGCCCCAGCTCCCTGGAACTTCGCAGTTGTTGCTGGTGCTGGGCAGAGGTTGGTAGCACTCTGCCCGGTTGCTAGCACTTCTGCTGGTGTTCTGTTAGTGGAGACCACAGGCCCATCCACTGACACCAGATCAAGCTGCAGTTGTGAGGTGACGACTGCATTCTCTCCTTGGATCCTGATCTGCAGCTTGTGATAGACTGCCACCTCCTCATCCTGGGCCTCCAGATTTGTGGCAGGTGTGGGGCAGAGGTCTTGGACCCTCTGTCCGATTGCCAGCACTTCTGCTGGGGGTTTGCTAGGTGGTTCCTCCTCTACAGAAATGTCTATTAAATCCCCAGTCTCTGGAATTGCTAAAAGTGTGGGACAGAGGTCTTGGACCCTCTGTTCAGTTACCAGTCTTCAGCTGGAGATGTATGTTGTAACTCCATAAATGCTGCTGGCATAAAATCACATGTCCCTGTCAGTGTTGTGGGAGAAAGGCCGACTACCTCTTCTCTTAAGAAGGCCAAAGCCACTGTTGGTCCTGGGCAGAAGTTAGCAGAACTCTGCCCTGTTGTCAGCACTTCAGGTTTTGGGACGACAATCTCCGGAGTTTCCACTGCTGATTATTTGGCATGCTGCTGAACGTGTTCTAGCAGTTTCCTGTATGCCCTTTCCAGATGCTGTTCCTTCCTTAACAAATGGTCCAGATCAGGTTTAAGCTCTGAGACCCCTGCAAGACCGAGCATAGCCTCTCTATATTCTTGCAGGTCTTCAAGGGTAGATTAAGGCTCTCCCACAGCAATCCAGTGTCTCCCAAGTCATATCCCTCCAGAGAGCATTCTGTTGTCTCCCCTAAATATCCCTGCTCTGCGTGCCATTGCAGAACCCGATAATGATTGTCCAGCTCTATCTCCTGCTGGACCAGCCTGTTCAAATCAGTCCCCCATTGCTCCTGGGGCCGCTATCCCAGGAATGCCATGAGAGAACACCAGCAATAAAGGGTAGATACAGGTGTATACTGTTCTGTGCTGTAGGCACACAACACCCACTAACTCCTGCAGATGCCTGTATGAGAGAACACCAGCAATAAAGGGTAGATACAGGTGTATACTGTGCTGGAGGCACACAACACCCACTAACTACTGCAGATGCCTGTATGAGAAAACACCAGCAATAAAGGGTAGATACAGGTGTATACTGTGCTGTGCTGGAGGCACACAACACCCACTAACTACTGCAGATGCCTGTATGAGAGAACACCAGCAATTAAGGGTAGATACAGGTGTATACTGCGCTGAAGGCACACAACACCCACTAACTCCTGCAGATGCCTGAGAAAAGAACACACTGTCCCTGCCTATCTAGCTCTTTCCCTGCACACCGGAAAAAACTACACAAGGCCCCCGCGCTGGCAGCCTTATATAGTGTGGGGCATGTACTACACCCCCCTGAGGTATAATTGGCCACAGGCATCTTGCCTGTGGCCAATTATTGCTCTCTTCGCTGCCGGCGTTGTGATTGACCAAGCATGTGGATTCACAGTGCATGCTTGGCCAATCATGAGCCAGCAATGCACTGTGATGGCGCAGTGCATTGTGGGCTGTGAGCGCCACACGAATTTGGTGCGAACGGCCCATAACGTTCGGTATTCGCTGCATGTGCGAACAGCCGATGTTCGAGTCAAACATACGTTTGACTCGAACACCAAGCTCATCCCTAATTATAAAACAAAAACATATTACAGCTGCTGAAAGGTACATTTAAAGGTGTATAATAATATATACAGTATATATGGCCTTGGCAAGGGATTCATCTGAAACCACTGTTGATGACATGTTCTAAATAAATGTGTTAGCCCCCTCAGTTGTTTTTAGTACTGGCTGAAGGCTAATAGTGTGAAATGCCATGCTGTTTGCACCATGATATATGAATAAATGGCTATGCCCAAGAATTCAGTTAAGCATCAGGAGTTGTCTTTTATTGCAGAATCATACAGTGTGCGCTAACAGCAGATCCTAGGGCACCTGAACCGCTCCAGCTAAGCTTTCAAACAAATTGGGTGGATGGACTTAGTCATCATCCAGAGCCTATTATGATTGGCTATAAATATATGTCACAATATGATAAAATGCTCATGGATCTGTCATGCTCTTTTCTTTTTCACAGAAACCAGGAGGTGTACTGTGTACTGGGTTACTAAAGATGAGCAAAATTAAAAGTTACAATTTTCGGTAGTTTTGTAAAAAAATGAAAAAAAAGAGAAAGATTTTGGTAAAATTTACTTTGGCCATACTTCTCTTTTAGGGTCTATTCACATCAGATGCGGTAGGACTGTGTTAAGTGGCTATTCCAGCACCACACTCCAACCACAGTGTTACAGTGCAGCAGCTGGTGTGAATGAACCCTTAATGGTGAGACCAAAATGATGGTGTTTTTTTTTTTAGGGGTATAATGGACAAAAAGTAAAATAAAAAAATATAATTCAACAATACACAAATAACAATGAAACACATACACACACTCTCAAATAACACTAATAGGAGTATTTATCATTTTTTCACCCAAGATCCCACACACACACACCACCCTTTATTTGTTGATGCTTCTGTGTATGTGCCCATGAAGGGCTTCTATACAGGCACGGCCCTAGAAGAGATTTTTACTGTGCAACTGTACAGCCAGTACAATCTTGCCTCCATCCACTAGAGGGCACCCAGTGACACGTGGATTGCCAGAGACTCTGAAAAAGATTGTGGCTGATTGTGAGAAATTTAGTTAGCAGGAGGGATTGAGCTATATTACAGACTGCTGAAAAACTACAACTCAAACATCAGAGACATTAAAGAGGAGGGGAAAAAGTGATTTTCCTGGGAAGAAGAAGGAAGACCAGGATGGTACATCATAACCCACCTGTGTGCAGGTGCAACAAGGAAACAAACACTGAGGATACCAACCAGGCAAGCCCCTTGTTACCAAGCACATAGGCTGAAAGTTGCTGTGTACACATGATTGTGGAGCTGCCGCTGGCCAACCACACACTGCAGCTGCTAGCAGGGACACAGATTTGCCAGTTAGGAACACTTTCTCACTGCGTGCAGAACTCTTAGCCCTTGTACACACGGTCGGACATTCTTTTTTTTTTTTTTTTTTTTTCTGTTTCAATAGATTTTTATTATTATTAAGTATAACAATAGTTTACAAAATATGTCAACAATGAGTGATAGTAGGGCAAGATGCCCCCTAAAAGACCAATGCATCATACTAGTAAAGCATACAATGAGAAAACAGGGAAAAAAACATATAAGAAAAACATATCCCTCTCCAAATCAAGTATGCAATATAGGAGGTAAGAGAAAAAAAAAAAAAAACCCTCGACCAGTCCGAAAAAGAGAGCGTGTGCTAGCCAAGGTATGGTCGAGGACAAAGGGTCAACAAGGCCCCCCTCTAAGTCGTGGGGACCCGGAGAACCCTCCTTAATACCCCCCACCCGAGGTCGAGGCGGGCCCAGGGAAGATCGCCCTGCCGCCCCAAATGGGAACACACTGCGACCGGGCAACTCCCCAGGGCCCCCCCCACCCCCCAGCGCAAGGAACTGATCTACCAACTATATTGGTTATGCAAAATATAGCAAGTGAGAACTATGAGTTATGTTACTGTATAAGGCACATGTGATATATACTCCAAATCTGAGAGGGATAACAAAAAAAACATAGTATAACAAATGAATATTTCCCTGTAGCGAGTATACTATGAAATCCAACAAGTGAAATGTTAACTAATCGCAAAGAATATTTGTAACCAAAGGGAGCATCCCCTACAGAAAGGGGAAAAGGAAGTATAGGAGGAAAAGGGAATAGACAAAGAAAGTAAGAGCAGGAAAAGTAGAGGAAGAGTAGAAGAAAAAGGCAAGTAGTGTAGAAGTGTATATAAGGAGGTAAAGGGAGGTGTAGAAGGTCATCTGGAGAAGTGAGCCGCAGCCAGTAGAACAGCTATTTCAATGAGGAAGGGAGATCCCGACAAAAGATGCCCATGGTTCCCAAGTGTGGTAGAATTTCTCAGAACGATCCAAGATTACATCTGCCATTTTTTCTTGATTCATGATCCAGGAAATCTTTTTCTTTGCTACTCTGGGTGAAACAGTAGGCGTCTTCCAAGCTTTTGCCAGGGTAAGTTTGGCACCCAGTAAGATAAAGTGGATGAGGCGTTGTGTAATCTTGGGCGCTCCCAAGACTGGGAAGTTGAGAAGTGCAATGAGGGGGGACGGTAAGATAGTCTGTGAAGTAATAATGCTTATCCAGGAAAACATTTTATGCCAGAAATGTCGCACCCTGGGACAGGACCACCAAACATGAAGCATATCACCTCTAAGGTTACAGCCTCTGAAACATAGAGGAGATGTGGACGGGAAGATTTGGGCAAGTTTCGTGGGTACTAAATACCACCTGGTAAGTACTTTGATGCTCGCTTCTATGAGACCAGTATTCATGATGCCCTTGTATGAGTAGGAAAAATTCCTTTGCCAAGTCTCCAGATCCCAAGATTGGGCTAAGTCATCTTCCCAGGCCAACATGTAAGAGGTTTTGGATTGTTTACCCGAGAGTGCGCTGTAAACCAGTGAGATCCCACCCCTCTGCTCGAGGCCCTGACCACACCATTGTTCATAAGGGGTAATTTGTGGACCGTCTGGGAAGGATCTGTATTTTTTGTGAAGAAATGCGGATATCTGTGTAAATCTGAAGAATTCAGATCTGGGCATGTCCAGTTTACTTACACAATATGCCTTCGTTAGGGGTCCTAAAGGTCTGAGAAAGTGACCTATTCTGTAAAGCCCTTTATCCAGCCACCATTGGAACGCTTTGATGTTTAGGCCCGGGTAGAAGTCTGGGTTGTGAAATAAGTGTTTCAGGGGTTCTAAAGAAGAAATTAGGTGTGTATTACCTTTGAGGGAGTCCCATAAAGTGAATGAATGGGATAGCGTCGGCGACATGATCGGGGGTCTGGATTTTTTTGGGGTCCATAGAAGGAAATCAAGGGTATGAAGCGGGATTGCCAATCTCTCAATGTGTATCCAGTCAGGGTGTTCCCATCGGGAGTAGATTCTGGAGAGCTGTAAAAGTTGTGCTGCTTGGAAATACCAAAGAAAGTTTGGCAGGCCCAGTCCCCCCTCTGTCCTTGTTCGATATAGGACCGACTTAGCCAGTCTGCGTCCGCCCTTCCCCCAAATAAATTTGATGACTTTGGCTTGGAAGAGCCCAAGGTGGTGTTTATTTATTGGTATCGGAAGGGTTCTAAAAAAGTAAAGGATGCGCGGGAGTAAAGTCATTTTGATGGCGTTGATCCTTCCTAGCCAAGTCATGGGAAGTCCTGACCACTTTAGGAGATCTCTCTCTAATTTTTTGTACAGCGGCGGGTAATTAGCTTGGTAGAGGAGGTCTATCCTTGGTGTTAGTTTTATTCCCAGATATGTAATAAATGAGTTGGTCCAAGAGAGTTTAAAGCTATCTTGAAGCCTAGAGATGAGTGAGTCTGCGAGATTAATGTTAAGTGCTTGAGATTTACTGTAGTTGACCTTGAGGCCAGATACCAAGCCAAAGTCATCTAATAGGCGGCATAAGTTAGGGAGCGTTGTGAGGGGAGAGGATACAAAAAGTAGGATGTCATCTGCAAACAGTGCGCATTTGTGAGTTTGGGAGCCACAAGATATACCTTTGATATTGGGGTTGTTCCTAATAGAAATCGCTAAAGATTCAATCGCTATAGCGAAGATAAGAGGGGATAGAGGACAGCCTTGTCTCGTCCCCCGTAAGATAGGGAAAGACTCAGAGTAAAATCCCTGCAGACGAACCTGGGCCGAAGGGGTTGAGTAGAGAGCCCTCAGTACATTAAGAAAGTGCTCACCAAAGCCCCAACGCTGTAAAGTGGAAAAGATGAAAGACCAGTTAATAGAATCAAATGCTTTTTGTAGGTCCAAGGAGAGTAAACAGCCTTGTCGAGGAGCTCCTTTGTCCCAGTTGGAGTTTAGGATAGAAATCAGGTCAATGGCTCTACGCATCTGGTCAGAACCCTCACGGCCTGGTATAAAGCCTACCTGGTCCTTATGGATATACAGACTAATGAATGAGGTCAGGCGGTCTGCAAGGATCTTAGTCAGAATCTTTAGATCATTGTTGATGAGGGAGATTGGTCTATAGTTGGAGACAGCACTAGGGTCCTTGTCAGGTTTAGGAATTACCGTTACATATGCCATATTAGAAGAAGCTTCTAAGGTGCCTCCTCTCCGAAGTTCATTGAAAAAACGAGCAAGGTAAGGGGCTAGAGTGGTGGAAAATGATTTGTAGTAAGGTATAGAGAACCCGTCCGGGCCAGGCGCAGAGTGGGGTTTTAATTTTTTGATCACATCACAGACTTCTTCCTGTGAGATAGGGGCATCTAAGATTTGGCGATGGGAAGATTTCAAAATTGGGTTTTGAACCGTATCGAGGAACCTATCAACCTGCGCTTGCGTCGGGCAGTCTTTATTACTATAGAGGGATTGGTAGAAGGAATGGAATTGTTCCATTATGCGTTGCGGATTTTGGGTGAGGGTACTACCATTTATTTTGATTTTAGGGAGAGCAGTGTGCTTGATTTTTGGAGAAAGTCGACGTGCTAAAAGTGTGCCTATCCGATCTCCCTGGCAGTGAAAGCGGGACCGATTCCAGCGGATCCATTTTTCAGCTCTAGTAGTGAGTGCTAGGTTTAAGGAAGCACGAGCTGCGTCCAGGTCCGAGATGGGAACCTCGGAAGGGCGAGCCTTGTGCCTTTTAGATAGGGCCGCGAATTCCTGCTCCAATCTAACAATATCAGATTTTTGTGCTTTGTTAATTTGAGAAGCAATTTGGATAAGGTGTCCTCTGAGGACCGCCTTATGAGCAGCCCAAAGGCACGAGGGTCCAACCTCCGGGGTGTCGTTGACTTGAAAATACGTTTTAATTTTGGTTTCAATCTCCGCCTTCCTGCCAGGGTCGCTCAAAATAGATTCATTGAGGCGCCATCTCCTACCGGATCGAGCCACTCCAGGGCGGCGGAAGACTATCACCACCATAGAGTGGTCCGACCAGACTACGTCTTTAATGAAAGCTCTGTTTGTTAATGGAATGGTATGGGAGGTAACCCATATGTGATCTATTCTCGAGAAAGATTGGTGGGGACTAGAGAAATGGGTAAAATCCCTCAGGGAAGGATTCATTTCCCTCCAGATATCAATCAGCCCATGGTGAGAGATTAGTTTGGCTATGCGTAGACTTTGTTTGGTGGGTCGAACATGGCGTTTACCCGGAGGACGGGCCTTGTCCATGCCCGCGTCAAAGGCCGTATTCGAGTCACCCCCAAAAACTACAGTCCCCTCCAATAAAGGTGACACGGTGTCTAGAAGACTCTTAAAGAAGGCATATTGACCCCTGTTGGGGGCGTAGTATGAGATAAATGAGTAGAGATGACCGTCTAGTTCCCCAATCAATAGGAGAAATCTGCCTCCTGGATCTTTAAGTTCTGACTTGAGAGAGAATGTACATCTGTTAGAAATAAAAATACCCACCCCCTTTGTTTTATCGTCTGCATTGGCCAGTGAAAAATTAGAGAATTTGGGATGGATAAAAGAAGGATGGAAGCGTTTAGAGAAATGGGTTTCTTGTAGGAGTGCTACGTCAACTTTTTGGGAGTGAAAATGTTGAAACATTTTCCGGTTTGGTCGGGGAGTTTAGGCCTTGGGCATTGTGGGTAATAAGCTTAAGGGGAATTTTGTCTAGATCAGTTACCGCCATCGAGCAGAGGAGTGGGGATACCCCGGTACACAAAGGCACTTACCCTTAGAAGATTCATAGACCAGGATAAAATCAGACCGGTGTGTGGTTTTAACTGGCATAGACGAAGACCGTGTCCTCCTTCTCCAGATGACCTCTAGGGGAAAGAAAGAGTAGAGAATGAGCAAGAAAAGGGGAAAGAGAGGAGCAGAGAAGGGAAGAAGGGGGACAAACATGACCCCCGATGCGGGTGGAAAAAAAAATACCACCTGCAAATAAAAATTCAAACACCTCCCCAATCCCAATCCCAAAGGGGATAAAGATAGGGAGTAATCCTGACCAGTGAAGGGTCAATACCGAATTCACTAGACAGGATGGGGTGCATGAGCACCACCCTAGCAGGGAGGACCATCTGAGTATTTAAACAATACATAACTTGTCAAAAAGGCCCCAGAACCAACGTTAACATTAGAAATCGTTTAAATCTCCCCAAAGACCAGGAGAGAATAAAGAAAAACAAATCAGGAGAAGAAAAATACTTGAATGTGGTAACATAAGATTGGTAAAAAAAAGGAAAAGGGTTAGCTAGTTCCCCCCAACACAGGTGGAGGACTTGAGAGTCATTCCCACCCACATGGTGAGGTATAGTCTAGGTGAATTCCCTGCTCAAGGTCCCCGAGAGGGAACCAGTATCCCCCTAAAGTCCTAAGACTTGTACTGTAGACAATTCATAGTGAGTCAATGAGGGACGTTGTCCTTCGATTTCTTGTGTCTTGCGGATTTCCACATCGAGTTCAGTGGACTGGGTGGGCTGGAGGGAAGTTGCCTTTTAGCCGAGTGAGGAGAGGGCTCCTGTTGCATAGCGATTGGGTCGTGAGAGATGAGGCCGAGTCGTAAGAAGAGCTGTTCCCCTTCTGGAAGTGAACTAAAGGTGTAGGGTTTGCCATTGAATAGCATCTTCAGTTGAAATGGAAAGAGCCACCAATATTTAATGTCCTTATTCATAAGGATTTGAAGTAGCGGTTTCAAGGTGCGTCTCTTTTGAATGGTGGAGGGAGATATATCAGCAAAGACTTGTAATTGGTGTCCCTGAAAGACGATCTTGGACAGAGATCTGGATTTCTTCATGACTGCTTCTTTCACTGTATAGTGGTGAGGTTTTACTACAATATCTCGAGGCAGGCCATCATCCCTGGGGGGCCTGAGGGCCCTATGAGCCCTATCAAGCTCTAGATGGTGTTGTGGGGTGTCAGGGAGCAGATCTTTAATGAAGGCCTGTATTGTCTCAGGAACGTCCTTGTAGGATTCAGGGAGTCCCCGGACTCTAAAGTTGCACCTCCTATTTCTATTTTCAAGGTCATCTATTTTGGCATTGGCAGTATCCAGTTGTTCTTGTAAGACTTGTAAGCAAGCAGAGTTTTGATTTGTTCTGGAAATCGTCGCTTCCAGGTTGGTTTCAATAGTTTCAATGCGAGATCCGATGTTCTAGAGGTCTGCTTTGATGTCATTTGTGATTTTGGTGGCCGTATTTTGTAGACCCCTGTCCAGAAGGTCTGCGAATTTAGCAAAGAGTTCAGTCATATTTATCGGCTGCAGTAGGCCCAAGTCTCCAGGCTGAGTTAGAAGTTGGGGCTGAGGGAGGTTAGCTCCCAAGGGTGGAAAATCCATGTCTGGGAATGATTGCTCCAGAAGGGATACTGTGGAGGCTGGGGAAGCCATTTCAGGACAATCAGTGCTTGACTGTCGTTGCAGGGCAGAAGAGGAAGAGACTGCCAGCTGTGCCCCGTTCATGTAAGCCGCATCCGAGCGGTGAGGCCCGGCCGCCATTTTCGCCTCTGTCTGGGAAGAACGGGTCGTCTCATAAGTCGGCTCGAGGTTTCTCCTGACAACCCCGGCATACATTGGGGAGATCCCTGATGTAGTTACTACTCAGCGGACAACGGAGCTCCAGGACTATGCTGCCATCTTCGAAGCTACCGTGCATGCGCCCTCTGGAGACAGGGCTAGAAGATAGCAGGAGACTCCTTTCCCCCACCACACCAGCAGAGTGTGTAAAGATGAATAACAGGCCGTAGGGTGTAGCAAGATGGGTGTAGCAAGATGGCCGATCTCAGTCAGCACAGGCCTGGTTCAGGGCTAGGCCTGAGGAAAGATGCAGTGTGGGGGTTTGGGAGGTAGGTGCTGTCCAGGGGGGGGACCCCTGCAGGCAGAAGAATCGGGTAGTTGAGTAGCGGTCCGGATATGCTATTCTTCCGCGGGTGTCCGCCTTAGGAAAGTCCGGGGATCCGCAGGCCTTACTAGGCCGCACTAGGCCGGATCAAGCCACTGCCTCCTCGTTCACCCCCGAGGCCCGAACGAGTCACCGGAGCGCTCAGGGGGGGAAGATCAGAAGAGTTGGAGGGTGGATAGCAGTCCCCTACCGTTCGATGATGTTGAAATCTCAAAGACTCGTCAGGCCTCCGGAGCGGCAAGATGGCCGCCGCGAGCTCCCGTTGTCGGCCGTCCCGCGACCAAATGGAGGGGTATGTGCACCTGATATAGCCCCCAGTCGCTGCAGTGCACTCCAGGGAGTAGTGTGCCGTGAATTTAGGTACCAGTAGGTGCTGTATAAGGGAGGATTGCGATGGATGGAGCTCGGATTGTGCGGAGCTCCCTCAGAAAGCGTCCATCGCCGAGCACTTCCGGTCACCTCCTCACGGTCGGACATTCTGATGGAAAATGTCCAATCGGACCGTGTTGTTGGATACTCCAACTGTGTGTGGGCTCAATTGGACTGCTTCCATCGGAATATCCGACTGACAAAGTTTTAGAGCTGGGCTATACAATTTTCCAACAACATGATCCGATCTGACTTTGTCCGATCATTTGTAGAGAATTCCGATCGGACAAAGTGCCACGCATGCTCAGATCAAATTCCTAGACCAAAGCTATTGGCTACTAGCCTGAACGTAGTCCCATTGTAACAAAATAAAGTCATCACGTTCTGAACGATCGGATTTTCCGACAACTTTGTCCGACCGTGTGTATGCAGCACCAGTTTCGGACAAAATCCAATGGATTTGGTTGTCGGAATGTCCGACCGTGTGTACAAGGGCTTACAAGGACACAATGTTCTTGGCACCATCTAGCTAGCCAGCAGAAGGTATAGAACAAGTGGTTCTTTTTGTTACTGACTGTTGCTATGAAAACCCTCTATAGGTCTATCAACTAGTAATGCCACGTACACACTTCGGAATTTCCAACAGAAAAAGTCAGATGGGAGCTTTTAATCGTATATTCCGACCGCGTGTATGCCCCATCAGACTTTTTCAGTCAAAAATTCATATGGACTTAGATAGAGAACGTGTTCTATATTTTTGTAACGGAAAAAAATTTGTACCGGAAAACCGCTCGTCTGTATGCTGTTCCGACGCACCAAAAAGCATGCATGCTCTGAAGCAAGTGCGATGCAGAATCGCTCGGTCTGGTAAAACTAGCATTCGTAATGGAGATAACACATTCCAAATCCTGCAAATTCTGTGATCTTTTGATGCAGCACATTCTTTTGTGCTTTATAATGCTAGAATAATGAAGTTGTTTTGCTGCTCATATTCACACAGAGTTCTGACAAACTTATTTCTTTATTATTTCTCGTGATCTCATGAATAATCTTTTATTTTTTTAAAGCCAGATCTCCATAATAATGTCTAGAATTATTTTTTATAGTCATCTTTTTTTAAATTTATTTCATCAAGATCTCCTTTTTTTTTTTGGATTATTGAAAAATTATCACAAACTGAACAGTAGTAAACCGATCTGAAAAGCACAAGTCTGAAAAGTGCGAACCGTCTCTCACCAAACTTCTACTAAGACGAGATAAACATGAGATTAGCAGAAGGAGCCTAAAGGGTGACTCACTCAATGGCTATTGAACTTCCTTTTTATAGGGCCATCGTACATGTTGTACGTCACCGTGTTCTTGACGGTTGGAATTTGGTGTGACTGTGTGTATGCAAGACAGCTTGAGTGGAACTCCGTCAGAATCCCGTCGGAAAAACCTTCAGAGTTTATTTGGATTGGAAAACCAGTCGTGTGTACAGGGCATTAGGGTTACTAATACCCACTTGGACATTTGCTGTTTGCTACCTGTTCAGCTGTTGAATTATCACTATTTGATGCTATCTGATTGTGCAGTTTATCCTTTTAATAAGTTAAAACATTGTGGGATATCTTCCAACTGTTAACCTATATAGTACTATGTTTTTCCGTTTCATTTACTACTGCCCAGACTGTTTTATACATTTATATTTGTACTATTTAAACAGTTTGGTGTCACCTTGTATTAGTGTGTCTTGGAGATACACTATATTACCAAAAGTATTGTGTCGCCTGCCTTTACACACACACATGAACTTTAATGGCATCCCAGTCTTAGTCCGTAAGGTTCAATAATAATTTGGCTCACCCTTTGCAGCTATAACAGCTTCAACTCTTCTGGGAAGGCTGTCCACAAGGTTTAGGAGTGTGTCTATGGGAATAATTGACCATTCTTCCAGACGTGCATTGGTACATTTAGGCACTGATGTTGGAGAAAAGGCCTGGCTTGCAGTCTCCATTCTGATTCATCCCAAAGGTGTTCTATTGGGTTGAAGACAGGACTCTATGCAGGCCAGTCAAGTTCCTCCACCCTAAACTCACTCACCTATGTCTTTATGGACCTTGCTTTGTGCAGTGGTCCAAATCATTTGGTGGGGTTGTTTTTCAGGGGTTGGGCTTGGCTCCTTAGTTCTAGTGAAGGATACTCTTAAGGTGTCTGCATACCAACACATTTTGGACAATTTCATGCTCCCAACTTTGTGGGAACAGTTTTGGGTTGGCTCTTCCTGTTCCAACATGACCAGTGTACAAAGCAAGGTCAATAAAAACATGGATGAACAAATTTGAGGTGTAGGAACCATACTGGCCTCCACAGAATCCTGACCACAACCTGATAGAACATCTTTGGAATGAATTAGAGCACAGACTGCAAGCCAGGCCTTCTCTCCAACAGCAGTGCCTAACCTCACAAATGCTCTTCTGGAAGAATGGTCAAATATTCCTATAGACACACTAAACCTCGTGGACAGCCTTCCCAGAATCAAAGCTGTTATAGCAGCAAAGGGTGAGCCAACTCAATATTGAACCCTACAGGCTAAGACTGGGATGCTATTAAAGTTCATATGCATGTAAAGGGAGGCACCCCAATACTTTTGGTAATATAGTGCATACATATATGTACATGCACAGGTATCTGCAACCATCTCCTTATCCCGGCCATGTAAGTCAGAGAGAACAGAGTTGTTGGCAGAGTCATGGGCTTATGAACAGAGGACTCAACAAGCATACAAATGCAAGTTGTGGGAAAAAGTTGTGTACATCTTGGTGAAAACATTGATAAATAGACCCCTAAATAAAATAATCCACACCCTCTTAATACAGAAAAATATTTTTTTTTTAAACACATTTTGCCTAAATAGCTCAGTGAATGAATTTGAAAATTTGTAATTTAAAAAATTGAATTTGTAATTTGAAAATTACCGCTACTACTAGATTTAGCTGATGCAAAAATCATGAATTTCTCTGCTAAATCAATTTCACCAAAATCACAAAGCTCATCCATACTCATTACAATTTTTTTATTGTTTATTGCTGCCTGTTAATCATAAACAAGGGACAAGTACACAATGCATATAAATACAATATGAAGATTTTTTTTTATTATTGCATTTAAAGAGTAGATTATTGTTACTGGTCTGCATTTTTACTGTTGTGGAATAAACATCAGAAAGATGGGGAGTTACAGGTTAGGTACCAACAATCCATGAATATATTGATATGCACAGATATGCACAACACTGTGAAATCCATTTACATGCAGAGATTGTACATCTGAGCTGTGGTCATATACAGCTAAGTTTTATAGTTTATGTCAAGGCATAGAAGACCAGCTGGATACCATTACTATTATAGTCAGAATTTTTTTTTTTATGAAAGCTATGTTTGACACTAGCTATACACTCCACATCTGCTTTTTATTCTCATTTTATTATCAGTGGCAGACTTTTCAGTAAGCATTGTAGACCTGCTTTAAACATTTACCAATCATAATCAAACTACAAGTGTATTCCTAAGTGTAATCTGCACTATGCCATAACTCTTTTCTATGCGTATATCAAAAAGACAATCTTTGTATGACTTCAGTGGGCAATTTCAACATATTGGTAATCAAATGTATTATTTTATCCATAATACTCAGCTTTTTCTCTCTGGCAAAATCAGAACTCTAAAATATTAAGATAGCAAAGCTCACCCTCAACAAGTAACTTTTCCTATAAAATAGAGTATAAGATAAGGGGAGAAACAGCTTGATTCTAACAACTGTAATATATTCTTCCAGCTTTGAATTATTGCCAGTGACTTACAAGGAATTCCAAGAGAATATTAACTCAGTTATACAGATCCTTACAGTGATTTTACATAGAAGTAATAATGCAATACAGATTACAGAATATTGCACTTAAAACCATAGTCCCTTGGTCCCAGAGTTCATCAAAAGTATACAGCCTACATGTGACCGGGTATACCAAATTTCTACGTTTGAACAGGCAAGCCTGTATCCATGGCTTATGCGACAAGCTGTCTGGTATTGTCGGGTTAAACAATATAGTAGCGGGGGGAGGGCATTGTGAGGAGAGAGAGAACCTCTGAAAGCATTTACCCCAAATTGTTAGAGTAAAGAGCATTGGAGCAATGCACATATGCTTCATTTTAGAGTCTTTACGTAAGGACTAAGACCACTGTAGGGAACCTGGGTGGACCGGGTACAAGACCCCTTTCTTGATCTCCAAAAGAAACAAGTATCATTTATTGCACAAGATTAAAAACACTTAAAAGATATAAGTGGGAGTATATAAGTGGGAGTCATGCTTGTCATAAATATGTAGTCCAGGCAGTTCTACTGTGTCCCACAGGCTCCTATCATGATCCAGGTAGCTGGGAAAGGTTCTAGTGTGATGTTGTGCTAAATAGTACATTCAGGAAAACCAGGATATAATCAGATCCATCCTTTCCAGCTTGAACCGGAAGAGGAAATTATGTCACCAGCAGGGGGCAGGAGGAAGGGGTCAGGACTGTCTCTGTGGGATGAACGGCTACACACTTAGAGCTCACAGCTCCTTCTACTGGCCTGTTGTTCTCTGGAGGAGAGCATTATTAAATACACCCTCCTGGGCATGATGTCCGCAGCCATAGAATTACAATGGTCAGCGGAACAAAGGCAATGGGATGAAGGAATTTCGGAAAAATAGTAGATTATACATAGTTGGGATTACAAAGATTGACAGCTGATGCAAAACAGAGCACATATTGAGCTAAAAAAAGGCCAAAATCAAACTAAGGCTCAGCTTCCATTAGTGTGACCTATCATGCGACTTGGGACTGCAAAGTCACACGACAAGTCGTTCCCCATGACTTCTCATGAGCACTGTTCACATCTGTGCGACTTTAAGTTGCAGCGACTTCAAAGCAGTCCCTGAACTACTCTGGTCCCACTTTGATGTGACTTGAGGTCCATAGACCCCAAGAATGCACCGTCACTATCCATAGTTGCATCAAAATTGCAGCAAAAAATCACGGCAAAATCATTTGACTTTCAAGTTGAAACAATGGAAACCCAGCCCAATGGTGCTGTTAATCATATATATAAAGGGGAAGAATATATATATATATATATATATATACATAAACGATATATATTGTGGCAGCAGGCAGGTAAAATCACCTGGTTGTATCCAGGATGGGAAATATGTGTGCCCTAGATTCAGGATTTATGCAGACCTTTACAATTAGAGGGGAAGAGTTAATGAGCCCAGCTGTAGTAAGTGGGCTCATTAAGACCTCTACAAAAAACCCCAGCATGCTTAGGGAGATGCTCCATCCTGGAACCAGTTTTTGTGTTGTATAGACTGGGGAGTGTGACACCTGTTCTGTGCGGTGAGTTAACGCCTGTGTGGCAAACCTCTATGACAGGGACTGGGGCAGCACAAGGCTGCTCTCAGTTGTTAGACAGGGAAATCTAAGTGTGTAGTTAGAGGTCAAGCTGACCAGGATTTATTTTCATGTTTTATTTTGTTTGGCTATTATATGTATCACTGCATGTAGCAGAAATAAACCGCATCTTTTGTTTTTTTGCACCTACAACGCTGTCTGCTGTGCCTGATTTTGTGTTGTGAACCCATCCAGGGGGTCACACACACCCGCTGCCGAGCTAACCCCTCACAGTTGGTGGAGAATTTTGGCAGTTTTTTTTTTTTTTTTTAAAGGCCAGCATGGAGGAGATACTGAGACAGCTGGCTCTAGCAAATGCAAATCAGCAGCAAACAAATGCGGGTTTACAAAGGAGCCTTGCAGCTCAACAACAGAGCCTTGCAGCCCAGCAGCAGACAAATGCAACTTTGCAGCAGAGTCTGGAAAATCAGCAGAAGGCTCACCAGCAGAGTTTGGAAGCTCAGCAACAAGCCCAGCAGCAGACAAATGCAAATCAGCATCAGACAAATGCAACTTTGCAGCAGAGTTTGGAAGCTCAGCAACAAGCCCAGCAATCTGAAGCCCGCTTTATAGACCTGTTGCAGAAGCAAGAGCAGAGTTTTCAACAGAAAATAGAGACATTAATACAGCAACGTCCGCAGACCAATGAAGCAAGTGATTACATTAATACCGCATCCTTTGGTGTGAGCCGTTTATTGACAAAAATGACTGGAGAGGATGATCCGGAGGTGTTTTTGACCACATTTGAAAGGACTGCTGAAAGGGAAAAGTGGCCTAAGGAGCAATGGGCTGGACTGGTGGCCCCTCTGTTAACTGGGGAATCGCAGAAAGCTTATTATGACCTAGAGCCTGACCAAGCAAAAGACTATGTGGTGCTAAAAGCAGAAATATTGGCACGGCTGGGTGTCACCCTGGCCGTCCGGGCTCAGCGTGTGCATAATTGGACTTTTCAGGTTGGAAAACCCCCCAGGTCTCAAATGTATGATCTCATTCACCTGAGCAGGAAGTGGCTGCAGCCAGAGACTTTGACCGCACCAAACATTGTGGAACGTGTGGTTATGGATCGTTTCCTGAGAGCTCTTCCTACTGCCATCCAAAAATGGGTAAGCCATGGAGACCCAGAAAATGCAGATAAACTTGTGGATCTGGTTGAGAGGTACTTGGCTACAGAGAACTTGACCACCTCTTCCAGGGACTCACGGACTTTCCATCCTAAGACCAGATCATCCCCAGTGGCGGGTAAGATGACTCCAAGGGGTGGGAGTTCTACCTAAGGTCTGGCGGGAGCAGCCCATGCTGCAAGAGACAGTGAAAAAGATTATTTGCTACCGCTGCCGGCAAGAGGGACATATTGCAGCCAATTGCCCCGTTGTGGATGAGCCTATGCAATGTGACTTTATAAGGGAAAGACGTCAGTCGCTGTTTGCGACAGTTGCATGCACTGCCATTCGGGGACCTGAGAAACATTTATGTAAAATGTGTATTAATGGTAGACATGTTGATGTGTTGCTGGATTCAGGTAGCCTGGTAACATTGATAAAAGCTGAATTAGTTACTACGGAGGTCTCTGGGAAGAACAGGGTGGCTGTTATTTGTGTGCATGGGGACACCCGAGAGTATCCTGTAACTTCAGTGTTTTTTGAGACCCCCAAAGGTAACCTCTCTCATCAGGTGGGGTTAGTGTCTCACTTACCACATGATGCTATTGTGGGAAGGGATTTTCCAAAATTCTGGGAACTCTGGGATTGTCCTGAGCCCCCCACTGGTGCCCCTATAAACCAGGAAGATGACCAGAATTCCTCTGGGAGTGGTGAGGACTCTCCTGAATTTCCCTTGTCTGTATTGGTGGGGGAAACTCGAGAAACTGGGGAGGAGCCAACATCCTCAGATGAAAACATGCCGTCTGTGGAGTTTTCGGATCTTGAGGTTCACAGGGAAAATTTTGCCACAGAACAGTTAAAAGACCCCACCCTAATAAAGACACGGGAAAATGTGGTGAAAATAGATGGCGAGTTAGTGAACCCAGATAAGACTTGCCCTTATCCTTACTTCACTATGGAAAGGGACCTGCTATATCGAGTGGCTCAAAGGGCAGAAGAAACCATTGAGCAACTTGTAGTGCCCAAACCTTACAGGAAGTTGGCGTTAGAATTGGCTCATGGGCACATTCTGGGAGGTCATCTGGGGACAGAGAAAACCAGAGAGAGGGTATTGCAGAGATTCTATTGGCCTGGGGTCATGAAGGAAATAGAAAATTATTGTTCCTCCTGCCCTGTGTGTCAGAAGTCGGCACCTATGCCACATTTCCGTAACCCGCTGGTACCTCTTCCTATCATTGAGGTCCCCTTTGAAAGGATCGCAATGGATTTGGTAGGTCCGATAATGAAGTCTGCCAGGGGCCATCAGTACATTTTGGTTATATTGGACTATGCCACCCGTTATCCGGAAGCAATTCCTCTCCGAAATACCTCGGCCAAAACCATAGCCAAAGAGCTATCTCTTGTTTTTAGCCGCGTGGGTATTTGTAAGGAACTGCTTACGGACCAAGGTACACCCTTTATGTCCCGGGTTATGAAAGAATTATGCAAGTTGTACAAAGTGAAGCAATTGCGTACATCTGTGTATCACCCCCAAACAGATGGGTTGGTTGAAAGATTCAACAAAACCCTAAAACAAATGTTAAAGAAGGTGGTGGATAGAGATGGAAAGAATTTGGACTGTCTAATACCCTATCTGATGTTTGCCATTAGGGAGGTACCCCAATCCTCTACGGGTTTCTCACCCTTCGAGTTGCTCTATGGGAGACACCCAAGAGGGCTGCTGGATATCGCCAAGGAAACTTGGGAAAATTAGAGTTCTCCTCACAGGAGTGTGATTGAGCATGTCGCCCTGATGCAAGATAGAATTGCACAGGTAATGCCAATTGTAAAGGAACATTTAACCCAAGCGCAGTTAGCACAGCAGAGAGTGTACAACCGTGGGGCCAAGACCCGTACTTTTTCCCCGGGGGATAGGGTCTTGGTGCTAGTCCCTATGGTTGAAAGCAAATTTCTGGCCAAATGGCAAGGTCCATATGAAGTAATTGAAAAAATTAGTGAGGTGAACTACAGGGTTAGACAGCCAGGAAGGCGAAAGCCGGAGCAGATCTATCACGTCAATCTGCTGAAAGCCTGGAGGGATAGGGAATCCCTAGTCGCAGAGACTTTGTCACAAGTACAGCCTGATTGCTTAGTTCCTGAGGTTGGAATAGCAGACACCTTATCGAAACCCCAACAACAGGAGGTTAAAGAGTTTGTATTTCGTAACAAAGAGATTTTCTCTGAGCTTCCGGGACAAACATCTGGCGTAGAGCATGACATTATCACCCCGCCAGGAGAAAGGGTAAAACTAAAACCTTATTGAATACCAGAGGCCCGACGGGAGGCAATACGTGGGGAGGTTCAAAGGATGTTGGAATTGGGTGTGATAGAGGAGTCCCAGAGTGACTGGTCCAGTCCTATCGTACTAGTGCCCAAACCTGATGGGAGCTGGCGGTTTTGTAACGATTTTCGACAATTAAATAAAGTTACAAAATTTGACACCTACCCCATGCCGCGTATAGATGAGTTGATTGACCGGCTGGGAACAGCCCGATATATGACAACTCTTGATCTCACCAAAGGGTATTGGCAAATTCCCCTGGCCGAGTCGGCCAAGGAGAAAACTGCGTTTGTAACCCCAGATGGGGCATTCCAATATAAGAGAATGCCGTTTGGGTTACAGAATGCACCGGCAACATTCCAGCGGAAAATGGATAAGATTCTGAGGCCCCATCAGAAATATGCTGCAGCTTACCTGGATGATGTGATTATCCATAGCACAGACTGGGTCTCACATTTGCCGAAAGTGCAAGCAGTCCTAGACTCTATCCAGGAAGTTGGGTTTACGGCCAATCCAAAGAAGTGTACCATTGGACAGGAGGAGGCCAAATATCTTGGGTACACTATTGGGAGGGGGGTCATAAAACCCCAAGTCAATAAAGTCGAGGCCATACAGAGTTGGCCACGTCCCAACAGCAAGAAACAGGTACGAGCCTTTCTGGGAATCGCTGGCTATTATCGACGATTCATTCCCCATTTTGCTTCTCAGGCTGTGCCCCTCACCAACCTGACAAAAGGGAAAGAGTCTGTCATGGTTAAATGGTCCCCAGAGGCTGAAGAAGCATTTCAGTCCTTAAAAACAGCCTTATGTAGCCAGCCAGTGTTGTACTCACCAGACTTCTCTAAGGACTTTGTTGTACAAACTGATGCATCAGACGTTGGGTTAGGAGCAGTGTTATCCCAGGTCTGGAACGAGGAAGAGCACCCAGTCATTTACCTCAACAGGAAGTTGAAGTCCCATGAGGTAAATTACTCCACGATTGAGAAGGAATGTTTAGCAGTGAAGTGGGCTCTAGATTCCCTTCGGTACTATCTGCTAGGTAGGCACTTTGACCTGGTGACTGATCACGCTCCTTTAAAGTGGATGGCTCAAAACAAGGAGACCAACAGAAGGGTAAATAGGTGGTTCCTGGCCCTACAGGAATTTAACTTTACAGTTAAGCATCGCCCTGGTGTTAAAATTGGGAATGTGGATGCTTTGTCTCGGATACATGCGTGTCTGGCTGCTTGTGTTATAACCCCAAGGTTGAAACAAGAGGGGGGGGGTATGTGGCAGCAGGCAGGTAAAATCACCTGGTTGTATCCAGGATGGGAAATATGTGTGCCCTAGATTCAGGATTTATGCAGACCTTTACAATTAGAGGGGAAGAGTTAATGAGCCCAGCTGTAGTAAGTGGGCTCATTAAGACCTCTACAAAAAACCCCAGCATGCTTAGGGAGATGCTCCATCCTGGAACCAGTTTTTGTGTTGTATAGACTGGGGAGTGTGACACCTGTTCTGTGCGGTGAGTTAACGCCTGTGTGGCAAACCTCTATGACAGGGACTGGGGCAGCACAAGGCTGCTCTCAGTTGTTAGACAGGGAAATCTAAGTGTGTAGTTAGAGGTCAAGCTGACCAGGATTTATTTTCATGTTTTATTTTGTTTGGCTATTATATGTATCACTGCATGTAGCAGAAATAAACCGCATCTTTTGTTTTTTTGCACCTACAACGCTGTCTGCTGTGCCTGATTTTGTGTTGTGAACCCATCCAGGGGGTCACACACACCCGCTGCCGAGCTAACCCCTCACAATATATATATATATATATATATATATATATATATAGAGAGAGAGAGAGAGAGAGAGAGAGAGAGAGAGAGAGAGAGAGAGAGAGAGAGAGAGAGAGAGAGAGAGAGAGAGAGAGAGAGAGAGAGAGAGAGAGAGAGAGAGAGAGAGAGAGAGAGAGAGAGAGAGAGAGAGAGATACACATATACGCATATTAAAAACATGTGTGAAAATGTATATGTAAGAATGACATTATGTACAGAATTCATATATTTGTAAAAGAGACACCATAAAATGTATTTTTGTATCTTTATATACTGCATGACCACACATATGCAGATACATACCAATGTATGCTTGTGAGAGATATGTATTATTGTATACTGTATGGCCACACAAACACAGATACACACCAATGTAATTCTCGATCTCCAATCTACGATTAGAAGCCATCAAACTAGACCAGGAGATAACAGCTCGTAGGTGAGAGGCATAGTAATATTTAATAATATCAGGTGCTCCCAGCCAACCCCTTGTGCTTAATGAAAAAAACACTGAATACCTAATACGATGGGCTTTCCCATTCTGAATACATTTAAGGAAACCTCTCTGGAGGGCCTTAAGTTGGGACATTTGCATAGAGACCGGTAAAGTCTCAAAGAAATAAAGTAACCTGGGCAAATGGACATTTTTAAAAGGTTAATTCTACCTAGGAGAGAGAGGGAATAATTTGCCCATTGCTGAAGAGATATGTTAATGTCTTGGATCAGGGGAGGATAATTAGTAGAATATAGAGTGGAGAAAGAGAAAGTCAAATGTATACCTAAATATTTGAGAGAGTTAGGACATCATCTGTATGGGAATGTTTGTTCAAGTTGAGCCAGAAGTGTTGAGGGTATATGTAATGGTAGAGCCTCGACCTTTGCTGTATTAACCTCATACCCCGATCTGGCACTAAAAGAGGATAGAAGGATATGTAAATAAGGAAGCAATTTGAGGGGGTTAGTAAGAGTCAACAAAATGTCATCCATAAAAATAAACTTTTATTCCCTCTGCAGCATCACCACCACACAGATATCTGGATTTAATTAAATGGCCTCAGGTAAGGGGTCCAGGCACAAAATAAAAAGCAAAGGGGAAAGAGGACACCCCTGCCGAGTGCCATTTGTCATGGGAAAGTGGGGAGACAAGAAAGAGGACATCTGGACCTGAGCTGTCATCTGTGAGTATAATGTTTCTAACCCTTTAAAAAAAAGCCCCCTGAAACCATATTGCATTAAAGTGAAGAACATATATGGCCAACTTAGCCTATCAAAGGCCTGTTGGGCATCCAAACTTAAAATAATAGCTGGTCAGGAAATTCATTGAGGAGATCTATCGGATCTATGGTGCAGCGTGTTATCTCCTGCGGGTCTGGTCGGTACAAAACCCACTTGATCTTTATCGATTAGTTGGGGAATAAACTGAGACAATCTAGATGCTAGGATTTTTGGAAATATTTTGTAATCAGAATTTAGTAAGGCTATAGGCCTATAGTTGTCTGGGAGGGAAGGGTCCTTACCAGGTTTAGGAATGACAGAGATGTATGAATGCATAAACTGTGAATGTGGGGATTTTATTTGAAATATAGTGCCATACAAGTCCAACATATGTGGGGCCAGGATGTCTAAGAAAGTCTAAAGCCCCATACACACTATCAGATTGTCTGCTGATTTTTGTCATCAGATTTACCAAAACCATGTAGTAGAAGGGCCTGCCTGATTGCATACACATTGAAACTCCTAATGTTTGACCTCATATTACATGGTTTTGGTAATTCTGAAGGAAAAACTCAGCAGAAAATCTGATAGTGTGTATGGGGCTTTATAATAAAACTAAGGAAGTCCATCAGGGCCAGGGGATTTATGGAGTGTGAGGTTCCTCAATAGATACAGCTGCATTAAGTTTAACTAGGTCAGAGGAGGACAACTTTGGTAATGAGAGATCTTTAAAAAACTTATCAAAGTTTTCTTGTGTAAAATTGAAATGGTTCTCAGGGGTTAGACAGTTATAAAGTTTACAATTTTACAAAAAGTTTCAAAGGTTTTGGACATAGTAAAGCCCCGTACACACGAGAGGACTTATGTCCGACAGACTTCCGAAGGAGTTCCGTCGGAGTTCTGACGGAGTTCCAACGGAGTTCTGACGGACTTTTCGGCGGAGCGGACTTGGCCACACACAATCACACTAAACTCCGACGGATTCGAACGTGATGACGTACGACTGGATTCGAATAAGGAAGTTCATAGCCAGTAGCCAATAGCTGCCCTAGCGTCGGTTTTAGTCCGTCGGAATAGCATACACACGAGCGAATTTTTCGAAGGGACCAGGTCCGGCGGAGTTACTTCGGAAAAATTTGAAGCATGTTCCATATTCTAAAGTCCTTCGGACTTTGGCGAGTCAAAAGTCCGTTGCAGCCCACACACGATCGAATAGTCTGACGGACTCAGTCCGTCGGACTTTGGATGTTGAAAAGTCCGCTCGTGTGTACGGGGCTTAAGGAGGCAATGAGTCCTGGTCCTATCCGCCTGTATAAGAAAATCAGGTAAGGAGTGGAAAGGACAAGGGCAACGTTTATTTACCAGTATCCCATGGGGCTTATTAGAAAATTCGTAGAACTTTTGTTTGGCCCATATAGGGGATTTAGTAGTCTTAGAGCTAGAGATCACAGTTGTCCATGGAGGGATTTGACTTTACATAGACTATGTACTGTGGGTTTGCACAAAAGCTGACACTTTGTCTCTCATAGGTCGGCCAGTAAGGATTGCGTAAGTCTAGCCTTATCTTTCTTCAGGCGAGAGCCTGCAGCGATATAAACTCCACAGAAGTAGGACTTGTGTGCCTCCCACAGCGTAGAGGTTACCTGAACAGTGTACTTATTTCATCTAAAAATTTCCTCTAAATCCCTAGATAGTTTAGCTCAAGTGACTTATGATTGTAAAAGATGGTAATTAAGACGCCAACAGGCATGGACTGACCATCTGGACTACCGGGAGTTTTCTGGTGGGCCGAATGGCTCAGTGGGCCGGTCAAGTGCAGTCTTGGAGCCGCTCCTCACTGACAGTGAGTGATCGTGATTTCACTCCTGTTAGGAGGAGCAGCTCTGTCACTTACTGGAGAGAGCATTAGGCGTTATGCTCCCTCCAGCCTGCAGGGGGAGATAGACAGTTGGTAGACTTTCCTTCCTCTCTCCCCTTATCACTTGTCATCACATGACTGGGGAGAGGAATGTAAAGCTGCCTTCAAAACTGTAAAGAGTAAATGTGGGAGAGGGAGGACACTCTGATGTGAAGGGGGCTGCTGGTGGGGAATCCTGGTGGGGTCGCTAATGTGAAGGAGGCTTCTGGTGGGGACTCTGATGTGAAGGGGGCTTCTGGTGAGGACTCTATGATGTGAAGGGGGCCACTGGTGGGCACTCTGATGTGAAGGGGGCTGCTAATGGGGAATCCTGATGGGGACTCTGATGTGAAGGAAGCTTCTGGTGGGTACTCTGATGTGAAGGGGGCTTCTGGTGGGGACTCTGATTGTGAAGGGGGGCTTCTGGTGGGGACATTGATGTGAAAGGGGCTTCTGGTGGGATCTCTGATGTGAAGGGGGCTGCCGGTGGGGAATCCTGATGGGGACTCTGATTTGAAGGGGGCTTCTGGTGGGATGTGGTGGGATCTGGTACATTTGCAGAAAGACGTTGCTAGAGAGGAGACCTTCTGTGAGGGAGTATCCTGAAATTAAGTCAGTCTATCTCTAGCAGGAGACATAACCAAGGTGATTTCAACTTCAACCAATGATCATAAAAGGTTGGGAATAGTATTGAGTGGACTCAAAAATCCGATAAAGGAAATCAATTTGCCCAGAATTAGGAGCATACACATGAACCAAGGTAAAGGAGGAGGACATACTCACACACCAAGATGATAAACCCTCCATGGGGGTCAATATGTGTAGTTTTGACCTTAATAGGGCAAGATTTTTTTAATAAGAATTGCTACTCCAGCCTTCCCAGTTGAATCAGAGACAAGGTCAGAGGAAGGGACATATTTGGAGGCAAACTTCATTGAACCCCCAGCACAAAAGTGTGTTTCTTGGAGCATGATCACATCCGTCCCTGGTGGCTTTTAAAGCCAACCATCGCTTTTGTATAGAATTCAGACCTTTTACTAGACATGTGCAGAGTAAAATATTTCGTTTCGGAATTTCGTTTTCGTCCGAAAGCTTAATTTATTTAGTTACTCCCGAAATTCGTTTTTATTTATTTCGTTTTTCGTTCAAAAATTGCATTCGTCCGAAAATCCACATGAATTACGGTCGAATCTGTCTTGGAAGGCTTATGGTGTCTGTCGAATGTATAAAGAAGATTCGACGGAGCTAGTATATAGCATACTTTAGAACCCTATTAAAGTCTATGGGACTCCAACGTTCAAAATCTAAAGTGCTAATTTTAAAGGCTAATTTGCAAGTTACTGTCCTAAAAAGTGTTTGGGGACCCAGGTCCTGCCCCAGGGGACATGTATCAATGCAAAAAAAAGTTTTAAAAACGGCCATTTTTTCGGGAGCAGTTATTTTAATAATGATTAAAGTGAAACAATAAAAGTGTAATATTCCTTTAAATTTCGTAGGGGGGGGGGTTGTCTATAGTGTGCCTGTGAAGGGGCGCATGTTTCCCGTGCTTAGAACTGTCCCAGCACAAAGTGTCATTTATGCAGGAAAAAAAGTCCTTTAAAATCACTCGCAGCTATTATGAATTGTCGGCTCCGTAATACAGAGAACACTCATTGAAAGTATGACATGAGACATCGCTGGAGAGATGACCGTCCGTCGCTGGATAGCAAGAGTGGATTACCGCCGCTGGAATCTTTTTTTTATTTTTTTATTTTTAACCACTTGGGTACCGCGCTATTGCCGAATGACGGCATTAGCGCGGACCTAGATTTCCAGGACTACGTCTATTGAGTCCGTGAGACTCGCCTGATCACCGATCCGTGTAAGGGGTCGATCCCGACCCCTTATCACGTGATCAGCTGTCAGCCAATGACAGCTGATCATGTGATAGAACGGAGCCGGTAATCGGCTATTATTCCTCCTCGCGCTGACAGCGCGAGGAGAAAAAAAAAAAGCCGATCACCGGCGGCCGTGATCGGGACATCAGTCCCGATCACGGCCAGCAATGAAAGGCACCACATGCCACCTGCCAGTGCCCACCTGCCTCCCGCAGTGCCATCCTGAAAAATAACAAAGTAAAAGTAAGTGCCCCCCGTCTGTGCCCATAATGCCCACAGTGCCACCCCACAGTGCCACCCCACAGTGCCACCCCACAGTGCCACCCCACAGTGCCACCCACAGTGCCACCCACAGTGCCACCCAATCTGCCTCAAAGGTGCTGCACCCCAGTGCCGCCCATCAGTGCCCAGCAGTGCCGCCCATCAGTGCCCAGCAGTGCCGCCCATCAGTGCCCAGCAGTGCCACCTATCAGAGCCACCTATCAGTGCCACCTATCAGTGCCCATCAGTCCCATCTATCTGTGGTACCTATCAGTGCCCATCCGTGCCACCCATCCGTGCCACTTATCCGTGCCACCCATCCGTGCCATCTTATCTGTGCCCATCTTTGCCCATCAGTGCCGCCTTATCTGTGCCCATCGGTGCCGCCTTATCTGTGCCTATTAGTGCCGCCTTAACTATGCCTATCAGTGCCCACAAGTGCAGCCTATCAGTGCCCACCAATGCAGCCTATCAGTGCCCACCAATGCAGCCCATCAGTGCCCACCAATGCAGCCTATCAGTGCCGCCTTATCAGCGCACTTCAATGAAGGAGAAAAATGACCCGTTTGCAAAATTTTATAACAAACTATTAAAACATGATTTTTTTTTTTTTTTTTTTTTTGCATCTTTTTTTGTTTGTTTAGCAAAAAATAAAACTCCGAGCTGTAACTAAATACCACCAAAAGAAAGCTCTATTTGTGGGAAAAAAATGATAAAAATTTCATTTGGGTACAGTGTTGTATGCCCGCGCAATTGTCATTCAAAGTGCATCAGCGCTGAAAGCTGAAAATTGGTCTGGGACTGAGGGGGGTTTAAGTGCCCAGTAAGCAAGTGGTTAATAAAGGAATTTTTCAAAAGTGTGTTTGTTTTATTTAACCATTTTTTACACTTTCTTTGTGAAATGGTAGGGGTACTTTTGTACCCCCTTACCATTTCAAACAGGGGGGGGGCCGGGATCTGGGGGTCCCCTTGTTAAAGGGGGCTTCCAGATTCTGATAAGCCCCCCGCCCGCAGACCTCCACAACCACCGGCCAGGGTTGTGGGGATGAGGCCCTTGTCCTCATCAACATGGGGACAAGGTGCTTTGAGGGGTCACAGACCCCCAAAGCATCCTCCCAATGTTGAGGGCATGTGGCCTGGTACGGTTCAGGAGGGAGGGGGGGCCGCTCTCTCGTCCCCCCCTCTTTTCCTGCGGCCTGCCAGGTTGCGTGCTCGGATAAAGGGTCTGGTATGGATTTTTAGGGGGAACCCCACGTCAATTTTTTTTTAAATTTGATGCGGGGTTCCCCTTAATATCCATACCAGACCTGAAGGGTCTGGTTATGGATATTTAGGGGGAACCCCACGTCAAATTTTTTCTTAAATTTGAGGCAGGGTTCCCCTTAATATCCATACCAGACCTGAAGGGCCTGGTAATTGAATTTGGGGGACCCCCATGCTTTTTTATTTATTTATTTATTTATTTTTTTATCAATGACTTTCAATGAGTGTTCTCTGTATTACGGAGCCGACAATTCATAATAGCTGCGAGTGATTTTAAAGGACTTTTTTTCCTGCATAAATGACACTTTGTGCAGGGACAATTCTAAGCACGGGAAACATGCGCCCCTTCACAGGCATACTATAGACAACCCCCCCCCCCCTACGAAATTTAAAGGAATATTACACTTTTATTGTTTCACTTTAATCATTATTAAAATCACTGCTCCCGAAAAAATGGCCGTTTTTAAAACTTTTTTTTGCATTGATACATGTCCCCTGGGGCAGGAACCGGGTCCCCAAACACTTTTTAGGACAGTAACTTGCAGAATCTTTTCTCTCTGTCAAATCTTTTTTCTCTGTCGAATATTTTCTCTATATAATCTTGGACTAATAGAGGTAAGGTTAGGCACATTCGACCACAGGTTCTATAGACATTGTTGTCAGAGTCATGTCGAATCTCCTATTCTATATCGAACTGTTGTAACAATGAAAACGAAAATAAAGCATTTATTTATGTCGGATCTTTCGTTTTTCGGATTTTGTGCTTTCGTTATCGTTTGTCAAAACGAAAACGAAAATAGCTGAAATTCGGACGAAAATGCATTCGGACGAAAACGAATGCACATGTCTACCTTTTACATTATAGAACAATATGCGTAATGTCATGTTGACATATCAGTATTAGCAGGAAACATAAGCATATAAAATAAAGGAAAAAGAGGGAAAAATGTTTATATATACATACTTGGATGGTTATAAAAGTATATAGACCTCAGCAGAAAAAATATAGTACATGGTATTGACCTACAGAGATGACATTTGAATGTGGATGAGGTCTTATATGAACCTAAAACAGGTCCTAAAGAGGAAACAACATTACAAGGTCTGAGAGGCAGCCGCTCTCAGGAAACCGTGGCAAAAGCCATAGGCCATGTGGGGAAACATGAGAGCCTCCAACAGGAAACTCAGGAGAAGGGACCTGTCTGCTCTTCTTTTAAAATATATGAGTAACATAATTAAGAGAAATAAAACCATATGTAACCATTTGAAACAATAGAACCCCACGCCAAAATAAAAATAAAAAATTGGCGTGGGTCCCCCCCCCCCCCGAAATCCATACCTGACCCTTATCCGAGCAAGTGGTCATGGCAAGCCAGGAAAGGGGGGGGCTAGCGAGCTCCCCTCCAAACCATACCAGGCCGCTTTCCCTCAACATGGGGAGGGTGCTTTGGGGTACCCCCAAAGCAACTTGTCCTCATGTTGATGGCCATAAGGGCCTCTTCCCGACAACACTAGCCGGTGGTTATCTGGGTCTGCGGGTGGGTTATTAAAGATGGATGGACATCACAGGACATTTTTTAATAAAGTGTCTCCTGTCATTATTACTTTTTTGATACTTTTTTGGTGAATGGATAGGGGTACAATGTACCTGATACCCATTCACATACGGGGCCAGGATCTGCGGGCCCTCTTGTTAAAGGGGGCTTCCAGATTACCGTAAGTCCCCCCACCCACAGACCCCCACAACGACAGGGCAAGGTTTGTGGTGATGATGCCTTTATCTCCATCAACATGGGGACAAGATTCTTTGGGGGGGACCCCAAAGCACCCTCCCCATGTTGAGAGTAAGCAGCTTGGTATGGTCCCCCCATTTCCTGGCCTGCCATGACTGCGTGCTTGGATAGGATCTGTTATGGATCTTTGGGGATCTTGGGGGGACCAGACGCCATTTTATAAAAAAAAATTGGCGCTGGGTTCCCCTTAAAATCCATACCAGACCTAAAGGGCCTGGTATGGATTTTGGGGGGACCCCACGTCATTTTTTAAATTATTTTAGCTTAGATTTCCCTTATTGTGAGGCATGGACTTAGTCCCCCTGAGCCATGATTGGCCAAAGCATGCTGTGATTGAACGAAGCATGCAAGTCAGATGCATGCTTTAGCCAATCATCAGACATCAATGCACTGCGATCCCGCAGTGCATTATGGGGCGTTCTGTGGCACTCAAATTTCCCACGAACGTCCCATAATATTCGCTGTTCGGCAAAGGGGCAAATGCTCGATGTTGGAACTCGGTATGTATGTAATTATTGGATATTTTAACCGCTTGCTGACCAGCTTCTGTAATTATAATGCGGCAGGTAGGCATGGTCCCGCAAACCGTACTAGCTAGACATCGTCCCTTTAAGCAGGATAGCAGGCGCGCATGCACACATGCTTGTGACCGGTGGTTACGATGACCGCCACAAGTAATCGCGGACACGAGAGGCAGAACAGGGATGTGTGTGTGTAAACACACACATCCCAGTTCTGTGAGCAGAGAAGAGAGAGATTGTGAGTTCCTACAACCCGGGAACTACAATCTCTCATCTCCTATAGTCAGTCCCATCCCTCACAGTTAGAACAAACACATAGGGAACAGTTAACCCCTTGACATTTATACAGTAATCCGTGCACTTTATAGCACTGATCACTGTATAGTTGTCAATCAACCCAAAAATGTGTCAAAAGTGTCCGATGTGTCCGCCATAATGTTGCAGTCTCGATTAAAATCGCAGATCGCCGCCATTACTTGTAAAAAAATAATTATAATAAAAATGCCATAAATCGGGGGCGTGGCCTGGTAAAGCATGGAATAGGACGTGCAGGATCCGAGCTCTGTCCATTACTCCTGCTTTACATTAATCCTGCTACACAGAAGCTTCTTGGAACAGCCTGACATACCCCCCAAGGGACCCGCAAATATAGGTCATGGCTTCGGCCTAGTTGTTGGATCCGGCGGCCATCTTGCTCCTCCCGGCCTCTCCACCAGCGTTGTATCCTGGCCTCTCTGGCACCATCGCCGCACGCAGATCCTCTTCCACAGGCTTCCAACCGGGGGTTTGAATGGAGCGGTGCCCCCCACACGGTGGCAGCCCCAAATCCAGACTGCAGCTTCAGCCTGGTCCGGAGCTCCGGCCGCCATCTTGCTCCTCCCGGGCCTCTGCACTGCTGCTCTGTCACGGCTTCTCTGGTGATTGTCTCCCTCACCACATACAGATCCTCCTACGCGTACTTCCGGCCAAGGGTCTGAGCGGAACGGTGCCCCCCACACTGCGGCAGCCCCAAATCCAGACTGCGCCTAGTCCACATACCGCTCCCCACAACTCTCCCAGGGACTTCATAGTGCTTGGGCCTACGGACGACTCCTGTATCCCCTAGGTGAGTGGCATCCATCTTGCTACTCCCTGATGGGGACCCCCAACTCCCCTACTTTACCTTAAGCAAGACTCCATCTAACCATCCCAGTGCCCCAGTCTGCCAGAACACTGTCCCCACCCAAGTTTGCTGGGGGTATTCAGACTCATCGGGGGTGAGCTGAGACTGAGGCCCTGCTTTTGGTGACGCGTGTGGCAGTCATTTTGTTGTTCCTGACCTCCAAACTCCCCCAGTGCCCAGCTTACCCTCCTGTCTACCTCCAAAACCATTTAGCCAGGTACATCTACTACTTCTTCTTAACAGGCATGGCCCCAATGAAAACCAAGCCAGATGCAGCTGCCAAACTTGATAAGTACCTCCGCCATGATAAAGATAACCCGGGGAGGATGACGGCACCGCGTTGGAGGGGAGAGAGGTGGCGGGTATGGATACAGATAGAGTGCTGGAAGCTATCTCTGCACTCCAGGCTGTCCTTACGACCAAAATCGAAGAGGTGAAGGTAGATGTCTCCCTGGTCTGACAAGACCTACATAAGCTCAAGGAGAGAGTTAAGACATCTGAGACCAGACTAGGAGAAGTGGAGGACGCGATCCTGCCATTACAGAATACCTCTGAACGCATGCAATACCAGATCAACCAACTCCTGGCAAAGCAAGATGACATGGAGAACAGGCTCCGTAGGTGCAACCTTCACTTTATTAGCCTGCTGGAGGGCGGAGGGGACGGAGAGGAAAGACCCTACTACATTCCTGGAACAATTACTGATCACAACGTATGGCAGAGAGGCCTTCTCGGCCATGTTTGCGGTTGAAAGAGCGCACCGCATGCCCGCTAGGCCACCACCACAAGGCACTCCCCCATGCACATTTATCTCTAAATTGCCGAATTATAAAGATCGTGACACGACGCTGCGCATGGCACGGATGAAAGATAACATACCTGTTGGCAATGTCAAGGTAGCCATCTTCCCTGACTTCTCCACTGAAGTACAGAAGCGCAGACAAAACTTCACAGAAGCCAAGAGATGCCTACGTATCAAAAGTCTTAAATACTCAATGTTATTTCCCGCACGCCTTCGCATGGAGGATGATGACCGTGCCATTTCCTTTGACATCCCAGAGGACACCATCGCTTGGCTAGAGCACCGGGATAATAGGAAAGAGAATGATTAACCCACCATATACTGCACATGGCCGTGTACTGCAACAAGGGACCACAAGCCTCTTTCCTTACAACCTGAGCGACATTGTCCCATGTATCTCAGGTACTCTACATCCTTTATTGAACCTGCATCTACATATCTCCCTTGAAGTGGCAACTCTCTATCTTTCTTGTGCGTATCCATTGCAATGATGACACCATATGGTGGCCAACACACCCAATCACCACAGTCAATCTACCTTACCTATGTACATGTGCTTCTTCCTTGAATGTTATGGCTGAGATGCACAAACTGCCCAGGCTACAGCCGCATACAACATTAACATTCCCCTTTACACACAGAGAACTACTACTTGGAGACACAAGTCCTACCATATGCGAAACTAACTCAGTGAAGTTCCACCCCCCCCCCCCCCCCCCCCCGCACTGCCAGAGTGACCTGGTGTATGGGCATAGATTTAACCTGAAATTCATTCCTTTATGCCACACAACCCTTACCACAACATGTCCTGGGAAGTTTGATCCCAGTGAAATATTTTTATACCTGCCTTTATCACTCAGGACTCTGATTCTGTTTTTTTTTTAATGTCACTGTTGTATTTGAGTGAGGTGTCTGATCAACCTCACACACTATTTTGGGTTTTGTTATGGGTATATGCCTACACTAGTTGGGGTCAGTGTTGGGCCAGGTGGGGGGGTGGGGGGATTGTTATAATATGAGTACAATGTAACCATTACGAGTGCTACCAATTACAGAATGCAATGTTCAGTATAGTTCTGCATGACTTACTAGCTAGAGAGATTACTGACATGTGTAGGGTGAGGACCCTCTCTTGTGTGATACCGTGGTACTACATGATCAAACTCCTATATAATCTACACCATACTATACCATGACTTCTCTTAAGCTCCTAATGTGGAATGTTAGAGGTCTATGAGACAAAATCAAATGTTCATCTGTTCTATCATATATTAAGAAGCAGAAGGCGGACATTATAGTCCTCGTTGAGACACACATAGATGGCCGCTTACAGCTCGCTCTCAAACGCTCATGAATTGGGTGGGCATATCACTCAACTTATACAACACAGGCAAGAGGGGCGTCCTTCCTCATAGCCAAGTCCCTGCATTTCGAGTTGTGAGATCTGAGCTCAGACCCAAAGGGTCGCTATGTTTTCCTACATGTTAAGATATATGGTGAACAGTTTTTGCTACTTGCTTATTATGTACCACCCCCATTTAGCTTGACAGTCTTGATGGAAGCACTCGACTTCATGGCCCAGTATCCGACAGTCCCGGCCATCTGGTTGGGAGACTTCAACACTTCCCTAAACTCTAGCCGTGACAGAGAACCACAGCCTCCCTTGACTTCAAGGCCATATACATATACTAGGTTTTCCAGACTGATCTTGAACTTCAATCTGGCTGATTCATGGAGGACTAAACACCCAACCGCCAGGGCATACTCATGTTTCTCCTCCACCCACAACACAATGTCCTGTTTAGACTTTATCCTACTTTCACAGATACTGGTACCTAGACTACTTGAAGCAGCCTTCTGCCCAAGATTGTTGTCGGACCATAGTCCATATTGGATCAGATTGACTATCCCATTAACTAAACCACCCAAGACATGGAGACTCAATCCTTTTTGGCTCTTATTGTTCCTAGATGATGGCCAGATAGATGATAAATGGAAAAGATACTTTCAGGTCAACGCTCTGCTCACTCTGCCTTATTTTCAAACATATGGGACTCATTCAACTTACATGCGAGGGCCACTCTGACATCCCAAATTAATAAACTAAAATCAGCCGCAGCGGAGAAGACAGACAGGGTACTGGAGGAACTTTTACTTGTGGAACGTCAGTATGAGGCTGAGCCCTCTCCTGACAAGGCCTCCTTAAATTACAATCCAGGGTAGCTAATCAGTTGCAATATGAGATATCTAGAAGAAAACATTTTTTCTCTAGGCAGAAACTTTTTGAACATGGAGAGAAAGCGGGAAAACTATTGACGTACATGGCTCATAGTGAGGACAGACCCCCAGTAGTGATTTCCCTACGAAACCCATCAGGTGAGATGATAACTGACCCTGTAAATATAACAACAATGTTCCACAGGTTCTTTAGTTCCCTATACACCACCACTGTATCCAATGATCCATTGATCGCTTCTTAAGCCCCATACACACTATCAGATTTTCTGCAGATTTTTGTCTTCAGATTTACCAAAACCATGTAGTGCAAGGGCCTGCCTGAGTGCATACAAATTGAAACTCCTAAGGTTTGACCTCATATTATATGGTTTTGGTAAATCTGAAGGAAAAAATCAGCAGAAAATCTGATAGTGTGTATGGGGCTTTAGAAGAACTCACGATTCCACAGCTGACCACAGATCAGATACAAAAGCTAGAGGTGCCATTAATGACCGAGGAGATAGCCGCAGCAATCGCTAGCTTTGCCAGATCCAAGTCACCAGGGTCTGATGGGCTACCCATAGAATTCTATTCACAATATAGTGAGACTCTCATACCTCATCTACTTGCCATCTACACCAATTTGAGACTTTTATTCTACCAGCATCCATGAGGGAAGCAATCATAGTACTCATTCCAAAATCAGACAAGGATCTAGGTCTCCCCCGAATCCTATAGACCCATCTCCCTGCTCCAGGTGGACATCAAAATCCTGGCTAAAATTCTGGTGCTACGCCTTAATCAGGTTATCCTATAGTTAGTACATGAAGACCAAGCTGGCGTCATGCCTGGTAGGAACACCTCATTTAATCTTAGAAAATTTTTCATAAATATGCAAGCCCGCCATGACAATGTTGGAGAGAGGGTTGTGGTGATGCTTGATACGGCTAAGGCATTTGATTCTGTAGAGTGGAACTACCTATGGAGATGTCTGGCACAATATGGTTCCGGCCCTAAATTTCTCAGGTGGATATGTTTACTATAACAGGCCCCAGTGGCCAGGGTAACGGCCAATGGGTGGCAGTCGGACACCTTTGAACTTTCCAGAGGCACCAGGCAGGGCTGCCCTCTATCCCCCCTACTGTATGCCTTAGCCATGGACCCCTAGCATTATCCATCAGATGTAATCCACTGATACAAGGCCTACGCGTGAGCGACCTAGAAGAAAAAATAAGCATGTATGCAGACGACACATTACTATATCTAGCAGATTCAGGCCCCTCCCTGGCTGAAGCCTTATGAACTATTGAAAACTTCAGTTGATTTTCAGGGCTCAAAATTCATTGGGAGAAGTCACAAATTCTTCCACTCGATTTTGCTCCTCGGACAGAATTCCAGACCAGATTGCCCCTACAGCGTGTGGATGGTGTCAAATACTTGGGTGTGAGCATTACTAGGTCCCCGATTGATTATGTCTCTCTCAACGCAGAACCATTGTTTGCCCTGATCAAATCCAAAATACAAATATGGACACGTCTCCCTCTCGTGATACTGGACCATATCAATCTTATTAAAATGATACTCCTCCCTAAAATTCTATATATCTTATGGCACACCCATGTGTATCTCCCTCTGAAATATTTCAAAACCATGGATGCAATCCTCAAACCCTTTGTCTGGGGTAAGAATAGACATAAATTAGCATGGCGATTACTTAAAAACCCCACAGACCTGGCCTGTACGGCCCTACCAGACTTCGTTTCATACTACCTAGCATCCCAATTATCCCAATTGTTCCATATAGATAAGACAGACAGAAAGAGATTTACCTTGCTGCTATGCCCCATCTGGGCCCAATTGACAAATGACCCCATATGCGCTATAGCAGCTGGCGCTGAAGGTACTACTAAATCAAAGGAACACAATTCCCTATTAAGCCACTATAGGAAGATGGAGGATGGAGATTAGCCTCCATCAAACTAGACATTCCTATACATAACGACTATTCTCCCATCTAGCATAATAAGACACTACATGAATTCTTGACTATACCAGACTCGGAAACATGGTGCAGAAGTGGAATCTTCTACCTATCACACTTACTCACTGCCAGTACATTAAAGACATTTGACAAATTCTAAAACTAGAATTTTCACTCTCAAATCGCATGTTTTTCCGATTTCTACAGGTCTGACATGCAATTTGCTCCCAGTTTCCAGAATCATTACCTAACCCCACTTGTAATCTTATAATGGACATAGTCAAAAGTGTAGATCCCCAGAAATTAATATCAATATTCTATAATATGCTTCATACTCCCTCATCCACTAAAATAACTTACAATATAAAACCAAGATGGGAGGGAGACCTAGGAATCCTGGAGGATGAGTAATGGAGTGAAGCATTGGACGCATGCAAAGCTGTCTCATCACAATCTAACAGACTGACCCAAACATACATCCTACACCATGCATACCTCACACCTATACGAATAGCAAAATTCACCCAGGGACAACCCTCCACATGTCTATTATGTAGTTGAGAAACAGGCACATTCTATCACCTCCTGTGGTCCTGAGCCTACATTCAGAGCTTCTGGAAACAAGTGATAGATTTTCTTCATGACAATATGGGATCTCCCCTGACCCTAGACCCCAAACAATGCCTACTGGGTATTTTCCCTGACGTTAACACTAACAAATACACAAAAACTTTTATGCAGGAGACCCTATTTTCTACCTGTAAAACTATTGCTAAACTCTGGATGAGACAAGTTTCCCCTAGATTATCTGACTGGAAAACTGACGTTAATAGCACATTGCTCTATAAAAAATGTGTCTACTTTAATAGAGGGTGCTCTGCAAAATATAACAAGGTCTGGGACCGTTGGCTGAACACAACTGACACATGTGTGTAACGCCGGAGAGCGCATCTCCTTCTTTATTGTACCACCTTACTGGACCTATACCGTACGGCTCATTCTCTTCAAATCTATATAATAGCAAATGATATATAGATACCCCAAAAGATCTAATGTATTGCTACATTGTAACAGTCTTTATAATTGACCAGAGACTTCTGGCTATCACCCACATGAGTAATATGTATAATAATTGTGCAGAACCAAGGATATAATGTTTGTGAATTGAAAAATTGCGCTATTTTTTTTTTTTTTGGAGACATAAAAATGTTTGAATTAAAAAAAAAAAATACTTTAAATCTATCACCTATTTTGTAGATACCGTTTTCTGCAAACCAATCAATATATGCTTTTTGCGATTTTTATTACCAAAAATACGTAGAAGAATACATACTGGCCTAAACTGAGGAAAAAATTTGCTTTAAAAAAAAAAAATGAGGCTATTTATTACAAAAAGTACAAAATATTGTGGTTTTTTTGTTTATAGCGCAAAAATAAAAACCGCAAGAGATGATCAAATACAAGCAAAAGAAAGCTCTGTTTGTGGGAAAAAAAGGATGGAAATTTTGTTTGGCTAAAGCGTTGCATGTCTGTGCAATTGTCAGTTAAAACTACCCAGTGCCGTATTGCAAAAAATGGCCTGGTCATTGAGCAGCCAATTCTTCCGGGGCTGAAGTGGTTAAATAATTTTATATGATGTGTTTTTTTTTTCTTTTTAAATGGAGTTCCATTTTTTTTTTTCAACCAGCTAGCTGGTTAATGAAGATGGCATTAAATCTTGCCGTAAAAATCCTTGTTCATGTATTTCCTGTTATAGGGTTATTACACTCTGTTCCCGTCTCTCAGTTGTTCTTCTGTATTGTGACCCTGTCACATGAGCTTCTGATGGAGACAATGGAGCATATAAGAGGCCATTTTTATGCTGACATCTTTTTTTTTTTTTTTTTTAATAAAGGAATTTTTCAAAAGTGTGTTTGTCTTATTTTATTTTTTACACTTTCTTTGTGAAATGGTAGGGGCACTTTTGTACCCCCTTACCATTTCAAACGGGAGGGCAGGATCTGGGTGTCTCCTAGTTAAAGGGGGCTTCCAGATTCTGATAAGCCCCCCGCCCGCAGACCCCCACAACCACCGACCAGGGTTGTGGGGATGAGACCCTTGTCCCCATCAACATGGGGACATGGTGCTTTGAGGGGTCACAGACCCCCAAAGCATCCTCCCAATGTTGAGAGCATGTGGCATGGTACGGTTCAGGAGGGGGGGTGCTCTCTCTCCCCCCCTCTTTTCCTGCAGCCTGCCAGGTTGCGTGCTCGGATAAAGGGTCTGGTATGGATTTTTAGGGGGACCCCACGTCAATTTTTTTTTGATTTGACATGGGGTTCCCCTTAATATCCATACCAGACCTGAAGGGTCAATGGCTTTTTTTTGTTTTCAAAAGAGGTTTTATTAAAGTTATTAACAGAAATACAAAGTCAGCAGAAAGCATCAAATTTCAACATTGACATAAAATGTTGGAAGACCAGGTGATCACAGGTAATAAACACATGACAGAACCCTGCAAGGCCAACCATAGATAAAAGATACACTGTATAGGTCTTGAATTCCAACCATCAATCATAATAGTAACGAGAATGACAAGTTAAACGAGCTGACCATCATAACCCAATTATAAAAGAAAGATCATGACAGGGAGAAGGGGGAGGGAGAGCAGAGAGAAACAAAGGAAAAGAGGAGAAAAAGCAGACAGAAAAGAGAAGCAAAAAGGAAAAACCTAAGGTGCGATCATCTCTGTAAACGGAACAGGAACCATGGGTTCCATTTAAGGTCATAGATGTGTTCAGTGTCGTGTAGAGTGTGAAAGATCTTTTCAGACAGCATTACCTGATCAATACGAGTGAGAACCTGTGCTAAAGGTATAGACGGGGATTTCCAGTGGAGAGCGATAGTCCACAGTACAGCAACACAGATAGAGTGCACTAGTCTTATAAAATGTTTAGGGGTGTCGGGGGGAGTCTGGAATAGAAGGCAGTGGTGAAAGGAGAGGGACAGTGTTCGGCCCGCGAACCCATCCATCAGCCTTAAGACCTCCTGCCAGACAGGGCGAATTAAGTCACAGTCCCAAAAAATGTGTACGAAGGTGCCGGGACGATTGCACCCTCTAAAGCAGTTAGGGGATGTAGGGGGGTAAATCTGGTGCAAGCGTACCGGGGTGTAGTACCACCTAGTGAGAACCTTGATGGCCGTCTCCCTAACAGTCAGGGATCTGGTGCATTTACGCATGTTGTTCCAACCTTCCTCCCAATCCACCACTCCCGTCTCCAAAGCCAATTCCTCCTCCCAGCGAGCTCTATATCGAAGGGACTGGCACTCCGACTGCCCCTCAAGGGCCCTATACATCAGAGAGATCAAACCCCTCTGGCGTGGGAAATTGAAACACACGTCCTCAAAGACAGTGAGCTGTGCCTGAGGATGGAGTCCGTACCGGGAGAGGAAGAAGTGGCGGATCTGCAAGTATCTATAGCATTCAGAGTCCGGGAGTTGGTGCCGGGCCTGCAGAGTCGAAAATTGAACAAAGTCGGAGCCCGTCATAAAGTCTTTCAGCTGGGTAAGTCCACAACGGACCCAAATATCAAAAGATTCAGGATGGAGATAAGCCGGGGGGAACCTAGGGTCGCCCAAGAAGGAGGCCCCTAAAGAGCGCCCAAGTGTGATGTCGTATTTCTGCTTGAAGCGGTGCCACAATTGGAGGCAATCCGCCACTATAGTATTGCGCGTGGTTAGAGTCAGGAGGGGATGATTAGTAGACCACATAAGGCCGGGGAGATAGAATGGAGTGATCGAGTCACCCTCAAACCGCACCCAGGGGACTTTAGAATTAGGGATCGACCACTGTGCCTGCTGAGTAAATCTACAGGCAAGGTAGTACAACCAAATCTGAGGCACCCCCAGACCACCATTTTTCGTAGATCTATAGAGTACCTCTCTCGCAAACCTGGGAGGTCTACTGTTCCAAATAAACCTATTGAAATGAGACTGAAGGTCAAGGAGAAAGCTCTTAGGGAGCTTAACCGGTAAAGAACGAAATAGATATAGCAACCTGGGTAGGATGACCATTTTGAGGGCAGTGATACGACCTATAAAGGGGATACGTAAAGAAAGCCAACTTCTTAGGGTGTTTTTAAGTTTGCTAATCAGTGGGGGATAATTGACCCCAAAGAGGTCCCTGAAATTCCCGGGAAGACCAACCCCCAGATAAGAAATGTGGGTGGAGGCCCAAGTAAATGAGTAGTTTTGTTTAATAAGGGCCAAATCATTGGGTGTAAAGCCTATAGGGAGGGCTACTGATTTAGACACATTAATGGACAGGCCAGAGATTTTCTCAAAATGAGACAGAGTCAAGAAAAGATTAGGGAGAGAGACATGAGGGTTAGTAATAAACATCAAAACATCATCTGCATACATGCAAAATTTATACGTTTCAGACCCCTTAGTATAACCAGTAATATCAGGATGTCTAAGGAGAGCAATTGCGAGGGGCTCCAGGGCTAAGGCAAAGATTAAAGGGGAAAGGGGACACCCCTGTCTAGTGCCTTTACCTATGGGGAAAAATTCTGAGTTACAGCCGGGCAACTTAATGCGAGTCATAGGATTATTATAGAGGGCATGGAATCCTGCTAGAAAGCTGCCCTGAAAGCCCATGAGAGGCAAAAGTGCGTCTAAATAGTTCCATGTAACACTGTCAAATGCCTTCTGTATGTCTAAACTCAACAGGAGGAGCTTACGGGAGAACAAGTTGGCATCCTGGATAACATTGGAGGCAAGGCGTATATTGTCAGTGATAAAACGATGTGGAATAAACCCAGACTGGAAGGGGGAAATTAGAGAAGGGATACATTTTGCTAGTCTGTCAGCTAAGATTCTGCTAAAAACTTTGATATCATTATTTATTACGGAAATTGGCCTAAAGTTTTGAGGTAAATTATGATTCTTATTGGGTTTAGGGATCAGTGACATGTTAGCTAACAGCATTTCCTCTGGGAAGCTACCACCTAATAGAATCGAGTTGAAAAGTTGCATCATTCTGGGGGCTAAAATCATGGAGAATTTCTTGTAATAGAGGGCTGAAAAGCCGTCCGGACCCGGGGCCGAACCCAACTTCAGTGACTTGAGTACCCCCAAGATTTCCAGAACAGTAAAAGGGGCATTCAACGCCTCCGCTTGTGAGGAGGAGAGCGTTGGGAGAGGGATGTCATGCAACCAGGACAGGTCGTCAAGAGAAGGAAGGGTGCGGGGGGCCTCTAGGAGTTTAGAGTAGAATTGCTCAAGGATCTTGAGGACCTCCTTGGGATGTGACGATACAAAACCCTCATTATTAGAAAGACGGTAGACGTGAGGCGGCCGAAGTGTGCTAGACAACTTCCTAGCAAACGAGGTCGAGGCAGAGTTGTTGAATAGCAAACTGCGAGCCTTGGCCCAGCGTAGCGTCTTCTCAACCTTGGAGGACAACAAGGAGTCGAGTTCCAGGCGCTTCTGATCTATGGAGCGCCTGGACGAGTCCAAGTGCAACGAAGATGCGTCTTTGTATAGGTGATCCAATTCTCTGGTCAGTTCCACTATCCTAAGTCTATTAGCTCTATTCCGGGCCGCGGAGAGACTAATAAGTCGTCCCCTGATGACGGCTTTATGCGCCATCCAGAGGGTCGCGGGTGGCATGTCTGGGCGAGCATTCAAGGAGAAATACTCCTCTAGAGACTGAGCTACCTGGGCTTCCACACCTGAGTCCGAGAGAAGGGATTCATTCAATCTCCAGGAGTGAGGCGTGGGGGCGAGCCTAATGAACCCTGTAGTAAAAGAAATTGCCTGATGATCGGACCAAACACAGGGGTGGATGGAGGCCTCCACCGAGTTAGCAAGAATAATTGGAGTGGAGTAAATGTAGTCTAACCTCGCATAACTGTTATGTGGGTGGGAGAAAAAAGTGTACTCCCTGCAGCCTGTGTTGTGAGCTCTCCAGGTGTCAGTGAGTTGCAGTTCACGTAGGCCCCTGGAGAGCGATTTCGGGAAAGCTCTAGAAGCGATTGGTGTTGATGAACGGTCGAGAGTGGCGTTGGCAACTGAATTAAAATCACCACCTACGATTAAGTGAGGGGAGTGGTATTGAGCAATTTTCTCAAAAAGTGACCCAAAGAACGTGGCCGATCCCTCATTGGGTGCGTAAATACTAGCAATAGTAAGTTCCCTGTTGTGGACCACACCCTGAATAATAACATATCGGCTCTCAGGGTCTTTAAATATATGCTTGACCTCCATCGGGAGGGAGGAGTGAAGGAGAATGGCGGCACCCCTGGTCTTGGACGAGTGGAGCGAGTAAAAGGCTTGAGGGAAGTCCTTATGGAAAAATTTAGGGTGAGAGGAGCGGGAAAAATGCGTTTCTTGGAGCAGAAGGATTTTAGCTCCAAGGCTTTTATAAAAGGAGAAGGCTTTACGCCTTTTGGATGGTGAATTAAACCCCTTGACATTATGTGAAACACAAGTTATTGCCATAGCACATAAAAAAGGACAACTATAGTGGGGAGGTCAGGAATGGTGGCAGGGGGAGAAAGGGAAACTCTCGGGGAATACTCGTCCAACAGGTGCCAGAGACACAGGGGGACCCTCATATCATCTGCAGGACAATAGAAAAATAAGACACAGTGCAATAAAAACAAGTGTATAGGGAAAATACCAATCTTAAGTATAAAAGGTATCTGAGTGAATATAAGAGCATAGAACAAGGAATATGATCGACCTAAACGGGAGAAAATCAAAAAACATAAAAGAGGGGAATATGCGTCAAAAGGAAAGAGCCCAAAGCCCAAGAAGGGCCAGGGGCAAGACATTAAAGCTAAGTGTAATAGCGTGTGGAGAAACATAGCCACACCAAAATAACGATCAAACATCGAGACCACAAGGTCTCGTGTCCAGTAGGGTTGCGCAATGGTGGGGGGTGCCCACCAAAGAAGCAACCGACCACTGGAAAGGGGAGCCATACAACAGCTCCTAGGGACTTGTAAATGGCTGGAGGATTGGGTAGAAAAAACCTAGGACACATAAGGCCCCTCACTCCGACAAGCTCCACCATCGCCCGATAGGACTGAGGCGTGGAGCAAGCGGGAGCTAAGGGGGGGAAACAGTATAAAACCAGAAACTTAAATATACACTACCCTGTATCATATAAACACGAGCCGCATATAAACAGCCATTGAGAACTAATAGCAAACCACAGTCTGAGCCTTCCGATAAAGGAGAGCAAAACAACCTCATCGAGGACTATTTTCCACCCGATCATCTGCACCGTATCTGATTCTACGTCTGTCTCTTCTGGTCGGAGGGGTTTGCCAAATAGGTGTAGCTCTGGGGGTGGAGGGCAGTCTGCGAACCGCCGAAGCGTCCAAAAGTCCCAGCTTCACCAGGATCTCTTGACCCTCCAGGACCGAGGTAGCAGAGTATGTCGAGCCATTATGTGGAATCACAAGACGAAACGGGAACCCCCAGCGGTACCTGATGCGGGCCGACTGTAGGACAGTGGTTATCTCCTTTAGGTTCCTTCTACGCTCCAAGGTCGCAGGTGCGATGTCTGGGAAAATTTGGATAACTTTGTCATCGAGAGTGATCCTCTGTTTGTTACGAGCTGCTCTCAAAATCTCCTCCTTGACCAGAAAGTCTTTCATGCAGAGAATGATGTCTCTGGGAGGTTTGTCCTCCGCGGGTTTGGGGCGCAGAGCTCTATGTATCCGATCACATTTGAACATAGTGGCTTCATGTTCAGGGAGCAAAGACTTAAACAACCTGATAACTACCGGAATAAGCTCAGATTCGGACTCCGGGATGCCACGGATACGCAGATTATTACGTCTATTTCTGTTGTCGAGGTCTTCTATTTGAGACTGTAGAAGTTGGACCGTGGAGGAAAGGGCTTCGTGTTCCCGGCTGAGGTCATTATGAGCTATTGCCAACTCGTCATGTTTAGTCTCTAGCCTTTCAGTCCTTGCTCCAAGGGCCGAGATTTCCTGTGAGAGTGCATGAGAAGTTTTCTGAAGTTCTGATTGAAACTTGGATGCCAATCTATTGTACATGGAGTCCAGACTGTCCTCTAGGTCAGCTTTTGAGAGGGCACTGGAAGTTCTTTTATCCGACAGAGGAGCAGAAGAGGTAGGGCCCAATATGCGAGGCGGAGAGGCCGGGTCCGGAGAGAGGCGCCCAGCAACCGACCCCTCACGCTCCATGCTGGAATGTTCTTGAGAGCGGAGAAGGTATTGTGTGAGAGTCTTTTGGGCGGTGCTCCGTGCCTTCTTTTTTTTAGACGGCATACACTAAGGCTCAGCGGGTTAAAAGATGAGGTACGGAGGAAAGGAAAAATCGTGGAAGAAAAGAAACGTGGTGCAGGAATACCTCTGAGATAGACTGAAGTCCCGAGTGGAGCTAATCTGGGGTCTTAGAAAAGCATTTGAAAACTAGGTGCGTGCGCTGCTACTGTGTAGGGTGGCGGTGCAGCGAGGCAGCAGCAATTAGCACAATGTCATTAGGTAGTCCTTTGAAAAGCTGAGGGCTGCTGTGCTCCTGAATGATAAAACCGCCTGGCAGCAGCCGGCTCCAAAGCGGCCGGTAGGCGGGGGGACCCCACAGAATGAACAATCAACGGGGGGGATAGGGTGCCAGGAAACAGTCTACATCCAGGGGGGGGGGAGGGGGGGGGCTGTGCAGCACTCACTGCTAGTCCAGGGGTCACTGGTGCAATACTTGTAGCAAGGAACCCTGCGAACCGCATATGGTACAGATGAAGAAGTGAAGCAAAGCGGAGGCAGGGAAGACACAGTAGGCCCAGGTAGCTCCAACACCGCTCCGTGCGAGGGTTAATACTTGCTGCGGGGGCTGGGGAGGCCTCTTCTGGCTCCAAGGTTGCTCCACTAAGCCTGGGAGAGCAGAATTCAAATGGGGTGTAGCGCTGTGAGCGGTTTACAGCCTCAGAAGTGCGGGCGGAGGGCTGCGGCCTGCTCCGGGTGTACCAAGATGGCCGCCGTTTGTTGTAGTGGATCGCTAGGCCTCAGACCACTATGCGCCTGTAAAGTGCTTCGGTTGGGCACCGGATCCGGGCCGGGATGCACCGTCAGGTGGATGCCTAGGGGTAGGAGCCCCTCCGGAGCCGAGGGACGACCAGTAGCTCCGGGAGCCAGGTAGGCCGCAAGATGGCGGCGGAGCGCCTCACGTGTGGGCGGCAGGCCCGGGACGGCCCGGAGCTCGCAGAAGGCCCGGGGAAGCGCCAAACGACCTCCGGATGATAGCGGGTGATGTTAGCAGGGCCTGCAGCCCGACGAAAGACCGATCCGCGGTGTTGGGAATCCGGATTGCGGTGGATGAAAGTAGGCCTCAGCGGAGCTCTGGCTGAGCGCGTCCGTCCTCACCGACTTCCGGCCACGCCCCCCCGGGTCAATGGCTTTTAATGAGTGTTCTCTGTATTACGGGAGCCGACAATTCATTATAGCCGCGAGTGATTTTAAAATATTTTTTTTCCTGCAGAAATTACACTTTGTGCAGGGACAGTTCTAAGCACAGGAAACGTGCGCCCCTTCACAGGCATACTATAGACACCCCCCAGGTATGAAATATTACACTTTTATTGTTTCACTTTAATCATTATTAAAATCACTGCTCCCGAAAAAACTGCAGTTTTTAAAACTTTTTTTTGCAATGATCCATGTCCCTGGGGCAGGACCCAGGTCCCCAAACACTTTTTAGGACAATAACTTGCATATTAGCCTTTAAAATTAGCACTTTAGATTTCTCCCGTAGACTTGTACAGGGTGTTCCCGGCTTTTCGAATTTGCCGCAAACAACTCAAATTGTTCACTGTTCGCGAACAGGCAGTGTTCGAGTCAAATATGAGTTCGACTCGAACTCGAAGCTCATCCCTAGTGATCACTCATTACCCGCAGGTATTTTCAAATAAGAAAGTGCTCCGAGCCAACACAAACTCTCATGCAAAAAAAATAAAAATAAAATCAGCCATTACATGATTAACAAATTCTGTGAGCAATTAGTCATACAATACCTTATAGTACAGTGTCAGAAAACAATTAATTTAAAGCTTGCAGCAAACAAAAACAGAGAAAATATGCAAACATTGCCATAACAGCAAATATAAAAATAACATAATGGCTGCTGAAATACATCAGTCTTTTTAGTAGTGATGGCATTTCCATTTTCTACAAAATGCAATTTCCATTAGCTGTACACTGTCTTCTCTAGCCCTGTTTTTTCCTCCTTTAATTTGCAGTACAGTACTGTCCCAGCTTGTTAATAACCCACAATTATAACTAACAGCTCAAGAGCACCAGATATGCATTTCTGTAATACATTAAGGCAACTACTTTGACCAAAGAAATAAAACAATGATTATTAGTAAACATTTAAAAATGTGTCATTACTTGTCCAGGTTTACTAAAAATATGTAGTTACTATAGGGATAATTCACAAACCTCAGTGTTATGAGAGTATAAGTTAATTTATCTGGTCTTACCTCAACACTCTTTGTTTTGCAAGCTGTGAAACATGCATCACAAAAGCTAAAATTGCCATTGCATGCTATTGTTTAGCAGAGAAGATCAGCTGGCATCTGCCTAGGTAAATTTACCTCTGTAGTCTCTGAAGTGTATACACCTGAATCACCACCAGCTTTTTGGAGGCATGGTGGCAGAACAAGCTCCAGCACTGAACCCTGTCCTGCATCCTTCCCAGCTGCAAGCAGAGTTACCCAATGCCTAGTGAAGGAAAGGTAACGTCCCTGACCATGCCTGTTGGAACACAAGTCCGCGGTATGATTGAACCTTGCTGCTGACCGTCCTGTCCAACGACGCCAAAATATTGCCATGACAGTAGCAAGCTGGAATGGCCTTACGTGAAAAAAAAATTTGTTTTGGAACCTGCCACTGTGGTACAGCACATTCCACAAATTCATGAAAGGAGTCTACCAGCTGAAAAGGCAGCAGTTGCAGTGCTACCAGTTTGGCCAAGCTAGCATTTAGACGCTGAGCATGTGAATGGCTGGGACAGCATATTTTTTTTTTTTGTGGTTCAGCAACTGGGGTAGTGAAACAAGGGGACCCCCAGATCCCGTCCCCCCCATATGAATGGGTATGGGGTATAATACCCCTACTCATTCACCAAAAAAGTGTCCAAATAGTAAAAATGACAGTAGATGGTGTGAGACAATTCCTTTTTTTTTTAAATGTCCCACAATGTCCATTCATCTTCGATCACAGCATCTGATGGTCCTGAGGACTTGTCCCAAACTGTCTACTGTCACTTTTACTTTTTTGTCACTTTTTTGGGTGAATGTGTATCCCATACCCATTCACATTGGGGGCTGGAATCTGGGGGTCCCCTTGTTAAAGGGGGCTTCCAGATTCTGATAAGATTCCCTCCCGCAGACCCCCACAACCACTGAGCAAGGGTTGTGGGGAAGAGGGCCTTGTCCCCATCAACATGACATGGGTTCCTCTTAATATCCATACCAGACAAGAAGTGCCTGGTAATGGACTGGAGGGGGACCCATGCAGTTTTTTTTCAATAATCTTTATCTATGTTGCCGGGATCTGGCATTACATTACAGCCACAAGAAGTTTTGAATGACATTTTTTCCTTTACAAATGTAATGATTGGCTAAGGGCACCCTGCCTTTGGGCAATCACGGCTCTCGCAGCAGAGCACATTGTGATTGGCCAAAGCATGCAGGTCAGGTGCATGCTTTGGCCAGTCATCAGACATCAATGCACTGCAATCTCACAGTGCATTATGGGGCACTACGTGACACTCAAATTTGCCATTAACGCCCCATAATGTTCATTATTTGCCGAAGGGGCAAACACCCAAAGTTGTGAACATCGGACCCATCCCTAGACATGACAGGAGTGAGACTTTTTCACAGCCTGGCCACATAGAGAGGCCCAACATGCAGGCTGCACCATCAGGAGTTCTAGGAGCATAAATTACAAAACAAATTGAAATTGTAAAAACAGGTGCTGAAAAATTTGGCCTTAGGCTCCATTCACACTAATGTGTTTTTTGATGCATTTTGCAGAAATGCAGGGACATTTTTTAACATGGCTTCCTATGGAACATGTTCACATCAATGCATTTTTGTGCTTCTGCATTTTTGGAAAGGGTCTGGGAATTTTTTCCCGCAAAATGCAGCACTTTGCACTTTGCAAGTAATAGACTTCAATGAACCCGCATCGAAATAGCAATTTTGCCGCAATTTGCGTTTTGTGATTTGTGTGTTTTTTTTTAGCTGTACATTCACTGTATATAACTGGTTTCTAAGGAGGGGGTTGGGAATACGGCTGCCGTGTCTTATCTAATTAGTCATCAGCTGTCAGCGGGGTTCCCTGCCGACAGCTGACTGTAAAAGAAAAATTGTAAAAAAAAAACAGCTTGGGGTCCCCTCTAGGTCCATACCAGGCCCTTTTGGTCTAGTATGGATTTGGAGGGGAACCCCCCCCCCCACGCCAAAATGTAAAAAAAAATAAAAATGGAGTGGTTTGCCCCCAAAATCCACACCAGACCCTTATTCGAGACTGCAGCCCAGCAGGTCAAGAGAGGGAGGGGACAAACGAGAGCCCCCCTCCTGAACCATACCAGACTGCATGCTCTCAACATGGGGGGTGGGTGCTTTTGGCCAGGGGGGATCTGTGCCCCCCTAGCCCAAAACCCCTTGCCCCCATGTTGATGGGGACAAGGGCCTCTTCCCGACAACACTAGACATGGTTGTTGGGGTCTTATCAGAATCTGGAAGCCACCTTTAACAAAGAGGTCCCCAGATCCTGGCCCCCCCATATGTGAACGAGTAAGGGGTATATTGTACCCTTTACCCATTCATCAATAAAAAGTAGTGTAGTGTGAAAAAATACAGTAGACTTTTATGAAAAATATCTTCTTCCTGCATCTTCTCCCGTATTTTTCTCCTCTGGGCTTCTCCTTCTCCCGCTTCTTCTTACACTCTTCTTTTTTCTCTGGTCTTCTTTGTCTAGTGTGCTTCTTCCTCTGCTGCTTCTCCCGCTGATGACCCTTCTCTGATGCTGCATCCCGCTGATCTGTCCATGCCGATGTCAAGCATTTCTTAGATAATGATGGGTGCATGGCCATCTGATGATGTCATCCAGAGGCCTCGCCCCCTTGTGATATCACGGGCCCATCATGCCCCGGGTGGTGATGCCACAAGGGGGGTGGGGCCTCTGGATGATATCATCACCCCCTCGTTATGTAAGAAATGCTAGACATCGGCATGGACAGATCAGTGGGGCGCAGCATTGGAGGAGTGGCGACAGGGGAATAGCACACCGGACAAAGAAGACAGGAGAAAGAGAACGAGCAGAAGAGGAAGCGGGAGAAGGAGAAGCCTGGAGATGGAAGAAGTGGGAGAAGATTCAGGAAGACCAGAGGAAGAAGAAGATATTTTTAATGAAGGACTTGTCAAAAACTGTCTACTATTTTTTCACACTACGCTACTTTTTTTGATGAATGGGTAAGGGTACATTGAACCCCATACTCATTCACATAGGGGGGAGGCCGGGATCTGGGGACCCCCTTGTTAAAGGGGGCTTCCAGACCCAGACAAACGTAGCCGGTGGTTGTCGGGGTCTGGAAGCCCCCTTTAACAAGAGGCCCTTGTCCCCATCAACATGGGGGCAAGAAGCTTTGGGTTGGGGGAGCAGAGCCCCCCTGCCCCAAAGCACCCACCCTCCCATGTTGGGGACCTGCGGTCTGGTATGGTTCAGAAGGGGGGGTGCACACTCCTCCCTTCCCTTTCCTGACCTGCCGGGATGCATGCTCGGATAAGGGTCTGGTATGGATTTTGGGGGGCCCCACGCTATTTTTTTTACATTTTGGCATGGGGTCCCCTATGAATCCATACTAGACCCAAGGGCCTGGTATGGACCTGGGGTGGGACCCCAAGCTGTTTTTTTTTCCCAACTTTTTTTTAAATTTAGCTGTCAGCGGGAAAGCCTGCGGACAGCTGATGACTCATTGATTGTTCCCGGCCCCCTCCTTTACTGTATTATATAACTTACACTGACTGCACTGCATTATATACACTACACTGACTGCACTGTATTATATATTCTACACTGACTGCACTGTATTATACACACTACCCTGAGTAGACAGTATTATATATTCTGCACTGACTGCACTATATTATATACACTACACTGACTGCACTGTATTATATACTCTACACTGACTGCACTTTATTATATATTCTATGCAGACTGCACTGTATTATATATTCTATGTTTACTGCGCTGTATTATATATTCTACACTGATTGCACTGTATTATATACACTCCACTGACTGCACTGTATGATGTACGCTACACTGACTGCATGCTGAATCCACCAACTAACCTGCCTAATCTATCTCCATTACAACACACTACATACCGATGCCATGTAAGCAGCCGTGTATAGTGTGGGGCGTGGACTTAGCCCCTGAACCATGATTGGCTGCTCAACTGGTCTAAATATTGTCTTCTTCCCCAAGTTCCAGCAGTCTAGATTCCTGATAGGAAGACCAAGTAGGGTCAATAATCTGGAGGATAGAGGAGCAGAGGATTAGGTAAGTAAAAGTGTTTTGGCACTCCCTTAGACAAAATGCCTAGTCAAACCCTGCAGTGTGGGCATAGAGCCCCACTAATAATTTTACAATTTCCCAGAAGAGGGAGGGGACGTGGCCAAATGGCAGCTCCATGCTTGAATGGACACACAGAGCTGTAGCTTCGCTCAGTTGCCCCCATAGCAAGCTGCTCAACAGGAGGAAGGGGCCAGGAGCAGCGAAGAGGGACCCGAGAAGAGGTGGATCTGCGCTGCTCTGTGCAAATCCACTGCACATAGGAGATAAGTATAACATGTTTGTTATTTTTTTATTTATTTTTTTAAACAAGACTTTAGTATCACTTTAAGCTTGTTGAATTAAGCTTTGACAAAAAAACTGAAAACCAATTGGTTTCTATGCAAAGCTATACTAGATTTTGCACTCTCCAGTTTTAGTAAACCAGCTCCGTTATTTTTTCCTAAGCAGCAGTCAGAAGTAGTGATGGACGAACTTCCGACGGGACGTTTCGCGAACGCGAAACGCGAACGGACACAAACGTTCGCGAAAACGACCGTTCGCCGCGGGCTCCATTGACTTCAATGGGAGGCGAATTTCGCAAACCTTTAGGTCGAATTTGCGGCCACGGGGTAATTATTAGGGGGTAGCACGTAGTCCCACCACCTGGACAATAGCATAATACATGTATGAGGTGAATTTGGGATCGATAACTACAAGCATTTTTTTTTTATTTGGGAAATTGTTCTGACAATTCAGGACTATGGAGCTAATGAAGGCAATGGAGGAGAGGGAAGGTCAGGGACCAGGGTAGGCAAACAAGAGGGTGCAGGAGATACAGAGCACTGACAGCAGCACCGTAATACAGAGCACTGACATCAGCACCGTGACATACAGCGCTGACAGCAGCTCCGTGACATACAGCGCTGACAGCAGCTCCGTGACATACAGCGCTGACAGCAGCTCCGTGACATACAGCGCTGACAGCAGCTCCGTGACATACAGCGCTGACAGCAGCTCCGTGACATACAGCGCTGACAGCAGCACCGTGACATACAGCGCTGACAGCAGCTCCGTGACATACAGCGCTGACAGCAGCTCCGTGACATACAGCGCTGACAGCAGCTCCGTGACATACAGCACTGACAGCAGCTCCGTGACATACAGCGCTGACAGCAGCTCCGTGACATACAGCGCTGACAGCAGCACCGTGACATACAGCGCTGACAGCAGCTCCGTGACATACAGCGCTGACAGCAGCTCCGTGACATACAGCGCTGACAGCAGCTCCGTGACATACAGCGCTGACAGCAGCTCCGTGACATACAGCGCTGACAGCAGCTCCGTGACATACAGCGCTGACAGCAGCTCCGTGACATACAGCGCTGACAGCAGCTCCGTGACATACAGCGCTGACAGCAGCTCCGTGACATACAGCGCTGACAGCAGCTCCGTGACATACAGCACTGACAGCAGCTCCGTGACATACAGCGCTGACAGCAGCTCCGTGACATACAGCGCTGACAGCAGCACCGTGACATACAGCGCTGACAGCAGCTCCGTGACATACAGCGCTGACAGCAGCTCCGTGACATACAGCGCTGACAGCAGCTCCGTGACATACAGCGCTGACAGCAGCTCCGTGACATACAGCGCTGACAGCAGCTCCGTGACATACAGCGCTGACAGCAGCTCCGTGACATACAGCGCTGACAGCAGCTCCGTGACATACAGCGCTGACAGCAGCTCCGTGACATACAGCGCTGACAGCAGCTCCGTGACATACAGCGCTGACAGCAGCTCCGTGACATACAGCGCTGACAGCAGCACCGTAAGCAGCCCCAGGAGGAAGTCAGCACAGCACAGGGATGGTGTGATCCCCTCATAATAAGAACCCCCAGGAGGAAGTCAGCACAGCACAGGGATGGTGGGAGCCCCTCATAATAAGAACACCCAGGAGGAAGTCAGCACAGCACAGGGATGGTGGGAACCCCTCATAATAAGCAGCCCCAGTAGAAATATGACACCGCTCAACCTCTTCAAAGAGGAGGGTAGGGGCATATAGTACGGTGTGCTTTTTTGGGTCAGGGAAGTGAGCCAAATGAATTAAGAAGGTCTGTGTGCTTGATTCCAAAAATTGTTTATAGACATATACATGGTCTACTGATCACATGTGTTGAATTCCTCCGAGATCCATGCCTCATTCATTTTTAGAAATGTGAGGTAGTTAACACTGTGGTGAGCTAGGCGAGTACGCTTATCGGTCACAATCCCCCCTGCTGCGCTGAACGTCCTTTCGGACAGGACACTGGATGAGGGGCAAGCCAACAGTTCGATTGCAAATTGGGCAAGCTCTGGCCAGAGGTCAAGCCTGCCCACCCAGTAGTCTAGGGGTTCATCACTCCTCAGAGCGTCCACATCGGCCGTTAACCCAATGTAGTCGGACACCTGACGGTCTAGGCGTTCCCTGATGCTGGATCCGGATGACACCTGTCGATGGGTCGGCTGAAAGAATGACCTCATATCCGAAGTCACCAACACATCTTCAAACCGGCCTCTTCTTGCAGGCGCTGTTGGATTGGTACCCGCAAATCCTTCTCTGGGAGTGGGAATTGCTCCTCTGCCAGCGCACGCAAAAGCAGAATGCAGCATTTCTCGAAGCAAGGCCTGGAAGTGCTGCATTCTGACAGCCCTCTGCGACGGCGGTAACATTTCCGCCATTTTGTGTTTGTACCGGGGGTCTAAGTACGTTGCCACCCAGTACTGGTCCTTGACCCTCATGCTTTTTATACGGGGGTCCCTATTAAAACACTGGAGCATGAAGGCCCCCATTTGCACTAAAGTGGAAGCGGTGTGGTGGCCTGGCTCCTGCTCATCATCCAGGATAATGTCGTCCTCTTCATTCTCCTCTCCCCATCCTCGCACAACAGGGATCCCAGAAAGGTTTAAAGCATGCTCTTCTTGCTCCTGCTCATCCGCCCCGGCACCATCCTCCTCTGACTCCTCATCAGACTCCTGTTGTTGACTTGTCTCAGATAGAGTAGCCCCCCCTGGGAATTCATCCAGCATTGCGACTTCCTCATCTTCCCGCTCCTGCTCCTCCACAGCCTGATCAATGACACGACGCAATGCACGCTCCAGAAAGAAGGCATAAGGTACCATGTCACTGATGGCGCCATGGCTGCGACTGACCAGTTTGGTGATCTCCTCAAATGGCCGCAGAAGTCTGCATGTGTCGCGCATGAGCAGCCACTGGCGCGGTGAAAAAAAACCCAGCTCCCCAGAACCGTTTCTTTCGCAGAGTTCATACAGGTAGACGTTAACTGCACGTTTCTGCTGGAGCAGCCTATCAAGCATATAGAAGGTTGAGTTCCATCGCGTCGGGCAATCGCAAATAAGACGTCTGACCGGCAGATGGTGTCGCCGCTGAATGTCAGCAAGGCGAGCCATGGCCGTGTAAGATCTTCTGAAATGGGCCGAGATTTTCCTTGCCTGCCGCAAGATGTCCTGGACCCCAGGGTATTTGACAAGGAATCGCTGCACGACCAAGTTTAAGACGTGTGCCATGCACGGCACGTGCGTGATTTTGCCCTGTTTCAATGCGCTAAGCAGATTGGCACCGTTGTCACACACCACTTTACCAACTGTCAAATTGAGCGGTGTTAGCCACTCATCTGCCTGTGAACGCAAAGCTGAAAGGAGTGCCGGGCCAGTGTGGCTCTTTGCTTCCAGGCACAACAGACGCAGCACGGCATGGCAACGTCTCACCTGGCATGTGGAATAGGTTCTGGGGAGCTTGGGCGGTGCAGTGGAAGAGACGCTAGCAGCGGAAAAGGAGGAGGCAGCTGAGGAGGAGAGGGAGGAGGATGGAGTAGGAGGAGGAGAAGAAGAGTCAGGCCTGCATGCAATCCGTGGCGGTAAAACCAAATCTACACGGGTGCCACGGGTTACATGCTTGACGGCCGTCAGAAGGTTCACCCAGTGGGCAGTAAAACTGATATACCTTCCCTGCCCGTGTTTGCTAGACCACGTGTCTGTGGTCAGATGTATCTTGGCACCGACACTGTGTGCCAGAGATACATTCACTTGCCGCTGAACATGGCCATATAGCTCTGGGATGCCCTTCTCTGAGAAATACTTCCTTCCTGGGACCTTCCATTGTGGTGTTCCAATGGCCACAAATTTGCGAAAGGCCTCCGAGTCCACCAGTTTATATGGCAGTAGTTGGCGGGCTATGAGTTCTGACAAGCCAGCCGCCAACCGTTGGGCAAGAGGGTTATCCGGCGTCATCATTTTTTTACGCTCAAACATTAGGCCCACGGAAGCCTGCCTTTTTGCAGAAAAATGTGAGCTTGGCGTGATGGAAGGTGGAGTGGAGGACAATTGTGAGGAGAGAGGAGAAGGAGAAGTAGAAGACGAGGCTGGACGGTGAGAGCCTGCAGTGTGGCTTTGTGTGTTCCGTTGCTCCCACTGGGCTCGGTGATGGCTGCTCATGTGCCTTCTTAAGGCGGTCGTCCCTAGGTGAGTATTGGGCTTACCGCGACTAACGCGTTGACTGCAAAGATTGCAGATGGCAACGCTATTGTCAGCAGCGGACACGTTAAAAAAAGCCCACACTGCGGAGCCATGTGCCGGTGTCCTGGGAGCGCCAGATGTGACCGTACATGGTCGATGACTCGCTCCTGATACATTTGCAGTCTGCTTTGTCCCTGCTGTGCAATGTAAGTCATTGCTGCTTCTCCTCCCTATCTGCTGGTCCATATCTCCCTCTGAACTCCCCTCCTCTTCCTCTCTTGTGGGCACCCACGTGACATCACTAGACACGTCATCATCAACGTCACCTTCCCCACCGCTATAAGTAGAGTAGGCAGCAACACCGGGGACCAACCTCCTCCTTGGGCTGATCTGGGTACTGGCGTCAGACTGCTGAGTAGCGCTTGTTGCTACCTCCTCTTCCTGATCCAATACCAAGAGTGGCTGCGCATCAGAAATGTCCTCTTGATATGGATCGGAAAATAATTCCAGTGACTCAAGCGGAAGGTATGTGGTGGTGGTGGTGGTGGTCGTGTTGTTGGTGGTAGTGTCTTTGGGGGTGCACATAGCAGAGAGTGAAGAAGAGGGTGCAGATCGAGAGGATGAGGAGGGTGCAGAAGAGTAAGGCTGAGCGAGCCACTCAACCAAGTCTGGTGCATCCTTTAAAGTAATTGAACGCACCTTCTGCAACTTCCCACTTTGGCTCAAGCCTGTTGCTCCTGCCCTACCCCTACCACCCCTGCGGAAGGGCCTGCCTCTTCCTCTGCATGTCATTTTTTAAATGACCCTGTGACAAAACTCTTAGTCCCTATACCGCTGAAGGACTGCTGCAGTATAGGTGAGCGGTCAGCAGTGGTGCACGTCAACCCTATCTATTGTGGACCTATAGCGGTCCTTACAGAACAGCAGACTGTACCGCACTCAAGCCTATGTACCGTAGCACCCTATACCAAGTTACCAGTCCTTATAAGAACTTTTGTGGACCAAGCAGGTTGTGTATTAGTGTTTAGCAGACTGTACGTCAGTCCCTATACCGCTGAAGGACTGCTGCAGTATAGGGCAGCGGTCAGCAGTGGTGCACGTCAACCCTATCTATTGTGGACCGATAGCGGTCCTTACAGAACAGCAGACTGTACCGCACTCAAGCCTATGTACCGTAGCACCCTATACCAAGTTACCAGTCCTTATAAGAACTTTTGTGGAACAAGCAGGTTGTGTGTTAGTGATTAGCAGACTGTACGTCAGTCCCTATACCAATGAAGGACTGCTGCAGTATAGGGCAGCGGTCAGCAGTAGTGCACGGCAACCCTATGTATTGTGGACCGATAGCGGTCCTTACAGAACAGCAGACTGTACTGCACTCAGGCCTATGTACCGTAGCACCCTATACCAAGTTACCAGTCCTTATAAAAACTTTTGTGGACCAAGCAGGTTGTGTGTTAGTGTTTAGCAGACTGTGCGTCAGTCCCTATACCGCTGAAGGACTGCTGCAGTATAGGGCAGCGGTCAGCAGTAGTGCACGGCAACCCTATGTATTGTGGACCGATAGCGGTCCTTACAGAACAGCAGACTGTAACGCACTCAGGCCTATGTACCGTAGCACCCTATACCAAGTTACCAGTCCTTATAAGAACTTTTGTGGACCAAGCAGGTTGTGTGTTAGTGATTAGCAGACTGTACGTCAGTCCCTATACCAATGAAGGACTGCTGCAGTATAGGGCAGCGGTCAGCAGTAGTGCACGGCAACCCTATGTATTGTGGACCGATAGCGGTCCTTACAGAACAGCAGACTGTAACGCACTCAGGCCTATGTACCGTAGCACCCTATACCAAGTTACCAGTCCTTATAAAAACTTTTGTGGACCAAGCAGGTTGTGTGTTAGTGTTTAGCAGACTGTGCGTCAGTCCCTATACCGCTGAAGGACTGCTGCAGTATAGGGCAGCGGTCAGCAGTGGTGCACGTCAACCCTATCTATTGTGGACCGATAGCGGTCCTTACAGAACAGCAGACTGTACCGCACTCAAGCCTATGTACCGTAGCACCCTATACCAAGTTACCAGTCCTTATAAGAACTTTTGTGGACCAAGCAGGTTGTGTATTAGTGTTTAGCAGACTGTACGTCAGTCCCTATACCGCTGAAGGACTGCTGCAGTATAGGGCAGCGGTCAGCAGTGGTGCACGTCAACCCTATCTATTGTGGACCGATAGCGGTCCTTACAGAACAGCAGACTGTACCGCACTCAAGCCTATGTACCGTAGCACCCTATACCAAGTTACCAGTCCTTATAAGAACTTTTGTGGAACAAGCAGGTTGTGTGTTAGTGATTAGCAGACTGTACGTCAGTCCCTATACCAATGAAGGACTGCTGCAGTATAGGGCAGCGGTCAGCAGTAGTGCACGGCAACCCTATGTATTGTGGACCGATAGCGGTCCTTACAGAACAGCAGACTGTAACGCACTCAGGCCTATGTACCGTAGCACCCTATACCAAGTTACCAGTCCTTATAAGAACTTTTGTGGAACAAGCAGGTTGTGTGTTAGTGATTAGCAGACTGTACGTCAGTCCCTATACCAATGAAGGACTGCTGCAGTATAGGGCAGCGGTCAGCAGTAGTGCACGGCAACCCTATGTATTGTGGACCGATAGCGGTCCTTACAGAACAGCAGACTGTAACGCACTCAGGCCTATGTACCGTAGCACCCTATACCAAGTTACCAGTCCTTATAAAAACTTTTGTGGACCAAGCAGGTTGTGTGTTAGTGTTTAGCAGACTGTGCGTCAGTCCCTATACCGCTGAAGGACTGCTGCAGTATAGGGCAGCGGTCAGCAGTAGTGCACGGCAACCCTATGTATTGTGGACCGATAGCGGTCCTTACAGAACAGCAGACTGTAACGCACTCAGGCCTATGTACCGTAGCACCCTATACCAAGTTACCAGTCCTTATAAGAACTTTTGTGGACCAAGCAGGTTGTGTGTTAGTGATTAGCAGACTGTACGTCAGTCCCTATACCAATGAAGGACTGCTGCAGTATAGGGCAGCGGTCAGCAGTAGTGCACGGCAACCCTATGTATTGTGGACCGATAGCGGTCCTTACAGAACAGCAGACTGTAACGCACTCAGGCCTATGTACCGTAGCACCCTATACCAAGTTACCAGTCCTTATAAGAACTTTTGTGGAACAAGCAGGTTGTGTGTTAGTGATTAGCAGACTGTACGTCAGTCCCTATACCAATGAAGGACTGCTGCAGTATAGGGCAGCGGTCAGCAGTAGTGCACGGCAACCCTATGTATTGTGGACCGATAGCGGTCCTTACAGAACAGCAGACTGTAACGCACTCAGGCCTATGTACCGTAGCACCCTATACCAAGTTACCAGTCCTTATAAGAACTTTTGTGGACCAAGCAGGTTGTGTGTTAGTGATTAGCAGACTGTACGTCAGTCCCTATACCAATGAAGGACTGCTGCAGTATAGGGCAGCGGTCAGCAGTAGTGCACGGCAACCCTATGTATTGTGGACCGATAGCGGTCCTTACAGAACAGCAGACTGTACTGCACTCAGGCCTATGTACCGTAGCACCCTATACCAAGTTACCAGTCCTTATAAAAACTTTTGTGGACCAAGCAGGTTGTGTGTTAGTGTTTAGCAGACTGTGCGTCAGTCCCTATACCGCTGAAGGACTGCTGCAGTATAGGGCAGCGGTCAGCAGTAGTGCACGGCAACCCTATGTATTGTGGACCGATAGCGGTCCTTACAGAACAGCAGACTGTAACGCACTCAGGCCTATGTACCGTAGCACCCTATACCAAGTTACCAGTCCTTATAAGAACTTTTGTGGACCAAGCAGGTTGTGTGTTAGTGATTAGCAGACTGTACGTCAGTCCCTATACCAATGAAGGACTGCTGCAGTATAGGGCAGCGGTCAGCAGTAGTGCACGGCAACCCTATGTATTGTGGACCGATAGCGGTCCTTACAGAACAGCAGACTGTACCGCACCCAAGCCTATGTACCGTAGCACCCTAGACAGACCAAGTTACCAGTCCTGATAAAGAGCTTTGTGGAACAAGTGAGTTGTGAATGATTAGCAGACTGCAGCAGAAGGGCAGCAGTCAAGTATAATATTCTTTCTATATTTGGAAGAAAGAATATTATACGTGTACAAGCCTATTACCGTACCACTGATACCAGTCCTGAAAAGAACCTTTGTGGAACTAATAGTAACAGCAAGTCTTTAAAATTATCCTCACTGCCTGACACACTGCTTCCTGCCTGTCCCTATACAAATTGGCAAAAAAGAGTAGGCTGGAACGATTAGCTGGAACAGCTCTTTTGTGGACCTGATAGTAACAGCTAATGATGATGATGATGATGATGATGAAGAAAGACTAATCTGGCTGAGCTGTCCCTAAAATAGCAGCATACAGCGCTCTGTCCCTTTATCTAAACTGACAAAAGAAACTCAGGCTGCTGACCTAACACCTATACCAGTCCTGAAAAGAACTTTTGTGTACCAAATAGCTAGCGTTTTCTCTGTCCCTACTCCACACAGGATCCTTTCCCTACAGTGACAGAAGAAAGAATGTAAAATGGCCACCGGATCGGGTGTATTTATAGGTTAGGGGGAATGTCCAAGTGTCCATGAGCTGTCATGTCTCAATTGGTTGTCCTGTAACACATGATAAACGTGTCACGAAAGGTTAAAGTTCTTGTATACATTAAACACGTAAGTCCGCCGGGGCGAACGACGGAAAAAGGCGTTCGAACCCGCGGACGGCGAAAGTCGGAAATTCGCCGCGAAACGACCGCCGGGCGAACCGTTCGGCCATCACTAGTCAGAAGGAGTTATTTGCTGGGCTTCAAATTACACTATGCACATTTTAAAACTATAACTCCTGTGACTCCTCTGCCTCCTGGGCTGGCTCTAGCATATAGGGAGTGTTGCTGGGGGAATATTTGTGGGCATTGACAGGGAAGTATAGAACTTTCCCTTCCTTTCCATTAGATACCGAAACTTTTTTTCCAGATATGGTTTTCATCTCCATGTCACTTCAGGCAATTAGGAGCTGCAGGAAACAGGACAGTGATCTGCAGAGTATGCATGAACCAAAAGAAAAAATGGTGGTGCTGCGCTTCCAAAAAAATGGGACCTTACACGAAAATGTTATAGAGCTAATTATTCAGATGGATATATGTCAGATGGTATATATTTAAACTAGTATGGTAAAGTAGTAAGGGAGAACGCTTATCCTAATGTAGAAATTCTTCTATCAATAGTGCCTGCAACAGTGTGTACACAATAATAACTGTCACAATCCCAAGTGCAACTTATATCTCTATGATATAAAAATAATGCTATGTGCAAAAACACATACAGTGGTCTAACTATAAATCAGACTTCTATGGCAGAAAGTGCTGAGTGCATCCTAGCAAAACCAAAGTGACTGAAATATAAACAGTTACTGGCTACGTAAGCACAAACTAGTGACAATAATAAAGTGCAAAAAATGCAAAACTACAGTGCAAAAAATGCAAAACTACAGTGCAAAAAATGCAAGCAAGCAAAAATAAAGTGCAAACAAATGCAAGCAAAGTGCTTAGTGTAACACAAAATATTAATAAAAAACATATAATAATCGAGCTATAGAACAAAACTCCATAAACAGAAAGTGCTGAGTGCAAAAAATTGGACTATATCCAGCTGTTAATGATGTGAACACAGTCCCGTGATGATGTCACATAAACATCTAAAGTGATTCTGTGCTGAGAGATGTCTCAGAGGTTCTTCCTCCACATAAGTGATTCCACGCATAAGTGTGCACACTGGGTAATTACCTTCCCGCTATATAAAATATAGCGTATATGCAGCCTCCTCTTGGATATACCAGGAGTCCCAGGAAAGGGGGGGCCTCAGGGGGTCACTCTCAGATCTCCGTCACAATATACTCCAGCAAGATGTTCCAATATAGTTCAGAGAATAAGTATAAGAGCAACCATAGTGTAGTATGTTTTTTTTTAAATTAGAATTGTTTTGTATTAATATTACCAGTTACCTAATGCACAGACAGCCATGGGAAATGACAAGTCACCTGAAATGGAACCACAGCATTGGGGCAGGGACAATGTGAGGTATATGTGAAAATAAGGTTGATCTACTGTACAAGAAGGTGTGTTGGCTGCTACCACAAAGTCATTTTATTAAAGAAAAAGAAGACGGGGGTGGTGACAATGTGAGAAATATAATAAATGTTCCTCACGTGCATTTAAGTCTCCTATTCTAAGGGTTGCAAGCGAACCACTACAGCTTCTGGTTCCTCCCTATACACTCTTATGCCCAAATGTTCAACCCCTGCAGAGTCAAAAGCTTGTCTATGAAATAGATTGCTGCAAAATTTGCTTTCCATTGTTTTGGGAGCGGGTACTTGCAGATAAGCAGTATGCATTGTAGTGTAACCTCCACCAGCTGCTGGATCCTGCATTTTTATTCAATGAGAGTCTTCTCAAATGGTTTGTGAAAATACTAGACATAAGTTATGCAGAAAATATTTCTTCTACTGACTATTTAAATCCATTCATAACAATTTTTCTTCTAAATCTTGGATCTTTTCTGACTTAACCCTCCCACGACCTCCGTAATTCAGCAAATAGTGCTAAGTATGAAGGCACAGTTGTCTTTGACTTGATACACAGAGCCCATAATGTGTTCCTTGCCACCATTCAGACTTATGTATTATTCACACATCTGTTGATATTATAAAACTGCTCACATAATTGCATTTGATGAGCCGTTCTGCATTCCTTGTATACATAATGTAGAATTGGATTTAGTGAGCTGAATGTTTAGATGGTACTTGACTACAAATGGAATTTGAGGCCTCAACTACAGAATTTCATAAAACCAATTGCTTTTTACATGCAGCTTGTGCAAATATACAACACATTTGACATTTTCACTGTGCAAGTGCAAACTACATATCATGCTTTATGGCAAAAGCTGCAGCCATACTAGAAATGTGCCCTCATGCTGCAGGTGTCATTAAAAAAAAAAAACTTGTTTAAAATGGTATGATTTTCTATGGAACCTGCTTTTCCAAAATGCCAAAAAGTATAAAATAGAGTCCATAAATCAGCAAAATAATTACATATAACATCCTGTTAATTAATATATTCCTTTAATATGAACCAGACACAGGTATTGCAATATAATTGAAGAGCAGATACTTAAATTGTGTGTAACCCTAAAAAAAATGGATCCTGTTTCTTGAAATCATGTTATATACACAGTATTTGTGATGTGTCATTTGGCCCCTGATCCTGCCTGGTTCTGCCCCCCCCCCCCCCCCCCCGGAAACTGACTACAGTTTGTTATGGCTTCTGAGCCCTGACACCGTGGTCAGTTTACATGCCTCCATCATCCATAGCTCTTCTCTGTCCTCTCCCCCCTCATTCCCTGCCTGTAAGCTCCGTACACTCCCTGACCCTCCCCTCCTGCTGCTATCATAACTCAGTGTTCTTTCTACCATCCCCTTTGTTATAGTAAATTATGTTCTCCAGTGTATGTGTTTTTTTTTTTTTAAATAAGATGCTTGACGCTCATGTGACTTGCCGCCTCTCTCAGATCAAGCGAGGATGCCAGTAATTTGAGTAAATTGAGTAAAATTTACCAAAAGTTGGGGTAACAAGCAGGTAGGGATAGTCAAGAACAAGCCAAGATCGGTAACTAGAATCAGACGTAGAAGACACAGCAATTCGCACACAAAAGCCAAACACACAATATTGATCAGCAGAGCTGGCTTGCAGTGTACAGGTTAATATAGAGTTCCATAATAGGGGCTGGGGTGGAGCCATGCTTTTTAGGAGAGATTACTTAAGCAGCCAGGTGAGAGTGGCTGGCCTCTTAACCACTTAAGGACCAGGCCTCTTTTTCAGACTTGGTGTTTCCATGTTTAAAACATTTTTTTTTGCTAGAAAATTACTTAGAACCCCCAAACATTTTATATTGTTTTTTTTCTAACACCCTAGAGAATAAAATGGCGGTCATTGAAATACTTTTTTTCACACCGTATTTGCGTTGCGGTCTTACAAGCGCACTTTTTTTGGAAAAGAGGAGGTCTAGGGCTAGAATTATTGCTCTCGCTCTACCGATCGCGGCGATACCTCACATGTGTGGTTTGACCACCGTTTTCATATGCGGGCGCTACTCAGGTATGTGCTCGCTTCTGTGCGCAAGCTCGTCATAACGGGGTGTTTTTAAAAAAAAAATTTTTTTTTTTCTTATTTATTTTAATTGATTTTATTTATTTTTACACTGTTTTAAAAAATAAAATAAAATGGATCACTTTTATTCCTATTACAAGGAATGTAAACATCCCTTGTAATAGAAAAAAGCATGACAGGTCCTCTTAAATATGAGATCTGGGGTCAAAAAGTCCTCAGATCTCATATTTGGGCTAAAATGCAAAAAAAAAAAAAAAAAAAAAAAAAAAAAAAAAGAAAATCTGACATTTAAAAAAAAAAAACCTTTAAGAGGTATGGGCGGAAGTGACGTTTTGACGTCGCTTCCGCCCTCCTATGGTATAGAGACGAGTGGGGGCCATCTTAGCCTCACTTGTCTCTATGCCCAGCAGATGGAAGGACCCGATCGCCTCCGCCGCTACCGACGGCTCTGGTAAGCGGCGGAAGGTGCGGGAGGGCGGCGGGAGGGGGGGTGGCACCTCTCCCGCCGCCGATAGCGGAGACCATCGTTATCGTATAGCCGACCGCCGCCTGAAGAGATGGATATCTCGGTTGTGGCAGCAGCTGCTGCCGTTACCGAGATATCCCTCTTCAAAAATAGGACGTACATCGTCGTGCGGCGGTCGGCAAGTGGTTGAGCAGAACACATGGAGAGTAAGGATGAGCAGACCAGAACCTGCGAACAGACCTAAACTTTGTGTGAACTTTAGAACCCTATTAAAGTCTATGGGACTCGAACGTTCAAAATCTAAACTGCTAATTTTAAAGGCTAATATGCAAGTTACTATCCTAAAAAGTTTTTGGGGACCTGGGTCCTGCCCCAGTGGACATGTATCAATGCAAATTTTTTTTAAAAACTACAGTTTTTTTGGGAGCAGTGATTTTAATAATGCTTAAAGTGACACAATAAAAGTGTAATATTCCTATAAATTTCATACCTGGGGGGTGTCTATAGAATGCCTGTAAAGGGGCGCATGTTTCCCATGCTTATAACTGTCCCTGCACAAAGTGTAATTTCTGCAGGAAAAAATTTCATTTAAAAACACTCACAGCTATAATGAATTGTCGGCTCCTGTAATACAGAGAACACTCATTGAAAGTCATTGATAAAATAAAATAAAAGTGTGGGGTTCCCCCAAATTCAATTACTAGGCCCTTCAGGTCTGGTATGGATATTAAGGGGAACCCCTCATCAAATTTAAAAAAAATGACATGGGGTTCCCCCTAAAAATCCATACCAGACCATTTATCGGAGCATGCAAGCTATCAGGTCGCAGGAAAAGAGGGGGGTTGAGAGAGCGCCCCCCCAAACCATACCAGGCCACATGCCCTCAACATTGGGAGGATGCTTTGGGGTCCCCCCAAAGCACCATGTCCCCATGTTGATGAGGACAAGGGCCTCATCCCCACAACCCTGGCCAAAGGTTGTGGGGCTCTGCGGCCGGGGGGCTTATCATAATCTGGAAGCCCCCTTTAACAAGGGGACCCCCGGATCCTGCCCCCCATTTAAAATGGTAAGGGGGTACAAAAGTACCCCTACCATTTCACAAAGAAAGTGTCAAATAATGTTAAAAAAGACAAACACACTTTTGAAAAGTCCTTTATTAAAATAATAAAATAAATAAAAAAAGATTCCAGCGGTGGTAATCCACTCTTGCTATCCAGCGACAGATGATCATCTCTCCGGGGTCCAGCAATGGCTGATCTGATCCAGCGAAGGGTGATCTCTCCGTCCAGCACAGCGCAGTCCATCCATCCTTCCTCTGTCTCCACTGGCGGAGACACTGCGGGATCCCAGCAGGCTGACATTTCTTATATGACTTCGCCCCCTCTGAAGCAAGTGGGGAAGCCTGGCTTCCCCAATGACGTGTGGGTCTGATGTAACGCAGGTACAGGGTGTTCCGCGGCTTTTCGAATTTGCTGCGAACACCCCAAATTGTTCACTGTTCGCCGAACAAGCGAACAGGCAATGTTCGAGCCGAACATGGGTTTGACTCAAACTCAAAGCTCATCCCTATTGGAGAGGTAAACTGACAGACAAACATTACTGCATATCCATGACAGTGGGTTCCACTGTTGGCACCACACGTCGTGACAATAGTCGATTGTTGAATTTACTTTTGTCAAATGAGCCAGTTGGAAAATTGTTGACCCGACAGTGCCTGCATCTAATCAGATAATCAGATGTAAGCACTGTTCATGTTTTCTGACAACTAGGTGGCATTGGCTATCAAAATACAATATCTGGCAGGGGAAATTCATCCATTTGAACGATTTAGCATGAATGGAGGAACCTGAAAGAAATGTATGAGTGTATGCTTTGTCACCGGCATATGAAGTGAAGGGAAATCTCCCCAGAACAGCCACAGAAAGCAGTAATAAGGGATGGAAGTTCTAACCCTTCTCCACTCTATCCAAAATTGTCATAAAAAATATATGATGGACACACCCTTTTAAAAAAAAAATGCATAAAATCAGGCCAAATTACGGTGGCAGAAGTATCTAACATTGGTGAAGGAGATTATCCTGTGTCCCACTAGAACGTTCCTCTGTGGTATTCAATAGCAGCGCCTGCAATTCAGAGTGTCAAAATAATTATAATTACTGTGGCTTCAGGTATGAGCAGTTAGGAGGCACACAGGGATACCTGTACATGCTGGTGTTACTATAATAATAAGACTATTATTTACAATACAAAAAGGCACACATTTTTCAATATCCCGTGCACAAATTTGCATTCACTTTTGTCATAGGTTCATTATGTTGCCAGCATGAAGTGTGGAAAATAAATATACCCAGAAATAAACACAGGTTCTGTTAAAGTTGAAAGGTCCCAAGTAACCGTACAGAGAAAATTCCACCTTCAACAGACCCTCATTTTACAGTGATCGATATCCACAAGTATTAGTCAAAGCAGAAGGTCTAAATTGGCATCCATTTTGTTTTTCTCTGAAATAAAATCTCATGTCAAATATATCAAAAAAATTGATTAAATTTGAGTCTAAAGCTTGGGAACAGAGTATTGAATAACTGTCAGCTTCCACAGCAAAGCTATACTTTAAAACAAAGTGGATTGGAATGACATACAGTAAAGGAATAAGAATAAGTAGTGGGCTGCACACCTGCAATCTTCTCCGTCATCTTTAACCTCAGTGGGGTGAACAGACAATTCCAGCAGCTTCTGTGAACAATATGTCAGCCTTGCTTACTGCACACTTATCCGCCACCTGTCTGCCATTATGGCTTTATGAAAATATGCCTTTATACATTCAAACTGCTATTTATATCAAATACATATGTTCACAGGCAGATATGTTTAGCTTAACATATGTAAACACAAGAAAGATTTACAAATTTCAGAACCAAGTATTTGTGTAAATGGGAATAGACTAGAACAAAACTGGAAAAAAATCAGGTGGATGTGTTGGATATGGCAGCCAACCAGATGTTAAATGGTAGTATATAAATTAAGGTGACATCAAATTGGTTGGTGCAGACAAGCTAGGAACTTCTCTCTATATGTTGTTTTTTTGTTGTTTTGTTTTTTATAGAATGTCTGTCCAGCTTTAGGATTCCAAACCAAAAGCAAAGACAAAGCAATAGGGCAGGATATACAGGTCTCTGAAGCCTTACCATTGATGACATCCTAATGTAAGGCACATTTTTATGTGTTTTGACCTATTTTGTGTATTCACAGACTATTCTATCAAATATAACTTAGCAAATATGCCAACCCATTCTTACTTGTGTATGCTAAGTGCCTAAAAGTCTTATGCCCCATACACACGGTCGAATTTTCAGACGGAAAATGTGCGATCGGATCACGATGTCAGAAAATCCGACCGTGTGTGGGCTCCATTGGACTTTTTCCATCGGATTCTCCGATGCACAAAGTTTGAGAACAGGACCTAAAATTTTCCGACAACAAAATCCGATCGCATAAATTTTGATCGCGTGTAGACAATTCCGACGGACAAAGTGCCGTGCATGCTCAGAATAAACGAAGAGACAAAATCTATTGTCTACTGGCCCTTTTATAGTCCCGACTTATGTGTTTGACATCACCTCATTCAGAACAATCGGATTTTCCGCCAACTTTGTGCGACCGTGTGTATGCAACACCAGTTTCGGACAAAATCCGTCAGTGCTGTCCCTTACAATACTTCTGCTGCACCATTAGATAGCCTTAGCTTCCTGGATTGAATGGACACAGTTAACCCATATTCTATCTCCAAATCATGTGAAGTGCTGTCATATGAGTTGTCCTCTTTGTATAGCTTCTACATAAAGACTTGGATCTTACGCACAGTCTTCTCTATTTTCTCCTAGTGGCCAAATGGAGTAGCAGCGGCTCAGACTACTTTTAAAGTGCTTTCCTATGCAAGACCAAAACAAAGATTAATCTTATGTATAGCTTTTGATCAGTTGAAAAATAGCAATACAAACTAGTCACTATGAAAAAGCAACATGGCAGGCCTAAATACAATTAGCATAGAGCAATATATATTCAGCACACTACTTTGCATTAACTGGCTACTTATTTCAGCTGCATGAAGTTTCACCAAAAACTTGATCCATAACTTGAGTCGGCCAGGAAAATGTCCTGTGTTCTGGCATGCACCTTGCAAAACATTTGGAAAGATGTTTTTTTTTTTTTTAATGGAGAGTTAAAAACAATTCTAAGAATTTAAAATACACTTTTTCTAAAGCCGCGTACACACGGGCGGACTGTATGGCCTACTTAGTCCGTTGAAACACATTTCAGTGGACAGTCCGCTCGTGTGTGGGCTTCAGCGGACTTTTTCAGCGTGCAGTCTGGCGTACTAAGTATTTCGGATTTTTCGAAATACTGTCCGTCATACTTTGGTTTCAGCGGACAATCCGCTCGTCAGTAGGCTAGTTCGACGGACTAAGAATGGCGCATGCTCAGAAAGGATTTACACGGCGAAAGGTTGCATTGCTGTGTATTCGACTTCCTATTTCTAGTCCCGTCTTACGTGCTGTACACGTCATCGCGCAAGCTTTCGACGGACTGTTTGTGCATCCGTGTGTGGTCAAGTCCGTTCATTCGAAAGTAGGATGGACTGTCCATCGGATTGTATGACGGACTAAGTAGGCCATACAATCCGCCCGTGTGTACGCGGCTTAAGGTTTACAGAACAAAGAACTGTTTTGTCTAGGTTTCCTTTCTTTGAATATTAAGACACCTTAACATTGTCAGCCTGGCCTCCAGTAAGAACATAGAAGGACAGAGCTTTGATCATTATGATCGAGTCTTGCCTGCACTGGTTTTTAAATTACTTAACTGTGCAAGAAAATGCCATTATTTAGAGCTAAACTCAATGCACACAACTAGTTTCATATCTGATATCTGACTACATATACAATATGTAAACTATAGTCAAACAACAGAGACAAATGTGTTCCACCTCTTCCACCCATATATCATGTTTCAACCACAAAGGATATCTGTGCTAATTCAGCATCCTGTCTGCCTTTCAAACATCCAAGCAAAAGGAAAAAATGGCACCCGGCCTTTGTTCTTCTATATGTCTTTAGTTATCCGGCTTATATACAAGGTATAACAGAGGTGCTCCTTTAGACATTTAGAAGAGACAGAGACTGGTTATCATTTTTTTTTCCCTTTGTTTGGAAAAAAGTCTTAGGTGGGGGAGCTAGAGTTGTTCTTTAGGAACAAATACATTTTTATACCCAATCTTTTTTAGTTGTGGGGGTCACTGAGTTGGTAGAGAAAGCAATTTGGAGAGGGCAACCACTCTTGCTCATGAATGTCACTGTTTGATTAAGGACAATTAATCAAATTGGGTCACAGGCAAAATTGGGGACCCAGAAGTTGGACTGAACTCTGGCTTATGTCACAATTTGTTACATGTCACAAGTAAAAAAAAAAAAAAAAGATTTGGGTATTGTTCCACTTTAACAGCCACACAACTCACTGTAAAGTTCACATTTTTAATCCCAAGGTTTAGACTCATTTATGTCTTCCTAAAAATATCTGCTGGGGTGTGCTTTTTCCCAAAGACTTGTGGGAATCTGTGTTTTTTACTTAAATTCAAAAGCCATAATGGTTTTCCTGGAATTGAATTCTTGTTTACTTCTCTCCAGGCAATGCCGTTATGTAAAAATGAAACGATTTAGAACATGGTTTAACATTGCATTAGCCAAGATTAAATGGTTTGAGTCAAATGGGATGAATTGTTAGGCTTGAATGCAAGATGAGGAATGAAGGGAAAAGGTTGGGTGATGGTAGGATATCAAAATGTGATCAGTTATTTTAAGCTTTGCGTACGATTCCTGAAACAGAAGTGCAAAGGACATTATGTCTGGATCTGTCCAGTAAAGATGATAAGCTTGTTATTGGGCTAGGTCCTGAATAAACCTGACACTAATGTTAATGCTTTCCAGTTTCATTTTAATATTTTTAGATGCACAAATATTATTTCTATGTATGTTTTTAATAGTTAGCTGGGAGAATTTTTTTTTTATTGATGACTAATGGTGTTTGACTGCCTACTAACCCATGATAGTTTGTATAAGTAAATTTAATGATCTTTTAGGCTGGGTTCACACTGCTGCGGAAGCGAGAACCGGATGTGATTCGCACCGCACTGCAGTGCAAATCACATCCGATCTCTGTGTGATGCGAGTTCAGCCATACAGATAGTATGGCTGAATTCGCATCGCACCCGCCGCAAACTCGCACGGGACCCTTTTTTTGGTCCGCAGCAGAATCGGATCGCATGGGTGTTCACACCATGCGATCCGATTCCTGTCCGAGTTTGCAGATCGCACTGCGATATGCGGACTGATCTGGGGGTGTCATTAACATTTCACTGACACTCCCAGCAGTCCGCATAGGGCAGTGTGAACTGCCGGCGGGAGGCATGCGATGCAGGAAAACGCTGCGGATTCGCGGCGTTCCCGCATCGCTCCGGTGTGAACCTGGCCTTAAAAGGCATACTAACCTACAAAATGACTTTGCTTATGGTGTCTACAAATGGTTTATATTTTACCCATTGTAAAGATTATACACACATTTAGTGCTTATAATTATTTATTTCCTGTTACCCCTTTTTTTGTTTACTAAATCTTCAACTTACACGTTACTGGTACCCATGATTACACAATTTGCTATGTTGCTCACGGTAGAATTGTAGCACAGGGTTCAGTACACACCAACGGTTAAATGGGATTTTTGTAAGGCATTTGTGATCCCTTTTTCAAATATCTCCCTAGGAAGGTTCAAGCCAAGTGAAAACAGCTCACTACAAGTTGCATTCAGGAGCTGGGAACAGTGGTGGATAAATGCTGTATGGATTATTAAAAAGTAAGTTCATTGTTAATTACACTTGCAAAAAAAAAGAAAAAATGATGCAGTCTTCAGTTTTGTAAAATGATGCATACTTTTCAAGCTGATTTTTCCACTGGACTCTCCTCTCTGTCCTGCCTAAATGGCAGGACATATGAACTGTTCAATGTGTGGCCCCAGCACTTTCATGAGCAAGCACCCAGTTTTGTTCCTTACTCACACATGTGTAGTCCACTCTCCTTTGCAGCAGCTGAGCTTAACACCCTGTGAGAGTAAAAGAGACAGTTGGCTGAGCGTACATGGGTAGGCAATGAAGCCAAGTGCTCATTGATGAGGTGCTGGGGTCACACATCCAACAGTCAGTATATCCCACCATCTAAACAGGACATAGAGGGGAGCTCAATGGAAAAATCAGCTTGAAAAGTTAGCATTTTTTTACAAAACTGAAGGCTGTATATTAATTTAGACAATTAGTAAGACCACAAGAACGAGACTTTGAATATGCCTCTAAGAACTTAGACTACTTCAAATTTGTGTAAAAAAAATACAAAAATCTTTTTTAGATTACATATTAAAATAACATATAAACATCACAAAGTATATAACATACAGTATTTAATATAGACATAAAGCTGATATATAGCTGGAATACAATCAGTTAATCAGCTCTAACTATAAATATATCACAGAGAAAAGTTATCACAAAAATAGACAAGAAAATACACAGCAACAACCCAGAAATATATATATATATATATATATATATATATATATATATTTCTGGTATATATGGTATATATATATATATATATTATAGAGAGGGGGAGAGAAAGAGAGGGGCCTGCCCCCTACAAATCCAGATTAGGGATTGGTCAGGGTTCCTCAGAACACCCCAGACAGTTCCACCTTTCTTCCGCTCCTTCCTTCTATTCTAGATACAGAAGGGAAGTAACCGAAAAAGAGGATGCTGTCTGTGAGTCACCAGCCTACTCTAGGCCACTTCCAGCCCACACAGATCAAAACAGGCCTAGCTTCTAGCAGAGCATGCCTAAATTTACCTGCTCTACAAAAAAAAACAAAAAAACTCTAGCAGCTACACTAAGTAGCGGGTGCTACATCTGTAAAGGTAAATAGTAGAAATCATGAATTGTATAGACCAAATATAAGGTCAAGCATATATATATTGGGTGTCTCCCATGGGCCAGCAAGCACAACCTCACCTGAAGATCTTCCTTTTTTTTTTTTTTGTTTGCTTGACCTTACCATTAATGATTTCTACTATTTACCATTACAGGTATTATATATTATGAATTATTAAAAATATATATTATATTATATTATATTATACTATATTATATATTCTGTGTTGTTGCTATTTGTTTTCTTCTCTGAGCGAAACATCTCTATAATTTGTTTTCTATTATTCAAATGTAATTTTGTATTTTTGTATGTATTTTTGTAACACCTTTTCTCTGTGATATATTTATAGTTAGAGCTACATACTGCATCAGATTTCTGAGGCCCTGAAAAAAATGGGGGCCCCTGCAAAATGCATAGTCCAATACTATGGGAAATCATTGACTGATTGTATTCAAGCTATATATCAGCTCTACGTCTATACTTAATACTGTATGGTATATACTTAGTGATGTTTATATGTTCTTTTAATATGTTCTTATAATTATGTTGGTTTTTCTTTTTCAGGGGAAAAGAAAAGATTGAAAAAAGTTTTTCAATCTTCACTGGTTAAAGAGGTGTCACACTGACACTGAGCCAATGAACAGGAACAGTGATAAACTGAAAGAGAGAAGATCTCAGGTAAGAGCTGCATGATAGCCAATTAAATTCATAGCAAAATTAGGGCGCATGCGCAAAGCTTAACATGACGGACGTTCCTCATTAGAGCTCCGCACTCCTCGCTGTGACTCCGGGATCTAATCAGCCATCCACAGTGGGATCATCGTTCCACACCTGCCAGGACAACCTTGGGTAACAGTAGATCACCTCCCGGGATGGTTCTTACAGGCCACCGCCGGAAATCTAAGCCTAAACCCATCAATGAGGAGGACAATGATTCTAACCCTGCGGACTCACGAACCCTGCCTCCTTCAGGCATGTCGCAGTCAGAATTCCTGTTGCATATGGAGTCCATGCTTAAAAAGGCTCTGAAAACCACCTCAGACCAAATTACCAAAAAGCTAACTCGTGAGATATATGAGTTGGGGCAGCGGACCGCTGACCTGGAAACACGTGCAGACGATATGGAGCTAACTTTACGGGAACATGCCCAGGAGCAAGCAGCCCTCTGGGAGGAGTACGCCCTGTTGCTCTCACGCCTGGAAGATGCAGAGAATAACTCCCGTAGACCGAATCTGCGTCTCCGCGGAATTCCGGAATCCATTGATGATCTGCAATCATTTACAACTGCACTATTCCAGGAGCTTTCCCCATCGATTCCAATAGAGCATCTGGAGTTCGACAGAATCCATAGGGCACTCACCCGCTGGCAGGCGAATGGGCCACCACTAGACATAATTGTCAAACTTCATTTTTTCAAACCGAAAGAACAGCTACTCACAGCTGCTCATAACAAGGACACTCTTAATTTTCAAGGCCACTCATACCAGCTGTTCACAGATCTGGCGCCCCTTATCAGTCAGAGACCACACTGCCTCGCCTAAGTTCGTACCCCTATGCGGCCACACCTAAATGGGAATTCCACGAACAGCAAGCCTCTGAAGTGAGCTACGTTAGTCATAAAGGTATTTGTACCCCGTTGAACTGACTGAGATCTGCCTCCATCTTCTTTGCCCTTTGGTTGTCCCCAGGATACCAAACTTTCTGTCTGGTTAATTTGCCCCGTTCAGAGGGAAACACTTTAACGCTTTTGCCACTTAGGCAACATGCACTAACTGTGCTTCCTACAACCATCTTTTTTCTAACAGGGTCACCTACCTGTGGTCACCTACTGCTTCCAACAAGTAACCATGCTTAATCATTCTTGGAAACCTCGTAACATGACTGTTGTTTATATGCAGCTGTCACGTACCTTACAGCAGAGTCAGACTGCTGGGGATGGCCTCTTGCACAGTTCCAGTCTCAACACCCCTGGAAGTGGGGACAGGGAGTGTTGAGGCAGCGAAAGGGTGCAGGTGCCTGTGGATTTGAAGATGAAGGCTTGAAGACACTGGATCCTCACGGAGGAAGAGGTGTAGACTGGTCACCGGAGGCATTCAGCGGAAGCCAAGCAGGTATGAGGAAAACACTGCACGTCAGGAACAAGCAAGGTTGGCAACTGGCTGGCAATGAGGTACAGGAACGGAAGGCAGATACGTAGTCAGGGACGAGCAGGGGTCTGGTAACTTGCTGGCAGTGAGGTACAAAATCAGGAAACAAGCCAAAGTAGGAAGTCCAAGCCAAGGTCAGTAATAATCCAGGAAGTAGTAAGCAGGGATGATCCAAAAGAATATTCGAGCAAGCCAGGTAATCAGGAACAAGGTCACAGGTACAAACAACGATCAGGTATCTCAGGGACAAGCTAAAGAGGATCCAGCTCTGGTATCAGGTCAGGATCCTGTTTATATATGGTGAGATGTGCCAGGGTGGTGGACGTGGTCATGCGTGCGTTAGTACGCACATACGTTCGGTTGGCGCAAGTGCGTCCACGTGTTCGTATTGGCGTGAGCCTGCGCCCATTCATTCCGGAACTCGTTCACCTCTGACGGGGGGGACACCGCGCATGGCCCTTGGAACAAAAATTAACTGCTGATACACGGGGACGGACATTGTCATGGTGAGTTCCCTGACAGCAGCCTACTACCCAGACGCTAGTTCACCCCCAGTTGTGGGACTTTTACAGTTTATATAATGTTATTGGAGTTTGTTAGATTCTTTGGTCTAATTTTATATGGTGTTTCAGCTCCCATTCTAATCGCTGACACCAACTCAGATGTTCCACCTTCCCGGTGCGTGGCGGAGAACTGTCACTGCTCCCCCCAAATATAGTGCACCTTCTCTTTGGCTGATTATTTGGCTAAAGAAACCGTGCACCCAAAGGTCAGGCGATTTGGCCTAACCTGTATTGCAACAATTGCTTACAAATTAGCCTTACGCAAATTTCTCTTCTTGCTTCTTTTCCTTTCACCTTCTCTATATCTCTATACTGCTGTCACTCCTACCCCTACCCCTGGTCACCTGACCCGTGCGGGTCCCAGGTTACGCAATAATGACCGCTCCAACTTTAATACATGGCCCCCTTGAACATTTTATTGCTAAATGTTAAAGGGCTCAATTCCCCAAATAAACGAGTCAAAGCATTCCGCTCATTTGTGTCCCTAAAAGCTAGCATAGTCGCACTACAAGAGACTAATTACTCTTCCCATAATACCCCCAAATTTTTCAATTCTATAGATCCACAAGTCTTTCCAGCCTCTGCAACTACGAAACAAAGAGGGGTTCTTCTAGCTCTCCACCACTCTTTACCATTTACCCCCACTTCAGAAATAAAAGATCCAGAAGGTTGTTATATAGTTTTAGTGGGCCTCCTTCAAGAAACAGAAATCACCCTAGTTTCCTATTACGCCCCTAAGTCGAATCCTATTCCATTTTTCTCCCTCCTTTTCCAAGTAATTAGAACTCACTCTAAAGGCACTTTGATCATGTGTAGCAATTTCAACTTAGTGATCCACCCACATCTAGACAAATCCCCCTACTCTACAGAACATTTCTCAACCTCGGCCCAACTTCGCACCTGCTTCAGCAGGCCTCTGTACTTGATACCTGGAGAGAATGTAACCCTGCAAAGAAAAACAACACTTTCTACTCTAATCCCCACAAATAATTCTCTAGAATCTACCACATCTTTCTCCCCATTGCATCCTCCCTTATATTACTTCAATCCCGCATACACCCGATCTCTTGGTCTGTTCACTGTGCAGTAATCACTACTATCTCATCATTAATACCCCACTCCAAAGACAGGACCTGGTGTATGAATGATAAACACCTGACTAATCAATCATTCTGTTTAGATATTCAACTAGCCTTAACAGACTATCTACAATATAACAACATACCAGAAATCTCCTATATCCTTCTCTGGGAGGCACATAAACCAGTGATCAGAGGTAAATGTATTTCCACCACTACATACCTCAAAAAATATAAAGCATTGAAACTGCAGCAGCTGGAAGCTGAATTTCAGCAACAATTTCTGCAATTTCACTCCACCCCGACAGAAATTAATAAAACGGCCATGGACAAAACTAAACTAGAGTTGGACCTACTCCTAACTGAGACTGCTGACAAAGTTATTCGTAGATCTAATTATGCTAGCTATACTAAAGCCAATAAGCCTGACACTTTCCTAACATCGCATCTCAGACACCCGGAACACATTTTTAAACCAATTAGACTTAGGACAGATAAAGATACCCTCACGAGTAACCCGGGCAAAGTGCTGTCTGAATTCAGTAAAAGATTAGCCAAGCTGTATGAATCTACAACCCCCTTCCCCCAAGACCTAGCTGAAACCTTGTTCTGAGACCTACCGATCCCCACACTAACACAAACCGAGAATCAATGGAAACCCCGATTACGACTCAAGAGGTACTACAAGCCATCCAGACCTTGAAACCCCACAAAAGAGCTGGTCCTGATGGGCTCACTAGTTTGTATTATAAAAAAATTGCTGGCATTTTGGCCCCACTGTTAGCAAACTCATTTAACACCCTACTCAAGGGTGGGTCCTTTGGCAGAGACACGCTGACGGATATTGTATCTATGATACCCAAACCCAATGTAGACAGCACACTTTGGTCTAACTACAGACCCATCTCTTTGTTAAACGTGGACATTAAGATACTCACCAAAATTTTAGCACTACGTTTAAACCCACTCATCAGAGATTTGGTACATAAAGACCAGGTTGGCTTTATCCCCAAGCGGCAGGCTAGCGACAACGTACACCGAGTTATCCTTCTGCAGCATATTGCCAGATCCCGAAACATACCCATGCATCTCCTCTCTTTGGACATACGTAAGGCAATTGACACAATATCCTGGCCATATCTGCACTATATATTACGACACTGGGGATTTGACCCACATTTCCTTCAATGGATAAATGCCCTGTATACCCAGCCGCATGCCTACGTAAAATATTCCGGCTTTTCTTTTGACAAATTCCCAATCCAACGCGGAACTAGGCAGGGGTGCCCCCTCTCCCCTTTAGTCTTTGCTCTTGCCATTGGACCCCTCGTGGTCCTAATCAGAACAAACCCAGACATTCGCGGTCTGGAAATTGCTTCGACATCGCATTAATTATGTCTATTAGCTGATGAAGCCCTGATTTTTATTACCTCACCTCATACTACCTTGCCAAATCTTTTTCAATTGTTAGATAAGTTTGCCCAGGTTACAGGCCTTAAAGTGAACCAAATTAAATCTAGGGCCCTCGACGTGTCTCTGTCACAGGATGACCTTAAAAACTTGCGGGAAAATTTTTAGACATGTGCAGAGTAAAATATTTCGTTTCGGAATTTCGTTTTCGTCCGAAAACTTAATTTATTTAGTTACTCCCGAAATTCGTTTTTTTTTTATTTCGTTTTTCGTTCAAAAATTGCATTCGTCCGAAAATCCACATGAATTACGGTCGAATCTGTCTTTGAAGGCTTATGGTGTCTGTCGAATGTATAAAGAAGATTCGACGGAGCTAGTATATAGCATACTTTAGAACCCCTGTTAAAGTCTATGGGACTCCAACATTCAAAATCTAAAGTGCTAATTTTAAAGACTAATTTGCAAGTTACTGTCCTAAAAAGTGTTTGGGGACCCGGGTCCTGCCCCAGGGAACATGTATCAATGCAAAAAAAAGTTTTAAAAACGGCCGTTTTTTCGGGAGCAGTGATTTTAATAATGATTAAAGTGAAACAATAAAAGTGTAATATTCCTTTAAATTTCGTAGGGGGGGGGGGGGTTGTCTATAGTATGCCTGTGAAGGGGCTTATGTTTCTGGTGCTTAGAACTGTCCCTGCGCAAAGTGTCATTTATGCAGGAAAAAAAGTCCTTTAAAATCACTCGCAGCTATTATGAATTAAGCTCCGTAATACAGAGAACACTCATTGAAAGTCATTGGTAAAAAAAAAAAAATTTAAAAAAAAGCGTGGGGGTCCCCCAAATTCAATTACCAGGCCCTTCAGGTCTGGTATGGATATTAAGGGGAACCCTGCCTCAAATTTAAGAAAAAATTTGATGTGGGGTTCCCCCTAAATATCCATAACCAGACTCTTCAGGTCTGGTATGGATATTAAGGGGAACCCCGCGTCAAATTTAAAAAAAAATTGACGTGGGGGTCCACCTAAAAATCCATACCAGACCCTTTATCCGAGCACGCAGCCTGGCAGGCCGCAGGAAAAGAGGGGGGGATGAGAGAGCGGCCCCCCCTCCCTCCTGAACCGTACCAGGCCACATGCCCTCAACATTGGGAGGATGCTTTGGGGGTCTGTGACCCCTCAAAGCACCTTGTCCCCATGTTGATGAGGACAAGGGCCTCATCCCCACAACCGTGGCCGGTGGTTGTGGAGGTCTGCGGGCGGGGGGCTTATCAGAATCTGGAAGCCCCCTTTAACAAGGGGAACCCCAGATCCCGCCCCCCCCTGTTTGAAATGGTAAGGGGGTACAAAAGTACCCCTACCATTTCACAAAGAAAGTGTAAAAAATTGTTAAATAAGACAAACACACTTTTGAAAAATTCCTTTATTAAAAATAAAAAAAATAAAAAAAAGATTCCAGCGGCGGTAATCCACTCTTGCTATCCAGCGACGGACGGTCATCTCTCCAGCGATGGTTCATCTCATCCAGCGCAGCGTATCCATCCTTCTTCTGTCTCCGCAGAGGAGACACTGCAAGGATTCCGGCGGCCTGACGTTTCTTATATACGGAGGGCGGGGCCACCCGTCACCTGACCCCGCCCCTCTCTGACGCAAGGGGAAACCCGGGGTTCCCTGTGACGTATGGGTGACCCCGCTCCCCTCTGATGTAACGGAAACCTGCCTGTGTTACCAGGTCCATGACCTCTATACCATATTTGGGTATAAAATTAACCAGTAACCTTGCCCAACTGTTTCACGCTAATTATCTCCCCACACTACGTAACCTTACAACTCTTCTTGCTTCCTGGCAACCTCTGTGTGTCTCTTGGTTGGGACAGATCGGGGCCGTGAAAATGTCATTGCTACCCAAGCTGTTATACCTATACAGAGTCCTCCCGGTCACGGTCCCCCCATATTTCCACAGGGTTATACAGAGCCTAACCTTTAAATACATTTCGGGAGCAACGAAGCCTAGAATCCCTAGACTAATTTTATTTTGCCACAAAACAAATGGGGGCCTAGGAGTACCCAATTTTCATAATTACTTCAATGCGGCACAGCTGGCCCAAATGGCCCTGTACCATGCGAAAAGTGAAACTCGTTATGGGTCAGTCTTGAAACAATAGTAGCTCACCCTTTAACAGTATCTAACCTGTTATGATTGCCCCCCCAAATGAGAAGAACAATTACCAACCCTGTTACTCAGAATTCGCTTGGGATCTGGGATAAATTAAGAGTTCCCTTTAAATTAAAGTCCCCTCATTCCCCCTTACTCTCATTCTTTGTCCACCCATACTTTTATCCAGCCTACACAGAACCTTCTGCATTTTCTGCTTTGTCCCGAGCAGGTCTTGTTCGTGTGTGTGACTTGACTTCAGGCAACTCAATTCTAACGTTCCCGGCTCTGCAAGCTCAGACTCAGCTCCCTCACAAAGAATGTTTTCGATATCTTCAAATAAACCACTTTATCCAATCCCTGATAAAAACCTGCACAGATTTGGATCAGTTATCCCAGTTTGAGAGTATATGTAACTCAAACCCACACTCCCCAGGAATTATCTCCCATCTCTACACCCACCTATCCTCTACATCAGCCACTTTCCCACCGTACGCTACGCAATGGTCCACTGACCTGGTGTTGGATCTTGATACAGAAACATGGGAAATAGTTTGGATTAACACTAAGCCCTTGTACACACGGTCGGACATTCTGACAAAAAAAATTTGTCTGATTTTTTTCCGACGGATTTTGTCCGAAAGTGGTGTTGCGTACACACGGTCAGACAAAGTTGGCGGAAAATCCGATCGTTCGGAACGTGATGACATTCGGTCGTTGCGACGGGACTATGTTGCGGCTAGTAGCCAATAGCTTTGGCCTCGTAATTTGATCTGAGCATGCGTGCCACTTTCTCCGATCGGATCATGTTGTTGGAAAATTTTATATCCAGCTCTCAAACTTTGTTGCTCAGACATTCCGACGGAAAAAGTCTGACGGAGCCCACACACGGTCGGATTATCCGACAACACAGTCTAATCGAACCTTATCCGTCGGAATGTCCGACCGTGTGTACAAGGGTAATAATGTTGTCGCGTCGGAGGCAAACTATAAAGTTTTAATGCGCTGGTACTTGGTCCCAGCGAGGATCTCCAGGTTTGTACCTGGATATCCCCCAAACTGCTTCCGAGGCTGCAAGGAGTTAGGCACTCATGCCCATATTTGGTGGACATGCCCGGTAGTGAAATGCTTCTGGGCGACAATATTTCATATGTTATCAGTGTTAATGCAAATCACCCTAAAACCAGACCCAGCAGTTGCCCTGTTAAATTCAGTGCCCCTTAAACTTACTAGATCCCAAACCCGACTTCTCCTTCAGTTAACAACGGCAGCTAAGCAAACCATTGCAAAGGCCTGGAAGTCCCCGTCCCTACAAATTATTGAGGTAAAAAATAGAGTTACCCAGGCTATGATTCATAGCAAGATAGAAGCAACAATTCTCAACAAACTTCCCCTACATAGAAAGGTATGGCAGCCATGGATAGAACACTTTCTACCCCACAACTTTGACAGATGGCTGTTGGAACCCTAACCCAATCTAAATGCCACCCTACAGTAACAACTAATGCCCTGGGCCCGCCCAGGTCACCGGCCACTTTCCCTCTCCCCACTATGTCTCTCTAACCTTTACTTCTTTTCTTTATTTACTTTCCTTGCCCTCTCTCTCTACACTTCTTCTATGACTTCCTCTCTTTTTCTTCTAAAAATAAGTATGACAGAGCAAGCTTTCCAAGGGATGTCCTCAAGCTCTCTGGTTGGGAAATAAGAAAGGACGACAGTCTTTCTTTCTCTCTGGACTCCCTACTTGCACAATTCAGGTCCACCCTTTAGCTAAATAACAGAACCTACGCTGAGTACAATAATATATGTTATTGCGGTATCAATACTGTACTGATTGCTATGTTACATTTGTTTGTTTAAAAGTGAAATGTATTGTTCTTTCTATATAATTTAATTTGTCAATAAAATTATTTGAAAAGAAAATCATAGCAAAACATTTATTTGTTTAATTAGTAAGAATCTTATGTTTAAATATATTATAGATGGCACCAGAGGAAGTATGCATTCCGAAAATAATTTAAATATTGATCAATCGATTTGGTAAACTTCTTAAAATATTAGGTTAGGCACAAATTAATCCAGAAAGGATCCCAATTGATTTAGGTGATATAAATAATCATCAATGTATATGTGTAATTTTACAGGTGCTTATATAGGGCAATTGCCCGCACTTCTCTTTTTTGCACAGACGTTCCCCATTAAATTCCTTGATGGGTCTAGGGGATCAATGTGGACATGTTTTCCCATCTATAGCCCCTCCACAGTTGGAAAAGTCCCAATGGTCGGCAAAATGGGAGTCCACGGATTGCCATTCAAACAAGAAAAAAATATATAAGTACTTTTGCACATAACATTGCAAGCAGATTACACAAAAACATCCTTGCACATTTATTTTAAGGAGTATTTAAAAAGACAAAAATATATAATAAAATTGTATATGGGGGAGGGTTTGAGGTGACTTTTGGAGCCCAAAAGAAAGCCTCAAGCACTCTGCCTGAATTTAAGGACACACATTACATTTGGACACATTTTAGGGAGTGGGGGGTAGGGATGGCCGAATGGTTTGCCTGGCGGTCGTTTCATGGCGAATTTCGGCTGTTCACCGTCCGCCCGATCGGCGGACTATTGCCGCCATTCGCCCGGCGGACTTCCGTGTTTACTGTGTAAAAGAACTTTGACCCATGATGACACATCCATCATGGGGTACAGGACAGTCAATTGAGACATTAAAGCACATGGACACTTGGACATTCCCCCTAACTTATAAATAGACCCGATCCGGCGGCCATTTTACATTCTTTCGTATGTCACTATAGGGAGAGGCTGCTGTGTGGAGCAGGGAGAGACTGCAGTGACCCAAATCTCTAGCTATTTGGTCCACAAAAGTTCTTTTCAGGACTGGTATAGGTGTTAGGTGTAGTTCAGGATATAGGTTTGAGGCACTGCTGTGCTATGATTGTTGCAGCAGCCTGTCTTTTGTCAGTGCAGAGAGAGGGACAGGACGCTGTGTGCTGCAGGGACAGTCAGTTTAAACATTAGCTGTTACTATTAGGTCCACAAAAGTGCTATTCAAGTTATTGTTCCAGCAGCCTGTGTTTTGTCAGTTTAAATAGGGACAGGCAGGAAGCTGTGTGTGAGGCAGTGAGGGACAGTCAGTTTAATCAGTAGCTGTTACTATTAGGTCCACAAAGGTTCTTTTCAGGACTGGTATGGTAATAGGCTTGTACACGTATAATATTCTTTCTTCCAAATATAGAAAGAATATTATACTTGACTGCTGCCCTTCTGTTGCAGTAGTCCTTTATCAGTATAGGGACTGAGGTACAGTCTGCTAATCATTCACAACCTACTTGTTCCACAAAGGTCCTTATAAGGACTGGTAAGGTATAGGGTACTACAGTACATAGGGTTGAGTGAGGTACAGTCTGCTATTCCTTAAGGACTGGTATAGGTCCACAATATATAGGGTTGAGGTGCACTACTGCTGACTGCTGCCCTTCTGCTGCAGCAGTCCTTTATCAGTATAGGGACTGAGGTACAGTCTGCTAATCATTCACAACCTACTAGTTCCACAAAGGTCCTTATAAGGACTGGTAAGGTATAGTGTACTACAGTACATAGGGTTGAGTGAGGTACAGACTGCTATTCCTTAAGGACTGGTATAGGTCCACAATATATAGGGTTGAGGTGCACTACTGCTGACTGCTGCCCTATTCTGCTGCAGTCCTTTATCAGTATAGGGACTGAGAGTTTTGTCACAGGGTCATTTAAAAAATGACAGGCAGAGGAAGAGGCAGGCCCTTCCGCAGGGGTGGTAGGGGTAGGGCAGGAGCAACAGGCTTGAGCCAAAGTGGGAAGTTGCAGAAGGTGCGTACAATTACTTTAAAGGACGCACCAGACTTGGTTGAGTGGCTCATCCAGCCTTACTCTTCTGCACCCTCCTCATCCTCTCGATCTGCACCCTCTTCTTCACTCTCTGCTATGTGCACCCCCAAAGACACTACCACCAGCAACACCACCACCACCACCACCACATACCTTCTGCTTGAGTCACAGGAATTATTTTCCGATCCATATCAAGATATTTCTGATGCGCAACCACTCTTGGCATTGGATCAGGAAGAGGAGGCAGCAACAACCGCCACTCAGCAGTCTGACGACAGTACCCAGATCAGCCCAAGGAGGAGGTTGGTCCCCGGTGTTGCTGCCTACCCCGAGATCTCTACTTATAGCGGTGGGGAAGGTGACGTCGATGATGACGTGTCTAGTGATGTCACGTGGATTCCCACAAGAGAGGAAGAGGAGGGGAGTTCAGAGGGAGATATGGACCAGCAGATAGGGAGGAGAAGCAGGAATAACTTACATTGCACAGGAGGGACAAAGCAGACTGCAAATGTATCAGGAGCGAGTCATCGACCATGTACGGTCACATCTGGCATTCCCAGGACTCCGCCACATGGCTCCGCAGTGTGGGCTTTTTTTTAACGTGTCCGCCGTTTGCAGTCAATGCATTAGTCGCGGTAAGCCCAACACTCACCTAGGGATGACCGCCTTAAGAAGGCACATGAGCAGCCATCACCGAGCCCAGTGGGAGCAACGGAACACACAAAGCCACACTCCAGGCTCTCACCGTCCAGCCTCGTCTTCTACTTCTCCTTCTCCTCTCTCCTCACAATTGTCCTCCACTCCACCTTCCATCACACCAAGCTCACGTTTTTCTGCAAAAAGGCAGGCTTCCGTGGGCCTAATGTTCGAGCGTAAAAAAATGATGATGCCGGATAACCCTCTTGCCCAACGGTTGACGGCTGGCTTGTCAGAACTGATAGCCTGCCAACTACGGCCATATAAACTGGTGGACTCGGAGGCATTTCGAAAATTTGTGGCCATTGGAACACCACAATGGAAGGTCCCAGGAAGGAAGTATTTCTCAGAGAAGGCCATCCCAGAGCTATATGGCCATGTTCAGCGGCAAGTGAATGTATCTCTGGCACACAGTGTCGGTGCCAAGATACATCTGACCACATACACGTGGTCTAGCAAACACGGGTAGGGAAGGTATATCACTTTTACTGCCCACTGGGTGAACCTTCTGACGGCCGTCAAGCATGTAACCCGTGGCACCCGTGTAGATTTGGTTTTACCGCCATGGATTGCATGCAGGCCTGGCTCTTCTTCTCCTCCTCCTCCTCCTACTCCATCCTCCTCCCTCTCCTCCTCGGCTGACTCCTCCTTTTCCGCTGCTAGCGTCTCTTCCGCTGCGCCGCCCAAGCTCCCCAGAACCTATTCGACATGCCAGGTGAGACTCGCCATGCCGTGCTGCGTCTGTTGTGCCTGGAAGCCAAGAGTCGCACTGGCCCTGCACTCCTTTCAGCTTTGCGTTCACAGGCAGTTCAGTGGCTAACACCGCTCAATTTGACAGTTGGTAAAGTGGTGTGTGACAACGGTGCCAATCTGCTTAGCGCATTGAAACAGGGCAAAATTACGCACGTGCCATGCATGGCACATGTCTTAAATTTGGTTGTCAAATACCCTGGGGTCCAGGACATCTTGCGGCAGGCAAGGAAAGTCTCGGCCCATTTCAGAAGATCTTACACGGCCATGGCTCGCCTTGCTGACATTCAGCGGTGACACAATCTGCCAGTCAGCCGTCTTATTTGCGATTGTCCGACGCGATGGAACTCAACCGTCTATATATACCTTGATAGGCTGCTCCAGCAGAAACGTGCAGTTAACGTCTACCTGTACGAACTCTGCGGCAGAACAGGTTCTGGGGAGCTGGGTTTTTTTTCACCGCACCAGTGGCTGCTCATGCGCGACGCATGCAGACTTCTGTGGTCATTTGATGAGATCACCAAACTGGTCAGTCGCAGCCATGGCGCCATCAGTGACATGGTACCTTATGCCTTCTTTATGGATCGTGCATTGTGTCGTGCAATTCTGAATGAATTCACAGGGGGGCTACTCTATCTGAGACAAGTCAACAAAAGGAGTCTGAAGAGGAGTCAGAGGAGGATGGTGCCGGGGTGGATGAGGAGGAGCAAGAAGAGCATGCTTTAAACCTTTCTGGGATCCCTGTTGTTGTGTGTGGATGGGGAGAGGAGAACGAGGAGGACGACATTATCCTGGATGATGAGCAGGAGCCTGGCCACCACACCGCTTCCAGTTTAGTGCAAATGGGGGCCTTCATGCTCCAGTGTTTTAACAGGGACCCCCGTATAAAAAGCATAAGGGTCAAGGACCAGTACTGGGTGGCAACATACTTAGACCCCCGGTACAAACACAAAATGGCGGAAATGTTACCACCGTCACAGAGGGCTGTCAGAATGGAGCACTTCCAGGCCTTGCTTCGAGAAATGCTGCATTATGCTTTTGCGTGCGCTGGCAGAGGAGGAATTCCCACTCCCAGAGAAAGAGTTGCGGATACCAATCCAACAGCACCTGCAAGAAGAGGCCGGTTTGAAGATGTGTTGGTGACTTATGATATGAGGTCATTCTTTCAGCTGACCCATCGACAGGTCTCATCCGGATCCAGCATTAGGGAACGCCTAGACCGACAGGTGTCTGACTACATCGGGATAGCGGCCGATGTGGACGCTCTGAGGAGTTATGAACCCCTGGACTACTGGGTTGGCAGGCTTGACCTCTGGCCAGAGCTTGCCCAATGTGCAATGGAACTGTTGGCTTGCCCCTCGTCCAGTGCCCTGTCCAAAAGGACGTTCAGCGCAGCAGGGGGGATCGTGACCGATAAGCGCACTCGCCTAGCTCACGATAGTGTTAACTACCTCACATTTATAAAAATGAATGAGGCATGGATCTCGGAGGAATTCAACACATGTGACCAGTAGACCATGTATATCTCTATAAACAATTTATTTAATCGAGCACACAGACCTTTTTTCTACATTTGGCTCACTTCCTTGTACAAAAAAAGCACACCGTACTATATACTATACTATATACTATATATATAGAGCCACACTAGCCCGGCACTCCTTTCAGCTTTGCGTTCACAGGCAGATCAGTGGCTAACACCGCTCAATTTGACAGTTGGTAAAGTGGTGTGTGACAACGGTGCCAATCTGCTTAGCGCATTGAAACAGGGCAAAATTACGCACCTGCCATGCATGGCACACGTCTTAAACTTGATCGTGCAGCGATTCGTTGTCAAATACCCTGGGGTCCAGGACATCTTGCTGCAGGCAAGGAAAATCTCGGCCCATTTCAGAAGATCTTACACGGCCATGGCTTGCCTTGCTGACATTCAGCGGCGACACAATCTGCCGGTCAGACGTCTTATTTGCAATTGCCCGACGCGATGGAACTCAACCTTCTATATGCTTGATAGGCTGCTCCAGAAGAAACGTGCAGTTAACATCTACCTGTATGAACTCTGTGGTAGAACAGGTTCTGGGAGCTGGGTTTTTATTCACTGCGCCAGTGGCTGCTCATGCGCGACGCATGCAGACTTCTGCGGCCATTTGAGGAGATCACCAAACTGGTCAGTCGCAGCCATGGCGCCATCAGTGACATGCTACCTTATGCCTTCTTTATGGAGCGTGCATTGCGTTGTGTCATTGATCAAGCTGTGGAGGAGCAGGAGCGGGAAGATGAGGAAGTCGCAATGCTGGATGAATTCCCAGGGGGGGCTACTCTATCTGAGACAAGTGAACAACAGGAGTCTGAAGAGGAGTCAGAAAAGGATGGTGCCGGGGCGGATGAGGAGGAGCAAGAAGAGCATGCTTTAAACCTTTCTGGGATCCCTGTTGTTGTGCGTGGATGGGGAGAGGAGAATGAAGAGGACGACATTATCCTGGATGATGAGCAGGAGCCAAGCTACCACACCGCTTCCAGTTTAGTGCAAATGGGGGCCTTCATGCTCCAGTGTTTTAATAGGGACCCCCGTATAAAAAGCATAAGGGTCAAGGATCAGTACTGGGTGGCAACATACTTAGACCCCCGGTACAAACACAAAATGGCGGAAATGTTACCGCCGTCACAGAGGGCTGTCAGAATGGAGCACTTCCAGGCCTTGCTTCGAGAAATGCTGCATTCTGCTTCTGCGTGCGCTGGCAGAGGAGCAATTCCCACTCCCAGAGAAGGAGTTGCGGGTACCAATCCAACAGCACCTGCAAGAAGAGCCCGGTTTGAAGATGTGTTGGTGACTTTGGATATGAGGTCATTCTTTCAGCTGACCCATCGACAGGTGTCATCTGGATCCAGCATCAGGGAACGCCTAGACCATCAGGTGTCCGACTACATCGGGTTAACGGCTGATGTGGACGCACTGAGGAGTGATGAACCCCTGGACTACTGGGTGGGCAGGCTTGACCTCTGGCCAGAGCTTGCCCAATTTGCAATCGAACTGTTGGCTTGCCCCTCGTCCAGTGTCCTGTCCGAAAGGACGTTCAGCGCAGCAGGGGGGATCGTGACCGATAAGCGTACTCGCCTAGCTCACGACAGTGTTAACTACCTCACATTTCTAAAAATGAATGAGGCATGGATCTCGGAGGAATTCAACACATGTGACCAGTAGACCATGTATATGTCTATAAACAATTTTTTTAATCGAGCACACAGACCTTCTTTCTTCATTTGGCTCACTTCCTTGTCCAAAAAAAGCACCCCGTACTATATGCCCGTACCCTCCTGTTTGAAGAGGTTGAGCGGTGTCATATTTCTACTGGGGCTGCTTATTATGAGGGGCTCCCACCAACCCTGTGCTGTGCTGACTTCCTCTTGGGGCTGTACCTCTACTGTGCATATTATAAGGGGCTCCCACCATCCCTGTGCTATGCTCATTATGAGGGGCTCCCACCATCCCTGTGCTGTGCTGACTTCCTCCTGGGGCTGCTTATTATAAGGGGCTCCCACCATCCCTGTGCTGTGCTGACTTCCTCTTGGGGCTGTACCTCTACTGTGCATATTATAAGGGGCTCCCACCATCCCTGTGCTATGCTCATTATGAGGGGCTCCCACCATCCCTGTGCTGTGCTGACTTCCTCCTGGGGCTGCTTATTATGAGGGGCTCCCACCATCCCTGTGCTATGCTGAAATCCTCCTGGGGCTGCTTATTATGAGGGGCTCCCACCATCCCTGTGCTGTGCTGACTTTCTCCTGGGGCTGCTTATTATGAGGGGCTCCCACCATCCCTGTGCTATGCTGACATCAACCTGGGGCTGCTTATTATGAGGGGCCCCCACCATCCCTGTGCTGTGCTGACTTCCTCCTGGGGCTGTACCTCTGCTGTGCATATTATGAGGGGCTCCCACCATCCCTGTGCTATGCTCATTATGAGGGGCTCCCACCATCCCTGTGCTGTGCTGACTTCCTCCTGGGGCTGCTTATTATGAGGGGCTCCCACCATCCCTGTGCTATGCTGACATCCTCCTGGGGCTGCTTATTATGAGGGGCTCCCACCATCCCTGTGCTATGCTGACATCCTCCTGGGGCTGCTTATTATGAGGGGCTCCCACCATCCCTGTGCTGTGCTGACTTCCTCCTGGGGCTGTACCTCTGCTGTGCATATTATGAGAGGCTCCCACCATCCCTGTGCTATGCTCATTATGAGGGGCTCCCACCATCCCTGTGCTATGCTGACTTCCTCCTGGGGCTGCTTACGGTGCAGGTGTCAGTACTGCATATCACGGTGCTGGTGTCAGTGCTGTATATCACGGTGCTGGTGTGAGTGCTTTATGTCACGCTGCTGATGTCAGTGCTCTCTATCATGGTGCTGGTGTCAGTGCTGTATATCACGGTGCTGGTGTCAGTGCTTTAAGTCACGCTGCTGATGTCAATGCTCTCTATCACGGTGCTGGTGTCAGATCACTCTATCATGGTGCAGGTGTCATTGCTGTATGTCACACTGCTGATGTCAGTGCTCTCTATCACGGTGCTGCTGTCAGTGCTGTATATCACGGTGCTGGTGTCAGTGCTTTATGTCATCCTGCTGATGTCAGTGCTCTCTATCACGGTGCTGGTGTCAGATCTCTCTATCACGGTGCAGGTGTCATTGCTGTATGTCACGCTGCTGATGTCAGTGCTCTCTGTCACGGTGCTGCTGTCAGTGCTGTATATCATGGTGCTGGTGTCAGTGCTTTATGTCACGCTGCTGATGTCAGTGCTCTCTATCACGGTGCTGGTGTCAGATCACTCTATCACGGTGCAGGTGTCATTGCTGTATGTCACGCTGCTGATGTCAGTGCTCTCTATCACGGTGCTGGTGTCAGATCACTCTATCACGGTGCAGGTGTCATTGCTGTATGTCACGCTGCTGATGTCAGTTCTCTCTATCACGGTGCTGGTGTCAGATCACTCTATCACGGTGCAGGTGTCATTGCTGTATGTCACGCTGCTGGTGATCATCTCCTGCACCCTCTTCTTTGCCTACCCTGACCTTCCCTCTCCTCCATTGCCTTCATGCGCTCCACAGTCCTGAATTGTCATAACAATTTCACATATAAAAAAAGAATGCTTGTAGTTGTCGATCCCAGATTCACCTCATACATGTGTTATGTCATTGGCCATGTGATGGGACTATGTTTGCACAGCTAGTAATTATTTTGTGGCTGCAAATTTGAACTGTAGGTTTGCAAAGTTCGCCTCCCATTGAAGTCAATGGGGCCCGCCGCGAATGTTACGGTTCGCGAACTATCGGCCGTGTTCGCGAAACGTCCCGTCGGAAGTTCATCCATCACTAGTGGGGGAAGGTTATAAATTCATTTAAGGACACACATAACATTTGGACACATTTTAGGGGGTGGTGAAGGGTTATAAATGAATTTAAGGACAATCATAACATTTGGACACATTTTAAGGGGTGTTTCATGGAAAGCAGTACAATGGAGCTGACAATATACATTGTTAAAGGGACTAGGCTATAGGTGTATATGGCCCAGGATAGCATGTTGGAGAGGGTAGTGAAGGCAAATATGCATGTAGGCCAAAAAAGGAGTATTAAAAATGCTTCCAGCATGCAAGAGGTTAAAGAGGACATTCACAGTATATTCAATCATGGTGATTAGGGAATGATAAAATAAATACAATACATAGCAAATATTAAATACATATAATGTGATGTTAAGGGATAAAACGCACCCTAATATAGTCCTTCTGCGGGATCTGAATGATGGCAGAACAGGTCTCTAGAATAATGAACCCCAGAGCATGGGGGAGATGCCTGTTGAGAACTTGAAGTCCTGCAAGGTGGTGACTAGCCTCTGCTCTGGAGTGATGGCTTTCCGCATGCAGGTATCCTGCCTGCTGATATAAGGGGTGATCAAAGCCAACAGACGGTGAAAAATGGGGTCCGTCATCCTGAGATAATTCCTGAAATCATTAGGATTATTCTCCTGGATCTCACGAAGCAGAGGCATGTGCGAGAATTGGTCACGCTGGAGTAATTAATTCTTGGTCCATGAACTCCTCCTTGCCCTGTTCATGGACTGAGCTTGGGTCAAATTATGAACCCCAACACCAAGCCCCCGCACAGCACAAAGTCTACAGTGAGTACATATCCGCCCCATGGTTTCAAAACACTTGGCTCTTCAGATCAAACTTAACAGAATGCACTGAAGAACAGCAAGGCTTGTGAAAAGCGAGCTGAAGATCAGTAATGAGCGGACCAGAACGCTCTGAAAAACTGGAATAAGCTGGAGTCTGAAAACTGCGACTCGTCTCTAACCAAACTTCTACTAACACAAGATCAGCAGAAGGAGCCCAAAGGGTGGCATACTGGGTCTTGAACTTCCTTTTTCTAGTCCAGTCGTACATGCTGTATGTCACCACGTTGTTAACGATTGGATTTTGGTGTGATCGCATGTACACACAACCGTTTCAGCAGAACTCTGTCAGAACTCCGTCAGAAAAACCTTTGGAGTTTATTCCGACGGGACAACCGGTCGTATGTATGCGGCATTAGTCTTTATATTGTAGAGATCTGATAGTGGAAGTAGTTGCATGGTTTAGCAGAAACAAGACAAATGGGCAAGGTTAATAACACACAACACAGGTATTTTTCTGTACACGTAGGATCTTTAATAGGATTAAGCCCAAAAAACTGAAACGAACCTTGAATTTGATTAATTGATTTGCTTGTCTCTAATTATTGTTAATGTTATTTGTATATACAACTCAAAGTTGCCACATTACTAAAATGCTAAAAGCAGTCTTTTCACTTTCACTAGCTGAATTCTCCCGTTAGGGGTTAATCAAAAATTTTCTGTGCAGATCACAAATATTTGTTTTGCTTTGCTCATTCACATGAAAAACAGATAATAAAATTGCAGTGTAAAGTTATAGTACCAATCATGGTATATTATGTTCAATTCCATCCACCCACTGCCTACCCACAGCATGAATAAATCTTTGTTTTACCCACATTCTAATGTGTTCACATTAGAATATTCTTCACAAAAACCCAGCTTCATATTTTTTCGTTGGAATAGATGCACATTTTTAAGTTAAATGGTCAATAAAGATGCAAGAAATTCAATAAGCTGGCGGCAACAATGAATTCACTGCGTCTGTGAAAACCTACAGACTAATCAAGCCTCTTAAATCAGTCCAATATCACCCAAACTTTTTGTTGAACTCTAGGGAAACCACTAAAAAGTAAATAAACCACTGAAATAATTATATCATATAGAAAAAGTTTTGCCTGGACACTGGTATTTCCACAGCAAACCCAATAACATGAGTAAAGTAACTGGGGCTGGTAAAAGTTATTTCTCAGCCCCTTAAAACCCAGTCTAGCCATCATCTCACTTTCTGCCCATAAACAAATGCTAATCAACTTAGTAAATTCAGAGGTCCTCAAGCGTATCGCCATCATGTCTGAAGGTCTACACCATTACTTTGCTTCTGTAAATTTTCAAATGCCTTCCCAGGGGTTGGAACCATGGCAGCATAGTTATGCTTGCTATCAGTCAACCTGAAAGAGGAACAGTGCTGGACCTTGGAATGGTAAGTCTGTGGGAAACAGCACGGGAAAAGGCAAGTTTTGCAGAAAAAGCTACAAGGCAGCATTAAAACACTTCACCTGCCACAGCTGTATACCCCTTATAATTGTGCAAAAAATGTTCTTTTCCTTGTGTTATTTTTGAGTATTAATTTGTAGTTTTAATAGCTTATTTTTAAAAAATTACTTAAAAAGGTATTTTCATTAGGCACGGGATTGTGTTGCTGTCTCTTTACATTTTTAAAGTTGCTATTTGGACTTCATTTTTTTTATGTTTCAAATATTAAAATACACCAAAATATAGAATTATAGAATTATATTATCTATTTTTTTCATTTTTAAAATTATTTTTATAAATTGTGTTTTTATATTTTAATTAACTTCGATAGATACATTTTTGTTTATAAACAAATTCATCCTTAGTGATATTTCACCTGCTGACATTCATATACATGGCTCTGTTTACCTTCAAACCCATTCAGAAATTATAAGTGGGTTTAAAGATAAACAAACCCATTCATACCAGCAATCCCCAGAAGCAGCTGCTATGTCTCTTGGGAAAAGGGAGAGGAGCAGTCTGACAGAAATATGGGTGGCCAGTTGTTATCTGACTGGGGGAAACATATTAGGGAAAACAAAACTTTGAGGGGGGTGGGTGAAGGCTAGGAAAGGAGGGGTCTGAGAGATGGGTGCTTGGGGTTGCATTATTAAAAAGGGACACTGCCAGGATGAGTTGGTGGAAGAGAGATGGTCAGGAATACTGTCAGAAGAAAGGTCTGTGCCATAGGAAACCTGCAAACAATTTATTTTCAGGGCTTGCTTATACTGGTACGATTGCCAATCTGCCAGCGCTCCTGAACTAACAAGTCAATAGCTGTGTTTATACACTGTACACTGAGGACTGGTGGACTGTATGTTGGGCAGCAGGGCCATAAATACTTCTTTGAATTACAACCAGTGGCCTGACCCTCCTACCAGAGTGATTTTCCATAGTACTTAGCACTTATGAGCATCCCCTTCCCCAAAAATTGTCATTAATATGGAGATAACCCCTTTGTGGCTACAACAGATTCCACTCTTCTGGGAAGGATTTTCATCAGATTTCAGAGTGTACCTGTAGAAATGTATGCCTATTCCACCAAAGAGCATTTGTGATGTTTTTGAATATTACACTGTCGGATCCTACCCTGTGCAGACATTTTTCTGCTCTTGGACAACAGTCTAAGCACTAGCAGAGCAAGAGTGATCATCGCTGGGGCAGGTTAACTATTAACATTTAGCAGTTAACAGTTGACACAGTTAATTACGCAGCTACCTCCATGTGTTTTAATAATAAGAGTAATAGATTACGGCACCTGCTAGAACAATTCTGACTTTTTAAAAGAAATGTCTGTATCACTTGCTGCTATGCCCAGACAATCTAACATAAATTACAATATGATACTTCCCTCAAATAGAAAAAAAAGTTATTTTATTTCCAAATAAAACATTTAGAGCTTTAGCTTAAAGTTTTACTAAACCCAGGACCCTGCATTCACTATATCTGTTCTCACACAGTACACAGAAAAACTCAATATACACCAAACTGAGCATGTGCAGAGTTCCCCCAAGACTCTGTACTATTAAGAGATGGAGATGGATTGGGGACTGTGTAAAAAGGGGAGGATCAGAGAATAAACCTGCCAGGGACCATGAATCGGACTGAGACAGAAGTGCAGTAAAATTACACTGTTTATTAATAATAAAGGTAAAAGGTAAATAGAGCAAACATAGTCAAAACATAGCCAGAGTTCAGAAACCGGAACGGATAGTCAGACAAGCCAGGATGTCAGGGAGGCAGGGATCAGTGTACTTTAGAACAGGCCAAGAAATCAGGAAACCGGAGAATCAGTGTAGTGCAGGGTATGGAACCAGAAGGGATGTTAGCCAAGCAAGTCTTAACAGGAACACAGCACAGGAGAGAGACTCTTGATATGTTTGACCAAGGCGAAGGCAGAAATGATCTGGACTGAGCAGCTTAAGTAACCAGCAAGACTGATGAACAGGATATCCTCACCAGGTGAGTCACTGTGGAAAGATTGGATCTGGCAAATAACCGACAGCCGAACGGCCTGCTCAGAGAAGGAAGGGCTGAGAGCCTTTTTACACAATGCAGAGGATTACCCATTATGCTCCACAGTGAGTATAACAAGCATGCTTTACTGCATACACAGACTGATTTTAGTCTTGTGGGTTTGGTAGCACTTTAATTATTTTTAAATATTGCTGTAATGAAAGAAATGAAAAACAGTGCAAGAAAATGTTTTCACAAAAATATTACAAAACACACAATAACAACAGTAAAATAAAAGGAAATACAGCTAAAAAATACTTACAAAAAGTAAAGTTCTCTTGATTTTCATTACATATAGAGACCTTTTCTCTGGCAGAATAAATGCAATCCAGTATAGCAGAGTCATTGGCTCACATAAATAACTATTAGCATCCCTTCATAGTTTGTATGGTGGACAAGAACCAAAAGCTGCAAATGCAACCATGTTTTCTGGCCCCTGGGGAGGGAGTTTGCAGCATTACCACAACATATCAAGGGATCTACTGGTGTGCTGAAGGGGCTGACGTTTTTTTTTACTGGTATATTTCAATCTGAAAAAAAAAATCACAATTCAACATCCCAAATATTATTGAACAGAATAGAATTATGATTAGATAGAGACCATATGGAGCAAGGCTGGGGCTTTACATGAAGCATGCAGTTGGAAAGCAAAAAATACATTGTATTTCTTTAATGATGTTATATTTATTTGATATTACACGTGTATACACATAAAGGCACAAATATACATACAAGGCACAATGATTCATGATACATTGTTATTATCAGTTTCTTCATTCATGTTAGTGTATTACATATTTTGAGATTGATCCAAATATTTTGAAATTAGACATGTAGCATAGAATAAATAGATCTATGTTATAAACACTATTGTAGCATCTGAAGCTCAACGTGTTTTGTGACTATGCCACCACTCATAGGGAGCAGATGTATAATGGATGTCTAAGAAAGATATATTAAAACAAACAATAAAAAAATTGGACTTACATAAAAGAGGGGGTGGGGGAAATGAAAGACCACCCCCCATACTTATAAGCCGATTATGGATGACATGTGTGGCAGCGAGCACTGAGGTAATTGAGGGCATCGTCTAGCATGGGAGCTGAGACGGCACAATATATGGCACAGCAACAGAAAAATGTGAGAGGGTGAGTGTGACTGAGAGGGTGGTTCACACCAAACAATCAATGGTAATATATATTATATCAACCATCTGTGAATGAACATAAAATTAAATATATTAATATGTAAGATTATATAGGGATTGTGTTGAATTAATGGTGAGTGGTTGACCCTGTGCTTATACTTTGAAGTAACGAGAGGCGGGTGTGTGCAGAAGGGTTTATAATTATACAAAACCCTATATATGTGAAAATCAAACTAATGCCGCGTACACACGAGCGGACTGTATGGCGTACTTAGTCCGTCATACAATCCGATGGACAGTCCGTCATACTTTCGACTGAACGGACTTGACCACACACGGATACCCAAACAGTCCGACGAAAGCTTGCGCGATGACGTGTACAGCACGTACGACGGGACTAGAAATAGGAAGTCCAATACACAGCAAAGCACCCTTCCGCCGTGTAAATCCTTTCTGGGCATGCTCCATTCTTAGTCCGTCGAACTAGCATACTGACGAGCGGATTGTCCGCTGAAACCAAAGTACGACGGACAGAATTTCGAAAAATCCGAAATTCTTAGTACGCCGGACTGCACGCTGAAAAAGTCCGCTGAAGCCCACACATGAGCGGACTGTCCGCTGAAATGTGTTTCGACGGACTAAGTACGCCATACAGTCTGCCCGTGTGTACGCGGCATTAGTAACACGTAATGTAGATGCTCCAACAATATAGGAGCTTCAATAAATAAGTAAAAAAACTAAACTCCAAACCATTACAAAAGTGTAAAAGAAAAGAAATCTGCTAAAAAAGTTACCTAGTAGACTGAATTAGGAATATAATCCAAGTTAGTGCACGGTATCCCTGAAACATCAACCCTCGTAGATGTACCTCTTTCTGAATAAAAAGGGGAGTATATGTACTCCGCTGTGTCCAATTGTGGCTGCCAATGTCACGCTGGCAGCTAAAGGCCAAGTGCCCAGCAAATGGCGCCAGAACACTCCCTCGCGTAGAACGCCAGATGGTAATTCACAGCACCTCTGTCACGACGCTGATGGCGGTCAATGTCAATCGTCCAGCGCTGGCAGCGAGGTATCTATGCACAGCACAACATCCACCAGGACCCCCAGCCTCCTTGGGTGAAGAGGGAGGAGGAGGATCTCAGCCCCCCTCCCTGCAGTGTTCAGAGTGGGGAAGACAGCTTGGGGTGGACCGTGGAAGCGCAGAGCGGTATTCAGCTGATCACCGCTTCTCTCCTCATCTCCCAGGTGTCAATGAGGGATCTCGCCACCCTCTTTCTGCAGGCACACAGCTGATCCCTCCTCACCTCATCTCCTGGGTGTCAGTGGGAGATCTCACCTCCCCTCCCTCTGTAGGCTCTCAGCTGATCTCTCCTCATCTCCCGGATGTCAGCGGGGGTCTTGCCCCCTCCTTCTGCAGTCGCTGATCTCTTCTTATCTCCCGGGTATCAGTGGGGGTCTTGCTCCCTCCTTCTGCAGTCGCTGATCTCTCCTTATCTCCCTGGTGTCAATGGAGGATCTCGGCCCCCCTCCCTCTGCCAGCGCTCAGCTGATCTTTGCTTCTCTGCTGTTCAACACCTCGAGGCAGGCCATGGAAGCACCAAGAGAGAAGGTATTTGCACAGGTATTTTACACCAACACACACCTTTTACATGATATGATCCTGTAATAGAGAGGATTCAATGATTTTACAACCACTTTTAATATGTTCATACTGAGGATTCCTGCATAGCAAGCCCTACCCTAAAGATAAGCCCTAGTGTGTTTTTGTTTGCCAAAATTAGCCTACTTGACCTCGTAGCATAGGCTTCTTTGGCATCTAACTGATTGGTATTTTTCATACATTCATATATTAGTATAACCACTTTTTATAAATGTAACTCCATTACCATAGGAGTTATGAAATATGAGAAAAGTTAAGATGTATGAAAAGGGTAGTTTCAGTTCATTTAAAACTAGATTTTGGTCTAGTATACACAGGTAGCTTTTTTCATTCAACCCAGTGGGCTGAAAAAAAAATGGAGGAGCTTGGGAGGAATTCCTATATTAACAATGCAACGTTAGTACAACAATCTCCCCGCTGTGCTATTGTGTTCTGACAGGGGTACTTTCAACACCCACCAGAACACACCAGTCAGTGCTTGCAGCCAATGGCTGCAAGCGCTTGTCAGATGCTAATTGGCTGTTGTTTTTCCAGCATGCCCGTTCAGCTGCACACACTGGCTGAATGTCGGCCAGTTTCTGTTGAACTGGCCAATATTTGGCCCTTATGTACCAGCCTTTACTGATGTGTATTGGGAAAGATTTGGTGTCAAAGTACTAGAATAAGAAGGCATAGGATGTAATTAACACAGTGCAGCCCCCTGCCAGTGATGTTAGCATACCTTAACTCTGATTTCATGGAACTTGCAGCAAAAGCAAGATTAAAGCTATGCATATCGGTCATCTATAGATATGGCTTATAGGAGGAATAATATATCTTAAGTGACACCAGTCCAGGATTACTTTGGATGAGGCTTTTCTGACTTTCCTTAGGAGGTCCACATTAAGGGGTAATGGGCAGTTTGAAAGGGTGTTTGTGACTATCCTTAGTTACACCTAGTCTATTTTTGGTGTGGAGTATGGTTTGAATCACTTCTGATGCAGAGTCCAGAATTATTTTTAGAGAACTGTCTCACTTGATTGGACTCATTTGTAGTGCTAAACCTAATTTTTTTTAAAAAGTCTATGATGTGTATTGCTTACATTTCTCTTCTAGACCATTTTACAGCCTGTCTTTTTAAGCACAGGGAACATTTAACTCTGCTAAAGGACATTTTATGACACCTTTGCGATCCATCTAATTTTCTCTGCTTTGTGTAAAATTGTGTCTTCAACTGGCTGCGTTTGTTACCCTGTTTGGCTGCCCACCACAGACTTGAAATTTAAATCTGACCATTGCAAATTTAGAGAAATGAGTGTGGCGCTGTGTTCAGTATGAATTTCCCCTTCTCTCCACACAGGTTTGGAGTAGTCAGACCTCTTTATCATTACAAGGTCAGGTACTAATATTGGAATAGAAGACCTGGCTTGTAAAGTGGTTCAGCAGGTTTGAGGTCAGGGATATTTTCAGGCCACAGAAATTCCTTCATATCAAACTTGTCAAAACATGTCTTTGTGAAGCTGTTTTTTTGTATAAGAGGTTGCAACAGAAAAGGGTCTACCCAAATTTTTGCCATGAGCTTGGAAGTGCACAATAGTCTAAAATGTCCTTGTACTGTGTACTGTAGTATTAGCAGTTCCCTTTTCTTGAAGCACTTGTATTCAATAATTTGGAGGTTTGTCCACATCATTTTGGCCATAGATTGAAGTTGTTACCTTCCCACACAGGCTTCCAGTGATGTGAGAGGAGACTGCACCGTTCAAGCTAAGTAGGACAGCAAGTTTCTCAATACCCTTTTAGTCCCAAGCTGCCTCAGATTTGAAACCATGTTTCTACATTGTCTGCTTCACAGAATGATATGTAGAGGTTTTTTGTCACGGTACGAGGTGGCACCTGAAGGGCTTCATAAAGGCTTCTTTGTCACACTACAAATTATAGCAGTCCTATGTAACAGAATCAGCTACAGATACAGCATGCAATCACATTAAATGCAGCGATGCATAGTTATTAAAGACAGGTAAAATAATAATACACCAGTACACAAAGTGAAGCAATACGCAGCTATCAGATTTTGATTTAAATATGATCATATCACCTAAATTCAGTCACAGCCCTTTTTTTGTTACTTCAAAATACCTTAATAATTAAAACACAGAATAGGTATTGTGATATTGGTCATTGTTTATCTTAAGTGTAGATGCATTTTTTGTGCAGTAAGTCCATTTCAGACAGGCATTATATTTAAGGGCCTGGTAGCCCATGTTTATTAAATGGAAAAACAAAAGCAAAATGTCAATTCAGGGTTCCCATGTAGGGGTTCAAACTTCATTTAACACTCAAATGAAAAACATACTAAGCCACCTGGCTCTCACACTTGTCAGCAGTTCCTCCCCTTGTTCTCAACAGATTTGATTCTTTCTAGCCCCCTGGACTCACTGGCTTCTGTAGTCTTCCCGACTCTCAAGGCTGGCTAGCCTTTCCCAGTCCCTGGTCAAAGAATTCACCTTACACAGGCTGCAGTCTCCCACAGGGCAGACCACTTTCCAGACACAGGTCTATCTTCACACAGCAGTAGCAAGCTGCTCACACTCCACCTTCCTTCCCCTACTGCTCTCACCAGTCCCTTGTTATATGGGCTGTGTGCCTCTAGGCACACAACCTGCTGATTATCCCTAAGACCCAGACACAGGGTTAGAGATCCTATCCCACCCAAAACTCTTAGGGATCTCCAAACTGCAGAGTCCCATCCGGAACTAGCAAAACTCAGAGACAAAAGCTGCCGGAGCACATTTCTCTTCTCAAAATAACTGCTCTGTAGCCTTGCAGTACCTAACATACAAACTCTGTGTCCTTATTCCATCCCTTTCCACAGTGACAGAGCCTCATTCTGTCACAGTATCCATTACTATGCCTAGTCTAATAATAAAAATAACCATAAATGTCCCCCTCTAAATAAAAAGTCAATGTCTGTTTAGAGTAGCCAGTATATGAAAGCTGACAATGAAGCGAGGATTACATTAGAAGGAAACAGTGCTGTAGATTATACTGGATGGTACTTGATGGAGGAAAAGGCCATATGGGGGGGGGGGCTTTCCCATATGTGACAGAGGTCTGTCCTGTGTGGAGATCATAGAAGCAACTCTCCCTCCTATTCAAAGCTGTAATGACACTGTTGAAGATCGTACCCACTTCCTAGGATAACATTTGACGTTATTGGAGCCTAGGGCAGACTTGTATCTTTTTCAATACTGAGAATAGTGCAACAGTAGTTGCATAGTCCTAATTACATTGCCACTTTATCACAATAGGGGAATCAGGGTACTTGGCTACCTACAGTTAACCATGCCTTTCTCCAAACATCAATTGCTGTCTTTTTTGAAAGGGAGTGATGAGGAAATATCCAAGCAAAGTTTGAATGATGTGAATGTCAGAAGGTGAGATGAGGACAATGGTAACTCACCAAAATACTCACTTTCAACAGAGTATTATTACTGAATTTGTTTACAAACACAAATCTGTTAAAAAATTAATTATAAGAAATTATAAAAATAAAACACAATTTACAAAATAAGACAGAACTTTTAAATCTATTTTATCATCTCCCTTCCAGTTTGCTTTTAAAGTGCGCTTTACTATTTGAGGCAATAAGGGCCAGTTCACACAAGACACAGTTCCGTGTGCTTTTTTCTGCACTAAAAATGCATGCACAGTGTTTTCCATGTATTCCAATGGCTCTAGTTCACACCATGCAGTCAGTTTCTGGTGCAGAAACTGACCGGAACTGACTGTATTGGTGCAGAAAAAACGGAACTGCACGGAACTGCATGGAACTGCATCTGGTGTGAACTGGCCCTAAAAAGATGTTCAAATAGCAGCAACACAATCTTGTTCCTAGTGTCACGTTAAAAAATAAATTAATAACTACCTCTAATAACAACAAAATAAACCAATTAACACACAAAAACTTCACAAGGAAAAGGATATCTTTTTTACAGCTTTTTTTTTTTTTTAACTAATATACTGTTTGCACTTAAAAGTAAAAAAAAATGTCTTGCACCTAAATGCTCACCTTATCCATGGTGCTGCTCTCCAGAGACTAAGGCAGCCTTTCTTAACTTTTTTCAACAGAGAGGAACCCTTGAAATAGTTCTCCGGTCTCAGGGAACCCCTACAAAAACTTAGAGATCTACAACTCATGATACATTAGTGTGATGGTCAGTGGGAAGAATGGTCCTTAGACTTGTGGTCATTGGGAAGACTTACCTCCTTACAGATATCTAAAAAGATCAATGGTGTTAGTGGGAACTTATATGAGAGGCAGAAATTGCCCAATGCTAAAGGAACCCCTAGCAACCTCTGGGGGAACCCTAGAGTTCCATGGAACCCTGGTTGAGAATCACTGGACTACTACATTAGCAAATTTGTGTGTAGCCAAGTGTCAGCAGCTACCAGTGTTCACACCTCCCCCCACTCGTCCCTCTGCAGCCACTGCATGAAGGGACAGATTGCAGCAGCAGGTGGCATGTTTCTGCGTACCACACAACTCTCACTCCCTGCTCACTCAGGCTTCTCCATCCTCCTACCTGGCAGACACTATGCAACCAAACAGTGGCAGAAGGAGGACACACTAGCTGCCACTTTGCACGCTGGGGTAGTTCATAAGCAGGATGACACTCTGCACAGGGATAATGCAGAAAACTACAGATCCCAGGAGGCGGGAGGATGCAAGGAAAAGTCAAAAGGATCTTCTTTACTTTCTTCCTGGGAGAAGTTAAGGACTTGGCGCCAGACTGGGGAAGGAGGTGCAGGGCACTCACCCACCAGTGCAGCCTTCTCCTCTTCATCTACCGCCACAAACAACCAGGTTAACCTGTTATCATCCACAGCCATGCAGATCGGGTTCACTAGTCATCATCTGTGGCTGCAGCCATATACTGTAGAGTGAGTTTGCCAGATCTCATGCCATCATTCCACAAGGAGCTCCTCTACCATTGGAATCCACTACTGAAGCAAACCCACCAAACAACCTGCACCTGCACCACCAAACAACCTGCACCACAAAACCAATCGAGACTCCAGTTACACAGTTTGCCATGAAGCTCCTTAGATGCTACAACAGTTATACAACATACCACTGAGCAGAACTATATTGTCTTATTAACATATTAGGTTGGATCTACCTAACTCCTTCCTGCACTTGTTGCTTGCCCATTGTATTAATGTTTTGTCTTGTTCAACTTATTCCTGCCATAAATCTCCCTCAAGTTCCCACCTTCTTGAGCTGGAAGTATCTGAAAGCCACTCATCATCATCATTAGTGCACCACCAACAGGGTCCCATCCACGCTGGCAGAAATAGCTATTTTTTTTGCTAATTTTTCCCTCTCTGTTTTAATGCATTCATACAGATCCTTCACCTTCCTGAACATTGAGGTTCTGCGGGCAGACTTGTACCTAGCAAGGTCACATCAGAGACTAAGGCAGCGTATCCCCTAGGGCAGTGATGGCGAACCTTGGCACCCCAGATGTTTTGGAACTACATTTCCCATGATGCTCATGCACTCTGCAGTGTAGATGAGTATCCTGGGAATTGTAGTTCCAAAACATCTGGAGTGCCAAGGTTCGCCATCACTGCCCTAGGGTTTGTACTACAGGCATACCTCACTTTTAAGTACACAATGGAGTTTATTTACTAAATCTGTAAAGTGCAAAATCAGGCTCACTTCTGCATAGAAATCAACGAGCTTCCAGGTTTTATAACCAAAGCTTAATTGAACAAGCTGGGGTTAGAAGCTCATTGGTTTTTATGCAGAAGTGAGCCTTATTTTGCACTTTTCAGCTTTAGTAAATAAACCCCATTGTGTACTTAAAAGTGGGGTATGTCTGTATCTATTTCTGGCTGCCCTTATGATATACTAGGTGACTGTTACAGTTTAAGCTGGTTGGTAAAACCTGAGCCCAGTTACTTGTAATTAATTATCTTGTATTTTAAGTGTATCACCACCATTGCTGCACCTTTTATCTTTTATTCTTGCCTGCCTTTACCCACTTTATTCCATGACAATATATTAGGTTTCAAGAGCAGAGAAACACACTATATGTATAGATCAGTGCTAACCCTGTTGGCAACATGAACAATTCACAGTCATAATGGTTAGGGATGTATAATCCCAGAGGGTCAGAAAGTTCATAAATTAACGAGAGTTCATAAAATGTCTTTTATTTTCTCCACATCTGTGCTACGGGTGGTTAGGCTGCTTCAAGGGTGGATTGAGAACTCGGTGTCTGTGAATGCAAAGAAAGGGGAGGAAGAGAGAAGCGCAAAGATAGCTATAGTGCAGTATGGTTTATTAGAAAAAAATCTAAGTTTAAAAAGCAACTAATGCACTCAAAAATTATCCAGTGCAATAGGCATGTATAATGGACAGCATATCAGCATGAGGCAGCCCAGGAGTGGACAGCAGGCACCGCTAGTCCGTATCAGCTGAGGCAGTAGATACCAGGAGTTGGGAAGATGACAGCTCATATGCCAGGTCACCAAGCATACAGGTTGCTGTCTCTCCAACTCCCGGCCTCTACTGCCGTAGCTGATATGGACTAGCAGTGCCCGCTATCCACTCCTGGGCTCCCTCGTGCAGACATGCTGTCCACTATAGATGTCTATTGCACTGGATAATTTGTGAGTGCATTACTTGCTTTTTAAACTTTGAACTAATGTCACTGTCAGTGATTTTGCCATGATTGTGTTTGTTTACTCAGCCTGGTATCTCAGAGGACAGATGTCCTTGGGAAGGTCGAGGTGAGCGACAGAGGACCCACCTTAACTAGCAGCACTTTCAGGGACAGTTATACATATGCAACCTTTCAGACATTTTAAGGGCCACACTTGATGCTCTCTGTATATATAAAGGTGACCACCACTGTATTAGCATGTTCAGTGTCATCACATGTGCACTATAGCAGGGTCTACTGGTGGTTCTTCATTTCCTAATTTGAATCTGCTTACACAAGGAACTACAGGAGGCTAATATTAGAACACATTCATATATTTATAATAGTGAAATTTATAAAAAATATATATTTCAAAAACAGAAGAGAATATGAACTGGCCAATAAAGATCATTGATTACACACCAAACTACATAATTTTATTCTGAATATGTAATTGCATTCCGTAGTATTTCTTTATGATTATCTAGAGTTTAGCATAATAAATCCACTTCTTCCATTTCTTTCAATATACTGTTAAAACTCTTTCTGGCATTGGGAAGTTGCTTTCTATAGAAACTGACTTCTGTATTCTTATAGGAAAACTGAACATGAATATTTGTTGTGGCCTCATATTTTGCTTTAATGTCATACTAGTTTTCATAAATTAACACCTCTGAGTCTGTACATTCCATAAACGTTAAATGAACTGGACGTAGTATCTTTTTAATTCTTTCTTTTGTATAGAAACCTCCACAATGTATCTGCTAATATGTCAGATTACCATACTGTGTTTGCAGATCATTTGTAGAATATTATACTGAAAACAACATCCTAAAACAACACTGTTGATGCTAATGAGCTCCTCTGTGCAACACTAGTCATTTCAAAGCTTCACAGTCAGCCTGAACATAAAATATTTCATGGTCAACAAGATACATTTTAGGACACTATTGATCCATTTTTGAACATTACATATTCTGAATCCTTACGATTTCCAAACAGTGCAATACGATTTCATGTAACTTTGACCAAGTTCAGTACAGCTTGTACTTGAAGGCAAGCTTCATGCCAAACTGTTTTGCATGGCTTCTGACAAATTTTAGAGCAGCAAATTGATTTCAATCAGGATTCATATAGGATATCCCCACCATCATTTCCTGTTCTAGCCAAGTATCATGGCTATTAAGGATGAGCCGAACACCCCCAGTTCGGTTCGCACCGGAACCTGCGAACAGACCTAAAATTCGTGTGAACTTTAGAACCCTATTGAAGTCTATGGGACTTGAACGTTCAAAATCAAACGTGCTAATTTTAAAGGCTAATATGCAAGTTATTGACATAAAAAGTGTTTGGGGACATGGGTCCTGCCCCAGGAGACATGTATCAATGCAAAAAAAGTTTTAAAAACGTCAGTTTTTTTGGGAGCAGTGATTTTAATAATGCTTAAAGTGAAACAATAAAAGTGTAATATTCCTTTAAATTTCGTACGGGGGGGGGGGGGGGGGTCTATAGTATACCTATAGAGGGGCGCATGTTTGCCGTTGCTAGAACTGTCCCTGCACAAAGTGTAATTTCTGCAGGAAAAAAAGTCATTTAAAAGAACTCTTTAACTCTATAATGAATTGCTGGCTTCCCATAATACAGAGAACAGTCATTGAAAGTCATTGATAAAAAAAATAAAAAATGTGTGAGGTTCCCCCAAATTCAATTACCAGGCCCTTAAGGTCTGGTATGGATATTAAGGGGAACCCCAAGTCAAATTTAAAAAAAAAATGACATGGGGTTCCCCCCAAATAACGGGTCTGGTATGGATTTTAAGGGGAACTCCATGCCAAATAAAAAAAATGGCGTGGAATTCCCCCCAAAAATCCATACCAGACCCTTTATCAGAGCATGCAACCTGGCAGGCTGCAGGAAAAGAGGGGGGGACAAGAGAGTGCCCCCCTTGAACCGTACCAGGCCACATGCTCTCAACATTGGGAGGATGCTTTGGGGTCTGTGACCCCCTCAAAGCACCATGTCCCCATGTTAATGGGGACAAGGGCCTCATCCCCACAACACTGTCCAGTGGTTGTGGGGGTCTGTGGGTAGGGGGCTTATCAGAATCTTGAAGCCCCTTTAACAAAGGGACCCCCAGATCACTGCCCCCCATTTGAAATGGTAAGGGGGTACAAAAGTACCCCTACCATTTCACAAAGAAAGTGTAAAAAATTGTTAAAAAACACACAGACACCGTTGGGAAAGTCCTTTATAAAAAAATAAACAAAAAAAAGTTAAAAGTTAAAAAATCCACTCTTGCTATCCAGCGATGGCTGATCATCTGTCCGTGGTCCAGCGATGGGTGATCTGATCTATTCTCCGGGGTCCAGCGATGGGTGATCTCTCCCAATGGTCCAGCACAGCGCACAGCACACAGGTCTTAGCTGAGGAGGACGGGGCCACCTGTCACCTGACCCCACCCCCTCTGACGCAAGGGGAAACCTGGGCTTCCCCAGTGATGTACATCCAAGGAGGGCGGGGTCACCCGTACATCACTGGGGAAGCCCAGGTTTCCCCTTGCATCAGAGGGGGTGGGGTCAGGTGATTGGTGACCCCGTCCTCCTCAGCTAAGACCTGTCAGGCTGCCAGGATTCCCGCAGTGTCTCCAGTGGAGACAGGATGCGCTGCGCTGGACTAACAGGAGAGATCACTCATCGCTGGACCCCGGAGAAGAGATCACCCATCGCTGGACCCCGGAGAAGAGATCAGCCATCACTGCATAGAAAGAGTGGATTACCACCGCTGGAATCTTTTTTTTTTTTTTTTTAATAAAGGACTTTTCCCAACGGTGTCTGTGTGTTTTTTAACAATTTTTTTTACACTTCCTTTGTGAAATGATAGAGGTACTTTTGTACCCCCTTACCATTTCAAACAGGGGGGGCCGGGATCTGGGGGTCCCCTTCCAGATTCTGATAAGCCCCCCCACCCGCAGACCCCCACAACCACCAGCCAGGGTTGTGGGGATGAGGCCCTTGTCCCTATCAACATGGGGACATGGTGCTTTGAGGGGTCACAGACCCCCAAAGCATCCTCCCAATGTTGAGGGCATGTGGCCTGGTACGGTTCAGGAGGGGGGGCGCTCTCTCATCCCCCCTCTTTTCCTGCAGCCTGCCAGGTTGCGTGCTCGGATAAAGGGTCTGGTATGGATTTTTTGGGGGAACTCCACGCCATTTTATTTTATTTGTCATGGAGTTCCCCTTAAAATCCATACCAGACCCTTTGTTTCTGGTATGGATATTTGGGGTAAACCCCACGTAATTTTTCTTTAAATTTGACACGGGTTTCCCCTTAATATCCATACCAGACCTGAAGGGCCTGGTAATTTAATTTGTACATAGAGAAAAAGGGTCGGGACTTTAAATGAGGTGTCTATATTGTAGCTAATCGAAGGAGTCAAAGTAAAACATAAACAAGTATTTATTTGTTTGCCATGATTGAGTAGGTACATGGCAGACAATACATGCAATAATGGCACATAATGTAACAAATCATGTATCCAAAAACATTTACATGTTAAAAACATGAACAGAATATACAATATACAATAGTAATGTCCTCAATAATAAAAACCATTATAATATAACAGTTATAATCCATGGCATTGCCTGAATCCAAAGACCATGTAAGTATGTATGCATTGCATCTAAGTAAGGTCCGATGCGTTTTATGGGATCTATCCAATCATCAGGGGCGGATGCATAATACATCTATAAAAAGAGGTAAATATATCAACTTCAACTATTCATGGACAAGAAATGAACATACATACAGGGAGCATAAGGTGGTCATCCCTGTAAAACTCACGTATCTGCTTAGTGTGAAACAAACACACCGCCGGGGTGCCAGGGCCGCAAGGAATGCCTGTTCCGGAAGCTGTGGTAGTAGAGTCCAATAGCAACACAGGGAACATGAGTATTGATGTAACCCAGAGTATCTGGAACAATGTAACAAAGGGGCTCTATTCTGTGGAAATGTGACTTTATCCAGCAAGCAATCCAATTTTCTTAAAATACAAATGGGGACTTGCCAACAAATGCACATATGCAGTGCACGATTACCAGTCCCTCACACCTTAAAATGGTGTCAATGAGGGAGCCCAATGGTAGACTTAGGTGAATATAAAATGTATTTTAAAAAAGGTATTAAAAAAACATAAAGAATGGGTAAGAATTTTAGCCCAGGGATAGGCTTTTTCAGGGACTGCACTTAATTACACTTCTGTCATATAAATAAAGCTTAAACTGTAAGTAAACTCCCCTATTGTTTTCAGCCAAGGAAGCTGCCATCTTTGCCTCTGTTTAATCTTCAACTGCTATGGTGCTGCACATGTGGTCCGTTATGACACCAGCCATTGGATGGTTTGATAGTTTGGCTGATAGCACAGCCAATGTGCAGTTAGCATTCCCGGCATGCCTTTTTTTTTAATTGCTTATATCGATGGGTTTACTTCCACTTTAAAGCAGAGCTTAAAGTGACTGTAAAGTCAATTTTTTTTTAATAAAAATAACAAACATGTTATACTTACCTGCTGTTCTGTTGCAGTGGATTTGCACAGAGCAGCCTTGATCCTCCTCTTCCTGGGTCCCTCTTCTGTGCCCCTGGCCCCTCCCTCCTGTCAAGTGCCCCCACAGCAAGCAGCTTGCTTTGGGGCACCCAAGCTGAGTCACAGCTTCATGTGTGCATTCAGACACAGAGCTGTGGCCCGGTCCCATCCACTCTCTCTCCTGATTGGCTGACGAACTTTGATTGATAACAGCGGGAGCCAATGGCATCGCTGCCATGTCTCAGCCAATCAGCAAGGAGAGTCTCGGTTTGGCTGAGTCTTTCGTGGACATCGCTGGACAGAGATGGGGCTCAGGTAAGTATTAGGGGGGGGGCTGGGGCAGCTGCTGCGCATGGAAGTCTTTTTATCTTAATGCATTGATGGCTTTACAACTCCTTTAACTGTATCTGTAAATGTTATTTAATGAATTTTTATTAATCAAAGCAAACTCACCTTGCCATCCATGTTGCCATACTTTATTTAATTTAGAAATCACTTTGAAATTCCACCACTTTCCCCAGAATTTCTAGCTGTGGCCATATTGAGTAAGGGCAGACAATTCATGTAGCATTCACTTCTTGTAATCCATCTGCAATTAGTTCAGGCATGCAGGCAGGAGACAAGGGTACTTAGCTTCAGATGAAAGAAAAAAAAATGCCCATGAAGACTCCTGGGATGTGGGACATCATTTTGGCCTAAGCCAGAAACAAGGAAGCAACTAAGGAAATGCCCAAAAAAAGTTTAAAACAAGTAAATACAACACATTTTCCTTTTTATTTTTCTAATGCTAGCAGCATAAAAATATAAAATAGTTCATGTTGATAGAGCGAGTAAAGTTCTGCTTTAAGTGCAAGCAAGAAAAACATATTTTTCTTCTACTTCAATATCAGCAAGCTGATTTGTTTTTGCCAAAGGAGCAGCATGCTTGCAACATATACAAAATGAATATTTGCAGAGAGGAACAAAGATCACTCTTCTGCAGCATCTAATTAGGAATTTGTTTAATATTCATTGCAATAGCGCTGAGCATAATGTTTGCGTCTGATATTCATGTGTCTGTCACATTTGCTTGTGCAGGTATTCCATTTCTAGAGGAAAGGGAAGTTCAGACTCTCCACTCTGTACAGCATTTATGATAAGAGAGGGGATGAGGGTAGAAAAGGCCATGCTAAATTGTTTGACTGAAGGGCTCAGCTGAAGCAATTGCTGATCAGCTCCTCTCTTAGAATGCCAAGATTTTGTAAGTAAAAAGGCTTATTAGCCCTTGTACACACGGTCGGAGAATCCGTCGGAATGTGTCCTATCGGACCGTGTTGTCGGGTAATCCGACTGTGTGCGGTATGCATCGTACTGATTCCGTTGGAATATCCGTCGGACCCAATTTTCCAACTTGTTGGAAATATTTCCTGACAAACTGGTCCGATCGGACATACTCCGATCATGTGTAGAGAATTTTGATCGGACCAAGTGCCACACATGCTCAGATCAAATTCCTACATCAAAGCTATGTAGTCCCATCGTAACGAAATTACGTCATCACGTTCTGAAAGATCGGATTTTTCAACAACGTTGTCTGACCGTGTGTATGCAACAGTTTCGGACACAATCCGACGGACAAAATCCGACGGATTTGGTTGTCGAAATCTCCGACCGTGTGTACAGGGGCTTAGAGGTGTCTACAGTACATTATGCATTTAAAAAAAAAAAGTATATAGTGGCAGAATATTCTCTAAGCTCACTGAGGAATAGCTTTCTAAGATTACATCATAATACTCATTTTATCTTTACAAACATCTGCAGTTTACATTAAAGTGAATGATAAATCTCTCAATAGACACCAGGATATAAAAATATTTATAGAATAGATAGATGTGTTATTTTGAGTAGATTTTCAGATTTGCAAAGCAAATTAACAGCATTTTGCACATTGAGAATGACACTTTGTGAATGCCCGGACAGGTTATTCCCCACTTGTGAAAGTTGCTAAAAACAAATCTTTTGTGTTTGGTAAATTAAGCATTTTCCTGATTGTTAGCATGCAGCAAATATGCCAGTTCATACTCAGCATATTTGCAAATTCTTAGGAGGAACATTTTCAATTTCAGTAATATTTATTCAGGGCAATAACACACTGGAAATTTCAAAATATTTCTACATACCTAGGAGAATACTGAAAGGGAGGCGGGGTTGGAAAAGAAGTGTCTTAAAAAGATTTTCCTCACTTTATCGAATGTCAGACATTACAAAAACTATAGTGAAGGCAATTGTAGTCAACAATTTACTCATATCAACTAATTTAACCACTTGCCTACCAGGCACTTACACCCCCCTTCCTGCCCAGGCCATTTTTCAGCTTTCAGGGCTGTTGCACTTTGAATGACAATTGCGCAGTCATGCAACACTGTACCCGAACAAATTTTTTATCATTTTCTTCACACAAATAGAGATTTCTTTTGGTTGTATTTAATAACTGCTGGGTTTTTTATTTTTTACAAAAAAAAGACCAAACATTTTGAAAAAAAATGTTTTTTACTTATTTTCTGTCAGTAAATTTTATAACTAATTTTTCGCCTTCACTGATGTGCGCTGATGAGGCGGCACTGATGGGCACTGATGAGGTGGCACTCATGAGGAGGTCCTAATATGCCGCATTTATGGGCATTGATAGGTGGCACTGATATGTGGCACTGATGAGCACTGATAGGTAGGAACTGATGGGCACTGTTGGGTGGTACTGATGGGCATTGATAGGCGGCACTGGTGAGCACGGATAGGTGGCATGGATAGGCAGAACAGACAGGCACTGATGGGCATTGATGAGTGGCACTGATGGGCGACACTGATGGGCATTGATTGATAACAGTGATGGGTATTGGTGGACAGCACTGATAGGCGGCACTGATTGCCAGCACTCACTGGCATCACTAATGGCCACTGATTGGTGGCACTTGTGGGCAGTGGTGTGCACTGATTGCTGCCACTGGTGGGCACTGTATGCTGGCATTGGTGGGCAATGGTGGGCACTGTTTTGTGACACTGTATTTATTTATTGTAATCAGAGCACTGATGATCAGTGCCCTGATTACATACCTAGATGTCCCTGTGAGGAGATGATGCTGATCGGCTCTCCTCACACCCTGTCAGTGTGAGGCGAGGAGAGCCAATTACCGGCATCTCCTTCTTTTCATGTGACCGGCTGTGATTGGACACAGCCGATTACATGGTTAAAAAGTGCGCGAATGACCAAAACCAACCCTAATAAGGGTGCTGGAACCAAATGGTGAAGCTCAGCACCACATCTAGATGCCACAGTAGTAGTAGTAGTAAGTCCTTATTGGACGAAACGTGTCGGAGGAGGTACCATATTGCTTTTATCACATATGATTGTTTTTATACATTTATATACTTTTTTTGTACATTGTTTTTTACCTATTAAAAGCCGTCTTTTGACCTGCACCCCTTTTTTTTCTTTTTTATGTATACCGATGCAAGTGCTGCTGAGCTTCACAATTTGTTTCCAGCTCCCTTATTAGGGTTGGTTTTGGTCATTCATTTGCCATCACTGGAGTTCCTGTCCTGGTACCGCCTGCAGTATCCCTTATATCCATGGTCAATACCATGTGAAGTTGGAGTAAGGCCAATCTGGGAATTTCCTGGCATCGGATATACAGTCATTGTGGGCCTGTTCCATGGGTGCATTCATGCTCGATTGACTCATTGTCTTATGATAGCCGAGTCCAACATCTCTGGTAAGCATATATGAACCTTGATGTTTATTTTGAAGATGCCTATAGTTTGATGACTCCCAGGGCTGTGTGACATCCTGTGTATTCACCTACATGTTTAGACATTTGGTGTTTCATTTACCTCTATGTGGACTTTTTCTCACTTATTTTTTGTTTGATTAATCTCACTCACAAGTTTTCACTGTTTATATGTTTGGTTTAGCGCTACATATTCACCACTATTACTGGATTAAGAATAGACTCAGGAAAGTGTTTTGGTGGGAGGCTACTATTGAAAGTTTTTATTGTAATGCAGAGAATGCATTAAGGTAAAAAAATATTTTCCTTTAGAACCACTTTAATTATTGTTTTCACTTGTAAAAGTAATCTGATAGCTATGAACAATCTAGATTAGAGTAAAGGTTTGTGTCAATTGAAAATGCACCTTAGCTTCAGAATTTAATATGCACCTTAGCTTCAGGTGCATTTTTAGGCTGAATTTCAAGGAGACAAAATGTACCCTTGCAGTGCCACCTCTTCCCCTTCCCCCACACCCAAACTCAAAGGGGTAAATGCTTATTTAGTTTACAGGGGCAGGAATAAACGGTATTACTTATCATATCCCTGGTTCCAGCAGGCTCCAGCGCTGTCCTCAAACTCTAGGTTTGGGCAGTCCCTCTGTGTCATCATGCACAGTGCCTATATTTTAGGTGAGGAGGCTCGCATGCATCCATGTAACATTTGCAATATGGAGGGGGTGCATTGGAAGGACACATTTTGTCTCCTTCCCAGAGTTCAACTTTAACTTTATTTTGAAATCAGTTTGAGATGATTTTCAGGTTATTCAGAGTTTCTTCACAGGTGCACTTGACCTGCTATTGATCATCTGCTAATCTCCATTAATCGTGCATTTCAATTGTATAAATGTGCATAAGCTCATTTATATGGGCCTTTGCGTTGCTATGGCTATTAATCCCTTTGAGAATAATATAGAGTTAGCTTTTTAAGAGCATATGTTTACCAAGGCTCTTACCCTCCATTGATATGTAAATAAACCAGTTGGATAGGTTTTGGAGCTGAGACAGGAAGTTACTATACAGGAAGTTGGTGACAGGGCTTGGTGTCTTTTGAAAGAAATGTGTTCGGACAAAAGATTTGTTTGGAAAGACAATGAGGAAAGACATGGCTACCAGAAGCTGGAGAGTTTTGGAGAACTTTTGAGTTGGACTGAGCAAGAAACTATGAAGGACATTATATCTTAAGTCCTAATAAGAAGGTATGTACTCAAGTGCAGATGTGGTAATAAATAATAGATGATTACACTGCAGCCATTTTCGTAGTGTTCTGACACCCCAAATCAATATATATAATTAGCAATAGTGCACTGCAATCAACTTCCTATTTAAAGTGCATGTATTAAATAGAGTAGTGATAATAAAAGTGCAATATATGGAATAAAAATTACATTATATAAAGTGCTGAGTGCTATATACTGATCATACCACAATTATGATCTCTATTGTGTAATATAAAAACTCTGTGTCCATTAATAGTCAGAAATTAGGCTTACACATATATATGGTATGAATAAAAGAAAAAAAAAGGAGAAATGAAAAGAAACCAGTTCCTCAATATGCTTCCACAAGGAAGTATCTTCCCATCAAGTATAAACAATGTCCACAGTACTTCAGTTTTTCAGGATCATTCCTCCTTTAAGCTTCACCTTTTACATAGATTTCTCAGTTTTTTCAATAAGCTCATCCATTTGCATCATAAAGATAAAGAAAACAATCATTGCGCAATGATCATTATAGATATTTCAACAATCAAAAGCCGATCCACTCTCATATGAATGCACAATGCCAGCACTTTAGAACAATCAGCCGCTCAAAGCGATACACACAATGTCTGCTGTGTTACACAGAGACACCTCGGATGATGTCAATGGCTCCTCCCTACTCGGTGCGTCACATGTCACGTGACTTTATCAAGGGTTGATAAAATCACATGACATGTGGCGCAATGCATGGTATGATCAGTACATAGCACTCAGCACTTTATATAATGTCATTTTTATTCCATATATTGCACTTTTATTATCACTACTCTATTTAATCTGTGTACATCTTAAACCTTAAGTTGAGTAACGTTTTAGTTTACTTATTGCTTATATTTGTAGGTATATTTTTGTAAGCTATGAGTTGTGTAGTATTGTGCATCTTACAATTTGTATGTGCAGCTTTCCTGTTTAGTAAAGCATTGATACAATACCGAAGTCTAAACTTCCTTGCTTTTAGCGCAAGAATCTGATAGATAGATGCAAAGCATAACATTTGGGGGCTTGTCTGGGATTGTGCTAAAGCTCAACTGAAGCAGACTTGTTTTCTGTTGTGTGTTTTGTTGCTTGTACTGGGGGAAAATGCTGCGCACACTGTTATGTTAGAGTATGGTTGCCAAGGTTTCTGGTTTCCAGGAGGACTTGAAGGCGTGCACCCTTCCTACCTGGGCCATAAATAGTCAGTAGATGTCTATTGTAAAGGAGCTGGCTGGATATGCTTCTCCTTTGAATAGAGCTTGGGGGGATGGAATCTCTGATCTTTCCTTGGATTTTAGTCTCAAAAGTATTAGGTTCAGTAAGGGAGAGATGCTGGCACTTGCTGTGTTTGGTTTGCACTTCCTGCATGCTCTACACAGTGAATCTGAAAAGAGGGAAAAGGCAGAATTATAAAGAGATTTACTGAAGGAGCAGCTTGCAGTAGCATCCACATAAAGAGTAAAAAAACTGCACTAATCAAATAAATGAATTGGATGAACTAGTCTCAAAGCGGCAATTAATGTGAGATAAGCACAAATAAAAATTAAAGAGAGAAAATTGTGCTAATTACAGTCCAAAAGAGTATTATGATATATGCTATTCCAAATGTTTGAACAACTGGAGATAAGTTTAAAGCGGTAGTAAACCCGCAATTTATTTTTTTATTTTTTTAAACCTGCAAAGCAAAAGGCATAATGAGTTAGTATGCACCTCATACTAGCTCATTATGAAATACTTACCTTAGAACGAGGCCCCGACATCTCGCCCGATCCACGCCGAGGGAGCCGACATGCTCCCTCGGCGTCTCTTCCGGGTATCGCGGCTCCGGCGCTGTGAGTGGCCGGAGCCGCGATATCGTCACTCCCGCGCATGCGCGCGGGAGATTTCAATCCGGCCGGGCGAGCGCTGCCGGATTTTCACGGAGAGAACCCCCTTGTGCGCATGCGCCGCTGCAGTCAGCGGCGCATACCGAGGGGAATATCTCCTAAACCGTACAGGTTTAGGAGATATTTTTTTTACCTACAGGTAAGCCTTATTATAGGCTTTCCTGTAGGTAAAAGTTAAAAAAGTGGGTATACAACCACTTTAATGTCCACCCAGTGACTAAACCACAAAAGAGTGTACCATCACCTCATGAAAAACATGCGTACCAGATTGTAAGCCGATTAAGCAAGTGGTTTTAACTTAGCCCGGGCTTTTAGTTTTGCAAAAAGACACAATACTTCGATGTATATTTTCAAGCCTCTTAGTATAGGTTGGCCTTGATTCTACAAATCATAATTTCATATCAACCAAAAAGGAAAAAAATGTACACCATAGCGTAATATTGTCAAAAATAATGAATACATGTATAATATATTGCACTTACAGTGTAAAAAACAAAAAAATGCACAGACAGAAAACCACCCAGTGGATAAATCACATTTGAGTGTACCGCCACCACACAGAGGGCCTCCTTACCAGATGCCTAACCAAAAATGCAGATGTCCCTTTAAGAAAATGAATCCTCTCCTGGAAACAGACATGCAGCTTTGTTTATAGATGGAAAGAAAACTCCCAGCAGAGAACCAAGTAATCTGTATGACCCGTGGGTATCGGTTGGTAACACAAAAAGAGAATACAATACACCATAGCATAATATTGCCAAAATTAATGAATAAATGTACAATATATGCAGTTACACCTATGCCGCATACACACAATTGGACTTTCCGGCAGACTTGGTCTGGCGGACCAGAATCCGTCGGACAATTAGATTGTGTGTGGGCTCCAACTGACTTTTCTTTCCCAAAAGTCCAACGGGCCTAGAAATAAAACATAGACAATGTGGCAGCCTCAACTTTAAATATGATACCATCGTCCCAATGAGTATATATGGGAAAACTGAGCATAAGCTCAAACCATCAGGGAAAAATACTCAAAAAAGAGAGAATTTCCTAATAGTTAAGTGGGAACAGTAGGGACTATTACGGTATCGTGTAATAATAGTAATACATAAAATTCAATCATATTTTATTATAAATAAGTATACACAAATAATGACAAAAAACATATATATATACACAACAAAACCAAAATAAACAAAATACATTCAGTCCAAAAGAAAAAGGACAGAATAGATTCAGAAAGGGTTAAGAGGTTTTCCAGCAAAGGGATTTTTTACAGGAATGTGGAGTTGACGCATAGATCCGACCGGTTTTGCGGTACTGAAACACCGCTTCCTCAGGGAACGTCAATTTACAAATCTAATATATATAGAAAATATAATTTTTAGTGGATACAGTAAATAAAATTTTATAACCATAAATACATAAATGGAAAATACAATCAGATACAATCAGAAAATAATAGTCATAAACCAAATATAATACATCATAAGAAATAATAATGAGTCATGACTCACCCCCGGATCTCTCAAACCATCTGCAGCCAAGTCTCGAGTTTGGTCGCTTGGCTGCAGATGGTTTGAGAGATCCGGGGGTGAGTCATGACTCATTATTATTACTTATGATCTATTATATTTGGTTTATGACTATTATTTTCTGATTGTATCTGATTGTATTTTCCATTTATGTATTTATGGTTATAAAATTTTATTTACTGTATCCACTAAAAATTATATTTTCTATACATATTAGATTTGTAAATTGACGTTCCCTGAGGAAGCGGTGTTTCAGTACCGAGAAACTGGTCGGATCTATGCGTCAACTCCACATTCCTGTAAAAAATCCCTTTGCTGGAAAACCTCTTAACCATTTCTGAATCTATTCTGTCCTTTTTCTTTTGGACTGAATGTATTTTGTTTATTTTGGTTTTGTTGTGTATATATATATATGTTTTTTGTCATTATTTGTGTATACTTATTTATAATAAAATATGATTGAATTTTATGTATTACCGTATATACTCGAGTATAAGCCGAGATTTTCAGCCTCTTTTTTGAGGCTGAAAGTGCCCCCTCGGCTTATACTCGAGTCACCGCTGTCTGACTGCTCGATCAGCGTATCGAGCAGACAGACGGCGGACATTAAAATTCAAAAGCCGCGCCTCCTTCTCCGCCTCCGCCTGTGATAGGCGGAACACTGAATTTCCCAGCAGTCAGTGTTCCGCCTATCACGGACATCCGTTCATTCTCATACTACGGACGAGTATGAGAGGATGTCCGTGATAGGCGGAACACAGGCTGCTGGGAAATTGAGTGTTCCGCCTATCACAGGCGGAGGACGGAGGCGCGGCTTTTGAATTGTAGAATGGCCGCCGAGAAGAGCGGCGATCCATCGGCACGACACGGGACGGAGGAGGCACGGAACGGAGGAGGCACGGGACAGAGGAGGCACGGGACAGAGGAGGCACGGGACAGAGGAGGCTCGGGACGACGGCGGCTCGGGACGGAGGCTTGGGACACAGGTAGGCTGGACACACACACAAGGCTGCACGGACACACACACACACACACACACACACACACACACACACACACACACACACACACACACACACACACACACACAGGGATGGATGGATGGATGGATGGATACACACACACACACACACACACACACACAGGGATGGATGGATGGATGGATGGATACACACACACACACACACACACACACACACAGGGATGGATGGATGGATGGATACACACACAGGGATGGATGGACGGACACACACACAGGGATGGATGGATGGATGGATGGATGGACACACACACAGGGATGGATGGACGGACACACACACAGGGATGGACGGACACACAGGGATGGACAGCCATGTCTCACCCTCGGCTTATACACGAGTCAATAAGTTTTCCAGTTTTTTGGGGGTAAATTGGGGGCCTCGGCTTATATTCGGGTCGGCCTATACTCGAGTATATACGGTACTATTATTACACGATACCGTAATAGTCCCTACTGTTCCCACTTAACTATTAGGAAATTCTCTCTTTTTTGAGTATTTTTCCCTGATGGTTTGAGCTTATGCTCAGTTTTCCCATAGAAATAAAACATGTTTCAAATCTATCCGACAGACTCAAGTCCGACGGACTAAAATTCAGGAAAACCATTTGTCTGTGTGCTAGTCTGATGGACCAAATATGACGCAAAGGCAGCTATTGGCTACTGGCTATTGAACTAGTCCCGTTTACGTGATCATGTTCAAAATTAACGGACTTTCGAACGGACTTAGTCCGGTCATGTGTGGCCAAGTCTGCTCGTTCAGAAAGTCCATCGGACCTCCGCCGAAAGTCCATCGGGCAGACCGTCAGATCTGGTCCATCGAAAAGTCCGGTCATGTGTACGCAGCATTACAGTGTGAAAAACCAAAAATGCATGGACAGAAAACCACCCGGTGAATGAATCACAATTGAGTGTACCGCCACCACACAGAGGGCCTCCTTACCAGATGCCAAACCAAAAAAGCAATTGTCCCTTTAAGAAAATAAATCCTCAGCTGGAAACAGACTTGCAGTTTGATTGATAGATGGAAAGAAAACTCCCAGCAGAGAACCAAGTAATCCCCATGGGTATCAGTTGGTATTAACCCAAAGAGAGGATACAATAAACCATAGCGTAATAATGTCAAAACTTAGTTTAATATGATAGAAAAAAAAAAAGAAGGATGTACTTACAAATGTTAAAACCTTGCATATAAATACGAAGCCGGTCGGCTACAATGCAAAAGCTCCTGTCCTCCTCAACGAGACGGCGTGGTGAAGTCAGCATGTATCTCCTCAGACACATTTCATCATAGCTAACATTATCAATGGGGAACGGGCAGCGTGCTGAATCACCACCTAATATACTACCACTACCTGAATCCCGGATGTAGATCTCTCAGTGCCATCTTAATTGAAGGCAGCCCTAACACTAACGCTGCAGAATTGTTCAAACAACCTATGACCAAAAAACAATCTATCTCCACAACCATTTAATGGACATGGATACAGATGTTATAAAAGAGAAAAGAAAAACTTTTATTAAATAACAAACGTTCATCGCTATTAAGCAAATGAACATTGAAAAAACTGCCTGATGAAGGAGCACACATGCTCCGAACACGTGCGCAAACGACGTCATCACAGCGTGACCCTGAACAATCCATCAGCTGACCTCCGTGACGCTGCGACACCGAGCCGGAGACGCTGGGAACCACCGGCGCCACCGGACGGGAACCCACAGCCTAAGAGGACCGCTTCTCCCCGGGAGCCCTGTGATGTCCCCCACAAACTTCTCTTCCACGTAAACGTGATGTGCCTGAATTACTCCAACAGAGAGTGAGTCTATTACTTTGTGAATAAATACCTGTGATTTGAAATACTGCACTTAGGTTGGCGCTGTTTTTTGTCTTCTGTTTGTATTGTTTAAGAAGTGGAAGCAAGTGGTTAGGAATGGTAGATTCAGTCACATTAAGCATTTTGCAAAAATGTGCCTTGCTGTGAAGACTGGACAACAGCTGGCCTGTGTTCTTCTCAGGACTGCATGGAGAGACATGCAACTTTATTTGTTACTTTGGAAGTCATTGTCTTTCCATGAAAGTGTTTCAAGGCAACAGTGGGCACCCTACAATAGTTTTGCAGTTAGAAATTGGCAGATAGAGCAGTGAGCTATGTTTTTGGCACAGTTGGAACGAACATATAATCTGCTTTATTTCTTACTCTTTTCAGATACTGAGCATCGAGAGGTGGAGCAGGCAGAGCAGAGGATCATGCTAGATGTGAGAAGAAAGACCAAAAGAGAGCCTGAGGAAGATGCAGATGATTTCCTGATTTTCCTGATGGTGGCTTGTCCACTAATGCTTGGGCCATACACTTAGCAGCCTCTTGCTGCTCTGGCTCCCACCTCTGTCCTAGGTGGAGCTCTCCTAACTCTTGGGCAATGACCTCCTGTCTTCTGGAGTGGAGCCCAGACCCATGGTCAGGTCTCTACAAAAAGACCTTCACATACTTTTGCAATCAGTGAGCTGGCTATTCACAAAATCTGGACTGAGGACTAGAGATTTCATCTCACTCGAATCTCTTATAAATCTCCAGGCTCCAGGTCCCAAAATGGACTTTAGAAAACATGTCTTCTTCTTTTTCAGCATGGGCCCTGGCAAATTCTAAACAGTTTTTTTTGTGCATGAGTCTTAGGAGAGGCTTCCTCTGTGGGCTACTCTCATGCATGCATGCCATTCCTCTGCAGTGTATGCCATATTGTGTCACGGTAAACAATCACCCCAATTTGGGGTTCTACTTCTTTAGCTAACTGCAGTGAGCAGCCATGCTCCCTTGTCCACCCCCCAACACAGGCAGAGATGACTGAGATGACTAACTGAGTAAGCTTTGGTGTCAGATGGTTTTGAACTTTACCCCGATGAACCCCGCTACTCAAAGCCAAACATGGAGGAGGTTACATGCTCCCCTATACCTGAAAGCTCTTCTGTGGTAAAAGTTGAACTCCAGGCACACAAACATTCAATGAAATATATTCCTCAATGCCACAAAGGATATACATCAACTTTGTGCACACTAAATGCCTTTGAAAACCCAGATATTACCTTATTAAGGAGTGGTGACATCATCAATGTGCTACACATAGCCTGAACAGAGAAGTGGGAGGGATTCAGCAGGCCCTCCCACTAGTTGCTGCCAGGTACAAGGAGGTAGGCAGATACAAGACCAGTCATCCTGCATAAGGAGAGAGCATCAGTGACCAGTCTTCATTACAGGAAATGTCATACAAAGGCCAAGTGCAGGAATCGTTTGCTGGATTTCTGAACTCATTTGGGGGAAGTATACAATGTAAACCAAGTTTCAAGTAAAAATAAACAGGACTTTTGTATTTAGACAATATTTGTTGTGTCTGGATTTTAGCTTTAAGAGTCTTTTCAGAATGTGTATGTTTATAGTATATCTCAGTTGGGGAAAGATGAGATTTGTCAGCGGTCAAAACTTTTGATAACACAATGTGTTATCAAATCTGCTTTAAAAGTAGTAACAGACGTGATAAAATGATACCAGCTTCTCAATGTTCTCAACTGCATTATGCCTTCTAAGCCATGTGCTTCCTTTCATAAGAGTACTTGATATTTGTTCCCAGGTTGTTCAAAAATAGGATTTTTTTCACTATCCAATATTTACCGCAGGGCTGACATTCTTTGTGTACAGCTAATACATATAGCCTAATAGAACATACGAGCACAAACTGTACAAATTATGCAATCCCCTTAATGCTTTGGCTTATTCTTGCAAAGTACTATAATTATTTCACACTGATTTTGTTTAAACAATATAGAGCTACAACCATTAGCTCTCCCAAATGAACTAACTTTCCAGTCAGGCAATGGCTTACTTTAAGGCTTTCTTTTCATTCCTTAAAGCTACTGCGCAAATGGACATGCTGTCGTTTCCTTTTTGTCTATGACACATAATTTCTTTCCATCACACAGCTGGGGTATAAAAAATAACCAATATTTATGCCTTTATTTAGCACTGACTCAGGTGGTATGAGAACCATTACATCCAAACCACCCATCAGGAGGTAAATGTAACAGAGTGTATTAATGCAGAGTTTTCTGCTCAGTTGGTAAGAAAAAATCTATTAAAATCAAGATCTTTTGTGGCATGCTACAGGGATGAAAAGCTCTCAAATGAAATTAACTAGCAACCCAAAATGGTAACCCCCATCACAAACTTGTTAAAGGCATTGAATGATGTGTGACATGTTTATGGCAAGAACACGAAGAGACTGAGAGAAACTATCAGCAATGAATTAACAGAAAAGTCAGACATATGCAATTTTCTGTAGGCAAGCTCACTCCGATTTATTCCATGTTGTTTGTTATTCTTCATTTCTATGGCTCAGTTCAGATACTAATTAACAAGCATCAATTCAGCGCTACTCACCCATATCCATATGTCTTTTAAACTAGGATAAACTCTTGTGAAGTAAAAAGCATCCACGAGGTGCTGGAACTTTGGTGTGAGTTCATTCAAAGTAGTAAGAGGGCTAAAACATTTGGAGAGCTCACTGGCTCAGGTTAGGCTCCTCACGACACACAAGGCTACCCTTCAGTTGGTACCCCAGCAGGTTACCAAAAAAAAACAAAAAAAAAACATGCATTTTTGGAAGGAGCACCAGATCAAAGAATAAAAGAGTCCAAATTAATCTAATAACTAAAAGAACAGCAAATGTGTTTCTGGGGTCTGAAAAATGCCCCCCTTCATTAGGGTTTCAGTTAAAAGAAGAATATTGAATAAACTCAAAATAAAGTTTTCTCATGTGATTCTGTGTAGGGAAGCTAATTGCTGGATCAGGGGATTAGTAATCAGGATATTGATTTTTTTTTTTAAACCAATTTTATTTATTTTTTAATATATGGGCTCTACTCCATAGAAACCATGGTCACCATGCACTGTACTGATTATACCCAAAAAGTCTGAGACAGCTATATGCAGTTTGGAATAAATGGCTCCAAAATATTAGGTCATGCACTATACTCCAGTGTCCATTGGGGTGTAAAGGAATGGCTCCATCCACTGTCCAAAAATGAGGAGTAATACTCCTATTGTTGGAATATGTGATGGAAGGAGACACCTAAAAACCTTCTGTTCAAAGAAGGTTCCTCAGTAGAATAATGTTTTTGCATATATAATATATACAGTATCTGAAAAAAGTTAGTACACCCCTCATATTTTAGTAAATATTTTATTATATCTTTTCATGTGACAACACTGAAGAAATGTCACTTTGCTATAATCTAAAGTAGTTGGTGTACAGCTTGTATAACAGAGTAAATTTGCTGTCCCCTCAAAATAACTCAACACACAGCCATTAATGTCTAAACCACTGACAACAAAAGTGAGTACACCCCTAAGTGAAAATGTCCAAATTGGGCCCAATTAGCCATTTTCCCTCCCCGGTGTCATGTGGCTCGTTAGTGTTACAAGGTCTCAGGTGTGAATGGGGAGAAGGTGTGTTAAATTTGGTGTTATCACTCTCACTCTCTCATACTGTTCACTGGAAGTTCAACATGGCACCTCATGGCAAGAACTCTCTGAGGATCTGAAAAAAGAATTGTTGCTCTACATGCCAGATAGCAAACAATTGTGCTGCAAGTTTGAAAATGACTTGTTAAGCTGTTGCTAGACTTGCCAGGCTTCACAAGTTTGTTGCACAATTGCAGCAAGTCTGTATTGCATGACTCTAGATCAACTTTCTTTGCAAATCTGCTGCAAGTTCTGGTTCAGTTCTGTTGTGCAATAGTCATCCCACCACAGGGGTCACTGTGGCTAAATTTTCATGCTATAGACTTGCAGAGCTCTTGGTGTATACTCACCACTGAAACTTTGCTCTTGCTAGATGCTTGCCACGCAAATTTGCTACAAATTGATGTCAACTAGAACTTGTGCTTCAAGTGCTCTGCAAGTCTACAACTTGCCAGTGAAAATGCGCAGGAATTTAACAGACTTACAATTCAACACTGCCACAAATTTGTGGCAAGTTAACCTTGCTATCTGGGATGTCAGAAATGTATTCATGCAGGCTTGTGAAGATACTGAAATGTCCATTTTAACCACGACAGCCACCCATGTCTCTCATATCAAAGTCTACGTTAACCACTTGCCGAACGCTGCACTCTGATATACTTCGGTACAATGTCAGCGGTGGGCAAATGGGTGTACCCGTACGTCCCCTTTAATTGGCGGGGCTAGCGGGCGGGCGCCCTCACCACGTATAGTGTGACCATGCCCACGGGACCCGTGGACTCAATGTCCACCAGTGTCCTCGCAATTGTGTCATGGAGATGCAGAACGGGGAAGTACCTATGTAAATAAGGCATTTCCCCGTTCTGCCTTGTGACATGACAGAGATCACTGCTCCCTGTCATTGGGAGCAGTGATCTCTGTCATGTGAGTGGAAGCCCATCAAACTCACAGCTATAATCACTCCCTAGGACACACTTAACCTCTTCATCGCTCCCCTAGTGTTTAACCCTTTTCTGCCAGTGTCATTTACACAGTAATCAATTTTTATAGCACTGATCGACATATAAATGACAATGGTCCCAAAATAGTGTTAAAAGTGGCCGATGTGTCCGCCATAATGTCGCAGTCATGATAAACATCGCAGATCGCCGCCATTACTAATAAAATAATAATAATAATAAAAATGCCATAAAACTATCCCCTATTTTGTAGACGCTATAACTTTTTGCACAGACCAATCAACATACACTTATTATGATTTTTTTTTTTACCAAAAATATGTAGAAGAATACATATCGGCCTAAATTGAGTAAAAAATTTGTTTTTTTTTACATATTTTTGGGGAATATTTATTATAGTAATAAATAAAGATTGCTTTTTTTTCAAAATTGTCGCTCTTTTTTTGTTTGAAGAGGAGAGGCCCCTCCCCTCTCCACTAGACACACAGAGAAAGCCGGGAACTAGCTGCCGCTGAAGGGGACAGAGACAGAAGTGGCATAAAGGAGGGCTGTGCTGCCAGGGACACGTGAGGAGGACTCTGCTGATGGGGACACAGATGTAAGGAAGACTCTGCTGATGGGGACACAGATGTAAGGAGGGGCTCCACTGGTAGGAACATAGATGTGAGGAGGGGCTCCGCTGATGGGGACACAGATGTAAGGAGGACTCTGCTGATAGGACACAGATGTAAGGAGGACTCTGCTGATGGGGACACAGATGTAAGGAGGACTCTGCTGATGGGAACACAGATATAAGGAGGGGCTTCGCTGATAGGGACACAGATGTAAGGAGGAATCTGCTGATGGGCAAACAGATGTAAGGAGGGACTTCGCTGATGGGGATACAGATGTAAGGAGGGGCTTCGCTGATGGGGACACAGATGTAAGGAGGGGCTTCGCTGATGGGGGCACAGATGTAAGAAGGACTCTGCTGATGGGGACACAGATGTAAGGAGGAGCTTTGCTGATGGGTACACAGATGTAAGGAGGGGCTCCGCTGATGGGGACACAGATGTAAGGAGGGCTTTGCTGATGGGGATACAGATGTAAGGAGGGGCTTTGCTGATGGGGACACAGATGTAAGGAGGACTCTGCTGATGGGGACACAGATGTAAGGAGGGGCTTTGCTGATGGGGACATAGATGTAAGAAGGAGCCTTGCTGATGGGTACACAGATGTAAGGAGGGGCTCCGCTGATGGGGACACAGATGTAAGGAGGGGCTTTGCTGATGGGGATACAGATGTAAGGAGGGGCTTCGCTGATGGGGACACAGATGTAAGGAGGATACTGCTGATGGGGACACAGATGTAAGGAGGGGCTTTGCTGATGGGGACATAGATGTAAGGAGGGGCTTTGCTGATGGGCACATAGAGGTGAGGAGGGGCTCCGCTGATGGGGACACAGATATAAGGAGGACTCTGCTGATGGGGACACAGATTTAAGGAGGGGCTCTGCTGATGGGGACATAGATGTGAGGAGGGGCTCCGCTGATGGGGACACAGATGTAAGGAGGACGCTGCTCATGGGACACAGATTTAAGGAGGGGCTCTGCTGATGGGGACATAGATGTGAGGAGGGGCTCCACTGATGGGGACACAGATGTAAGGAGGACTCTGCTGATGGGCACACAGATGTAAGAAGGGGCTCTGCTGATGGGGACGATGTAAGGAGGACTATGCTGATGGGAACACAGATGTAAGGAGGGGCTCCACTGATGGGGACACAGATGTAAGGACGAGCTTTGCTGATGGGGACACAGATGTAAGGACAAGTTTTGCATACACAATGAAAGGAGGACTCTGCTGATGGGGACACAGATGTAAGTAGGACTCTGCTGATGGGAACACAAATGTAAGGAGGGTCTCCGCTGATGGGGAGACAGATGTAAGGAGGACTCTGCTGATGGGGACACAGATATTATTATTATTATACAGGATTTATATAGCGCCAACAGTTTACGCAGCACTTTACAACACTATGGTAGACATTACAATACAATACAATTCAAGACAGGGGGAATCAGAGGGTCCTACTCGTTAGAGCTTACAATCTAGGAGGGATGGTAAAGTTATACAAAAGGGTAATAGCTGTGGGGGATGAGCTAATGGAGAAAATAGTGCAGTTGTTAGATGGAGTTAGGATAGGCTTCTCTGAAGAGGAAGGTTTTCAGGGATCGCTTAAAAGTGAATAAATTTGGAGACATTCTAACAGATTGGGGTAGTGAGTTCCAGAGAATGGGTGAGGCTCGGGAGAAGTCCTGGAGGCAGATATAGGAGGCGGTGATGAGGGAGCTAGAGAGCAGAAGGTCTTGGGCGGAACGAAGTGGACAATTAGGTTGGTATTAGGTTGGTATAAGGAGGGGCTCCGATGATGGAGACATAGATGTGAGGGGGGCTCCACTGATGGGGATACAGATGTAAGGAGGGGCTCCGCTGATGGGAACACAGATGTAAGGAGGGGCTCCACTGATGGGGACATAGATGTGAAGAGGGACTCCGCTGATAGTGACGCAGGTGTAAGGAGGACTCTGCTGATGGGGACACAGATGTAAGAAGGGGCTTCACTGATGGGGAGAAAGATGCAAGGAGGACTCTGCTAATGGGGACACAGATCTAAGGAGGGGCTCTGCTGATGGAAACATAGATGTGAGGAGGGGCTCCACTGATGGGGATACAGATGTAAGGAGGGGCTTCACTGATGGGAACACATATATAAGGAGGGGCTCCGCTGATGGGGACATAGATGTGAAGAGGGGCTCCGCTGATGGGGACACATATGTAAGGAGGGGCTCCACTTATGGGGACACAGATGTAAGAAGGGACTTTGCTGATGGGGAGACAGATGTAAGGAGGGCTCTGCTAATGGGGACACAGATATAAGGAGGGGCTCTGCTGATGGAAACATAGATGTGAGGAGGGGCTCCACTGATGGGGATACAGATGTAAGGAGGGGCTTCACTGAAGGGGACACAGATGTAAGGAGGTCTTTGGTGATGGGGACACAGATGTAAGGAGAGGCTCCACTGATGGGGACACAGATGTAAGGAGGGGTTTCGCTGATGGGGACACAGATGTAAGGAGGACTCATCTGATGGGGACACAGATGTAAGGAAGACTCCGCTGATGGGGACACAGATGTAAGGAGGGACTCCGCTTATGTGGACACAGATGTAAGGAGGGGCTCCACTGATGGGGAAAAAGATGGAGAGGAGGACTCTGCTGAAGGGGACACAGATGTAAGGAGGGCTCTGCTGATGAGGAAACAGAAGAAAGGAGGAGCTCCACTGATGGGAACACAAATTTAATTTGGGGCTTCGCTGATGGTGACGCAGGTGTAAGGAGGACTCTGCTGATGGGGACACAGATGTAAGAAGGGGCTTCACTGATGGGGAGAAAGATGCAAGGAGGACTCTGCTAATGGGGACACAGATATAAGGAGGGGCTCTGCTGATGGAAACATAGATGTGAGGAGGGGCTCCACTGATGGGGATACAGATGTAAGGAGGGGTTTCACTGAAGGGGACACAGATGTAAGGAGGTCTTTGGTGATGGGGACACAGATGTAAGGAGGGGCTCCACTGATGGGGACACAGATGTAAGGAGGGGTTTCGCTGATGGGGACACAGAAGAAAGGAGGAGCTCCACTGATGGGAACACAAATTTAATTCGGGGCTTCGCTGATGGTGACACAGATGTAAGGAGGACTCTGCTGATGTGGACACAGATGTAAGGAGGGACTTCGCTGGTGGGGACACAGATGTTAGGAGGACTCCGCTGATGGGGACACAGATGTAAGGAAGGGCTCCGCTGATGGAGACACAGATGTAAGGAGGGGCTACGCTGATGGGGGCATAAATGTGAGGAGGGGCTCCGTTGATGGGGACACAGGTGTAAGGAGGACTCTGCTGATGGGGACACAGATATAAGGAGGGGCTTCACTGATGGGGAGACAGATGTAAGGAGGACTCTACTGATGGAGACACAGATGTAAGGAGGGGCTCCACTGATGGAAACATGGATGTGAGGAGGGGCTCCCCTGATGTGGACACAGATGTAAGGAGGATTCTGCTGATGGGGACACAGATGTAAGGAGGGGCTTTGCTGATGGAGACATAGATGTAAGGAGGGGCTCCACTGATGGGGACACAGATGTACAGAGGACTCTGCTGATGAGGACACAGATGTAAGGAGGGGCTTTGCTGATGGGGGGACAGATGTAAGGTGGACTCTGCTGATTGGGACACAGATGTAAGGAGGGACTCTGCTGATGGGGACACAGATGTAAGGAGGGGTTTCTCTGATGGTCACACAGATGTAAGGAGAACTCTGCTGATTGGGACACAGATGTAAGGAGGGACTCTGCTGATGGGGACATAGATGTAAGGAGGGGCTCCACTGATGGGGACTCAGATGTAAGGAGGGGCTTTGCTGATGAGATACAGATGTAAGGAGGGGCTTCGCTGATGGGGACACAGATGTAAGGAGGGGCTTCGCTGATGGGGGCACAGATGTAAGAAGGACTCTGCTGATGGGGACACAGATGTAAGGAGGAGCTTTGCTGATGGGTACACAGATGTAAGGAGGGGCTCCACTGATGGGGACACAGATGTAAGGAGGGCTTTGCTGATGGGGATACAGATGTAAGGAGGGGCTTTGCTGATGGGGACACAGATGTAAGGAGGACTCTGCTGATGGGGACACAGATGTAAGGAGGGGCTTTGCTGATGGGGACATAGATGTAAGAAGGAGCTTTGCTGATGGGTACACAGATGTAAGGAGGGGCTCCGCTGATGGGGACACAGATGTAAGGAGGGGCTTTGCTGATGGGGATACAGATGTAAGGAGGGGCTTCGCTGATGGGGACACAGATGTAAGGAGGATACTGCTGATGGGGACACAGATGTAAGGAGGGGCTTTGCTGATGGGGACATAGATGTAAGGAGGGGCTTTGCTGATGGGCACATAGAGGTGAGGAGGGGCTCCGCTGATGGGGACACAGATATAAGGAGGACTCTGCTGATGGGGACACAGATTTAAGGAGGGGCTCTGCTGATGGGGACATAGATGTGAGGAGGGGCTCCGCTGATGGGGACACAGATGTAAGGAGGACGCTGCTCATGGGACACAGATTTAAGGAGGGGCTCTGCTGATGGGGACATAGATGTGAGGAGGGGCTCCACTGATGGGGACACAGATGTAAGGAGGACTCTGCTGATGGGCACACAGATGTAAGAAGGGGCTCTGCTGATGGGGACGATGTAAGGAGGACTATGCTGATGGGAACACAGATGTAAGGAGGGGCTCCACTGATGGGGACACAGATGTAAGGACGAGCTTTGCTGATGGGGACACAGATGTAAGGACAAGTTTTGCATACACAATGAAAGGAGGACTCTGCTGATGGGGACACAGATGTAAGTAGGACTCTGCTGATGGGAACACAAATGTAAGGAGGGTCTCCGCTGATGGGGAGACAGATGTAAGGAGGACTCTGCTGATGGGGACACAGATATTATTATTATTATACAGGATTTATATAGCGCCAACAGTTTACGCAGCACTTTACAACACTATGGTAGACATTACAATACAATACAATTCAAGACAGGGGGAATCAGAGGGTCCTACTCGTTAGAGCTTACAATCTAGGAGGGATGGTAAAGTTATACAAAAGGGTAATAGCTGTGGGGGATGAGCTAATGGAGAAAATAGTGCAGTTGTTAGATGGAGTTAGGATAGGCTTCTCTGAAGAGGAAGGTTTTCAGGGATCGCTTAAAAGTGAATAAATTTGGAGACATTCTAACAGATTGGGGTAGTGAGTTCCAGAGAATGGGTGAGGCTCGGGAGAAGTCCTGGAGGCAGATATAGGAGGCGGTGATGAGGGAGCTAGAGAGCAGAAGGTCTTGGGCGGAACGAAGTGGACAATTAGGTTGGTATTAGGTTGGTATAAGGAGGGGCTCCGATGATGGAGACATAGATGTGAGGGGGGCTCCACTGATGGGGATACAGATGTAAGGAGGGGCTCCGCTGATGGGAACACAGATGTAAGGAGGGGCTCCACTGATGGGGACATAGATGTGAAGAGGGACTCCGCTGATAGTGACGCAGGTGTAAGGAGGACTCTGCTGATGGGGACACAGATGTAAGAAGGGGCTTCACTGATGGGGAGAAAGATGCAAGGAGGACTCTGCTAATGGGGACACAGATCTAAGGAGGGGCTCTGCTGATGGAAACATAGATGTGAGGAGGGGCTCCACTGATGGGGATACAGATGTAAGGAGGGGCTTCACTGATGGGAACACATATATAAGGAGGGGCTCCGCTGATGGGGACATAGATGTGAAGAGGGGCTCCGCTGATGGGGACACATATGTAAGGAGGGGCTCCACTTATGGGGACACAGATGTAAGAAGGGACTTTGCTGATGGGGAGACAGATGTAAGGAGGACTCTGCTAATGGGGACACAGATATAAGGAGGGGCTCTGCTGATGGAAACATAGATGTGAGGAGGGGCTCCACTGATGGGGATACAGATGTAAGGAGGGGCTTCACTGAAGGGGACACAGATGTAAGGAGGTCTTTGGTGATGGGGACACAGATGTAAGGAGAGGCTCCACTGATGGGGACACAGATGTAAGGAGGGGTTTCGCTGATGGGGACACAGATGTAAGGAGGACTCATCTGATGGGGACACAGATGTAAGGAAGACTCCGCTGATGGGGACACAGATGTAAGGAGGGACTCCGCTTATGTGGACACAGATGTAAGGAGGGGCTCCACTGATGGGGAAAAAGATGGAGAGGAGGACTCTGCTGAAGGGGACACAGATGTAAGGAGGGCTCTGCTGATGAGGAAACAGAAGAAAGGAGGAGCTCCACTGATGGGAACACAAATTTAATTTGGGGCTTCGCTGATGGTGACGCAGGTGTAAGGAGGACTCTGCTGATGGGGACACAGATGTAAGAAGGGGCTTCACTGATGGGGAGAAAGATGCAAGGAGGACTCTGCTAATGGGGACACAGATATAAGGAGGGGCTCTGCTGATGGAAACATAGATGTGAGGAGGGGCTCCACTGATGGGGATACAGATGTAAGGAGGGGTTTCACTGAAGGGGACACAGATGTAAGGAGGTCTTTGGTGATGGGGACACAGATGTAAGGAGGGGCTCCACTGATGGGGACACAGATGTAAGGAGGGGTTTCGCTGATGGGGACACAGAAGAAAGGAGGAGCTCCACTGATGGGAACACAAATTTAATTCGGGGCTTCGCTGATGGTGACACAGATGTAAGGAGGACTCTGCTGATGTGGACACAGATGTAAGGAGGGACTTCGCTGGTGGGGACACAGATGTTAGGAGGACTCCGCTGATGGGGACACAGATGTAAGGAAGGGCTCCGCTGATGGAGACACAGATGTAAGGAGGGGCTACGCTGATGGGGGCATAAATGTGAGGAGGGGCTCCGTTGATGGGGACACAGGTGTAAGGAGGACTCTGCTGATGGGGACACAGATATAAGGAGGGGCTTCACTGATGGGGAGACAGATGTAAGGAGGACTCTACTGATGGAGACACAGATGTAAGGAGGGGCTCCACTGATGGAAACATGGATGTGAGGAGGGGCTCCCCTGATGTGGACACAGATGTAAGGAGGATTCTGCTGATGGGGACACAGATGTAAGGAGGGGCTTTGCTGATGGAGACATAGATGTAAGGAGGGGCTCCACTGATGGGGACACAGATGTACAGAGGACTCTGCTGATGAGGACACAGATGTAAGGAGGGGCTTTGCTGATGGGGGGACAGATGTAAGGTGGACTCTGCTGATTGGGACACAGATGTAAGGAGGGACTCTGCTGATGGGGACACAGATGTAAGGAGGGGTTTCTCTGATGGTCACACAGATGTAAGGAGAACTCTGCTGATTGGGACACAGATGTAAGGAGGGACTCTGCTGATGGGGACATAGATGTAAGGAGGGGCTCCACTGATGGGGACTCAGATGTAAGGAGGGGCTTTGCTGATGAGATACAGATGTAAGGAGGGGCTTCGCTGATGGGGACACAGATGTAAGGAGGGGCTTCGCTGATGGGGGCACAGATGTAAGAAGGACTCTGCTGATGGGGACACAGATGTAAGGAGGAGCTTTGCTGATGGGTACACAGATGTAAGGAGGGGCTCCGCTGATGGGGACACAGATGTAAGGAGGGCTTTGCTGATGGGGATACAGATGTAAGGAGGGGCTTTGCTGATGGGGACACAGATGTAAGGAGGACTCTGCTGATGGGGACACAGATGTAAGGAGGGGCTTTGCTGATGGGGACATAGATGTAAGAAGGAGCTTTGCTGATGGGTACACAGATGTAAGGAGGGGCTCCGCTGATGGGGACACAGATGTAAGGAGGGGCTTTGCTGATGGGGATACAGATGTAAGGAGGGGCTTCGCTGATGGGGACACAGATGTAAGGAGGATACTGCTGATGGGGACACAGATGTAAGGAGGGGCTTTGCTGATGGGGACATAGATGTAAGGAGGGGCTTTGCTGATGGGCACATAGAGGTGAGGAGGGGCTCCGCTGATGGGGACACAGATATAAGGAGGACTCTGCTGATGGGGACACAGATTTAAGGAGGGGCTCTGCTGATGGGGACATAGATGTGAGGAGGGGCTCCGCTGATGGGGACACAGATGTAAGGAGGACGCTGCTCATGGGACACAGATTTAAGGAGGGGCTCTGCTGATGGGGACATAGATGTGAGGAGGGGCTCCACTGATGGGGACACAGATGTAAGGAGGACTCTGCTGATGGGCACACAGATGTAAGAAGGGGCTCTGCTGATGGGGACGATGTAAGGAGGACTATGCTGATGGGAACACAGATGTAAGGAGGGGCTCCACTGATGGGGACACAGATGTAAGGACGAGCTTTGCTGATGGGGACACAGATGTAAGGACAAGTTTTGCATACACAATGAAAGGAGGACTCTGCTGATGGGGACACAGATGTAAGTAGGACTCTGCTGATGGGAACACAAATGTAAGGAGGGTCTCCGCTGATGGGGAGACAGATGTAAGGAGGACTCTGCTGATGGGGACACAGATATTATTATTATTATACAGGATTTATATAGCGCCAACAGTTTACGCAGCACTTTACAACACTATGGTAGACATTACAATACAATACAATTCAAGACAGGGGGAATCAGAGGGTCCTACTCGTTAGAGCTTACAATCTAGGAGGGATGGTAAAGTTATACAAAAGGGTAATAGCTGTGGGGGATGAGCTAATGGAGAAAATAGTGCAGTTGTTAGATGGAGTTAGGATAGGCTTCTCTGAAGAGGAAGGTTTTCAGGGATCGCTTAAAAGTGAATAAATTTGGAGACATTCTAACAGATTGGGGTAGTGAGTTCCAGAGAATGGGTGAGGCTCGGGAGAAGTCCTGGAGGCAGATATAGGAGGCGGTGATGAGGGAGCTAGAGAGCAGAAGGTCTTGGGCGGAACGAAGTGGACAATTAGGTTGGTATTAGGTTGGTATAAGGAGGGGCTCCGATGATGGAGACATAGATGTGAGGGGGGCTCCACTGATGGGGATACAGATGTAAGGAGGGGCTCCGCTGATGGGAACACAGATGTAAGGAGGGGCTCCACTGATGGGGACATAGATGTGAAGAGGGACTCCGCTGATAGTGACGCAGGTGTAAGGAGGACTCTGCTGATGGGGACACAGATGTAAGAAGGGGCTTCACTGATGGGGAGAAAGATGCAAGGAGGACTCTGCTAATGGGGACACAGATCTAAGGAGGGGCTCTGCTGATGGAAACATAGATGTGAGGAGGGGCTCCACTGATGGGGATACAGATGTAAGGAGGGGCTTCACTGATGGGAACACATATATAAGGAGGGGCTCCGCTGATGGGGACATAGATGTGAAGAGGGGCTCCGCTGATGGGGACACATATGTAAGGAGGGGCTCCACTTATGGGGACACAGATGTAAGAAGGGACTTTGCTGATGGGGAGACAGATGTAAGGAGGACTCTGCTAATGGGGACACAGATATAAGGAGGGGCTCTGCTGATGGAAACATAGATGTGAGGAGGGGCTCCACTGATGGGGATACAGATGTAAGGAGGGGCTTCACTGAAGGGGACACAGATGTAAGGAGGTCTTTGGTGATGGGGACACAGATGTAAGGAGAGGCTCCACTGATGGGGACACAGATGTAAGGAGGGGTTTCGCTGATGGGGACACAGATGTAAGGAGGACTCATCTGATGGGGACACAGATGTAAGGAAGACTCCGCTGATGGGGACACAGATGTAAGGAGGGACTCCGCTTATGTGGACACAGATGTAAGGAGGGGCTCCACTGATGGGGAAAAAGATGGAGAGGAGGACTCTGCTGAAGGGGACACAGATGTAAGGAGGGCTCTGCTGATGAGGAAACAGAAGAAAGGAGGAGCTCCACTGATGGGAACACAAATTTAATTTGGGGCTTCGCTGATGGTGACGCAGGTGTAAGGAGGACTCTGCTGATGGGGACACAGATGTAAGAAGGGGCTTCACTGATGGGGAGAAAGATGCAAGGAGGACTCTGCTAATGGGGACACAGATATAAGGAGGGGCTCTGCTGATGGAAACATAGATGTGAGGAGGGGCTCCACTGATGGGGATACAGATGTAAGGAGGGGTTTCACTGAAGGGGACACAGATGTAAGGAGGTCTTTGGTGATGGGGACACAGATGTAAGGAGGGGCTCCACTGATGGGGACACAGATGTAAGGAGGGGTTTCGCTGATGGGGACACAGAAGAAAGGAGGAGCTCCACTGATGGGAACACAAATTTAATTCGGGGCTTCGCTGATGGTGACACAGATGTAAGGAGGACTCTGCTGATGTGGACACAGATGTAAGGAGGGACTTCGCTGGTGGGGACACAGATGTTAGGAGGACTCCGCTGATGGGGACACAGATGTAAGGAAGGGCTCCGCTGATGGAGACACAGATGTAAGGAGGGGCTACGCTGATGGGGGCATAAATGTGAGGAGGGGCTCCGTTGATGGGGACACAGGTGTAAGGAGGACTCTGCTGATGGGGACACAGATATAAGGAGGGGCTTCACTGATGGGGAGACAGATGTAAGGAGGACTCTACTGATGGAGACACAGATGTAAGGAGGGGCTCCACTGATGGAAACATGGATGTGAGGAGGGGCTCCCCTGATGTGGACACAGATGTAAGGAGGATTCTGCTGATGGGGACACAGATGTAAGGAGGGGCTTTGCTGATGGAGACATAGATGTAAGGAGGGGCTCCACTGATGGGGACACAGATGTACAGAGGACTCTGCTGATGAGGACACAGATGTAAGGAGGGGCTTTGCTGATGGGGGGACAGATGTAAAGTGGACTCTGCTGATTGGGACACAGATGTAAGGAGGGACTCTGCTGATGGGGACACAGATGTAAGGAGGGGTTTCTCTGATGGTCACACAGATGTAAGGAGAACTCTGCTGATTGGGACACAGATGTAAGGAGGGACTCTGCTGATGGGGACATAGATGTAAGGAGGGGCTCCACTGATGGGGACTCAGATGTAAGGAGGGGCTTTGCTGATGAGATACAGATGTAAGGAGGGGCTTCGCTGATGGGGACACAGATGTAAGGAGGGGCTTCGCTGATGGGGGCACAGATGTAAGAAGGACTCTGCTGATGGGGACACAGATGTAAGGAGGAGCTTTGCTGATGGGTACACAGATGTAAGGAGGGGCTCCGCTGATGGGGACACAGATGTAAGGAGGGCTTTGCTGATGGGGATACAGATGTAAGGAGGGGCTTTGCTGATGGGGACACAGATGTAAGGAGGACTCTGCTGATGGGGACACAGATGTAAGGAGGGGCTTTGCTGATGGGGACATAGATGTAAGAAGGAGCTTTGCTGATGGGTACACAGATGTAAGGAGGGGCTCCGCTGATGGGGACACAGATGTAAGGAGGGGCTTTGCTGATGGGGATACAGATGTAAGGAGGGGCTTCGCTGATGGGGACACAGATGTAAGGAGGATACTGCTGATGGGGACACAGATGTAAGGAGGGGCTTTGCTGATGGGGACATAGATGTAAGGAGGGGCTTTGCTGATGGGCACATAGAGGTGAGGAGGGGCTCCGCTGATGGGGACACAGATATAAGGAGGACTCTGCTGATGGGGACACAGATTTAAGGAGGACGCTGCTCATGGGACACAGATTTAAGGAGGGGCTCTGCTGATGGGGACATAGATGTGAGGAGGGGCTCCGCTGATGGGGACACAGATGTAAGGAGGACGCTGCTCATGGGACACAGATTTAAGGAGGGGCTCTGCTGATGGGGACATAGATGTGAGGAGGGGCTCCACTGATGGGGACACAGATGTAAGGAGGACTCTGCTGATGGGCACACAGATGTAAGAAGGGGCTCTGCTGATGGGGACGATGTAAGGAGGACTATGCTGATGGGAACACAGATGTAAGGAGGGGCTCCACTGATGGGGACACAGATGTAAGGACGAGCTTTGCTGATGGGGACACAGATGTAAGGACAAGTTTTGCATACACAATGAAAGGAGGACTCTGCTGATGGGGACACAGATGTAAGTAGGACTCTGCTGATGGGAACACAAATGTAAGGAGGGTCTCCGCTGATGGGGAGACAGATGTAAGGAGGACTCTGCTGATGGGGACACAGATATTATTATTATTATACAGGATTTATATAGCGCCAACAGTTTACGCAGCACTTTACAACACTATGGTAGACATTACAATACAATACAATTCAAGACAGGGGGAATCAGAGGGTCCTACTCGTTAGAGCTTACAATCTAGGAGGGATGGTAAAGTTATACAAAAGGGTAATAGCTGTGGGGGATGAGCTAATGGAGAAAATAGTGCAGTTGTTAGATGGAGTTAGGATAGGCTTCTCTGAAGAGGAAGGTTTTCAGGGATCGCTTAAAAGTGAATAAATTTGGAGACATTCTAACAGATTGGGGTAGTGAGTTCCAGAGAATGGGTGAGGCTCGGGAGAAGTCCTGGAGGCAGATATAGGAGGCGGTGATGAGGGAGCTAGAGAGCAGAAGGTCTTGGGCGGAACGAAGTGGACAATTAGGTTGGTATTAGGTTGGTATAAGGAGGGGCTCCGATGATGGAGACATAGATGTGAGGGGGGCTCCACTGATGGGGATACAGATGTAAGGAGGGGCTCCGCTGATGGGAACACAGATGTAAGGAGGGGCTCCACTGATGGGGACATAGATGTGAAGAGGGACTCCGCTGATGGTGACGCAGGTGTAAGGAGGACTCTGCTGATGGGGACACAGATGTAAGAAGGGGCTTCACTGATGGGGAGAAAGATGCAAGGAGGACTCTGCTAATGGGGACACAGATCTAAGGAGGGGCTCTGCTGATGGAAACATAGATGTGAGGAGGGGCTCCACTGATGGGGATACAGATGTAAGGAGGGGCTTCACTGATGGGAACACATATATAAGGAGGGGCTCCGCTGATGGGGACATAGATGTGAAGAGGGGCTCCGCTGATGGGGACACATATGTAAGGAGGGGCTCCACTTATGGGGACACAGATGTAAGAAGGGACTTTGCTGATGGGGAGACAGATGTAAGGAGGACTCTGCTAATGGGGACACAGATATAAGGAGGGGCTCTGCTGATGGAAACATAGATGTGAGGAGGGGCTCCACTGATGGGGATACAGATGTAAGGAGGGGCTTCACTGAAGGGGACACAGATGTAAGGAGGTCTTTGGTGATGGGGACACAGATGTAAGGAGAGGCTCCACTGATGGGGACACAGATGTAAGGAGGGGTTTCGCTGATGGGGACACAGATGTAAGGAGGACTCATCTGATGGGGACACAGATGTAAGGAAGACTCCGCTGATGGGGACACAGATGTAAGGAGGGACTCCGCTTATGTGGACACAGATGTAAGGAGGGGCTCCACTGATGGGGAAAAAGATGGAGAGGAGGACTCTGCTGAAGGGGACACAGATGTAAGGAGGGCTCTGCTGATGAGGAAACAGAAGAAAGGAGGAGCTCCACTGATGGGAACACAAATTTAATTTGGGGCTTCGCTGATGGTGACGCAGGTGTAAGGAGGACTCTGCTTATGGGGACACAGATGTAAGAAGGGGCTTCACTGATGGGGAGAAAGATGCAAGGAGGACTCTGCTAATGGGGACACAGATATAAGGAGGGGCTCTGCTGATGGAAACATAGATGTGAGGAGGGGCTCCACTGATGGGGATACAGATGTAAGGAGGGGTTTCACTGAAGGGGACACAGATGTAAGGAGGTCTTTGGTGATGGGGACACAGATGTAAGGAGGGGCTCCACTGATGGGGACACAGATGTAAGGAGGGGTTTCACTGATGGGGACACAGAAGAAAGGAGGAGCTCCACTGATGGGAACACAAATTTAATTCGGGGCTTCGCTGATGGTGACACAGATGTAAGGAGGACTCTGCTGATGTGGACACAGATGTAAGGAGGGACTTCGCTGGTGGGGACACAGATGTTAGGAGGACTCCGCTGATGGGGACACAGATGTAAGGAAGGGCTCCGCTGATGGAGACACAGATGTAAGGAGGGGCTACGCTGATGGGGGCATAAATGTGAGGAGGGGCTCCGTTGATGGGGACACAGGTGTAAGGAGGACTCTGCTGATGGGGACACAGATATAAGGAGGGGCTTCACTGATGGGGAGACAGATGTAAGGAGGACTCTACTGATGGAGACACAGATGTAAGGAGGGGCTCCACTGATGGAAACATGGATGTGAGGAGGGGCTCCCCTGATGTGGACACAGATGTAAGGAGGATTCTGCTGATGGGGACACAGATGTAAGGAGGGGCTTTGCTGATGGAGACATAGATGTAAGGAGGGGCTCCACTGATGGGGACACAGATGTACAGAGGACTCTGCTGATGAGGACACAGATGTAAGGAGGGGCTTTGCTGATGGGGGGACAGATGTAAAGTGGACTCTGCTGATTGGGACACAGATGTAAGGAGGGACTCTGCTGATGGGGACACAGATGTAAGGAGGGGTTTCTCTGATGGTCACACAGATGTAAGGAGAACTCTGCTGATTGGGACACAGATGTAAGGAGGGACTCTGCTGATGGGGACATAGATGTAAGGAGGGGCTCCACTGATGGGGACTCAGATGTAAGGAGGGGCTTTGCTGATGAGATACAGATGTAAGGAGGGGCTTCGCTGATGGGGACACAGATGTAAGGAGGGGCTTCGCTGATGGGGGCACAGATGTAAGAAGGACTCTGCTGATGGGGACACAGATGTAAGGAGGAGCTTTGCTGATGGGTACACAGATGTAAGGAGGGGCTCCGCTGATGGGGACACAGATGTAAGGAGGGCTTTGCTGATGGGGATACAGATGTAAGGAGGGGCTTTGCTGATGGGGACACAGATGTAAGGAGGACTCTGCTGATGGGGACACAGATGTAAGGAGGGGCTTTGCTGATGGGGACATAGATGTAAGAAGGAGCTTTGCTGATGGGTACACAGATGTAAGGAGGGGCTCCGCTGATGGGGACACAGATGTAAGGAGGGGCTTTGCTGATGGGGATACAGATGTAAGGAGGGGCTTCGCTGATGGGGACACAGATGTAAGGAGGATACTGCTGATGGGGACACAGATGTAAGGAGGGGCTTTGCTGATGGGGACATAGATGTAAGGAGGGGCTTTGCTGATGGGCACATAGAGGTGAGGAGGGGCTCCGCTGATGGGGACACAGATATAAGGAGGACTCTGCTGATGGGGACACAGATTTAAGGAGGGGCTCTGCTGATGGGGACATAGATGTGAGGAGGGGCTCCGCTGATGGGGACACAGATGTAAGGAGGACGCTGCTCATGGGACACAGATTTAAGGAGGGGCTCTGCTGATGGGGACATAGATGTGAGGAGGGGCTCCACTGATGGGGACACAGATGTAAGGAGGACTCTGCTGATGGGCACACAGATGTAAGAAGGGGCTCTGCTGATGGGGACGATGTAAGGAGGACTATGCTGATGGGAACACAGATGTAAGGAGGGGCTCCACTGATGGGGACACAGATGTAAGGACGAGCTTTGCTGATGGGGACACAGATGTAAGGACAAGTTTTGCATACACAATGAAAGGAGGACTCTGCTGATGGGGACACAGATGTAAGTAGGACTCTGCTGATGGGAACACAAATGTAAGGAGGGTCTCCGCTGATGGGGAGACAGATGTAAGGAGGACTCTGCTGATGGGGACACAGATATTATTATTATTATACAGGATTTATATAGCGCCAACAGTTTACGCAGCACTTTACAACACTATGGTAGACATTACAATACAATACAATTCAAGACAGGGGGAATCAGAGGGTCCTACTCGTTAGAGCTTACAATCTAGGAGGGATGGTAAAGTTATACAAAAGGTTAATAGCTGTGGGGGATGAGCTAATGGAGAAAATAGTGCAGTTGTTAGATGGAGTTAGGATAGGCTTCTCTGAAGAGGAAGGTTTTCAGGGATCGCTTAAAAGTGAATAAATTTGGAGACATTCTAACAGATTGGGGTAGTGAGTTCCAGAGAATGGGTGAGGCTCGGGAGAAGTCCTGGAGGCAGATATAGGAGGCGGTGATGAGGGAGCTAGAGAGCAGAAGGTCTTGGGCGGAACGAAGTGGACAATTAGGTTGGTATTAGGTTGGTATAAGGAGGGGCTCCGATGATGGAGACATAGATGTGAGGGGGGCTCCACTGATGGGGATACAGATGTAAGGAGGGGCTCCGCTGATGGGAACACAGATGTAAGGAGGGGCTCCACTGATGGGGACATAGATGTGAAGAGGGACTCCGCTGATAGTGACGCAGGTGTAAGGAGGACTCTGCTGATGGGGACACAGATGTAAGAAGGGGCTTCACTGATGGGGAGAAAGATGCAAGGAGGACTCTGCTAATGAGGACACAGATCTAAGGAGGGGCTCTGCTGATGGAAACATAGATGTGAGGAGGGGCTCCACTGATGGGGATACAGATGTAAGGAGGGGCTTCACTGATGGGAACACATATATAAGGAGGGGCTCCGCTGATGGGGACATAGATGTGAAGAGGGGCTCCGCTGATGGGGACACATATGTAAGGAGGGGCTCCACTTATGGGGACACAGATGTAAGAAGGGACTTTGCTGATGGGGAGACAGATGTAAGGAGGACTCTGCTAATGGGGACACAGATATAAGGAGGGGCTCTGCTGATGGAAACATAGATGTGAGGAGGGGCTCCACTGATGGGGATACAGATGTAAGGAGGGGCTTCACTGAAGGGGACACAGATGTAAGGAGGTCTTTGGTGATGGGGACACAGATGTAAGGAGAGGCTCCACTGATGGGGACACAGATGTAAGGAGGGGTTTCGCTGATGGGGACACAGATGTAAGGAGGACTCATCTGATGGGGACACAGATGTAAGGAAGACTCCGCTGATGGGGACACAGATGTAAGGAGGGACTCCGCTTATGTGGACACAGATGTAAGGAGGGGCTCCACTGATGGGGAAAAAGATGGAGAGGAGGACTCTGCTGAAGGGGACACAGATGTAAGGAGGGCTCTGCTGATGAGGAAACAGAAGAAAGGAGGAGCTCCACTGATGGGAACACAAATTTAATTTGGGGCTTCGCTGATGGTGACGCAGGTGTAAGGAGGACTCTGCTGATGGGGACACAGATGTAAGAAGGGGCTTCACTGATGGGGAGAAAGATGCAAGGAGGACTCTGCTAATGGGGACACAGATATAAGGAGGGGCTCTGCTGATGGAAACATAGATGTGAGGAGGGGCTCCACTGATGGGGATACAGATGTAAGGAGGGGTTTCACTGAAGGGGACACAGATGTAAGGAGGTCTTTGGTGATGGGGACACAGATGTAAGGAGGGGCTCCACTGATGGGGACACAGATGTAAGGAGGGGTTTCGCTGATGGGGACACAGAAGAAAGGAGGAGCTCCACTGATGGGAACACAAATTTAATTCGGGGCTTCGCTGATGGTGACACAGATGTAAGGAGGACTCTGCTGATGTGGACACAGATGTAAGGAGGGACTTCGCTGGTGGGGACACAGATGTTAGGAGGACTCCGCTGATGGGGACACAGATGTAAGGAAGGGCTCCGCTGATGGAGACACAGATGTAAGGAGGGGCTACGCTGATGGGGGCATAAATGTGAGGAGGGGCTCCGTTGATGGGGACACAGGTGTAAGGAGGACTCTGCTGATGGGGACACAGATATAAGGAGGGGCTTCACTGATGGGGAGACAGATGTAAGGAGGACTCTACTGATGGAGACACAGATGTAAGGAGGGGCTCCACTGATGGAAACATGGATGTGAGGAGGGGCTCCCCTGATGTGGACACAGATGTAAGGAGGATTCTGCTGATGGGGACACAGATGTAAGGAGGGGCTTTGCTGATGGAGACATAGATGTAAGGAGGGGCTCCACTGATGGGGACACAGATGTACAGAGGACTCTGCTGATGAGGACACAGATGTAAGGAGGGGCTTTGCTGATGGGGGGACAGATGTAAGGTGGACTCTGCTGATTGGGACACAGATGTAAGGAGGGACTCTGCTGATGGGGACACAGATGTAAGGAGGGGTTTCTCTGATGGTCACACAGATGTAAGGAGAACTCTGCTGATTGGGACACAGATGTAAGGAGGGACTCTGCTGATGGGGACATAGATGTAAGGAGGGGCTCCACTGATGGGGACTCAGATGTAAGGAGGGGCTTTGCTGATGAGATACAGATGTAAGGTGGACTCTGCTGATTGGGACACAGATGTAAGGAGGGACTCTGCTGATTGGGACACAGATGTAAGGAGGGACTCTGCTGATGGGGACATAGATGTAAGGAGGGGCTCCACTGATGGGTACATAGATGTAAGGAGGACTCTGCTGATGAGACACAGATGTAAGGAGGACTCTGCTGATGGGGACACAGATGTAAGGAGGACACTGCTGATGGGGACACAGATGTAAGGAGGGGCTCCACTGATTGTCACACAGATGTAAGGAGGACAATGCTGATGGGGACACAGATGTAAGGAAGACCCTGCTGATGGGGACACAAATGTAAGGAGGGACTCCAGTGATTGGGAGACAGATGTAAGGTGGACTCTGCTGATGGGGACACAGATATAAGGAGGGACTCCGCTGATGGAGACATAGATGTGAGGAGGGGCTCTGCTGATGGGGACACAGATGTAAGGAGGGGCTTCATTGATGGGGACACAGATGTAAGGAATAAATTTAAATAGCATTACAATAATTGCTATGAAACTAACATCATTTTCCATTTTTGGATGGAGCAGACAAGGGTTAGTAGAGTTAGACCTTCTATTTTTTGATCACCCTCTATGTCTCTATTGGGCATATTTTATTTCACTTATTTTCAGGGCAGAATGTGATGGGGAAATCACCCCAATGAGGACACAGACAAACGCTGAAATACATTTTTAGTAGAGTGCGGAAGCATTTGAACTTCTAACAATGTTTTTATTGCTTTGTTTTGTAATTGTAGTTTTTATTGAGCTTTTTTTCAAGATAGTATCAGGATTACAAAATCCAAAAAGATAATATTGTAGGGAAAAACAAACAGAGCATGAAAATGTTCAGTAAATATAAAAGATGTAAGATGCTGAAAATAATGACAATTTGTCAGAATCTCAATTACACATTGTATCTCTAATAGCTATGGTCAACTCACATCATGTGGATACATTCATAAATATCATAGAACCAGGATTAGGTATCAAATCAGCAGTTACTTATGGAAAGCTTCCAAGAGATACCATAACATATCCAGAGTTCGAAAAAGAAGAGAACAAAGTAAAATAATTTTTATTATTGGGTTTTGATCCTTGTTTTTTTTAAATGTATACTATGTCTATATTTTAAAATGTACATTTCTAGTATGTATGTCTAATTTTGAGCTTTGGTTTATCTACTTTATGGAATATTATCCAGATTTTAATATCTGTATGTATTTTTAATTGGATTCATTAACCACTTAAGGACCACCTCCTGCACATTTACGTCGGCAGAATGACACGGCTGGGCACATCAACGTACAGGTACGTTGCTCTTTAAGTGCCCAGCCATGGGTCATACAGACGCCGCTTCCGGCGCGCTCGCTACCCGGTCCTGAGCTTTGTGAACGTGGGCGCGGAACCCGTGGTCCCGATCGCCGTTGTTGTCCCGTGATTGGGTCACAGAGCTGAAGAACGAGTAGAGGTATGTGTAAACAAACCTCTCTCCATGCTTTCTAGTGTGGCTGTCACTGATCGTCTGTTCCTTATTATAGAGAAAGACGATCAGTGACGTCACATGCCAAGCCATGCCCCCCAACAGTAAAAAAAACACACACAAGTTACACTTAACCCCTCCCTGCCTCCTAGTGGTTAACTCCTTCACTGCCAGTGTCATTTACACAGGAATCAGTGCATTTAAATGGCACATTGATTGCTCTATAAATGACAATGGTCCCAAAATGTGTCAAAAATGTCCGATGTGTCTGCCATAATGTTACAGTCACAATAAAAATCACTGATCGCTGCCATTACTAGTAAAAAAAAAAATATTAATAAAAATGCTATAAAACTATCCCCTATTTTGTAAACGCTATAACTTTTGTGCAAACCAATCAGTAATCTCTAATTGTGATTTTTTTTTTTACCAAAAATATGTAGAAGAATACGTATCAGCCTAAACTGAGGAAAAAAAATGTTTTATATATTTTTTGGGGATATTTATAATAGCAAAAAGTAAACAAATATTGCATTTTTTTCAAAATTGGCGCTCTATTTTTGTTTATAGCGCAAAAAATAAAAACGGCAGAGGTGATAAAATACCACCAAAAGAAAGCTCTATTTGTGGGAAAAAAAGGACACCAATTTTGTTTGGGAGCCACGTAGCACGACCGTGTAATTGTCAGTTAAAGCAACGCAGTGCTGAATCGCAAAAAGGGGCCTGGTCCTTTGGCTGCAAATTGGTCCAGGGCTTAAGTAGTTAACATTGTTATTTACTCTGGTTGTTGCTCTATCCAAGGTCTGAGTACTGTTATGGCAATTCTTTTTAATATTCATTTTTACTCCAATGAGTACTATCATTGTCTGTATTTAGAGGTGTATAGGCACGGAGCTATAGATGGAAATCAAGAGTTAATTGCACAGACAGACAAAAAACACTGAATAGTGCTCAGATTTTAAGTTGAGGGGTTAATTGAGCACACAGTGGGATGTTGCCACTCCCATAATTGTTTGTATTTCCCTGAGAAGGTAATGAGGTTTGAGCTTAGCACAGCTGGCTAGTGATTGAAGACCTTGAAAGGGGTTAACGGCTCAGAAGCAGAGTGTTGATAAGTCTGGTTGCCGTACCATGTTTTCACCCCCGTAATGAAGTCAGAAGGGACGAAACATACACCAGGGTGTGACTGGACGGCAACCGGAATCATTAACATTGTGAGAGCGATTGCTGTTTTCATGGATAGCCGCCAGCCAGCGTGGAGGTGTTAAGGTGAAAGGGGATCACTTGATTATGTTATGAGCTATACAATGTTTGATAGAAGGTTTTTTATATGTGAGACTGGATATTTTTTTTTTTAGATTAAAGATTGAGCTTTACAATATTACACTAGTGGAGCCTTTCTTTTTCATGTACCCATGGATATGCCCATGGATATGCACCTTTTCTACAAGGAACTGTGGAGAAGTGGATTGGCTTATTAAGGAATCTTTGAACAACTGATTCTTATGGCTTACTAGCCTAACCATGAGAGTGTTAGGCAAATAAATTTGGTGAGTTTCCATGTAATGGGAATGAGTCTGATGCGACACATACAGTGGTGAATACCTTACAGTTTTTTTTCTTCACCACTTCAGCCATGGAAGAATCTACCCCTTTCCTGCCCAGGCCATTTTGATGGATAGGGCACTGCATCGCTTAAACTGACAATTGCGCAGTTGTAACCAAAGAGAACTGACGTCCTTTTCCCCCCACAAATAGAGCTTTCTTTTGGTGGTATTTGATCACCTCTGCAGCTTTTATTTTTTGCACTATAAACAAAAAAGAGCAACAATTTTGAAAAAACACAATATTTTTTACTTTCTGCTATAATAAATATCCAAAAAATAAATAAATAAATACATTTTATGGCAATATGTATTCTTCTAAGTGTATATTGATTGGTTTGCGCAAAAGTTATAGTGCCTACAAAATAGGTTATTGATTTATGGAATTTTTATAATTTTTTATTATTTTATTAGTAATGATAATCACAAGTAGGGATGAGTCGAACACCCCCCGGTTCGGTTCGCACCAGAACTTTCGAACGGACCGAAAATTCGTATGAACTTTAGAACCCCATTGCAGTCTATGGGACTCGAACGTCCAAAATTAAAAGTGCTAATTTTAATGGCTAATATGCAAGATACTGTCCTAAAAAGGGTTTGGGGACCTGGCTCCTGCCCCAGGGCACATGGGTCAATGCCTAAAATGTTTTTAAAAATGTCCATTTTGGCGGTAGCACTGATTTTAACGACGATTAAAGTGAAAAAAAAAGTGAAATATTCCTTTAAATATCGTGCCTGGGGGGTGTCTATAGTATGCCTGTGAAGTGCCACGTGTTTCCCGTGTTTAGAACAGTCCCCGCACAAAATGACATTTGAGAAAAATGGCATGGGTAGCCCCCCTGCCCATTACCAGCCCCTTTGGGTCTTGTACGGATATTAAGGGGAACCCCGTACCCATATTAAAAAAAGGAAATACGTGTGGCCCCCAGGCCCTATATACTCAGAACAGCAGTATACAGGCGGTGCAAACAAGACAGGGACTGTGTAGGTTTGTTGTGTTAAGTAGAATCTGTTTGTAATTTTCAACTGGTACATTTTTAAAGTGTAGCTCCAGTCAAAAAAATCTATTTTTAAGCTTTTTGGAAAACATAGGGAAGGGTTATCACCCCCTGTATAATTTGTTTTGCCGTCAGTCTTTTTTCATCTCACTTCCTGTTGTCTCCTTCCGTTTGCAAGTAGGAGACGTTTGTAAGTTGGATGTTTGAAAGTAGGGGCCTGCCCTATATGCTCTGCAGAAATGGCGGAACAAGGTGTTGGTGTTGCCACAACATTGTAAGCCCTCAAATTGACTCTTGGTGGGCGCTGGAGCCCCCTGCTGTGAACGATTATATCAAGAATTGTAATTACATGCCATTGTTGAACAGTGGTAGAAAAATTGGGCCTTTGGTGGTTGTGGTGCTGGTGCCACAACACTATAAGTCCTCACAGTTATTCTGGGTTGGCACAGGAACGGGCCCTGCTGTGAAATATTATATCAAGAATTGTAATTACATGCCCCTGTTAAACAGGGGCTGAAAAATTGGGCATTAGGCACTGGTGCTGGTGCCACGACACTGCAACCTCTCCCATATACTCTAGTTGTGGTGCAGGAATGAGCCCTGCTACAAAGCATTGCATCAAAAATTGTAATTAAAAGCCCCTGTTAAATAAGGGCTGAAAAATTGGGCCTTAGGCACTGGTGCTGGTGCCACGACACTGCAACCTCTCCCATATACTCTAGTTGTGGTGCAGGAATGAGCCCTGCTGCAAAGTATTGCATCAAAAATTGTAATTAAACGCCCTTTTTAAACAGGGGCTGAAAAATTGGGCCTTAGGCACTTGGGCTGGTGCCACGACACTGCAACCTCTCCCATATACTCTAGTTGCGGTGCAGGAATGAGCCCTGCTGCAAAGCATTGCATCAAAAATTGTAATTAAACGCCCCTGTTAAACAGGGACTGAAAAATTGGGCTGGTGGCATCACCCAGAACCAAAAATGTTCTTCCAACATATCAGCGGAGGTGGAAGAGGATAGACAATCAACATAACAGGACAGTCACTCAGCATCAGCATAGGCAGTCTTGAAGGGATGTGATATTTCAAAAAAAATTATTCGGTTACATCAGCTTCAGATGCTTGGTAGCTGTGGGTGATCCAAGACTGATTCATCTTGATGAAGGTCAGTCGATCAACTGAGTCGGTGGACAGGCGCACCCTGTGATCGGTAACAAAGCCACCAGCAGCACTGAAGGTGCGTTCCAAAAGAATGCTAGGTGCAGGACAGGCCAGTAGCTCAATTGCATACTGTGCAAGCTCTGGCCAGTGATCCATCCTCAAGACCCAGTAAGCCAGCGGATATTCGGTGGGGAAGGTGTCCAAGTCTGACCTTGCCCCTAGGTATTCCTGCACCATGTAAATCAGACGCTGGCGATGGTTGCTGGAACCGATCATACCTTGGGGCTGCGGACTAAAAAATTGTCTGAACGCATCGGTCAGACGGCCACCTTCTCCACCGCTCCTTCTGACCGATGCCTCAGCAACACGTTGTCCAGGACCAGGAGTTTGTAATCTCCCAGTCTCTGGGAACGCGTTGCACAGACCTTTCTGCAATGCCTCCCGGAGATGTCTCATCCTCTGCTCCCTCTGCGACGGCAAGATAAGGTCGGCAACCTTACCCTTGTACCACGGATCAAGGAGAGTGGCCAGCCAGTAATGGTCCCTCTCCTTGATGCGAAGAATACGAGGATCCTTCTGCAGGCTTTGCAGGATCAGGGAGGTCATGCAGCGTAGGTTAGCTGAGGCATTTGGTCTGGAGCCCTCTGGGTCACTAAGGACAACATGATCCACAGCTACCTCCTCCCAGCCACGTACAAGTCCACGGGTTTCTTGGGACTGTAAATCATCCCTACAAGACTGCTGCTGATGCTGAGTGCCAGCCTCCACCTCCATGCTGACACAATCATCCTCCTCCTCCTCCTCATCCTCTTCCTGTGTGATGGGTGGCACAGCAGGAACACTGTCTGGATAAAGGGGGCCTTGAGAGGCAAGGAAGTCCTCCTCTTCCTGCCTCTGTTCTGCCTCAAGTGCCCTGTCCATTATTCCCCACAGCGTATGCTCCAAGAGGTGGACAAGAGGTACAGTGTCACTGGTGCATGCACTGTCACTGCTCACCATCCTTGTGGCCTCCTCAAACGGTGACAGGACAGTGCATGCATCCCTGATCATGCCCCACTGGCGTGGTGAGAAAAAAACGAGCTCCCCTGACCCTGTCCTGGTGCTGTAGTTGCACAGGTACTCATTGATGGCCCTCTGCTGCATGTGCAGCCGCTGCAGCATGGCCAACGTTGAGTTCCACCTGGTGGACATGTCACATATAAGGCGGTTCTTGGGCAGGTTCAACTCCTTTTGGAGTTCAGCCAGCCGAGCACAGGCATTAAATGATCGGCGGAAATGCACACAGACTTTCCTGGCCTGCTTCAGGACATCCTGTAAGCCCGGGTACATGCCCAAGAACCGCTGCACCACCAGGTTAAGGACGTGAGCCACACAGGGCACAAGGGTCAGTTGTCCCTGTCGGAGGGCGGAGAGGAGGTTGGTGCCATTGTCGCAAACCACCAGTCCTGGCTTAAGCTGGCGTGGCGTCAACCACCTCTCGGCCTGCCCCTGCAGAGCTGACAAAACATCTGCCCCAGTGTGGCTTCTGTCCCCCAAACAAGACACGGCATGGCATCGTTTTGCCTGCGTACTTGCGTAGCCCCTGAAACGCCTACGGAGCACCGCTGATTCTGAGGACAGAGCACTGGAAGAGGCCATGGAGGAAGATGAAGAGGAGGGGGTGGAGGAGAGAGGGGTGTCACAACCAATAGTAGCATTTTGGAGGCGTGGTGGCGGAACAACCTCCAACACTACTGCACCTTGTCCTGCATCCTTCCCAGCTGCCAGAAGAGTGACCCAATGGGCAGTGAAAGACAGGTAACGTCCCTGTCCATGCCTGCTGGACCATGAGTCAGCGGTAATATGCACCTTACCGCTGACTGCCCTGTCCAGCGAGGCAAGGACATTGCCTTCCACATGCCGGTAGAGAGCCGGAATCGCCTTCCGTGAGAAAAAGTGGCGTTTGGGGACCTGCCACTGAGGAACTGCACATTGTACAAACTCACGGAAGGGGGCCGAGTCTACCAACTGAAAAGGCAGCAGTTGAAGTGCTAGCAATATAGCCAAGCTAGCATTCAACCGCTGGGCATGTGGATGGCTGGGAGTGAACTTCTGTTGACGGTCCAGCAGCTGGGGCAGGGACATTTGCCTGCTATAATCGGACGTGGGTGTACTGCTAGAAGAGTGCCCGGAAGCACTTGGCTGTGACACACCTAATTCTACACCTTCATTCCTCTCAGAGAGGACTGAAGGTCTAGTGGGGTTGGAGATCCAAGCTGAGGAGGAGCAAGGAGAGGTCCGCTTTGTTCTTTGGTGTGGGTCTTTGAGGTACGCTTGCCAACGAGCTGCATGGCAGGTCAATATATGTCTGGTCAAGCATGTAGTGCCCAAGCGGCTGATGTTTTGGCCACACGAGATACCCTTGAGACATATGTTGCAAATAGCAGCGGTGCGATCTGATGCTCTTGTCTCAAAAAAGGCCCACACCAAAGAACTTTTAGAATAACGCACAGAGGCAGTGCCCTGCACAGGCGGAGCTCTGCGGTGTGATTCAGTCGGTGTGCTGCCCCTAAGCTGGCCCCCAGAGGGCATCCTGCCTCGTTGGACATGTGCCTCCTCCTCCTCCTCCTCTCTCCTACCAGGCACCCATGTGGAGTCAGTGCCCTCATCATCCCCTCCCTCTTCATTGCTGGAGCAAACCTGGCAGTATGCTGCAGCTTGTGGAACATAACTGCCAGTTTGCTGTCCTTCTTGAGCATCCCCTCTCGCTGCGCTCACGCTACTGACTTCCTATAGCTGAGTATCATCATCACAGCCTACAAAACACTGGGCATCCTCCTAGAGCATGTACCCAACACTGTGCTCAAAGAGTTCAGGAGACTCCTCAGGAGGACGTGGTGGGTCTAGGGAAGGAGACACTGATGATGACATTGAGAGGAGGGAAGACGATGCGTTGGCAGCTGCTTTGCTAGTACCCTGAGCCAGGGTGAGAGAGGATGAGGAGGATGAAGAGGGCTTGGTCATCCACTCTACCAAGTCTTCAGCATGTTGCGGCTCAACATGTCCAGCTGCCGTAAAGAAGGACCACGTGCTGATGATGACGATGCACCGCGTCCACGACCAGCACTGTTGTCTCTAGACACAGAGCCTGCTTGCCATCTTTTATCGGCTCGCGCCTGTCTGCCTCTCCTTGCTGGCCTTCCAGACATGGTAATGGCCTGAAGGGATATGGGAAAACCAGCAATTGGGTAGTGTATATTGTGCTGGAGGCACACGCAACACCCACCCCTGCAGATGGCAGATGGCTCAATTAGAGAAGAGCTATGTAGGTGGATATAACGGTGTTTACTGAGGTCAGAGCACGCAGACAGCACACACAATCTCCTACAGCTGACTGCAAGCTCTATTTAAAAAGAGCAATATAGCTAGCTATATAGGTGGATATAACAGTGTATTCTGCGGTCAGGGCATGCAGACAGCACGCACAATCTCCTACAGCTGACTGCAAGCTCTATTTAAAAAGAGCAAGATAGCTAGCTATATAGGTGGATATAACGGTGTATTCTGCGGTCAGGGCACGCAGAAAGCACGCACAATCTCCTACAGCTGACTGCAAGCTCTATTTAAAAAGAGCAAGATAGCTAGCTATATAGGTGGATATAACGGTGTATTCTGCGGTCAGGGCACACAGACAGCACGCACAATCTCCTACAGCTGACTGCAAGCTCTATTTAAAAAGAGAAAGATAGCTAGCTATATAGGTGGATATAATGGTGTATACTGCACTACAGAAGAACAAGAACGCAAAATCTGCCGATAACGAACGGTGTATACTGTGTTGAAGGTACACAGAACACCCACTAACTCCTACAGACGCCAACACACTACACAAGGCCGCCGCACTGGCGGCCTTATATAGTGTGGGGCGTGTACTACACAGCCTGAGCTATGATGCCAATCATGGCAATCATGAGCCAGCAAAGCACTGCGATGGCGCAGTGCATTGTGGGCCGTGAGCGCCACACGAATTTGGCGCGAATGGTCCATAAGGTTCGGTATTCGCCAAACGGGTGAACAGCCGATGTTCGAGTCGAACGTATGTTCGACTCGAACACGAAGCTCATCCCTAATCACAAGTGGTGTTCGAATGCGGGCACAAGACGGTGGAATCCGGGTCCTTGCTCCACAGTAAGTTCAAGTCAGGAACTATTGGCTGTGTGTGAAAGTGCAGCCAGGCAAAAAGCATTGCATGTTGCAGGTGGTGTACCTGTGAATGAAAAGTCCAAATTTATTTTTATTTTTTTCTGCTATGAACTGTGTTTGTGTGCATGAGACAGAACAATCTGTGTGTGCACTGTGCAGGTGAGGAAAGCTTGCATGAAGAGAAAAGCAACTTGCTTTAAAGAGACACTTTAGTTTTCCTGGACTATGTAAAGTTGTTCTGGAGTCGCTAAGTATGGAGCGGTCAAAGCTCCTAAAAGAAGCAAGGTTTGCTGAAATGAGAGACAGAGCTCTGTGGTTGGAGGGGTTGTTACCGCCCGAACGAGCCCCATACATGCCTGATCAGAGCTTATCAAGGAGAAAAAGGGCTGGGGTTGTCCCTAGCAACACTGGTGCAATGAGGGCACAGGTGACTGCTGTTATGGAGAGTCCACCAGCATTTGAATCTGCAGTGGATTGGTGCAAGCGGCACCTGGCAGGAATTAACCAAGCTACAGAGGAAAGAAAGCCAACCCTCAGTGCAAGGGGAGAGCGGCAAGATGTTCATACCTGGAAGAGGGGTGTTGTTGCCCCTGGCAACACTCACACAAGCAGGCCAGCTATCAATGGGCAGAGGCCTAAATTTGAAAGAGGATGCAATTGGGGAAGCCCTGTTAAGGCTTTGAAGCAAGAGCGCTGTTTGGGGTGCAGAGAGTGGGGGCATGTTGTCTCCATGTGCCCTTTGTCTCAGTCTCCAATACAAGGTGACACGGCCAGACAAAGGTCTGCAACAATGTTTAGGAAGCCTGATTTGAGTCCCGGGAGTGCCCAAAAAGCTGATCAGAAGTTCAATAAGTATGTGGTTGCCCGTAGCAACCGTAGTAATGTGAAGGCTGCAGATGACCACGTGAGAAAAGTGTTGCCTGCAGAGGTTTGTGGCAAGGTGAAAGCAACAATGCTTCAAGGAGTGCAAAATTGCTGCATTTGGGAGAGTCAAAGTATAGCTGGAAGAGTGCCATCTCCCTTAGCAACAAGAGATGGGGTGTTAACCAGAAGGAGGCGCTACAGTGGAGATGTGGAGCGGTGTCCCCTTAAAGATATGTGCAAAAATGTACCATGCCTGGAATGTGGTCAACTGGGGCATGGAATTTTTTCTTGTCCCAGGTTATGGAACATGCCTGGAGATGTGGTTACTGGGCAGAAGTCTTTGTCCGCAAGCCCAGATTTTTGTGCAGACATGTTTTCAGTCACCTCTGGCAACAGTGAGGAAGTACCTGTTGTGCCTGCAGGGGGTGCTAAGGAGTCAGAAGTGGCTGCTGCAGTTTTGTTATATGGCCACCAGGGAGAGTTGGCCAGTAAAAGTGTGATAAAGGATAGACAACGTACTCAAATGAAGCCAGGGTTACCTGCTACAGATTATGGTAAGACTGTTGCAGTTTGTGGGACTGATTCCAGTGAAGTGGGAGTATATCCAGCTGGGAGATCGGCAGAAGGTGTAAAAATGGACTTGCTGCAGTGTGCTACCTTGAGTAGTGGGGAGACACGGGTTGAAGCTCAACCTGCAGCAAGGTTAAGAACTCAAAAAGACTGGACTCTGTATGTGCCTGGTGTAATCCACCAGAGTGCTGGAAGTGGTAACCTAGGGGTGACCAATACAGTTTGTATGGCAGGTTCCCTAGTGATTGGTGCTACAGAGATGTCCAGGGAAACCTACCAGGAGCCCGCAGTGGTGAGGCACGTGGTTTCCCAGGACAACTGTGGAGCCGCCGTAATGGGCAAAATAATGCCTTTGGAGAGGAAGGGTGGTGTGCTGAGTGGTACACAGGGTGCTGAGTGTACTGACCAAAAACAGCCTATTAAAGCTTATAACACTGCTATGTCTATGAATGCTGATGGTAAAGGTATTGCTGATGATGAATGTACTTATTCTGATTTGTTCAAAAGTAATGAGGAAAGAGTGATGTCTCCCTTGGCAACCAGATGCAGAGCCACAGGGTTGTCCATGGAATCTCAGGGGCTCTCCATGTGTTTGAGCCAGAGATTTTCCAGGACAACACTGAATTTGTTCTGGTGGAACAGACTGGGTCTACACCATGCAGTGATAGTTTGTGTGAGCAGTCTGTTTACCATATGTGTAACCCAGTTGGTAAGGGGTTAAGTCCACTGGCCAAAGCTGAAGGTACACAGCTGAGTGTGTTAGAACCCCAGGAGCAAGGTGGTGATGGTGTATTGCAGCCTGCCTTGTTTGATCAAACATTAGTAAAGAGTAAAAGCATGTTGTCAAAATGTGATTTATATAGAACGAACAAAGGTACTGATTGTGCAGTTGAAGCTAATGAATCCCAGGTTTCTGTACGGCCTTCTACAGCAGGTGATGCAACACTGTGGAACGCCCATGAGGGAACCACAATGGACTGGGACAGCTGGGCCAAACAGTTGCTAGCCATGCTGGGTAAGGCTAGCTTAAGTAACAAAGGTGTGGACACAACTGCTATGCCAGACAGGGGGATCGCAGAGCCGCCGGTGGTTGAGGACGTCTTGGTCCTTGCAAAGGTTGCTGCCCTCCAGTTTGAAGAAACAGTTCAGGGCACTGGCATCGCAGATGTGTTGTTCACAGCCCCACAGCTAAATGATGAGTATCAAAGTGATAGTGTGACTTGTAATGACCTGCAGCGGCTCACTAACACTGATACAGAAGGGATAAGTGTGAGACATGTGCCTGACAGCTCTCCAGGGGAGCAACAGGCTGTGATGATGGGTACCTCCAAGGAGGATGAGGTCTCTTCAAATGTCTCACCCTCTCAACCTGCAGTCGATGAGCCCCTCCATGTCTTGGACAGGGTAAAAGACCCTAGAAAGTTCTGGTGTTTAGACATGGGATGTTTAGAGATGACAGAAACCTTACTGGAAATGCTAGAATTGGTAAAAATGAACTTGCTGTATACTTGGGTATCTCCACCGCAGTTGGACCAGGGGGTGCTGCGCAGCATCAATGGGTGAAGCCTGGTGGTACAGGCAGTGCTGAGAAACCTTGACCAAGAGTGGAATTGGTGAGACCAATGGTTAACCATTTGGCACAGGATCTCCAGATTCTCTGTGAGCGTACTTCTAGTTATTGATTGGTATGGAAGGCACGCGGGAGAACTGCTTGAGATATCAGAGGTCTCTCTGCCTGATGCAGTGACTAGAAACATCTCTGCTGGTGTGGTCCGAAGTGCGGCTGAGCAGTGGTCAGTAGAGGGCGCAGATACTGCCTTACCCGCTAGGCATCATGAGAAGGAAGGGCCCAGAATGGACTCAGCAGTAGCAGAGATGCTTTCTGTCACTGGCCCAGAGGTACAAGTTAAGGTGCCCGGAGACACTGTGGGAGAAAGTGTTAATGTTGGTTGCCATGACAATGTAATGTGTACACCTGGAAAAAATGGTTTATGCTTGGGTCAGGGTAGTTTCTTAGAACAGGTACCCATGGAGTTTTGGACAACGGGTGAGGTGGAGATGTGCTATGGTCCCGTCGGATGTAGTCCCTCCTCAGGTCTTTTTCTAACAAACACTGAGTTGGAAAGCACTGATGATATGGAAAGCTTTGATCTGTTAAGAGTTTGTTCTGCAAACAATGATTTGGTTGCAGTGGGTAACAAGAGAAACTGTTTTGAACCTGAAATACTTATAGTGAAGGGTAAAATGGGTATTTGTAAGTTGAAAGGAGGGCTCAAGGAAGGTAGAGTTCCCCCAAGAAAAGTGAATAAGCCCAGGGACCCCAAAAGAAGAGGAAGGCTGAGTATAGGACAATATAGGAACCTGTTAAGATCCAGGGGGGAATCTTCCTGGAAGCGCACCCGGAAGAAGGGTTGGGCCTACGTGGCTGACAGCCAGCACAGAGGTGTCCCATCCATGATGATGGGTGCTGGTGTTCCTCCCTCCGGATCAAAACAAAGGGGGGGGGGGGGGATATGTGACAGAGCGAGGCTCTGTCCTTATGAAATTGGAGGAAAAAGAGACACAGACACAGAGTTTGCATATCTGCGGACTGCAAGGCTACAGAGTGTAGCGTTTAAATGGAGAAAACTGCTCTGTCAGTTTTCTCCAGGTTTTGCTACAGTAGCTCCAAATGGGATTCTGTAGTTTGGAGATCCCTGAGAGTCATGGGTGGGATGGGATCTCCAACCCTGTGTCCGAGTCTTGACGATAGCGAGCAGGGTGTGTGCCCAGCTGCACACAGCCCATATAAGGAGGGGCTGTTGGGAGTAGAGAGTAGAGGATGGTGGAGTGTGAGCAGCTTGTGGCTTGAAGACAAGCCTGTGTTTGGAGAGTGGTCTGCCCTGTGGGAGACTGTAGTCCGTGTAAGGGACTGGGAAAGGCTGACAGCCTTGAGAGTAAGGAAGACTAAGGAAGCCAGTGAGTCCAGGGGGCTGGAAAGAATCGATAAATCTGTTGGGAGCAAGCAGAGGAACTGCTGACAATTGAGAGCCAGGTGGCTTGGTATGCTTTCATTTGTGTGCTGAATGAAGTTAAACCCCTGCGTGGGATTCCTGGATGGACTATTGTCTCAATCCCTCATGGGATCCATGGAGGGCATCTGATTTTGTGGAGGCAAGCTGGACAGCTTCTGCCCACCTATCTTACCCATAGAGGCTGCTGAAGATGAGAGTGTACCACTTTGGATCCCCCTTGCTGAAACACTCAATGCTTGCTGGGCTGGAGGAGACGAAAGCTGGGTCTTGGTGGAGCACGTGCTTCACACATCTACCATCAGCCACTGCCTCACATGAGCCCAGTTTTTATTGCTTTGTGTGGCTCTTTGCTCCAGTCAGAACCATTACTCCCATTTCTTGTACTGATGTCATAGGGACAATAAGTACAAAAAATCTCCTCGGCAGGGTCACAGACAGAAATAAATAAAAAAACTATTAAGACTTTAACTAATTTGTCCATTCACATATTTTTTAACAAACTTTTCAGGATTTTGTAGCCAGACTTTTATCACCATCACATAGATTCATTTTGGTAACACTCAGTCGGGCCATGTTGTAATGATCAAAAGAATGAGAATGTGACTTAACATTGTCTTGTGGCAATGAGGTCCTAAAATTCAGAATTTATAAATGTGGGAGGGTGGCATGTAAAGTGACAACTTTGTGCTCATTCAAGACATGAAAAACCTGAGATATTAATACTGCAGACTTTCAACAAGTGTTTTTCCTATCAGCAAGAGGCAGACTTGCTATGCTATCGCAAATGCAATGGACTTAACAGTTCATCTGCTATGGTGTTTTGTCTCAAAAGCTTTTAGCAATGTTCCAGACATTATCAAGAATAAAAGACATCAGGAGTGTGTTCTAAAAAAATTTGTAGCATATGCTGCCCTCCTACGCAACATCAGAAGCTCAGATATTTTCACAGAGCCACAATTAGACTATTATACACAGACTGTATTCATGCATGCCTCTTGAAGAAGAAATTGCACATTCTTTAGAAATGAAATGGCTGTTACAATAGACTTTATAGATTTTGAAAATGCTATGGTACAGCATGACTTAACCAGTGGATTATTAAGTCGAAAAGATATGTGAACTTTTTTGGGGGTTCAAAGTATTTGCTCTTACAAATATACAAAAATTAAGATTATAGAGTAGTGATCAAATTCTAATATAGACAGTTTTAGAAATTAGACAATGTACACAGGTAGGTATAACCACTGTAACCTCTGAGAGAAAGGCAAAACCAGTGTTAGTTATCACTGAATGCACGGCAGTAGACATTTTGTGTTCCTTAAGTGGGTTCAGCCCTGGGCAGTTACTCGGAAAAGTGTTAGGTGGTATGCGCAGCTGTGAACTATGGTTGTGGCACAATTGCTCTAACAATTGGAGGAGCTTAAAACCTGAACCACTGTGTACATGTTTATTTTTGTAACATTCCTTGTACCCCAAAAATATTTGTTAATTACTGTGCCACAAGCAGAGGTTTAACAGACACATACAAAGCTCAGTGCATTCATTTATAAAAATGAAACCAACAAGCACAAGATCCATTCTCTGATTTGTTATAAAGCTACCCAATATAATAATTCATTCCTCTGTTATAACTGTGTTATGAAAAAAGTAAAATTAGACCTTACACTATTTAGTTGATCAAGTACTATTAAAGTATAACTAAAGGCAAAGCATTATTTTTGATTGTAAAGTGGAGATAGATTACACCATGCTGTGAGGTTTTTATTGCTGTCCCTGCCCCCGTTAAGAAGATTCAACCTCTCTATGTGTCCCATTTACCATAATCATTGAAAGTGAAACGTAAAGAAAATATCATAGTTTGGGTTGGCCCTAGAAAAGTAATAGAGGGGAAATCTTCCAATGGGGACACCTGCGGATCCCCAAGGGATTCTCTTAATTTGCACGGATATCCTTTCACTTCCTGTTTTGACTGGGACAGGAAATGAAAGTAAACCTCCCCAGTGGGACACAGGGGGCAAAAAAATAAATCTGATATGTTATAACCAATCCTTCAAAATGTACAAAAAGTTTTGCTCACAATTGTAGTTTAATGTTAATGCACAATAAATGAGCACAGCTATTGAAGTTTTATTTGCAAAAATAAATATACTTCAAGAAAACAACCCTGCCCTACTTATCTTTTTAATCTTAGCTAGAGCTCGCCTATTCAGGTGCTAACTTACCTCACAATAACAGTGGCTTCCTCCAGTGTTTACATACTGAAGCACAAAATATTCACCTGCATTGACTGCTCCTGTGCAGGAAGGCCCTTTAAATTTGAATAAAACTGTTTCCTAACATCGCTAGCATTGGACTATGGCAATAATAAAGTCTATAAGGTGATATGGCCAGCGCCAGAGAAGATATTGGTTGCAAGGACACTGAAAAAGGCCAGCACTAGAGAGTTAAGCAAGTGCCTGGATGGGGAGTTGGAGGTTGGGTGGATAGGTTAGATTAGGTTTGGGAGGGTTAACTGTTTTTGTTTTGTTTTGAAAACCAATTCTGGTCAGGTCTCTAAACAGTTCCTTTCATCCTCCTTTCAGCCATTTAGCACATTAAAAATTGCTTTTGATGAATACATGTTTTACTCACCTAACTCTCAAGATTCAGGGGTTCAATGCTGCAGTCTCTTCCCAACTGGTCACCTTTTTGTGATGTCATCACACTGCATCACCTGAGAGGATTGTGTCCTGCTGTTTTCACTATCAATTAACACACTCTTAAAAATACAGCCATCACTGGAATGCATGTGAACAGGAAGAGGCAGCTGAAGTAGGGATGGGCCGAACGGACAACTGTTTGGCTTGCACCAGAACTTTTTAACAGTTCGTACCCAAATAAAAATCCCATTAAAGTCAATGGGACCCAAACGTCAAAAATCAAAAGTGCCCATTTTTAAGGCTTATATGCAAGTAATTGGGCATACAATGGTTATAGGGGCCCAGATTCTGCCCTGAGGAATATGTATCAATATAAAAAAGTTAGTGAAAAACCAAATTTTTAAAAGTGTGGTGATATTTTTTTGATTTGAAAGCATAACAATGAAAAATTCCTTCCAAAATAGTATCTGGGGAGTCCCCTTAGTCTACCTGTAAAGTGGCAGATCTGTACCATGTCTAGAATCCGCTGCATCAACAATTGCATTTATAAAGCCAAAAAAAAGACATTTTCCCTGCAAGCTGCCTTTATTTTGCTCAGCAGCAACTGGGGAACCAGTGTGTATGATGAGGCCACAATGTAGTACACTGGGAACAAGATTAGAGATTTTTTTGGATACATTCTGGTGCCATTTTGACTTTGAATAGAAGTAACAGGTGCATAAAAATTGGTCTTTGGGTGTCGGTGGCGCCTTTCCACCATAACCCTATAGAGGTAATCTTGATGAAAGCAAGAATTGGCCTTGCTGTAAAAAAATGAAATGATATGCACCTGTCAAACAGGTGCTGAAAAATTAGTCTTTGGGTGTTAATTGTGCCCATGAAACCTATACCAAAAACATTCTTTCAGATGAAACAACCTCAAAGCTAGTTAGCCTTGAAGTCCTGCAGAGATTCCACATCCCAAAAAGACTTAATCAGTGACATCGGCATCAGGGGCTTTATAGCTGGTAATCCAGAACTGATTCATTTTTCATAAAGTCAAATGGTCCACAGAGTCTGTGGACAGATGCATTCTATGATCAGTAACGAAACCTCCTGCAGCACTGAATGTCCGTTCTGAAAGAACGCTGGATGCAGAGCAGCCCAACAACTCAAAAGCATACTGGGCAAGTTCTGGCCAGTGTTCTATTCTCAAGACCTAATAAGTCAGTGGATTGTCAGCTGGAAAGCACTCCATCTCTGTTTTGACCCCAAGGTAATCATCCACCATGTGATGCAGACGCTGCCGATGGCATGTGGAAGCTGACAGCCCTGGGCAGCGAGGGCTTAAAAAAATCAGAAATGCATCACTTAGGCGGACGCCTTCTCCAACGCTCCTCTCTTGACCAACAGAAGATGTAAAACTATGTTTTCCATGACACTGTAACCTACTGGAGTCAGAAAAAAGCAATACAAGCCTCTTTAATGTGTCCTTCTGCACTCTCTGTGGGGAAGGATGAGTTCTGAGACCCTCCCCTTATAACGGTGGTCAAGGAGGGTTGCCAACCAGTAATCATTCTTCTCCTTTATGCCACGTATTCTTGGTTCCTTTTGCAGGCTTTGAAGCATAAGGTTGCCCATGTGCATCAAATTTGCAGAGGATTGAGAGGAATGAGGATGCCCATTGTGGAAGCAGGCAGGTAAAGTCACCTGGTTGTATCCAGGATGGGAAATATGTGTGCCCTAGATTTAGGCTTTATGCAGACTTTTACAATTAGAGGGGAAAAGTTAATGAGCCCAGCTGAAGTAAGTGGGCTCATTAAGACCTCTACAAAAAACCCCAGCATGCTTAGGGAGATGCTCCATCCTGGAACCAGTTTTGTGTTGTATAGACTGGGGAGTGTGACACCTGTTCTGTGCGGTGAGTTAACGCCTGTGTGGCAAACCTCTACAACAGAGACAGGGACTGGTGCAGCACAAGGCTGCACTCAGTTGTTAGACAGGGAATCAAAGTGTGTAATTAGAGGTCAAGCTGACCAGGATTTATTTTCATGTTTTATTTTTGTTTGGCTGTTATATGTTTCACTGCATGTAGCATAAATAAACTGCATCTTTTGTTTTTTGCACCTACAACGCTGTCTGCTGTGCCTGATTTTGTGTTGTGAACCCATCCAGGGGGTCACACACACCCGCTGCCGAGCTAACCCCTCACAGTTGGTGGAGAATTTTGGCAGTTTTTTTTCAATTTTTTTAAAGGCCAGCATGGAGGAGATACTGAGACAGCTGGCTTTAGCAAATGCAAATCAGCAGCAAACAAATGTGGCTTTACAACAGAGCCTTGCAGCCCAGCAGAAAGCTCACCTGCAGAGTCTGGAAGCTCAGCAACAAGCACAGCAGCAATCTGAAGCCCGCTTTATAGACCTGTTGCAGAAGCAAGAGCAGAGTTTTCAACAGAAAATAGAGACATTAATACAGCAACGTCCGCAGACCAATGAAGCAAGTGGTTACAATAATACCGCATCCTTTGGTGTGAGCCGTTTACTGACAAAAATGACTGGAGAGGATGATCCGGAGGTGTTTTTGACCACATTTGAAAGGACTGCTGAAAGGGAAAAGTGGCCTAAGGAGCAATGGGCTGGACTGGTGGCCCCTCTGTTAACTGGGGAATCGCAGAAAGCTTATTATGACCTAGAGCCTGACCAAGCAAAAGACTATGTGGTGCTAAAAACAGAAATATTGGCACGGCTGGGTGTCACCCTGGCCGTCCGGGCTCAGCGTGTGCATAATTGGACTTTTCAGGTTGGAAAACCCCCCAGGCCTCAAATGTATGATCTCATTCACCTGAGCAGAAAGTGGCTGCAGCCAGAGACTTTGACCGCACCAAACATTGTGGAACGTGTGGTTATGGATCGTTTCCTGAGAGCTCTTCCTACTGCCATCCAAAAATGGGTAAGCCATGGAGACCCAGAAAATGCAGATAAACTTGTGGATCTGGTTGAGAGGTACTTGGCTACAGAGAACCTGACCACCTCTTCCAGGGACTCACGGACTTTCCACCCTAAGACCAGATCATCCCCAGTGGCGGGTAAGATGACTCCAAGGGGTGAGGGTGGAGAGAGCGAGAGGGTGGGAGTTCTACCTAAGGTCTGGCGGGAGCAGCCCAGGAAGCCCAGGCTACAAGAGGCAGTGAAAAAGATTATTTGCTACCGCTGCCGGCAAGAGGGACATATTGCAGCCAATTGCCCAGTTGTGGATGAGCCTATGCAATGTGACTTTATAAGAGAGAGACGTCAGTCGCTGTTTGCGACAGTTGCATGCACTGCCATTCGGGGACCTGAGAAACATTTATGTAAAATGTGTATTAATGGTAGAAATGTTGATGTGTTGCTGGATTCAGGTAGCCTGGTAACATTGATAAAAGCTGAATTAGTTACTACAAAGTTCTCTGGGAAGAACAAGGTGGCTGTTATATGTGTACATGGGGACACCCGAGAGTATCCTGTAACTTCAGTGTTTTTTGAGACCCCCAAAGGTAACCTCTCTCATCAGGTGGGGTTAGTGTCTCACTTACCACATGATGCTATTGTGGGAAGGGATTTTCCAAAATTCTGGGAACTCTGGGATTGTCCTGAGCCCCCCACTGGTGCCCCTATAAACCAGGAAGATGACCAGAATTCCTCTGGGAGTGGTGAGGACTCTCCTGAATTTCCCTTGTCGGTATTGGCGAGGGAAACTCGAGAAACTGGGGAGGAGCCAACATCCTCAGATGAAAACATGCCGTCTGTGGAGTTTTCGGATCTTGAGGTTCACAGGGAAAATTTTGCCACAGAACAGTTAAAAGACCCCACCCTAATAAAGGCACGGGAAAATGTGGTGAAAATAGATGGCAAGTTAGTGAACCCAGATAAGAATTGCCCTTATCCTTACTTCACTATGGAAAGGGACCTGCTGTATCGAGTGGCTCAAAGGGCAGAAGAAACCATTGAGCAACTTGTGGTGCCCAAACCTTACAGGAAGTTGGTGTTAGAATTGGCCCATGGGCACATTCTGGGAGGTCATCTGGGGACCGAGAAAACCAGAGAGAGGATATTGCAGAGATTCTATTGGCCTGGGGTCATGAAGGAAATAGAAAATTATTGTTCCTCCTGCCCTGTGTGTCAGAAGTCGGCACCTATGCCACATTTCCGTAACCCGCTGGCACCTCTTCCTATCATTGAGGTCCCCTTTGAGAGGATCGCAATGGATTTGGTAGGTCCGATAATGAAGTCCGCTAGGGGGCATCAGTACATTTTGGTTATATTGGACTATGCCCCCCGTTATCCGGAAGCAATTCCTCTCCGAAATACCTCAGGCCAAAACCATAGCCAAAGAGCTATCTCTTGTTTTTAGCCGCGTGGGTATTTGTAAGGAACTGCTTACGGACCAAGGTACACCCTTTATGTCCCGGGTTATGAAAGAATTATGCAAGTTGTACAAAGTGACGCAATTGCGTACATCTGTGTATCACCCCCAAACAGATGGGTTGGTTGAAAGATTCAACAAAACCCTTAAACAAATGTTAAAGAAGGTGGTGGATAGAGATGGAAAGAATTGGGACTGTCTAATACCCTATCTAATGTTTGCCATTAGGGAGGTACCCCAATCCTCTACGGGTTTCTCACCCTTCGAGTTGCTCTATGGGAGACACCCAAGAGGGCTGCTGGATATCGCCAAGGAAACTTGGGAAAATGAGAGTTCTCCTCACAGGAGTGTGATTGAGCATGTCGCCCTGATGCAAGATAGAATTGCACAGGTAATGCCAATTGTAAAGGAACATTTAACCCAAGCGCAGTTAGCACAGCAGAGAGTGTACAACCGTGGGGCCAAGACCCGTACTTTTTCCCCGGGGGATAGGGTCTTGGTGCTAGTCCCTACGGTTGAAAGCAAATTTCTGGCCAAATGGCAAGGTCCATATGAAGTAATTGAAAAAATTAGTGAGGTGAACTACAGGGTTAGACAGCCAGGAAGGCGAAAGCCGGAGCAGATCTATCACGTCAATCTGCTGAAAGCCTGGAGGGATAGGGAATCCCTAGTCGCAGAGACTTTGTCACAAGTACAGCCTGATTGCTTAGTTCCTGAGGTTGGAATAGCAGACACCTTATCGAAACCCCAACAACAGGAGGTTAAAGAGTTTGTACTTCGTAACAAAGAGATTTTCTCTGAGCTTCTGGGACAAACATCTGGCGTAGAGCATGACATTATCACCCCGCCAGGAGAAAGGGTAAAACTAAAACCTTATAGAATACCAGAGGCCCGACGGGAGGCAATACGTGGGGAGGTTCAAAGGATGTTGGAATTGGGTGTGATAGAGGAGTCCCAGAGTGATTGGTCCAGTCCTATCGTACTAGTGCCCAAACCTGATGGGAGCTGGCGGTTTTGTAACGATTTTCGACAATTAAATAAAGTTACAAAATTTGACACCTACCCCATGCCGCATATAGATGAGTTGATTGACCGGCTGGGAACAGCCCGATATATGACAACTCTTGATCTCACCAAAGGGTATTGGCAAATTCCCCTGGCCGAGTCGGCCAAGGAGAAAACTGCGTTTGTAACCCCAGATGGGGCATTCCAATATAAGAGAATGCCGTTTGGGTTACAGAATGCACCGGCAACATTCCAGCGGAAAATGGATACGATTCTGAGGCCCCATCAGAAATATGCTGCAGCTTACCTGGATGATGTGATTATCCATAGCACAGACTGGGTCTCACATTTGCCGAAAGTACAAGCAGTCCTAGACTCTATCTGGGAAGCTGGGTTTACGGCCAATCCAAAGAAGTGTACCATTGGACAGGAGGAGGCCAAATATCTTGGGTACACTATTGGGAGGGGGGTGATAAAACCCCAAGTCAATAAAGTCGAGGCCATACAGAGTTGGCCACGTCCCAACAGCAAGAAACAGGTACGAGCCTTTCTGGGAATCGCTGGCTATTATCGACGATTCATTCCCCATTTTGCTTCTCAGGCTGTGCCCCTCACCAACCTGACAAAAGGGAAAGAGTCGGTCATGGTTAAATGGTCCCCAGAGGCTGAAGAAGCATTTCAGTCCTTAAAAACAGCCTTATGTAGCCAGCCAGTGTTGTACTCACCAGACTTCTCTAAGGACTTTGTTGTACAAACTGATGCATCAGACGTTGGGTTAGGGGCAGTGTTATCCCAGGTCTGGAACGGGGAAGAGCACCCAGTCATTTACCTCAGCAGGAAGTTGAAGTCCCATGAGGTAAATTACGCCACGATTGAGAAGGAATGTTTAGCAGTGAAGTGGGCTCTAGATTCCCTTCGGAACTATCTGCTAGGTAGGCACTTTGACCTGGTGACTGATCACGCTCCTTTAAAGTGGATGGCTCAGAACAAGGAGACCAATAGAAGGGTAAATAGGTGGTTCCTGGCCCCACAAGAATTTAACTTTACAGTTAAGCATCGCCCTGGTGTTAAAATGGGGAATGTGGATGCTTTGTCTCGGATACATGCGTGTCTGAATGCTTGTGTTACAACCCCAAGGTTGAAACAAGAGGGGGGGGTATGTGGCAGCAGGCAGGTAAAGTCACCTGGTTGTATCCAGGATGGGAAATATGTGTGCCCTAGATTCAGGCTTTATGCAGACTTTTACAATTAGAGGGGAAGAGTTAATGAGCTCAACTGAAGTAAGTGGGCTCATTAAGACCTCTACAAAAAACCCCAGCATGCTTAGGGAGATGCTCCATCCTGGAACCCGTTTTGTGTTGTATAGACTGGGGAGTGTGACACCTGTTCTGTGCGGTGAGTTAACGCCTGTGTGGCAAACCTCTACAACAGAGACAGGGACTGGTGCAGCACAAGGCTGCACTCAGTTGTTAGACAGGGAATCAAAGTGTGTAATTAGAGGTCAAGCGGACCAGGATTTATTTTCATGTTTTATTTTTGTTTGGCTGTTATATGTTTCACTGCATGTAGCATAAATAAACTGCATCTTTTGTTTTTTGCACCTACAACGCTGTCTGCTGTGCCTGATTTTGTGTTGTGAACCCATCCAGGGGGTCACAGACACCCGCTGCCGAGCTAACCCCTCACACCATGTGCCTAAAATTTGCAGAGGCTTGAGAAGCAAACTCCTCAGGGTCACTCAGGATAACAGCATCTGGAACTTCCTCCTCACAGCCACGTACTACTCCCAAGGATCCTGGGGTTGGAAAACCATCACTTTTATATATTGATGCATGCCTTCCTCTTCTTTGAAGCCAATGAAAGTGCCAGAATCCTCCTCCTCATCCTCCTCTCCTCTCTCTTCCTGTGTGTTCTGTGACATAGGAATGATGGTGTCTGGATAAAGTGGGCCTTGAGGGAAAAGGAAGTCCTCCTCTTCCTCCTGCTTTTCTGCCTCAAGTGCCCTGTCCATAATGCCACACAGAGTCTGTTCCAGCAGGAACAAAAAAGAGATTGTGTCACTGATGCATGCACTGTCACAGCTTACCATCCTTGTGACCTCCTCAAATGGTGACAATACAGTGCATGACAGTGCATGCATCCTTAATGATCAGCCATTGGTGTGGGGGGAAAAAGCCGAGGTGGCCTGAGCCTGTTATCGTGCCATACTGGCACAGGTACTTGTTGACTGCCCTCTACTGCATGTATAGCTGCTGCAGCATTCCCAAAGTTGAGTTCCATCTGGTGGGCATGTCACAAATCAGGCGGTTTACAGGCAGGTGTAATTCCCGCTGAATTTCAGCCAACTGAGCACTGGCTGTGTATGACCACCTGAAATGGCTACAGACTCTTCTGGCCTGCTTCAGTATATGTTGCAACCCTGGGTACATACTTAGGAAATGCTGCACCACCAAACTGAGGTATGTGGCAGGCAAGGCACATGTGTCAACTTTCCCTGTCTAAGGGCAGACAGGAGGTTTGAGCCATAATCGGACACCACCATTCGTGGCTCCAACTGGCATGGTGTGAACCATCTCTAGGCCTGTCCCTGCAGAGCTGCAAGAATCTCTGCTACAGTGTGGTTCCTGTCCCCTAAACACACTGCATGGTACCTTTTAGCCTGACTCTGGGAACAGCCCTTTGAACACTTAGGGGGTACCTGATGTTCATAGGACAATTTCACAGAGGAGGGCATGGAGGTGGCGGAGGAGGAGGAAGGGGTAGAGCTCACAGGTCTGGCATCATCACCTCCAGCTGTATGGAGATGTGGGGGCACAACAAGCTGCAGCACTGAGCCTTGTCCTGCATCCTTTCAAGTTGCAAGCAGTGTAACCCAGTGTGCTGTGAACAACATATATCATCCCTGCCCATGCTTGCTACGTGTCAGCAGTAAGGTGGATTTTACAGCTGACTGCCTTGTCCAACGATGCCAGAACAATCCCTTCAATGTGATGGTAGAGAGCTGGAACGGCCTTATGTCAAAAGTAGTAGCATCTGGGACCTGCCATTGTGGTACAGCACATTGTGCGAATTCACGGAAGGGGGCAGAATCCCCCAGGCTGAAAGGCAGAAGTTGGAGAGCCAACAGCTTTGACAAGCTTGCATTCGAATGCTGGGCATGTGGGTGGTAGGGACTGTATTTTTTTCCACTGTAGCAAATGGGGCAGAGAAATTTGCCAGCTGCAGTCTACAGCTGGTGGTGTGCTGCTCACAGATGTGCTGCCAGGACCTGGGACACCCTGTGCTATACCATCATCCCTGTCAGTGGAGGCTGCTGAAAGGTAATGACTCAGTATCGCAGGGGCAGACTGAAGTAGGTAAAGAGGAGGGACAGAGTTGTGATCCTTTTGTGTGGCTTTTAGGTACTCTTGCCAATGGTCTTAGTGGTTGAATGTTAAATGCCTTGTTAAGCATGTGGTACCCAAATGGTTGGTGTTTTTGCCACGTTTGATGTGCCCGAGACACAGTTTGCAGATAGCAACAATGCAATCTGCTGCAGATATGCTGAAAAAGGCCCAGACAGCTGAGCTTTGGGGAGTGGGCTGGGAGATAACAGCTGCAGATTGTGATGGAATAGGGTGGCTGCTCTCTACTCTTCCTTGATGTCGGCCACCTTTATTTTCCTCTTCTGCTCTATCTGGCACCCAAGGCACATCAGTGACATCGTCATCATCATCATCTCCATCTTCATCATTACCACTGGAGACAACTTGGCAATACGCTGAGGCTTGGGGAACATGAATGCCAATTTGTCTACCAGTGTTCCTCCTTCTCTCTAGGCTTGTGTTCCTGTCATCCTCAACCTCAGAACCAACACCTGAATCCAGTAATGGCTGGGCATCATCAAGGTGCAAGTGGCTGACACTGTGGTCAAATAACAGCTGTCTCCTCAATGGTTGATGTTGGGGCTATGCCAGGAATAGATGTGGACAAGGAGGCAGGTTTATACACTCTGGATAGCATGAGCAAACTCACTAAGCAGTGGAAATGATGCCCTTCCAGACGTTATTGGGAGGGAGGGGCGTTGCATTATTGGGATGGAGGGGCGGTGCTTATAAGCAAATGTAAAAAAGAATTTGAAATCTGTGCGTAGATACACTTTAATCAATGTAAAGAGGTGTTTGGTACACTTTAATTTGAGTACTCACACTACACAGACACACTCTACAGATACACTATAATAGGGATGAGCCCGATGTTTGAGTCGAACATCCGGTTTTCGCCTGTTCGCCAAATAGCGAACAACTTGGGGTGTTCATAGCAAATTCGAAAGCTGTGGAACACCCTTTAAAAGTCTATAGGAGAAATGTGCTAATTTTAAAGGGTTATATGCATGCTTTGTCATAAAAAGTGTTTGGGGACCTGAGTCCTGCCCCAGGGGACATGTATCAATGCAAAAATAAGTTTTAAAAGGGCCGTTTTTTTGGGAGCAGTGATTTTAATAATGCTTAAAGTGGAACAATAAAAGGGAAATATTCCTTTAAATTTCGTACCTGGGAGGTGTCCACAGTATGCCTGTAAAGTGGCGCATGTTTCCAGTGTTTAGAACAGTCCTAGAGCAAAATGACATTTCTAAGGGGAAAAAGGTAATTTAACAGCTTCCCAACAGCCTCACAGAGAAATACTGCAGCAGAAGGGCACGTACAGGCAGATTAATGTATTTGTACATTGCCCTTTAAGAAGAAGCTCGCGGGCACACTTGTCCGCCCGCTGGGAGCTCTGTGACAGCGATTGCAGGTCCCACAGACCCGATGTCTGTGGGGATACCCGCAATCGTCTCATGGTGAGGAAGAATGGGAAGATGCTAATGTAAACAAGCATCTCCCTGTTCTGCCTAGTGACACTGTCACTGATCAGCTGCTGGGTTAATCAGCAGCAGTGTGCTGCTGGGTTTCATTATTGAAAAAATCTATTACTGACTAGTCCATTACAAATCTCTTCAACACAGATGCAGTATTTATACTCTTCTGATCTGAACACAACGCAATAAGGTATTCATTATTATTTTATTCTTAATCTCTTTTACTTTTTGTTTATGCAATACATGGTCACTCCATAGCACTCTTTGTAATGCTCACCTTCACCTGGCATCCTCTAGCCTTTTTGGTTTGGATGCATTAGTATCACACTACGTATTTTGTCTCATTCATTGTAAAACTTATTGAATACAGTACACTTGAAAGTTTTTGTCACCTTTTAACATTTTTACTTTGTTTTATTTCTATTTTCCACTTTCGTTTGCCTTTTTGCGGTTTGGGCATGAATTGCTTACGAGCACACCCCCAACATATATTTGATTTAACATACATATATTTTCTATATCACACTTTTTTTATGACATGCATCTTTTCAAATGGATTACACTCATTCGGCCGCCATAAGTGGTAACCACACACACACACACAAGCACCTATTTCCTCTCTTCACCTTGCTGACACAATATCATTGTGTCCTTTTTTACTGTTTATAACATACCATGATCATCTATTGTATGTCAAATAGAAAGATGATTGTGAGAACAACGCACAATTCACCATCACAATTAAATTGAAAATGATATACCATGTACAGCGTGACTTGGTGACATGGTTTCTCTTATATAAGGATTGGATATAAACTTCCCAACCCCTCTATGGAGAAAAAAACCTAGATTATATACTAAGTTAACATTGAAACAACCCCGGAAGTGCACAGAGGGGGACTCCTTTCATTAAGATTCTCCCCCTCTTACAATGTCCTAAAAAAAACTACCCTTACCTCTTTGGTATGCTAATTATGTACAATTACAATTTTCAGGTGTTCCTGCCCATTTGATTCCCCTTTGGGGGGGGAGGCATTAAACATGTGACCACTTGTAAGCCTCACAGATCAAGGTCACCCCCTTGGGTTGAACATGTGGATAGGCTTTCAGTGGGTCCGGGTTTACTTGAGGTGATTATCTGTTTTTGTTTTTTGAAATATATTTTAAATAAATATAACAAAGAGTTCAAGTAACAGAAGGATCTACATATAGTTATAAACTTTTTAGAAAGGAACGAATTTGCAATCCTTGGTATAGGATTTTCGATATCGGGTGAGGAGGGGCGGAGGAATGGGGGGGTAGAGGGTATGGAGGGAGTAAAAGGGCAAGCGTCTTGGCGTTGGTTAGGTGCAGAGCCTGAAGCTGGTCCTTTAACTCGTAATTGCCATAGGGATAAGAGAGGGAGGTAAAGCATTATGCAAGCATGTTACAGGTTATAGAAAGTACTGAAGTTGACATTGGGTTGTGAGTGCACGGGGGAAATTAGCGGGTCTGGGCAAGGATGTCATTAATTGATAATGGCAAAACTCAGGGCACTCGAGGGCCGACTTTGTTCCTGGGCTGTAGGCAGTGGGAAATGAAGTGAGTCCACTTCTTGTGCGGTTGTTTTATGCATCGTTGTCCGAGGGTGTTGACGTCCAATTGCTCCTGGTAGAGAGCAGACTTGAGCCCGTTTATGTTTTCAGATAACCCGGGAGGTGAGTTTGAGATCCAATGGTGGAAGATGTTTTCTCGGGCTATAAGTAACGTGAGAAGTATCCACTCAAGATGTTCCTTTGGGATTGCGTTAGTGGCCGTCATATCGACATTTCTACGAGGTGGGAAGCCGAATAGCAAAAGCATGGGTTCTTTAATGAGTGTGAGGGCTGTTACATCCTGGATGAATTGAAGGATGGAGGAACGGTAAGTGGCTATTCGTGGGCAGGACCATAGATGGTGTAGCAAGGAAGGTTTGTGGTGTAGGCACCATGGGCAGAATGGACCTGCCGAGGGAGAGTGAGTCGTGGAGTAGGGAAAATAGGCTCTATGGATTAAACAGAACTGAGTTTCCCTCCAAGTCTTTCACCTGGTGAGTCTTCTGGTTATCTGATATCGTTTGAGGATGTCGGTTAAGTCTACTTGACCCGGGAAGTCCGATAGCCAGGACGACAGCGAGGTGGTGTGTAGAGGTCTGATATATTGTTTGTTGAGAGAACGATATACATCCGAGATTGAGTATTGTTTTTCTGTAATCAAGAAGACAAGTATGGAAGACTTGAACCTGATTATTTTATTTGGGCACGTCTTATTGATGAAGTCCGCGTATTGCATTACATGGAAGGAGTGGTGGGGAGGCAGGTTGAACTCCGCGGCCAAGCAAGCGAAAGGTTTCAAAGTTGAGTGGTCTGCCCCCTGGTAGAGAAAGTGAGTCTGCAATATGAGCCATTTAGAAAATGGTTCATATTGCAGACTCAATCTGAGCATGGGATTGTTCTGAATCGGTAGGAACTTTGAGACATATGGAGAAAGACCTAGTTTCTTCCTCGTTTCTCTAAAGGCCACAATCGGGTCTCTGAGTAAGAGGGTCTGTTTGATATGGATTGGAATGTACCAGAGATTGCTGTGAAGGAGAGTGGCAAGATCAAAAGGGTGGGCTGCTGCTGATTCTAGGATATAGTTGGAGTACCGTGAAGATTTGAGAATCCAGTCCACCCCATTCCTTAGCAGACACGCTATGTTGTACGCCCTAATATTTGGAAGGTTGGCTCTGCCATCACCCTTCGGGATATATAGTTTGGCTATTCTTGGTTTGCCTCCTTTCCATAGGAAATTTATAAGTGCCCTGTTAATAATTTGGATGTTTTTATGTTGCAATAGTAATGGTAGTGTTTGAAGTAGAGAAAGAAGTCGTGCAAAACTAACCATTTTGAATAATGCGCATCTCCCAAAGAGTGATAGCGGTAACTTCGCCCAAGCCTCCAATTCTCCCAGTATTCTGGCAATCAGTGGAGGGTAGTTTAAACAATAGAGAGAGGAAGGTTCTTTGCCAATGTGAATGCCTAAATATGTAATGTGTGTATTGTTTATGCGGAAGGGGGATACAGGTAACCACGACTCGGGGGGTTTGTTCCCTAGAGGGAGCAGCTCACTTTTGGTGAAGTTTATATTTAGTCCCAAGCATTGACAGTATGAGTCAAAGATTTCCTAAATGACTGGTATGTCTGAGAGTGGTGACGAGGTAAAGAGTGTGATTTTGTCAGTAAATAGTGCAACACGCAAATTTTTCGATCCGAGGGGAATCCCGTGGATGTTGAGTATACTGCTGAGGTGTCGAGATAGGGTTTCGATGGCCAAGTTGAAGAGCAGGGGGGAGAGAGGGTAGCCCTGCCTCGTACCTTTGTGGAGATGTATAGGATTGGATTGCATGCCTGTGGCAATCACCGTGGCCCGTGGGTGCAGAGTATAGGTTATGGATAAATCATAGCCATTGGATGCAATTTGGATGCAATAGATCGGTTCATAGTCTCTTGAGCGTAGAGATCAGTGTAAAATTGTTCCAATGTTTTGTTGATACCTTTAGGGGACTTGGATACCTTTAGGGGACTTGGACAGGGTGCCATCCGTATTGCGTAGGGACGCTATATGAGTGGGGGTATAGATACCTTTGGTAAGTCTAGCTAGTAGCTTTCCTGCTTTATTCCCATGGTTATGATACTGCCATTGAGCGTAGGGCATTTTCATCTGTTCTATGTTGCTAGCCCAGGTGTTAAAGAGATTTCTTGCATGTAACCATGCCTTATGGTTTTCATCAGTGTTCTGTGTTTGGAGTTGCGTTTGAGCCTGCCTTACTAATGTGCTAGCTTCCAGATAGCTTTTGAGGGCATTTCCCTGTGGGCTGAGGTAAAAGTTATAATCCGCCCCTGCATAAATGCTTTGCCCACTTCCCAAAATAGATTGGGGTTCTCAGTATGTGTGCTGTTATTGTGTGAGTAGTCCATCCACGCTTCAGTAAGGAACTGGTGGAAAGCAGCATTCTGAGTTAAATAAGTCGGGAACCTCCACTGTCTATGATCCAGGCTGTGTCTCAGGGTGTCAAGTGTAATTGAGATCGGTGAATGATCTGAAATGACCAGATTGTGGATGTTGGTTCCCTGACCTTGTGAAGCAGAGAATAGGTGCACAGAAAATAGTCAAGTCTAGCAAAGGACTTGTGGACTGGGGAGTAAAAAGTGTATTCTTTACCTAGAGGATAGGATAGTCTCCAAGCATCTACCAGCTCAAGGGCATGTGTTATGTGGTAAAGGTGAATGTGTTAGGTTGATGAGGAAATTTTTGGTGTGTCGAGCACGATCTGTCTTTGCTGTCACTGTATGTCGAGTTGAAGTCTCCTCCTATGAGGTGTGAAGTGTCAATGTCGTTGGCCATTTTCGCTGTCAGGTCACTAAAATATGCCTTACCTGGGGAATTTGGGGCACATATGTTGGTTAGTCTGAGCTCTCCAGATGCTAAGTTAAGGAGAACGGAAAGAAACCTGCCTTCCTCATCACGTTCGGTAGAGAGTACATCACAGGTTAAGTTTTTGTGAAGTAGAATGAGTGATCCTGCTTTCCGGCCTTGAGAGGCCAAGCCTAATACTGTTCCTACCCAAAGCTTTCGCATGTGAGGAAAGTCCTGTTCCTCCAGGTGCATCTCCTGGAGTAGGGCAATGTCTACCTTTAACCTCTTCAGGTGTCGGAGTATCGCCAAACGTTTCCCAGGTTAACGCAATCCTTTTGCATTCCAGGATGAAACTCGTAGAGTTTGCATTGCTCAAGTGGGAAAAGTGGCCCACCCAGTGATTCTGATATACGTTGCCTGCCAATTAGAAATTGAGACCCGAATATAAAAATTAAAAGTACGACTTTAACTATGTGTGTGGGTGAACCTTCCTCCCTCTAGGCAAGGGAGAAGGTAAGGTAGATGGGAATAGCAACGGTAGTAGTGGTTGTCAATAAAGTAGCAATCTGTGACTTCTCTTTTTTCCGTATGCAACTTCCACACCTGGTGATTCGCTAGCCTGCAGTATTACGGAGAGGGGGAGGAGGGAGAAGTTGCATAGGGTTCCACTGAGTAAATTAGGCATATGTTCTGTAAGTAACAACAACAAAAGACTAAATAAACCATGTGAAACAGCACTTAACCTGAAAACAGAAACAACTAATCTTTGACCATGTCAGTCAGTTTGGTTTGAGGGTAGGTAACGGAGTCTGCCCCGCAGCCATAGAGGTGGCATGGGTGAGTAGACGGGGAGACAGACGCATTGCCAAAGAACCTTACCCATACCTTGGTACAACCACTTCCCGGGTTGCTATGCAGAGTCAACGAAATTCAGAGTGGTCTGGTGGTGGTAGGTTTCAAGCGTTTGGGGGGGGTCCTTCCTGGGACTTCGTTGTTCCCACGGGCCATGTTTCAAGGTTGGATGTACGGACGTGAGCGTGTGGAGGAAGGCATTGGCCTTAGCCGATGACTGGAAGGTGAGCTGTTCCCCGTCCGGGGCCTGGACCCGTAGAGTCGCCAGATATGATAGGGTGAAATGTATGTTATGTTTCAACAATTCTGCACATATCTGCTGGAATTCCTTCCTTTTGCACGATACCTCCGCAGAGTAGTCAGCAAATAGCAGCAGCTTGTGCCCATCCACGATGACAGAGCGAGACTTCCTAAAGCTCTGGAGAATGTCCGTGCGGTCGATGTAATTGAGATATTTAGCAATTACCTGCGGGCATTTGTTGTCATTAGATGGAGCTCAGATTCAGTGCGCCCTTTCCACTGTGCAGTGCTGATTTAAGCCGAGGGCTTCTGGTATTATGGTGGTACACAGAGTGAGTAGTGTGTCCTGTGCAATTCTGGGAGGCCTACAATTCTCAGATTGTTCCTCCTGGAGTGATTCTTGAGGTCTTTCATGCAATCGTGTAGATGTTGTTGATCTTGGACGAATTTTTCAAGTGCTGCATTCATGTTATACTGATCATCCTCTATGGACGATATTCGCTGTTCTGCCACTTTCAGTCACTTTGCATGCTCCCCCAGCTCCTTCCGTAGCTGCACTATGCCCTCTGCCACCATTTTATCCACTGCAGCCATGAGTGTAGGTAAGAGCAGTGCAGCTACTGCCTGTGCTATCTTGTCAGGGGGATCTAGTTGCGCTTGGCTGCCTGGGCCGGAAGTGTCCATCCCCTCTTTCGGCTGAACAGCGTCCCTCATGCTGCTGTGTGGGGCAGGCAGCTGCGCGCCCCGGGGTGGAAGTGAGCACCTGAGGTGCGGTGGCCATTTTAGGTATCACCTGCGATCCTGAGGGAGAGGGCAAGCCGTCTCTTGACGGGATCCTGATCGTGAGCGCGGCTGGGAGAGATACCTCTCCATTCGCTGTGATGTGCGGGATTTGCGGGACGTTGTCTCCACCAAACGGGGACTGCGCTCGGGCTTTTTATACCGATGTTCACCGCGGGCTGAGCGGAGCCACCGTGCTTGCCTCCTCCTACATACAGCGCCAGAAGTTGACTTTTGATTATCTGGTTTTAAAGAAGTCTCTAGTTAAGCAAGTCTTCCTGGGGGAAAAGGTAAATACACTGTGATTACATAAATCATACACGAGACAATGTATACATATTAAATGAGACTGTATTGGATATTAATTATTATTATATGACAATTAGAATATTGAAATCTGTCCTTTTGATGTATTTATAGAAATGTAAGGACCTCCTGAAGAAGACCATAACCTTTGAGGTCAAAATGCATTGGGGCATTTCCATACATCGGATAGTGCAATTCCAAGTGTAACAATGTATCACCCTTGATGTACAACCTTTTCTAGCCTAATTTGTCATTGCCCTGTATATACCAGAGCTCATATTTTATACAATCTTTTATATATGTTTTGTGTCTAACCATCTTTTGAAATAAAAAATCTGTGATTTTTACAAAATATTTGACTCCTATTTGCTGCTAAAAAGCCCCGTGGGGAACTTTCCACTTTTTTCTTTTCAAAGACTTTAATTGGGGTTTGCAGCCTTCTCACTCTCACATATGTGTTGCTCTATGATAAAGTTCCAATAAGCCACCAGCCTGCAGACCCCCACAACCACCAGGTCAGGGTTGTGAGAAGATGCCCATGTCTTCATCAACATGCCAGCCTGCCTTCCATTATACCTCTACCCATTCACATGGGGGGGGGGCGGGAGCTGGGGGACCCCTTGTTAAAGGGGGCTTCCAGATTCCGAAAAGCCCCCCACCCGCAGACCCCCACAACCACCAGGCAAGGGTTGTGAGGATGAGGCCCTTGACCCCATCAACATGGGCACAAGGTGCTTTGGCGGGGACTCCAAAGCACCCTGCCCATGTTGAGGGCAAGCGGCCTCTAATGGTTCAGAAAGGGGGAGCAATCACTCCGCCCCATTTCCTGAACTACCATGGCTGCTTGCTTGGATAAGGGTCTAGTATGGATTTTGGTGTGACCCCCACGTCATTTTTGTTTAAGTGCTCCCCTTAAAATCCATACCAGACCCAAAGGGACATTTTTTAATTTTTATTTTGGTGTGTTGTTCCCACTTCAATACACATATACTACACTGTCTGCACTGACTGGATAGAGAGTCTACACTGAATATCTAGTGTACACTAAATGCAGAATATAATTACACTGCCACTAACTAACTAACCTGCCTCCCTAATCTAGCTCAATCTATCTCCAGCCACAGTCACATACTATGCACGGCCGCTATGTAAGCAGCCTTATATAGTGTGGGGCGTGGACTTAGTCCCCCGGAGCCTTGATTGGCCAAAGGCACCCTGCCTTTGGCAAATTATGGCTCTCGCAGCAGAGTGCGCTGTGATTGGCCAAAGCATGCAGGTCAGGCGCATGCTTTGGCCAATCATCAGACATCAATGCACTGCCATCTCGCAGTGCATTATGGGGCATTCCGCAGTGCTTGAATAAACCGCCAACGTATTCGCTATTTTGGTGAATGGGTAAACACCAAATGTTCGAGTCAAACTTACGTTTGACTCAAACAAAGAGCTCATCCCTACACTTGAGCATTAGGCATTCACTAGAGATAAAAATAGACAGTGAAATAAGGGATTGTAGTTTGTGGGCGGTCAATTGGCTGGAAAATATTGTTTCTTGCTATGCCAATATGGTTTAAATTATCACGTGATCGCATTTTGAAATGTTAATTTGTTTATCTATATGTGTTATCTAATCCTGTTAAACATAAAGATTATTTATTTTTGATTTATAAATGTAGAATTTTTCAGGCATGGTGTTCCTGCAAATAATTCTACTAGGTCACCTATAGCTAGTCTATGCATTTGCCTTATCTTTCAGTTAAGTTCTACTGTATTCTCCAACATCAACATCTCATTAGAGGGCCTTCATATTCAACACATTTCATAGACCTGATTAATTTTAATTGGGTAAAAAAGAGAATTGCTAAACTTCTCATAGAGATTATTTTCCAGCCTTGAGGAGCAGTATATACGACAGCATTTATCTGACAATCATAAAGATTGAAATATTCACACTTGCTAATGCAGTAAGTAAAGTAAAGCAGAGGGGAAATATTTTCTTTTATTGGTAAAACTCGTGGAACTGTAATTTAAGCAAATGGATTTGTAAGTGAGTTGTTTTTTTTTTATTTTTATCTTTTTACGTTTAGTTTAGTTCCTCCAAAATGTTTTATTTGCTAGTGAAAACTGTGATCACCTTTTCTGAGTCTTATTTATTTCTATGTACGCAACATGCCTAGCTTTCTGATGCATACCACTGATGCATACCACTGCATGGTGTATTGAAGAAATTAACCTGCAAGGTAAACAAATCGGGTCACCCTGCAGCTCAGATCATGTTTGCATATCCAGCCACCCTCTAATGTCTATTGGCAGCCTAAGCTCTAAACATATTTATAATAGTACAATATTGTTTAACCATTTTGTGACCAGAGGTCAGAGCTCAAATGGCAAGACTAAATTTAGCAGCATCTGTGTGCATACAGTGCATTGCAAAAGTATCCCCCCCCCCCCCCCCCATTTGTTTGAAGATTTGAATCATTTAATTTGCAGAACAGGCCCACAACTTTTTTTTGAGCTTTAATATTGTTTTTTGTGAAGCAAACAACAAATAGGACAAAACAACATAAAAAGTCAATGTGCATAACTATTCACCCCCTAAAGTCAATACTTTACAGAGCCACCTTCGCGGCTATGAGCTTGCCACATCTTACCACTGGGATTTTTGCCTATTCCTCCTTGCAAAACTGTTCCTTCAAATTGGATGGTTTGTGCTTGTGAACAGCAATGCTGGATGGATACTAGGGGCCAACATTGTATTAAGCACAAGCAATTATATTACACAACTGAATTTTTTCCCCTAATATATACCTATATATACCTTAAGAATATTTAATTTTTTCAAACAATAAATAGGACAAAACAACATAAAAAGTCAATGTGCATAACTATTCACCCCTCTAAAGTCAATAATAATAGAGCCACCTTTTGCAGCTGTCACAACTCCAAGTCGCTTTGGATAAGTCTCTATGAGCTTGCCACATCTTACCACTTAGATTTTTGCCCATTTCTCCTTGCAAAACTGCTGCAGCTCCTTCAAGTTGGATGGTTTGCACTTGTGAACAGCAATCTTTAAGTTTGACCACATATTTTCTATTGGATTGAGGTCTGGGCTTTGACTAGGCCATTCCAACACATTTACATGTTTCCCCTTAAACCACTCAAGTGTTGCTTTAGCAGTGTGTTTAGGGTCATTGTTCTGCTGAAATGTGAACTTCTGTCCTAGCCTCAAATCACACACAGAGAGGTACAAATTTTGCTCAAGAATATCTCTGTATTTAGCTTCATCCATCTCTCCCTCAACTCTGACCAGTTTCCCAGTCCTGACTGCTAAAAAACATGGTGTTCTTTGGGTAATGTGATGTGTTGGGTTAGCGCCAGACTCTTTGATCGCCAAAAAGTAAAATTTTTGTTTCATCAGACCAGAGCACCTTCCTCCATACATTTTGACAGTCTGCTACGAGCCTTTTTGCAAACTCAAAATGTGCCATTTTGTTTTTTGTGAAAAGTAAAGACGTTCTTCTTGCCACTCTGCCATAAAGCCCAACTCTATGGAGCGTACGGCTTATTGTCGTCCTATGTACAGATACTCCAGCCTCTGCTGTAGAACTTTACAGCTCCTCCAGGGTTACCTTAGGTCTCTGTGCTTTCTCTCTGATTAATGCTCTCCTTGCCTGGGCCGTGAGTTTTGGTTTGCGGCATTTCTTGGCAGGTTTGCTGTTGTGCCATGCTCTTTCCATTTGGTTATGATTGATTTGATGGTGCTCCTAGGTAGAGATGGCCTTGCGGTTCGCCCGGCGGTCGGTTCGCGGCGAATTTAGCGTATTCGCGATTCGCCAAACCGGCGGACTTCTGGCGCTGTTCGTCCGGTGGACATATGCATTTACATTGTGAAAGAACTTTGACCCATAATGACATATCCATTATGGGGTACAGGACAGCCAATTGAGACATTTCAGCACATGGACAATTGGACATTCCTCCTACCTTATAAATAGACCTGATCTGGCGGCCATTTTACATTCTGTCTTATGTCAGTGTAGGGACAGGACGCTGTGGGGAGCAGGGAGAGACTGTAGTGACACAAATCACTAGCTATTAGGTCCACAAAAGTCCTTTTAAGGACTGGTATAGGTGTAGTACAGTGTATAGGGTTCGGTGCACTGCTGTGTTGGTGGTTGCTGAGTGCACTGCTGACTGATTCTGCAGCTGTCTTTTGTTAGTGTAGGGACAGGACGCTGTGTGGAGCAGGGACAGTCAGTTTAATCACTAGCTATTACTATTAGGTCCACAAAGGTCCTTTTAAGGACTGGTATAGGTGTACAGTATATAAGGTTGTACACGTATAATATACTTTCTTCCAAATATAGAAAGAATATTATATTTGACTGCTGCCCGATTCTGCAGCTGTCTTTTATCAGTGTAGGGACTGAGGGGACAGTCTACAAATCACTAGCTACTAGGTCCACAAAGGTCCTTTTAACGACTTGTATAGGTGTACAATATATAGGGTTGTGGTGCACTGCTGCTGACTGCTGTGCTGCTGGTTGCTGCCTGATTCTGCAGCTGTCTTTTATCAGTGTAGGGACTGAGGGACAGTCTGCAAATCACTACTAGGTCCACAAAGGTCCTTTTAAGGACTGGTATAGGTGTACTATTTGGTGTGCAGTATATAGGTGTGTAATACACGTATTAAAATACTTGCACATATAGAAATCATAGTATAGTGCATTTCCACTGTGCAGCATTGTGACTGCTGAGTGATTCTGCAGCGATACTACAAAGAGTGGCAAACGCAATAAAAAAAAGTATTAACTGGTGTGATAGACCAGTGGCCCCCAAAAACGACAGATTGAAGCGGGGTGTTGCATACCTTCTTCCACATACACACTGCACTTCTCTAGAGACATTTGTCACAGGGTCATTTAAAAAATGAAAGGCAGAGTAAGAGGCAGGCCCTTTCGCAGGGGTGGTAGGGGTAGGGCAGGAGCAACAGACTTGAGCCAAAGTGGCAAATTGCAGAAGGTGCGTGCGATTACGTCAAAGGACGCACCAGACTTGGTTGAGTGGCTCACTCAGCCTTACTCTTCTGCACCCTCCTCATCCTTTCGATCTGCACCCTCTTCACTCTATGCTGTGTGCACCCCCAAAGACACTACCACCAACACCACCACCACCATATACCTTCTGCTTGAGTCACAGGAATTATTTTCTGATCCATATCAAGACATTTCCGATGCGCAGCCACTCTTGGGATTGGATCAGGAAGAGGAGGTAGCAACAACCGCCACTCAGCAGTCTGATGACAGTACCCAGAGCAGCCCAAGGAGGAGGTTGGTCCCCGGTGTTGCTGCCTACTCCAAGATCTCTAATTATAGCAGTGGAGAAGGTGACTTTGATGATGACATGTCTAGTGATGTCACGTGGGTGCCCACAAGAGAGGAAGAGGAGGAAAGTTCAGAGGGAGATATGGACCAGCAGATAGGGAGGAGAAGCAGGTGGAAGTTAGATTGCACAGGAGGGACAAAGCAGACTGCTAATGTATCAGGAGCGAGGCATCAACCATGTATGGTCACATCTGGCGCTCCCAGGATGCCGGCACATGGCTCCGCAGTGTGGGCTTTTTTTAACGTGTCCGCTGCTGACAATAGTGTTGCCATCTGCAATCTTTGCAGTCAATGCATAAGTCGTGGTAAGCCCAACACTCACCTGTGGACAACCGCCTTAAGAAGGCACATGAGCTGCCATCACCGAGCCCAGTGGGAGCAACGGAACCCACAAAGCCACACTCCAGGCTCTCACCATCCAGCCTCATCTTCTACTTCTCCTTCTCCTCTCTCCTCACAATTGTCCTCCACTCCACCTTCCATCATGCCACCCTCACGTTTTCCTGGAAAAAGGCAGGCTTCCGTGGGCCAAATGTTCGAGTGTAAAAAAAGATGACGCCGGATAACCCTCTTGCCCAACAGTTGACAGCTGGCTTGTCAGAACTGATAGCCCGCCAACTACTGCCATATAAACTGGTGGACTCGGAGGCCTTTCAAAAATTTGTGGCCATTGGAACACAACAATGGAAGGTCCCAGGAAGGAAGTATTTCTCACAGAAGGGCATCCCAGAGCTATATGGCCATGTTCGGCAGCAAGGGAATGTATCTCTGGCACACAGTGTCGGTGCCAAGATACATCTGACCAGAGACACGTGGTCTAGCAAACACGGGCAAGGAGGGTATATCACTTTTACTGCCCACTGGGTGAACCTTCTGACGGCCGTCAAGCATGTAACCCGTGGCACCCGTGTAGATTTGGTTTTACCGCCACAGATTGCATGCAGGCCGGGCTTTTCTTCTCCTCCTCCTACTCCATCCTCCTCCCTCTCCTCCTCGGCTGACTCCTCCTTTTCCACTGCTAGTGTCTCTTTCACTGCACTGCCCAAGCTCCCCAGAACCTATTCGACATGCCAGGTGAGACATTGCCATGCTGTGCTGCGTCTGTTGTGCCTGGAAGCCAAGAGCCACACTGGCCCTGCACTCCTTTCAGCTTTGAGTTCACAGGCAGATCAGTGGCTAACACCGCTCAATTTGACAGTTGGTAAAGGGGTGTGTGACAACGGTGCCAATCTGCTTAGCGCATTGAGTCAGGGCAAAATTACGCACGTGCCATGCATGGCACACGTCTTAAACTTGGTCATGCAGCAATTCATTGTCAAATGCCCTGGGGTCCAGGACATCTTGCGACAGGCAAGGAAAATCTCGGCCCATTTCAGAAGATCTTATACAGCCATGGCTCGCCTTGCTGACATTCAGCGGCGACACAATCTGCCATTCAGACGTTTTATTTGCGATTGCCCAATGCGATGGAACTCAACCTTCTACAGTATATGCTTGATAGGCTGCTCCAGCAGAAACGTGCAGTTAACGACTACCTGTACGCACTCTGCAGCAGAACAGGTTCTGGGAGCTTGTTTTTTTTCACCACACCAGTGGCTGCTCATGCGTGATGCATGCAGACTTCTGCGGCCATTTGATGAGATCACCAAACTGGTCAGTCGCAAAAATGGCGCCATCAGTGACATGGTATGCCTTTTTTTTGGAGCGTGCATTGTGTCGTGTCATTGATCAAGCCGTGGAGGAGCAGGAAGATGAGGAAGTCGCAATGCTGGATGAATTCCCAGGGGGGCTTCTCTATATGAGACAACAACAGGAGTCTGAAGAGGAGTCAGAGGAGGATGGTGCTAAGGCAGATGAGGAGGAGCAAGAAGAGCATGCTTTAAACCTTTCTGGGATCCCTGTTGTTGTGCGTGGATGGGGAGAGGAGAACGAGGAGGACGACATTATCCTGGATGATGAGCAGGAGCCAGGCCACCACACCGCTTCCAGTTTAGTGCAAATGGGGGCCTTCATGCTCCAGTGTTTTAACAGGGACCCCCGTATAAAAAGCATAAGGGTCAAGGACCAGTACTGGGTGGCAACGTACTTAGACCCCCGGTACAAACACCAAGAAATATCTCCTAAACCTACACGGTTTAGGAGATATTTGTCAAAAGACAGGCACCTCTGTCTACGTAGACAGCGGAGCGCAGGCGCACTGAGCGCGGCACCCGTCAGCGGTGATATGCCGTGCGTGGCGGCTCCCGTGCGCATGCATGGGAGTGAGGTCATCGCGGCTTCGCCGAATGACAGCGGCGGAGCAGCGAGACCCACCGAGAAGATGGATGCGCCGGACTACAGGGGACAGCGGTGACTTCGCTGGCTCCTGTGTCAGGTAAGTGGCACATAATGGACTACTATGCGATGCATAGTAGTTCATTATGCTTTACCTTTGCAGGGAATGAAAGAGGAAGTAAAACCATCAGGGTTTACTTCCTCTTTAATTGTATCTGACAATTCTAGTTTTAAACAAATGAGCAGTGACACCTTCAGGCTGCAGTGGCATATGCAGTAGGCCTTTTTTGTCAATGAATCTTCCAGCTTATATCTGTTCACTATGACATAGTCAAGATATCATAGGAATCACTCTGATTCCTGATCATTAGTATGAATTGGAGCTGTCAGTGATAGCTTGGTTTGAGAACGACCAGCAGTGAAAAGTGCTGGTTGTTAGCTCACAAATTGAGGATGTTTATGAATGCATTCTCAGCACTGGGCATTATGCTGAGGGACATCAATGTATTGATTAACCACTTGCTTACTGGGCACTTAAACCCCCCTCCTGCCCAGACCAATTTTCAGCTTTCAGCGCTGATGCACTTTGAATGACAATTGCGCGGTCATACAACACTGTACCCAAATGAAATTGTTATCATTTTTTTCCCACAAATAGAGCTTTCTTTTGGTGGTATTTAATTACAGCTGGGAGTTTTATTTTTTGCTAAACAAACAAAAATAAATGCAAAAAAAAAAAAAATCATGTTTAATAGTTTGTTATAAAATTTTGCAAACAGGTCATTTTTCTCCTTCATTGAAGTGCGCTGATGAGGCGGCACTGATAGGCTGCACTGGTGGGCACTGATAGGCTGCACTGGTGGGCACTGATAGGCATAGTTAAGGCGGCACTAATAGGCACAGATAAGGTGGCACCCATAGGCACAGATAAGGCAGTACTGATGGGCACAGATAAGGCGGCACTGATGGGCAAAGATGGGCACAGATAAGCTGGCACGGATGGGTGGCACGGATGGGTGGCACTAAGGGGCACTGATAGGTACCACTGATAGATGGGACTGATGGGCACTGATAGGTGGCTCTGATAGGTGGCACTGCTGGGCACTGATGGGCGGCACTGCTGTGCACTGGTAGATGACACTGATGGCCACGGATATGTGGCACTGGGGTGCAGCACCTTTGTTGAGGCAGATTGTGGGCACTGCTGGGTGGCACTGTGGGCACTGCTGGGTGGCACTGTGGACACTGCTGGGTGGCACTGACGGGGGGCACTTATTTTTTAATCAGGTGGCACTGGCAGGGGGCAGGTGGGCACTGGCAGGGCTGGCCGTGATCGGGACTGATGTCCCGATCACGGCTGCCGGTGATTGGCTCTTTTTTTTTCTCCTCGCACTGTCAGCGCGAGGAGGAATAATAGCCGATTACCGGCTCCGTTGTATCACATGATCAGCTGTCATTGGCTGACAGCTGATCACATGATAAGGGGTCGGGATCGACCCCTTGCTTGGATCAGTGATCAGGCGAGTCTCATAGACTCGCCGATCACAGAGCGCGCCGTGCGTGCCCCTCAGGGGGCGCGCAGGCCGCTCATGCACAGGATGACGTCAATAGACGTAGTCCCGGCAAAGGAGGTCCGCGCTGTAGCCGTCATTCGGCTATAGCTCTGGTCTCAAGTGGTTAAGGACAAGAAAGAGCTAAAGGAAAGCTAATAGATTTTACAATGCAGGAGTTAGTAAATAAATATCAAAGACTCAGTTTAGTTTAAGGATTTGATAATTTGTGATCATAGAATCATGGTCAAATACTGTGTCATTGTGCATCATTCATATGCTCATTTGCACACTCCTTTTATTACAAAAAGTCAAACATCTGAGGATACATAATTACACAAACTGTAACATGCACCTGCTTTAAGGAAGCACTGACCCAAGTGGCCACATCAAGCTGCATAAATCTATTTAATATTTTCAAAGGGAAACCATGCAATGCCAGATGTGACCAACGTTTTATTAAGCATAAGCAATTATATTACACAACTGAGTTTTTTTTTTTTTACAATTATTATTTTATTTTTTCCATTTCTTTATTAGGATTATTTTTATAAGACAACACAAAAAAAAAAAAAAAAAAAACTTCAAACCAAACAAATTCATTCAGAGCCTGATTGCCATCGCTGGCCCTACTTATACATATTCAAATAATCTCAAATTGTTTCAATTTAAAGATGAGGCAGCAGTGATCTCCTATATTGTTTGATGGACATACTAACCCTATGGAACAGACATACCCATGGCTCCTCAGGTATTTTAGTGCCAGTTATTTCTTCTATTATTGGTATTATTTCTTTCCAATATACTTTATGTTCACCAGATATGGAACATTGTCCCGATTTCTGCACATCCCTTCCAACATAGATTAGAGTCTGGAGCTGGGTGGAAGGGAGGAGCCTGATGTGGGCATCACGCAGGTGCTGCTGCTAAGCTCGTGGCCTGCAAAATCCCCACCCTCAGCCAGCTCCTGGCTGGCTCACCTAGTCCCACGTAGGGAGTCTTGTGCATTTGAAATGAAAGCGGCGTGACCGAGCGGCAGAGCTTTTTTCCCAGTGCCTCCTCCCCGCTGCAGGAGCAACAAATGGCCTGGCATCGGTTGGGATCCAGCGAGCTGTTTCAGTCAGATGGGGGCTGGTCAAGAGGGAGCAAGTGTGTGTTCCTGTCCTTAGCGCGGAGCCCCCCCCCCCCTCCTTCCAGAGCATGGATACAGACTGCAGAGATCTGGGAGAGATCAATACGGAGTTCCACAGCGATTCCAGCACATGACTTTTTAGAACAGCAGATCACCAGGATACCTTCCTCCCCTCTACCCTACCTAAGCAGCGTGGTGTTCATCATAAAGTCAGTGGTCCATCTGGGATTGAAATGAGTTTTGGCCACCAAGAGTGTCGGAAAAAATCTGAGGAGTGAGTCACAGAAGATAACAATTCATAGTACAGGCATACCACACTTTTAAGTACACAGTGGGGTTTATTTACTAATGCTGAAAAGTGCAAAATCAGGCTCACTTCTGCATAGAAATGAATGAGCTTCCAGGTTTTATTACCAAAGCTTAATTGAACAGGGGGTGGGGTCTCTCTCCAAGTTGAAAGGATTACTAGAAGTATTACTATACTAAAGCCCAGAAGAACCAAAACATTAAGGCACAGGTTCATTGAATACAGGCAAAGTCAGTTAATACGGTGGACAGACAAAAAATAGAGATTCCTATGATGAGAAGGGTATATAAAGAAGGAAGTGGGAGATGGGACGGTCAGGATACAGGATGACCACATTAAAGATAGTATCCTACAATGAACGCGGGCTTAATACATCCACGAAAAGGAGTAACATTTTAAGAGAACTGAAGTATCTCAAAGCCGATGTTGTTTTACTCCAGGAGAAGCACATCTCTCAGGATTCAAATCTTAAAATCCGGTCAAGCGATTACCCAGTGTGGTACTATGGGGACTCTCCAACTAAACAAGCTAAGGGGATCGCTGTAGGATTTGCTAGAGGAGTGAGGTTCACCCCTGAAGAGAGAATAGTGGACCCAGGAGGGCGCTATTTGCTTCTAAGGGGTAGATTAAACAAAGTAAATATTTATGAACCCAACAGGAACCCAATAAAAATGTTATTGGGGATGGTGGAGAAGTTCATGGAGTTTAAGACAGGTGGGGCAATCATGGCTGGCGACTTTAATTTTTGTATGAACTCTGTGGTAGATTGTATGTCCCGTGCACAGTGGATGGGGACCACTCAGTGAAAGTCGCTTAAAAAGAAATTATACCAACACAAATTGATGGACGCATGGAGAGTACAACATGTAAAAATATGTGACTACACGTTCCACTCCGCTGTACACGGGACATACTCGAGAATCAATTTATTTTTGGTAGAGCATAGGATGCTGAACGTGGTGATAGGCTCAAACATAGAAATTGGGACCTTTTCAGATCAATATCAATAAAACTAAAGATAGAGGGTGTACAAAATAGGACCAATATATGGAGACTGAATGAAGAACTGATACAGGACATAGAGGTCGTGGATTGGATAAAAAAAAGAGCTACAGTAGAATGGTATTTTACAACAAATAGTTTAGACACTACTTTAGAAGCCACAGTATGAGAGGCACGCAAGGCCTATATTAGGGGGATCATGATCGCAATAAGAGCTGCAAAAAAAAAGGAGAGAGGGCAGAAAGGTGAAGAGTTACATAAAGAAATGTATGATCTTGAACAGAGCCATAAAAATACAGGCGATCATGATATAAAATTGGAAATTATTACAAAGAGAGAAGAACTAATTGACTGTATTGAACAGGAAAACAGAGCGCTCTTCTACCAGCTTAAGAAAGAGAGGTACCAATGGGGAAATATGTTGAGTAAATATTTATCTAAAATATCAAAAAAGAAAATTAGGTCTAACTTTATTTAAAGCATACAAACCGGTAACGGGGAAAAGGTATACTCAACCCCAGATATTGTGCAGGCGTTTCAAGAGTGTTATGGGAAACTATATTTGATATTCCAAAAAGATCCCCCAGATAAGGTAAAAAAGAGGCTAGACAATACTAGAGCTCTATTGAACCAAATCAGTCTAAAAAGAATACCTCCAGAAAAAAGTAGCCCACTAGAGGATCCTATAACGTAAGCAGAGATACTTAAGATGCTAAAAGAGTCATCTGCTGGGAAAAGTCCAGGTCCCAATGGGCTGTCGTCCGTATATTATAAAAAGTTCAGTGAAATTCTGGTGCCCAAAATGTGTTAATACATGAACAGGATAGGCGCTACTGGGAGATATGGCGGGAAGCACTAGAAGCCGTGATTACCATCATCCCTAAGGAAGGAAAGGACCCTTCGTTGTGTTCAAGCTACCAGCCCATCTCCCTATTGAATGCCGACATGAAGTTGTTCGCAAAAAGATATTAGCTAGCAGAATGAAGACCGTAATGAATGATCTAGTGCACACCGACCAAGTGGGCTTTATCCCAGGTAGAGAAATCAAGGATAATGGCATTAGAACCCTCCTGTTAGTACAAAAGATAAAAGAGAGTAAATTCCCAGGGCTACTACTGTCTATAGATGCTGAAAAAGCGTTTGACAGAGTAGACTGGGGATTTATGCAGAACACATTGGAAGCATTTGGAGTGGGCCCTAGGATGATTCGTTGGATAAATGCCCTGTATAATCACCCTACAGCGAGGGTCAAAATTAATGGGACATTATCTGGGCCCTTCAAAATGTATAATGGGACTCGTCAGGGTTGTCCCTTCTCCCCATTATTGTTTGTCCTATCAATAAGGTGAGACAGAATCCCAATAATATGGAAATACAGATTGATAATGAGGAATACATTAATAATGAGGAACACAAAATAGCGGCTTACACCGATGATATTTTGTTTTACATCAAACTTACTGCGATGTAGCAAATTTTAAAATGAATCCCTCAAAATCAGAAATACTTAATATAAGTGTTACGTCACAGGAGGAACTAATTTATAAACAGGACTTCCCATTTATATGGAGGGACACCAAGCTAAAGTACTTAGGAGTAGGGATGAGCTTCGTGTTCGAGTCGAACATACGTTCGACTCGAACATCGGCTGTTCGCCCGTTCGGCGAATTCCGAACGTTATGGGCGTTCGCGCCAAATTCGTGTGGCGCTCACGGCCCACAATGCACTGCGTCATCGCAGTGCATTGCTGGCTCATGATTGGCCAAGCATGCACTGTGACCCCGCATGCTTGGCCAATCACAGTGCCAGCAGCGAGGAGAGCCATGATTGGCCACAGGCAGGATGCCTGTGGCCAATCATAGCTCAGGCTGTGTAGTACACGCCTCACACTATATAAGGCCGCCAGCGCGGCGGCCTACTGTAGTGTGTTGGCGTCTGAAGCAGTTAGTGGGTGTTCTGTGTACCTTCAACACAATACACACCGATCGTTTTCGGCCGATTTTCGATCTTGCTGTTGTGTAGTGGTTGTTGTCTGTGTGCCCTGACCGCAGTATACACCGCTATATTCACCTCACCTATATAGCTAGTGATCTATCTTTTATAATAGAGCTTGCAGTCAGTAGTGTTAGGAGCTTGTGCGTGCTGTCTGCGTGCTCTGTACCCAGTACACACCGCTATATCCACCTACATAGCTCTTCTCTATTTGAGCCCACTTGCCATCTGCAGGAGTTATTGGAAGTTGTGTGTGCCTCCAGCACAGCACAGTATACATCTGTATATACCCCTTTATCTCTGGTGTTCTATAAAAAAAGCATCTGCAGGAGTTAGTGGGTTTTTTGTGCCTCCAGCACAATATACACCTGTATCTACCGTTTATTGCTGTTCTCTAACAGAGCCATCTGCAGGGCTTAGTGGGTGTTGTGTGACTCCATTACACTGCTGTTTTACCCAACTCCCTTCAGGCCATTACCATGTCTGGAAGGCTAGCAAGGAGAGGCAGACAGGCGCGAGCCGATAAAAGAGGGCAAGCAGGCTCTGTGTCTAGAGACAACAGTGCTGGTCGTGGACGCGGTGCATTGTCATCAGCACGTGGCCATGGAACACGCTTGTCCTTCTTTTCGGCAGCTGGACATGTTGAACCGCAACATGCCAACGACTTGGTAGAGTGGATGACCAAGCCCTCTTCATCCTCCTCATCCTCTCTCACCCAGTCTCAGGGTACTAGCAAAGCAGCTGCCAACGCATCGTCTTCCCTCCTCTCAATGTCATCATCAGTGACTCCTTCCCTAGACCCACCACCTCCTCCTGAGGAGTCTCCTGAACTCTTTGAGCACAGTGTTGGGTACATGCTCCAGGAGGATGTCCAGTGTTTTGTGGGCTCTGATGATGACACTCAGCTAGAGGAAGGCAGTAGCATGAGCGCAGAGAGAGGGGATGCTCAAGAAGGACAGCAATCTGGCAGTCATGTTCCACAAGCTGCAGCATACTGCCAGGTTTGCTACAGCGATGAAGAGGGAGGGGATGATGAGGGCACTGACTCCACGTGGGTGCCTGGTAGGAGAGAGGAGGAGGAGGAGGAGGAGGCACATGTCCAACGAGGCAGGATGCCCTCCGGGGGCCAGCTTAGGGGCAGCATACCGACTGAATCACACCGCAGAGCTCCGCCTGTGCAGGGCGCTGCCTCTGCGCGTTATTCTAAAAGTTCTTTGGTGTGGGCCTTTTTTGAGACGAGTGCATCAGATCGCACCGCTGCTATTTGCAACATATGTCTCAAACGTATCTCGCGTGGCCAAAACATCAGCCGCTTGGGCACCACATGCTTGACCAGACATATGTTCACCTGCCATGCAGCTCGTTGGCAAGCGTACCTCAAAGACCCACACCAAAGAACAAAGTGGACCTCTCCTTGCACCTCATCAGCTGGCATCTCCAACCCCACTAGACCTTCAGTCCTCTCTGAAACCTGCTCTGAGAGGAATGAAGGTGTAGAATTAGGTGTGTCACAGCCAAGTGCTTCCGGGCACTCTGCTAGCAGTACACCCACGTCCGATTATAGCAGGCAAATGTCCCTGCCCCAGCTGCTTGACCGGCGAAAGAAGTTCACTCCCAGCCATCCACATGCCCAGCGGTTGAATGCTAGCTTGGCTAAATTGCTAGCACTTCAACTGCTGCCTTTTCAGTTGGTAGACTCGGCCCCCTTCCGTGAGTTTGTACAATGTGCAGTTCCTCAGTGGCAGGTCCCCAAACGCCACTTTTTCTCACGGAAGGCGATTCCGGCTCTCTACCGGCATGTGGAAGGCAATGTCTTTGCCTCACTGGACAGGGCGGTCAGCGGTAAGGTGCATATTACCACTGACTCATGGTCCAGCAGGCATGGACAGGGACGTTACCTGTCTTTCACGGCCCATTGGGTCACTCTTCTGGCAGCTGGGAAGGATGCAGGACAAGGTGCAGTAGTGTTGGAGGTTGTTCCGCCACCACGCCTCCAAAATGCTACTATTGGTTGTGACACACCTCTCTCCTCCACCCCCTCCTCTTCTTCTTCCTCCATGGCCTCTTCCAGTGCTCTGTCCTCAGAACCAGCGGTGCTTCGTAGGCATTCCAGGGGCTACGCAAGTACGCAGGCAAAACGATGCCATGCCGTGCTTGCGCTGGTTTGTTTGGGGGACAAGAGCCACACTGGGGCGGATGTTTTGTCAGCTCTGCAGGGGCAGGCCGAGAGGTGGTTGCTGCCACGCCAGCTTAAGCCAGGAATGGTGGTTTGTGACAATGGCATCAACCTCCTCTCCGCCCTCCGACAGGGACAACTGACCCATGTGCCCTGTGTAGCTCACGTCCTTAACCTGGTGGTGCAGCGGTTCTTGGGCAGGTACCCCGGCTTACAGGATGTCCTGAAGCAGGCCAGGAAAGTCTGTGTGCATTTCCACCGATCATTTAATGCCTGTGCTCGGCTGGCTGAGCTCCAAAAGGAGTTGAACCTGCCCAAGAACCGCCTTATATGTGACATGCCCACCAGATGGAACTCAACGTTGGCCATGCTGCAGCGGCTGCACATGCAGCAGAGGGCCATCAATGAGTACCTGTGCTACTACGGCACCAGGACAGGGTCAGGGGAGCTCGGTTTTTTCTCACCACGCCAGTGGGGCATGATCAGGGATGCATGCACTGTCCTGTCACCGTTTGAGGAGGCCACAAGGATGGTGAGCAGTGACAGTGCATGCATCAGTGACACTGTACCTCTTGTCCACCTCTTGGAGCATACGCTGCGTGGAATAATGGACAGGGCACTTGAGGCAGAACAGAGGCAGGAAGAGGAGGACTTCCTTGCCTCTCAAGGCCCCCTTTATCCAGACAGTGTTCCTGCTGTGCCACCCATCACACAGGAAGAGGATGAGGAGGAGGAAGAGGAGGAGGAGGATGATTGTGTCAGCATGGAGGTGGAGGCTGGCACTCAGCATCAGCAGCAGCAGCAGTCTTGTAGGGATGATTTACAGTCCCAAGAAACACGTGGACTTGTACGTGGCTGGGAGGAGGTAGCTGCGGATCATGTTGTCCTTAGTGACCCAGAGGACTCCGGACCGAATGCCTCAGCTAACCTATGCTGCATGGCCTCCCTGATCCTGCAAAGCCTGCGGAAGGATCCTCGTATTCTTCGGATCAAGGAGAGGGACCATTACTGGCTGGCCACTCTCCTTGATCCACGGTACAAGGGTAAGGTTGCCGACCTTATCTTGCCATCACAGAGGGAGCAGAGGATGAGACATCTCCGGGAGACCTTGCAGAAAGGTCTGTGCAACGCGTTCCCAGAGACTGGGAGGTTACAAACTCCTGGTCCTGGACAACGTGTTGCTGAGGCATCGGTCAGAAGGAGCGGTGGAGAAGGTGGCTGTCTGACTGATGCTTTCAGACAATTTTTTAGTCTGCAGCCCCAAGGTATGATCGGTTCCAGCACCCATCGCCAGCGTCTGATTTACATGGTGCAGGAATACCTAGGGGCAAGGTCAGACTTGGACACCTTTCCCACCGAAAATCCTCTGGCTTACTGGGTCTTGAGGATGGATCACTGGCCAGAGCTTGCACAGTATGCAATTGAGCTACTGGCCTGTCCTGCATCCAGCGTTCTTTCGGAACGCACCTTCAGTGCTGCTGGTGGCTTTGTTACCGATCACAGGGTGCGCCTGTCCACCGAATCAGTTGATCGACTGACCTTCATTGTTAAAAGTGAATATAGGAGAGTAAAATGCAAATGTAGTGTAAACTCTACATACTCACTCACAGGGGCGTTTCTTAATGAATAGCAAAGTCTTTGTGTAATATGTGAATCAGTATCTCTTCTCCATATAAGGGTGTGTATAGCGGAGATATGTATTTCTCATCCAAGGCATTTCAAACGTACTTTCAGGAGTAGAAATTGAAGAATCCTTCGTCCGTTCAATAGTTGGTTTATTTTTCAGAAAGACAAGCAAAGACAAGATTGACATCTGGTAACATATGGCATGGTGATGGCTTCAGAAGGAGGAATGGGTCATCTGATCTACATTCTCCAAAGTGTAGAATCCTTTCTCTTCCCACCAATCCTCTCTTTCTCTATAATCCTAGTCCATTCTTATACTGTTTCAAGATGTTATGTCAGCATATCCTAATAACACCCACATTTGCATATATACCCAATATGGTTCAGTCTATAGATAAGTAGCATAACTCCACCCATTGTTCTGACATAGTAACTCAAAAATAGATACCTACTCAGCAAATCCCCTCCTCCCTATATGATCTGCTGTTGTGTGACCTTCAGAAACCATCACTCACCACCAAACATATAACTTACATATATTTTCAGAAACTTTTATCTTTTAAGATATTAATTACCTCAAAAACTTCTAACATATTCCCCCTCAATGCACGACAATCAACAAATAATAAGTGCATTCATCTTAAATAATAAATGTTTCTGATTCTCTTTTTTCCAATACAAACAATACAATAAACATTAATACAATACTCATTAATACATTTTAGTGATTCAGAATTTGTACATAAACATTTTCAAAAATTCTGTGATGTTTCTATGAAAAATATTTAAATATTTCATTCCATTGAGAAAGTATAAACTATTATATTTAATTTTAATTAATTCTCCATCTAAATCATGTAATATTAAATATTTTCTTCTTTCAACTTTATAAATGTATTTAACTTCTTGTGAAACTCTTATAACTTTAACCATATCATATAAATATTTTATGGATAATCTATGATCTTACTTTAAAAATGATCTTCTTTTCAAGTATATTGTTCCATTATATGACACACTCTCTATGTGTTTTCTTATCTGTGAAACCACTGACCTACTGACCTTTAGTCATAAACTCTGGTCATAAAGAACAACTGGTAATGACATTCACACAACTTAAATATTACCTAAATCACTCACACTTCATTTATGGCGCCCTTTCATACACATTTTGAATCAATTGCTCCAGATGTACCATAGCTAATCACTGGATCAGATAAACCAGAAGTAATTTTCCGACTAAAAATACTTGTCATAATTTTTTCATCTTTTTTTCATTTCTTCCTTAATCAATTTATAAAATTGTTTCATTCTAACCTTAATACAGATTTGAAACAAAATACATAAAAACTTTCCCATTATTTGATTGTCATATTTTATATATCTTATCTATCATTCTATTTATTTATTTATTTATTTATCCATCTATCCATGACCAGCAAGCAACTTTTTCTATTTATTTTTTTTTTTTAAACATTCCAAAATTATTTAAATTCAACAATAACTTTGTTTAGACACATTGAAATCCTTTTCTTCATATACTTCTAATTATACATTTTTGTCTTTCCTATTATCTTATTACTATCATCATTATTCAGATAACTCATAAAAAAATTCTTATGAGAAGCACATCCTAACTCCCCCTCACATAATGATCGGCCGATCAATATGTCGCTTTTGATGCAAGTCCATATGAATAAATCATTGAAATTCACCAAAAAAATGATAGTCCTTGATAGCATAATCAAAAAATAATAATTTTTTTGAAAAAACAAGAAATAGTAACAAATAGAAATGTAGTTATGCTGTTGCATTGTCATGGAAGATTTTTAAAAAACTAAAAAAAATAAAAATAAAATAAAATCGTTTTCTTTACATTTAGAAATGAAAGATATATCTATAAAAGAAAATGAAAACAAGTATCAAATTCTTTTAAAAATTATGTTTTCCTAAATAATTTTCATTAATCAATGTAAACCATTTTAGAATGATAATCCTTTCTGTGTTTACTCATTTTATTCTTATTTTTACCAATTATTTTTATTTTTACCAATACTTTTGAAACAAAAACTATAATCTCAATGTACCTTAAAAATAACAAAATAATCTTCCCAACTGATATCCCAGTTGACATCTCTGTTGACATCCTTGGTACCTTCAGCTCTATAATTCTTAACCATAACTTTTAGCTACTGGAATAAATTACTAAACATACTCATTAGAAGTAGAAATCTCATTCAAGACATCATTTCTATTTAAATTTAGCAAAGGCCTAGCCATGTTTTGTGAACAAACTTCTGAAATACCTATACTTGTTGTTTGCAAAATTTGCATCCATACTACTTTCTATACAACGGATAATATAAAAAACAAAGTATGCTAATCTCAAAAGACTGTCATTAACTCAAAAAGTTAACAAACCCTATGTTTAGAAAATAATAAAGCCTTTAAACTATAGCAGGTAAATAAGTCTCTCAATATTTACCTTTTATCATCTTAACCAATACTATTCATACGTTCTACAATACCTGAGTACTTAAGATGATAAGAAACAAAAACTTTACTAAACCTAAAATAGCATACATGTCCTTCACTACCTGTCCTATAAAATTTTAAATCATTAACTGATTCCATGGTTTGAAAACCAACCCCAATGGAATATGACATAAGTTCACAACAACTTAGCTTTTATAAAAAATATTATTTTTTCTAGAATTACCTCAATTAATTTATCAAAAAGAAACATTAACTAAAAAAACAATATCCTTGTAATCCTCCTGTAGCAAGTGAAAAACAAATATAATAAATCTATATAGATTTGCCAAATCCCTCAATACTTTGTAGTATCAGGTTAGGCCTCTTTCACTTTAGATAATTCTATAAACAAATAAAACAATTTTCAGAAGTTTGATGACAAAGTGTTCTAAAATGAGTAGTTCAGAATTTTTTCATAAGCTAAAACAAAAATCAATCAATCAGGTACCTGGATATGTAAAAATAAATATTTTCATTTAAAAATAACTCTATCTATTATTATTTTAATCCAATTATTTTTACAATAAATTTCCTCCTATATCAGTCTGTACTGATTCTAACTAATACAACATGTCATAATCCCCCTCTTTATCCTGTGACTAATATTAAATCTTCTAAAAGAATAATCTTGCCAGATTACTGTTTTTTCCTCTATACTGACAATTTATTTTAATTTTGTATAAGAACATTGATTTAGGTTGGGCTTTCCTAAATATTCTGTTTCTGAAAGAAATTTGATCATGTTGAAGTTTATTTTCAGAACCCAGCATTCCCCTCATACAGTATGATTGAATGAACCACACCTGCTCTGTCACTGACTGCTCACATGACAGTCTTAAATTCAGCTTTCAATGCGTCCACTAAAAGTTGAAAAAGTGACATTCTCATGATTCATTTACACAACTGTGGCTCTATCCCTCACACTACAACTGATCTTTTTAACATCCAATTGCCATTAGACAAAGCTGTGTGTATTGACACCTCCTGTTTTTCTTGAAATAACACCTTTAGTGTAACATAAGATGTTTTTCAAAACAAATGATGCTAAACCCACAATGTCTCAGATCTGTAGCATTGGACAATGCACCCCTAACACATGTATTTATAAATACCAATGAAATTGTCTCATCATCCACATACACTTAAATGTAAAATGACTGAGAGAGATTTCTATATTTACCAAAAATACTAAATTTATAAGGGCTTTCTTCAGATCTTCAAATGTTTGAATATAAGTTATCTTTTGTTATTTAAAAATATATTTGCCCTACAGTAAGCCTATATAATTCATTAAAATTTACTCAGACAGAAACTTTGTCTGCAAAAATCTCAACGAACTCTCAAAAAAAGTTATTAAGGCCTAAAAAAATCTTATTTTTCAAAACAATTACTTTTAGTAAGTAATAATACCTTTTAAATATATATTTTCCTCATCAATGAACCCTCTTCCAAGTATCTGGAAAATTTAACACAAAAATATATTGTGCTTTGATCCTTTAAAGTGAAAAATGTCATGGCATGACTGACCAGTCTGTAACTTGATCTGCATCTCTCTGTTGGTAATACACTCCTCACGTGTCACATACTCTTCAGAGAATGATCTGTTACTGACAGTCTTGGCTACCATGCTTTGTACACCCTACACTATACAATTCGGTAACAATCTCGTTTCTCGTTTGTTAAAATGTTTAACCTTTTTAACACTTTTTAAACATATTTTGTTTGTACATCTACGAAAAATCATGTACACGATGTTATATGACTTTCCTGATTATAATAATGACAAAAAATTGTTTAGAAGACAATCTTGTGAAACTCACAGATTGGATCCTGCCCATGACCTGCGATGGCCATTTCCCCGAGAAAACTCCTCCCACAACAAAAGTCCTTACTTTTACCAGAAATACTAATTTACAAGAACTTTTAACAATAGTTATTTTTTACATTTTTTTAGATTGAACAAAAAGTTTCATATTTTAATATTTTCTCTGGGTCACCTTAAGTAAATTAGAACAATTTACTACTTTTAATTTAATAACTAAATCCAAGTTTGTAAAAATTGCTCAATCCTTAACTTATTATTTCCTAAAACCAAATCTGTAGAATTTTTGTAAAACACTAAACATCATGTTTTTTCCATAATCTCAATTTCATACAGTTCTTTCCACAATCTTAATCAATAATTTTTCTCTGAAAACTTTGTTCAGGGCTTAATACATAACGATATACATGCAGCATTAAACTTAATTTTCTTCTTAATGAACTTCTTTACACTCTGGCATAAATTAATTAATTACCTTACTACTGCATGTATTCCTATACTCCATACATATGAAATATATCAATTTCCCGATCGTACTGAGACTTACTTCTGAGCCTAGAGATGTTAACCATTGCCATATTACCCTTTTATATAGACAAACACACTCACCCCTTGTTAGTATGATAGTCCTGTGTGTACTTAAAATAAAACAAGAGATGAATAATGTCGCTTTAACTTTGTTGTTCGTTTCTTTATCTTTCTTTTTCCGTTCTTTTCTTGTAGCTCTTTGCCTTTGCTCTTTGCCTTGTGCTGTAGTGTCTTGCCTTGTTTCTTGAATTATGTGCTGTAGTGTGCTGTAGTGTCTTGCCTGTTGATCTATTCTTTGCCTTTGTGCTTGGACCTTCCATCTTCAAACATCAAAATCCGACTTCCATATTAGCTCACCCAAAGTGTACATTTGCCTTTGTACCAACAATGGTGACTTTTTCAAATAACGTGAAGTCTTTGTTCCTATTTCAACACTTTTTTCTTCTTGGGTAACAACCCAATATTTTCTTATGTGAGACTCTCTCACCTTCTTAGGAACTAACCTTAGCAGATATCTTCACGAACGTAACTAAATTACGTCTTCACAAAGTCCTGGATTTTCCAAAAATAACTTGAAGTATACCGTCCAACTGGCCTTGTCAATCAACTTCGTAGGCTGTATTTTTTTTATTTTTTTTTATTTTTTATTTCTGTGTACAGAGAGGTGAGAAAACAAAGAGAAAAAAAACTCAACCTCCACTGTTTTCTCTGGACCGTTGCCCGCATCTGACGTAAACGCCTCCTTCTAGGTTCTTTGATCATTTGTTGCCAAAACTTGGCAAATCTAATTTCCCCCCTTTGTCAAGGAGTAGAAATTGATCATTTCGGCTGGCTTGACAATGTTAAAAGTGAATATAGGAGAGTAAAATGCAAATGTAGTGTAAACTCTACATACTCACTCACAGGGGCGTTTCTTAACCACTTGAGATCCGCGCTATAGTAAAATGACGTGTATAGCGCGGATCTCAATTTTCAGGACTACGTCTATTGACGTCGTCCCCTTTAAGAGTTCCCCGCGCGCTCCCGGGAGCGCGCATCGGGGAAAATCTGTGTTGGCCGTGTCCGCTGGACACAGCCAATCACAGATCGCTGTAAACGGCCAATCACAGCGGCCGTTTACAGCGCGATCGCCTCCTCCAATGGGTGATGATCTCAAATTGAAACAAATGAGATCATCACCCATTGCCAAACGTGTCTCCTCACACAGCGATAGCGTGTGAGGAGACCGAATGTGCCTTGTAAGCTTAAAATTGTCAGTAAACAGATAAAAACCCCACCTGTGCCCAGATCTACCCTGCCAGTGCCCTGCCAGTGCCCAGATCTACCCTGCCAGTACCCTGCCAGTGCCCAGATCTACCCTGCCAGTGCCCACCTGTGCCCACCTGTGTCCACCTGTGCCCACCTGTGCCCGCCTGTGCCCGCCTGTGCCTGCCTGTGCCCACCTGTGCCCACCTGTGCCCACCTGTGCACCGCCAGTGCTCCATCTGTGCACCGCCAGTGCTCGCCAGTGCCCCGCCAGTGCCCGCCAGTGCCCGCCAGTGCCCGCCAGTGCCCGCCAGTGCCCACCAGTGCCAGCCAGTGCCAGCCAGTGCCAATCGGTGCCCATCTGTACCAATCGGTGCCCATCTGTGCCTCAGCAGTGCCCATCTGTGCCGCCTAAGCAGTGCCCATCTGTGCCGCCTCAGCAGTGCCCATCTGTGCCGCCTAAGCAGTGCCCATCTGTGCCGCCTAAGCAGTGCCCATCTGTGCCCATCTGCTGCCTTATCAGTGCACATCCGTGCAATAAATCAGTGCACATCTGTGCCGACCTATCAGTGCCCATCTGCCGACTCAGCAGTGCCCATCTGTGCCGCCTCAGCAGTGCCCATCTGTGCCGCCTCAGCAGTGCCCATCTGTGCCGCCTCAGCAGTGCCCATCTGCCGCCTCAGCAGTGCCCATCTGCCGCCTCATCAGTGCACATCCGTGCAACAAATCTGCACATCTGTGCAATAAATCAGTGCACATCTGTGCCGACCCATCAGTGTCCATTTGTGCCACCTCAAAAGCGCCCATCTGTGCCACCTCAATAACGCCCATCTGTGCCACCTCATCAGTGCCCATCAGTGCTACAATGGCTAAACGCGTCTTTTCCGCTGAGGAGGCGTACCAAATTATTTCCGCGGCCGACGAGAGCAACGGGGAGCTCTCCTCTTCCGATTCCTTTTCGGATTCGGATTCTGAAGCCGACGTAACTTATGAGCCAGTCCTCAGCAGTGAAACACTGACTGATGAATCCGAGGAGGAAGATATCCGGCCCATCAAGCGAAGGCGTTCTAGTGAGGCAGTGCCGTCCACCAGCACCGCAGTGCCGTCCACCAGCACCGCAATGCCGTCCACCAGCACCGCAGTGCCCCAGCAAGAAAGGCCAAGTACCAGTGGGGTGTCATCTCAGCCCCAAAGGGTTAGGAGCCATGCTGGCCTTCCCTATGCCCTTCAGAACCCCTTGTGGCTTCCTCCTAATTCAGGAGAGGCCAATGTTCCCCCTTTCACCGCCCAGCCAGGAGTCCAGGTGGACACGGAGAATTTTAGCCCCATCGATTTTTTTAATTTAATTTTTACGGAGGACATGTTGGCGTCAATTGTGGCCCAGTGCAACCTGTATGCACAACAATGTATTTTTCAAAATCCAACCTCCTATTATGCCCGTCCCTACGAATGGAGAGACCTAACGGTGGAGGAGTTCAAGCTTTTTTTAGGCCTCACATTTAATATGGGACTCAACAAAAAAAACCAATTACGTACCTACTGGTCAACCCACCCCCTCCACCACTCACCGCTCTTCTCCGCGGTAATGCCCAGACACAGATATCAGATGATCCTGAGGTTCTTACATTTCAGTGACAATTCCCAATGCCTTCCACGAAATGATCCAAATTTTGACCGCCTTTACAAAATTCGACCAATACTAAATTATTTTTCAGAAATATTCCCCAAATTGTTTACCCCGGACCAACACATATGTGTGGATGAGTCCCTTATTAAATTTAGTGGCAGGCTTAGGATGAAGCAATTTATGCCCAGCAAAAGGGCCCGCTATGGGGTGAAGGTCTACAAATTATGTGACCGAGCCACAGGGTACACATATTCCTTCAAGGTGTACGAAGGGAAGGACACCCAGCTACAGCCCCCTAATTGTCCGGATTATTTGGGATCCAGCGGAAAAATTGTTTGGGACCTCATATACCCCCTACTGGATAAAGGCTACCACCTCTATGTAGACAACTTCTACACATCTCTGCCCCTGTTCCACAACCTTCACCGGAAGAAGACGCCAGCATGTGGCACTGTAAAAAAGAACCGGAAGGGCTTTCCTCAAAGTCTGGTGAACAAGAAGCTGCGGAAAGGAGAAACCGCAAGTCTAAGAAACAAGGAGGTTCTGGCAGTGAAGTGGAGGGACAGAAGAGATGTGTACATGTTATCTTCTATCCACAACGATACCTTCGTGGAAATCCCCAGAAGGAATGGCCCCGTAAAGAAACCCAAATGTATTTCAGAGTATAATTTGTTCACGGGAGGAGTCGACTTCAACGACCAAATGATGGAACCATATCTGGTCTCAAGACGGACATATCATTGGTACAAAAAAGTAGTAATTTATTTTTTTCAATTGGCCATTTACAATTCATATGTAATTTACAGCAACGCCACCCAAAACCCCAAACGTTTCTTTGGCTACCAGGAGGAAGTTTTCACAGCCCTTTTATTCCCAAACGGCCCACCAGAAAATATCCGATCAGACGTTGTAAGTCGACTCTCCGAGCGCCACTTTCCGGATAAAATTCCCCCCACACCAGCAGGCAAAAGACGCCAAAAAAGATGTAAGGTGTGTACCAAAGCAGGAGTCAGAAAAGACACATCTTATTATTGTGCACAATGTCCTTCCCAACCAGGCCTCTGTATAGGCGACTGTTTTCGGCGTTACCATACTTCAATAAATTTTTAGTGAAGTATGGTAAACATAATCCTCAGTTCCTGCCTTCATACACCTTCACACCCCTTATGCCACTGCCTGCTCTGTAACGGACCCTGGCTTGTTATTTGACCACTCTTATGCCTGCCGATTCTGTACATACCGCTGCCTGATCTGGAACTGACCCTGGACTGTTATTCGACCACGCTTCTGCCTAACGATTCTGTACATACCTCTGCCTCATCTGGAACTGACCCTGGACTGTTATTCGACCATGCTTCTGTCTAACGATTCTGTATATATCTCTGCCTGATCTGGAACTGACCTTGGACTGTTTGACCACGATATTTGCCTGCCTCTTGGACTGATCTTGTATTCTGCAACTGGACTAGTGGGATTCAACACGGGGTCTCACATATGTGAGGGGCTCCAGTATAGTTTTTCTGGAAGAAGAAAACAATTTTCTTTGTTTTCTTATTCCTAGATTAGGGTCTGGAGACTCGGAGGCTTCAAAGAGATTTGGGAGGGAGAAGCCTCTACCCCTATCCCCATTCTGTCCTGAACGAGGCTCTACTTTTGTCTGCTGCCTGTAGGACTTACTGCCATCATGCCGCACTGACCACACCACAAGGACCTGCCTACTACCAGGACCAATATTTTTGGCACTGCTGACATCTCTGCACTAACCCTGGACTGTAATATGGACAGTATCCCTGCCTGCTGCCTGAAAAACTGTGTTCGCTGTTGCTGACCAAGTCCCTGCCTGCTGCCTGGACCAGTGATATCCTCCTGTGGACAACTGCGCTTCTAAAACCACAGGTAATCTTTTCTTTACCCTTTGCTCAGCATAATGTATTTGGGGGTGTAATTCTTGGTATGTGCAGGCTATGTGTCCCTGGAACGCCGACGGTGTTTCTTGCATGTTGCGCCTCTGTATTTGGTCAGGCTGTGTAAAAGTCTCACACATGTGGTATCGTTATACTCAGGAGGAGTAGTAGAACGTATTTTGGGGTGTTATTTTTGCTATGTAAATGCTATGCGTTGGAAATATCTTATAAACGGACAACTTTGTGTAAAAAAAAATGCGTTTTCATTTTTTTCCACATTTTCCGAAAACTTCTGGAAAAAAATGAACCATTGAAAAGACTCATTATGCCTCATAGATTATACGTTGGGGTGTTAGCTTTCCAAAATGGGGTCATTTTCTGGACGTTTCCATTGCCCTGGTGTTCCAGGGCCTTCAAAACTGTAATAGGTGGTTGAGAAATGAAATGTGTAATTTATGCTCCTAGAATGCCTGAAGGTGCTACTTCAAAATTAGGCCTCTGTATGTGGTCAGGCTGTGTAAAAGTCTCACACATTTGGTATCGTTATACTCAGGAGGAGTAGTAGAACGTATTTTGGGGTGTTATTTTTGCTATGTAAATGCTATGCCTTGGAAATATCTTATAAACGGACAACTTTGTGTAAAAAAAAATGCGTTTTCATTTTTTTCCACATTTTCCGAAAACTTCTGGAAAAAAATGAACCATTGAAAAGACTCATTATGCCTCATAGATTATACGTTGGGGTGTTAGCTTTCCAAAATGGGGTCATTTTCTGGACGTTTCCATTGCCCTGGTGTTCCAGGGCCTTCAAAACTGTAATAGGTGATTGAGAAATGAAATGTGTAATTTATGCTCTTAGAATGCCTGAAGGTGCTACTTCAAAATTAGGCCTCTGTATGTGGTCAGGCTGTGTAAAAGTCTCACACATGTGGTATCGTTATACTCAGGAGGAGTAGTAGAACGTATTTTGGGGTGTTATTTTTGCTATGTAAATGCTATGCGTTGGAAATATCTTATAAACGGACAACTTTGTGTAAAAAAAAATGCGTTTTCATTTTTTTCCACATTTTCCGAAAACTTCTGGAAAAAAATGAACCATTGAAAAGACTCATTATGCCTCATAGATTATACGTTGGGGTGTTAGCTTTCCAAAATGGGGTCATTTTCTGGACGTTTCCATTGCCCTGGTGTTCCAGGGCCTTCAAAACTGTAATAGGTGGTTGAGAAATGAAATGTGTAATTTATGCTCCTAGAATGCCTGAAGGTGCTACTTCAAAATTAGGCCTCTGTATGTGGTCAGGCTGTGTAAAAGTCTCACACATTTGGTATCGTTATACTCAGGAGGAGTAGTAGAACGTATTTTGGGGTGTTATTTTTGCTATGTAAATGCTATGCCTTGGAAATATCTTATAAACGGACAACTTTGTGTAAAAAAAAATGCGTTTTCATTTTTTTCCACATTTTCCGAAAACTTCTGGAAAAAAATGAACCATTGAAAAGACTCATTATGCCTCATAGATTATACGTTGGGGTGTTAGCTTTCGAAAATGGGGTCATTTTCTGGACGTTTCCATTGCCCTGGTGTTCCAGGGCCTTCAAAACTGTAATAGGTGATTGAGAAATGAAATGTGTAATTTATGCTCTTAGAATGCCTGAAGGTGCTACTTCAAAATTAGGCCTCTGTATGTGGTCAGGCTGTGTAAAAGTCTCACACATTTGGTATCGTTATACTCAGGAGGAGTAGTAGAACGTATTTTGGGGTGTTATTTTTGCTATGTAAATGCTATGCGTTGGAAATATCTTATAAACGGACAACTTTGTGTAAAAAAAATGCGTTTTCATTTTTTTCCACATTTTCCGAAAACTTCTGGAAAAAAATGAACCATTGAAAAGACTCATTATGCCTCATAGATTATACGTTGGGGTGTTAGCTTTCCAAAATGGGGTCATTTTCTGGACGTTTCCATTGCCCTGGTGTTCCAGGGCCTTCAAAACTGTAATAGGTGATTGAGAAATGAAATGTGTAATTTATGCTCTTAGAATGCCTGAAGGTGCTACTTCAAAATTAGGCCTCTGTATGTGGTCAGGCTGTGTAAAAGTCTCACACATTTGGTATCGTTATACTCAGGAGGAGTAGTAGAACGTATTTTGGGGTGTTATTTTTGCTATGTAAATGCTATGCGTTGGAAATATCTTATAAACGGACAACTTTGTGTAAAAAAAAATGCGTTTTCATTTTTTTCCACATTTTCCGAAAACTTCTGGAAAAAAATGAACCATTGAAAAGACTCATTATGCCTCATAGATTATACGTTGGGGTGTTAGCTTTCCAAAATGGGGTCATTTTCTGGACGTTTCCATTGCCCTGGTGTTCCAGGGCCTTCAAAACTGTAATAGGTGGTTGAGAAATGAAATGTGTAATTTATGCTCCTAGAATGCCTGAAGGTGCTACTTCAAAATTAGGCCTCTGTATGTGGTCAGGCTGTGTAAAAGTCTCACACATGTGGTATCGTTATATTCAGGAGGAGTAGAAGAATGTATTTTGGGGTGTTATTTGTGGTATGCACATTCCGTGTGGGAGAAATAAGCTATTACAATGAAAATTTTGTGAAAAAAAAAAAAAATAAAAATCGTCATTTTGCAAAGAATTATGGGAAAAAATGACAACTTAAAATAACTAACCATGCCTCTTACTAAATACATTGGAATGTCTACTTTCCAAAAAGGGGTCATTTGGGGGGCATTTGTACTTTCCTGGCTTGTTAGGGTCTCAAGAATGGAGATAGGCCTTAGTACATCAGATGTGATCTTTTTTTGCAAATCTTTATGATTTGCACCATAGCTTGTAGACTCTATAAATTTCACACAGATCATATAATATGCAAAAATTTGGGTTATTTTTACCAAAGATGTGTAGTAGTATAAATTGTGGCCAAAATTTATGAAGAAAAATTGCTAATTTGCTAAATTTTGTCACAGAAACGAAGAAAAATTCATTTTTTTTCAAAATTTTCGGTCTTTTTTCATTTATAGCGCAGAAAATAAAAAACCGAGAGGTGATCAAATACCACCAAAAGAAAGCTCTATTGGTATGAAGAAAAGGACAAAAAAATCATTTGGTTACAGTGTTGCATGACTGAGTAATTGTCATTCAAAATGTGAGAGCACTGAAAGCTGAAAATTGGTCTGGGACTGAGGGGGGTTTAAGTGCCCAGTAAGCAAGTGGTTAATGAATAGCAAAGTCTTTGTGTAATATGTGAATCAGTATCTCTTCTCCATATAAGGGTGTGTATAGCGGAGATATGTATTTCTCATCCAAGGCATTTCAAATGTACTTTCAGGAGTAGAAATTGAAGAATCCTTCGTCCGTTCAATAGTTGGTTTATTTTTCAGAAAGACAAGCAAAGACAAGATTGACATCTGGTAACATATGGCATGGTGATGGCTTCAGAAGGAGGAATGGGTCATCTGATCTACATTCTCTAAAGTGTAGAATCCTTTCTCTTCCCACCAATCCTCTCTTTCTCTATAACCCTAGTCCATTCTTATACTGTTTCAAGATGTTATGTCAGCATATCCTAATAACACCCACATTTGCATATATACCCAATATGGTTCAGTCTATAGATAAGTAGCATAACTCCACCCATTGTTCTGACATAGTAACTCAAAAATAGATACCTACTCAGCAAATCCCCTCCTCCCTATATGATCTGCTGTTGTGTGACCTTCAGAAACCATCACTCACCACCAAACATATAACTTACATATATTTTCAGAAACTTTTATCTTTTAAGATATTAATTACCTCAAAAACTTCTAACATTCATCAAGATGAATCAGTCTTGGATCACCCACAGCTACCAAGCACCTGAAGCTGATGTAACAGAATAATTTGTTTTGAAATATCACATCCCTTCAAGACTGCCTATGCTGATGCTGAGTGACTGTCCTGTTATGTTGATATGTTTCTGGTTCTGGGTGATGCCATCAGCCCAATTTTTCTGCCCCTGTTTAACAGGGACGTTTAAGTACAATTTTTGATGCAATGCTTTGCAGCAGGGCTAATTCCTGCAATGAAACTAGAGTATATGGAAGAGGTTGCAGTGTGGTGGCACCAGCACCAGTGCCTAAGGCCCAATTTTTCTGCCCCTGTTAAACAGGGGCGTTTAATTACAATTTTTTCATGCAATGCTTTGCAGCAGGGCTAATTCCTGCAATAAAACTAGAGTATATGGCAGAGGTTGCAGTGTGGTGGCACCAGCACCGGTGCCTAAGGCCAAATTTTTCTGCCCCTGTTTAACAGGGACATGTAATTACAATTCTTGATATAATATTTCACAAGAGGGCCCCTTCCTGTGCCCACCCAGAGTAACGGTGAGGACTTATAGTGTTGTGGCACCAGCACCACAACCACCAAAGGTAAATTTTTCTACCACTGTTCAACAATGGCATGTAATTACAATTCTTGATATAATCGTTCACAGCAGGGCGCTCCAGCGCCCACCAAGAGTCACTTTGAGGGCTTACAATGTTGTGGCAAAACCAACACCTTGTTCCGCCATTTCTGCAGAGCATATAGGGCAGGCCCCTACTTTCAAACATCCAACTTACAAACATCTCCTACTTGCAAACGGAAGGAGACAACAGCAAGTGAGATGAAAAAAGATGGACGACAAAACAAATTATACAGGGGTGATAACCCTTCCCTATGTTTTCCAAAAAGCTTAAAAATTGTTGTTTGGACTGGAGCTACACTTTAAAAATGTACCAGTTGAAAATTACAAACAGATTCAACTTAACACAACAAACCTACACAGTCCCTGTCTTGTTTGCACCGCCTGTATACTGCTGTTCTGAGTATATAGGGCCTGGGGGCCACACGCATTTCCTTTTTTTAATATGGGTACAGGGTTCCCCTTAATATGCGTACAAGACCCAAATAGGCTGGTAATGGGCAGGGAGGGCTACCCATGCCATTTTTCTCAATGATTTTCAACCATATTGCAGGAACCAGATATAAGATTAAAACCGCAAGCAGTTTTAAATGGTGTTATTTCCGTTTAATGTCATTTTGTGCAGGGACTGTTATAAACACGGGAAACACGTGGCACTTCACAGGCATACTACAGACACCCCCCAGGCACCATATTTAAAGGAATATTTCACTTTTTTTTTCACTTTAATCGTCTTTAAAATCAGTGCTCCCGCCAAAACGGCCATTTTTAAAAACATTTTAGGCATTGACCCATGTCCCCTGGGGCAGGAGCCAGGTCCCCAAACCCTTTTTAGGACAGTATCTTGCATATTAGCCGTTAAAATTAGCACTTTTAATTTCGAACGTTCGTGTCCCATAGACTTCAATGGGGTTTTAACATTCGTACGAATTTGGGGTCCGTTCGAAAGTTCTGGTGTGAACCGAACCGGGGGGTGTTCGGCTCATCCCTACTTAGGAGTCAAAATAACATTCACATTCAAAACCATTTATCAACAAAACATTATCCCCCTGCTGAATTAAATCAGAACTGATTTAAATAAAATAGCTTCTAGACAAAGGTCTTGGATTGGAAGGATAAACAGTTTTAAAATGATAATCCTACCTAAAATAGTATATAAAATGCAAATGTTACCAATCTCAAGCCCAGATATATATTTTAAAAAATTAAACATGCTATACGTAGGTTAATTTTGCAAAATAAAAAGTCCTGTATAAGTTTGGTGGTACTTACAAGAGATAAGGTACATGGGGGCTTGGGGGGTAACGGATATTAAAACTTATTACAATGCAATTCTTATGACACGGGTGGTTGAATGGGTTAAAAATAATAAAGAAAATAGGTGGGTTAAATTGGAAAGTATGATTAGAAAAGTTATTCTCGGGAAAGTGATATGGATCCCGACACATATAAGAGATTTAGAAGGGCACACATGATTACACTGACAGCTATGGCAATGTGGAACAGGGTACACAAAACGAGAAAAGTGGGGGTTCAACCCCCCACTGATACCACTAAGCGATACATATTATTTTGCACCAGGGAAAGAGAGTTTTTTTGGGAGGTGGATTAAGCAAAAAGACAAACAATTAAAAGATATTACAACTAATGGCAAAATATTCACTTTCCATGAATTGACTAATAAAAAAGACATTTTAGATGAAAGTAGGTGGAGGTATGCACAATTGAAACACTTTGTGGAATCCCTCCTCCAACCGATCAGGTCAGAGGACAGCCTGCTTCCATTAGAGAGGCTAAATGGATATTCAAATTGAACGCTACTGGGGTATCGGGCCTCAATGACTCCCTTAGCTTTATACCCTTTTTCTGAGAAGAACTTAGGTTTTTGTCCTAAAAACAGCATCTTTGCTGCACATTACCTTTGGGTCAATCTATCTATGGGACCCGATGGATGCCTGTATTATTTTGGGAGGTTCGTCATTTGTATGTTCTGTGAGGGACACACTGTCTTGCCAATGATGTAAATAAGATGTATATAATTTAGCTTTATTTGTTTTTGTATCTAGATTGCTTGTTTATCTATATATGTATGCTGTCCAATGCATATGTAGGTTGGACAAAACATGGGAGGAGCAAAGCAGGGAATAATACAAATTTTTTTCTAGTCCCTATTTGGGACTTACACATTCTATATGGTGTATTGGTGGGACGTTTGTTTGTGCATCCACGGTACTTGAAATCATTAATTTTGGATGGGGGAGTGCCTCTCCTGGATTGGGTAGCATCGGGGATAGGAGGGCAATGATTGTTGCTCTCTATTCACCCTTGGTGGTGGTGTTGCAGTCGCAGCGCTAGGGAGCCCTTCCCCATACCTGAATCAATGGCATATTTGAATATACTTGAATTAATCATATTTTGTAGGGATTTATTAGCCCCCCCTTTTTTTACCATCCTTGTATTTTGAGTAGCCCCCCACGATACTCTAGTTGACGACTGGTATTTCCATTTCCCATTATCTATTAGGACTATGGGCTTGACAGTTCCCTTGCCCATGCGCCGATGTGTGGTTCCAGTCTATGTGTGGTTGCGCGAATAAAGGTTTGCAGTCGGCTTGTGGATTGATCTTCAAGCACAGGGTTATGCGCATTTGCGGACTCATTCTGAGAACGGGCGCATACTATTACATGCGGTATGCACATAGGAACTCTGTGATTCAACATGTGTGCGGATCTGTGCATGGGCATAGGCTGATGCGTATGCACATGCTCTTCCAAAGAGCGGGCCCACGCAATGATGCATTATATATGCGCAAAGACGCAATAGATATGCGCCGTGGCGCACGGCATTCTATTTCCATGGTGACTGAGTGTGTCACTCTCGGTTATCTCCTTGGTGATATAAGGGAAGCTGTCCCCAGCTGTTCATAATCACTTTGATGTGCCGTTTGTGGTTTTTTTTTACACCAATGCGCACATTTAAACAAGTGAGGATGGGTTAGTCAGTGTGTGCGGTGTACTCACTGGAGGGTGTATTATCTAACAGTCATAAACGTTTGACTGCTTTGATGATGCTGGTTGACTTTGATGGTTTGGTAATGATTAATTAGTACTCTTTTGCCTGTTCCAGCAGAAATTTCCCTGCTTCATATTCCTTTTGGACTTTTTGATCAAGATTACTATTTTGTTTTTCACAAGTCGGGCTTTTTTTTGGGGACTGGATGTTTGAGCATACCAATTGGCTGTGAATTTTGGCTTCAACGTAGGAGAGGCCAATCTAAGATATTTGTCCTTTAAACTGAAATGATACATAGTAGCTTTATAGAGATGTTGGGGAGTAGTTATATAGCTCCCATGTATGGTTATGTATGGTATTTACAAGAATGTTACTAACTGGGCACCATTTGGAATCCCCAGGTGTGCCGATGATATCCTCCCTATTGTTTTAAAAGTTGAAGGCATATGTTGATACAGCAGTTGTGGGTATATGTAATATGAGTAAATAATCGCTATCTTTTTAAGTAGGTTGGATATTAATATATATTATTATTTTTGTATTTTCTCTCCCTTGAACAGACATTTTCTGTTTTATGCCAGTCCAAGTCCTATGTTTACATGAGTACTGTCCACTGTTCCCTAGTTTTCATTTTAGGGGAATACGCCGCCTCCACCTCACGGGCCCCTTTTCATGATCAGCCTGTCTGGGGTTGTATGCATGTAAGTTAGGATGGTTTTGTAAACTTTTAAATAAATTATTGATATTTGCACAGTCTATCTTTCACATTATGTAGTTGCAAAATTTGATATACATAACTCTGCTCTCCCATGATTTTGATTTTTAGGTTCTATAATCATATTCACCTGGTTCTGAGGAAGCTATTGGCGAAATGTATCACCCGGGATCTACAATGATCAATATGATTGTGATTATCCAAGCATACTTGAACATGTGTTCTCTATTTTTAATCTAAATGTATATAGGTTGTATTTTGTACCAATAAAATTATTAGAAATGTATTAATCTTTGTCTGTAAAATCTTGCTGAGTTACCGATATAGTCGTCTGGTTTTCTTCCTTCTTTTTTTGGTTAAGGTTATATAGGATGAGCTACCCCCTTTTATCATATATTTTTAAATTTTATTTGTATAGCCTTGAAGGTTTTAGGAGTTGGTCCAATCATTATATCTTCAATTCTTTCTATCCCCTTTTCTACCCAACTTGAGACTTTTAAGTCCATGATGATGTGTGCTAAGCTATAGGTAAGCATTGATAATTTGGAGGTAATAGAGTCCTGAGATGGAGTGTTTAACAAGGCTCTCCATGCATGAAGTGATGCTGTGATGGTGGGAGAAAGTGATGCATACCTAGGGGTGTATTGTTGGCTGGTAAGAAGAAAGTGATTTAGAGCTCCTCCTTTAAGTTGTATTCTCTTCTTATTTAATGGGATAATAATGAAGCTGTTTTGCTGGTGATAATGATGGAGTTATTGCAAACAAATTTTCAAAGGCTTTTTTTTGTGATATCAAGGATACTATTATTATGCTTTTATTTTTATTTGGGTAAGTTACCAAAATACCATTATCCCGTCGTTTTTAACATCATAGATACAACTAGCTATGAGTAAGCGCTAATTTTAGCATGAAACGCGTCAGTTTCCCTGTTCTACATTCCCTCTGCTGCTGTAATTCGTATGATGTGAAGGTTTTTTTTTTGGTGGAAATAATAAAGGCACAACTTATTTTACCTGATCCGGAGTGCGGCTATCCAGAGTTTTTTCGGTTCCTTCATTTGGCTAGTGCAATCAGCCTGAACCTGGGACCCCTATTTGTTTGGAGTGGCCAGTTTCTTGGTGGATCAGCCTGGAGCGGTGGATTTCTCTTTTTATTATAGATACAACTATGTTAGTGTCCCTTGTCAATTTTTTTTAAATGCAAATGCCTACTCCCAATCTGTCATTTGAAGTAAAACACATAGCCAAGCATTCTTCTCCACAATTTATTTTATTGTGCATTAAAAAAAGAAAACAAATACAATTAGACATGCTATCTGCCAATAGAATTTAACCAAAAAGTGCATTCTATGCATCCAAAAATATAGAAAATATAACAAATAAAATCATTATTATTCAACCAAAAATAAAATAAAAGTGTCCTACTTCTTAATATCGTGGTCAACAATGCCAAGAGTTGATGAAAGCAGGGGTCTGTCATCCAGAGATAATTCTGAAAATCATCTGGATTATTCTCTTGGAGCTCCCGCAGCAAAGACATATGACATAATTGGTCACGATTAATAATGCAACCAATTTTTGGTCCAAGAACTCCTCCTGTTCCTGGACTGGACTTGGATCAAAGCAATAACTCCAAGGCCAATAATAAATAACACATTATCTCCTCCAATTCTGCAACATGTCTGGTTGACGAACAGTAAGTCAGAAACAAACTGAAAAGCACAAAATGAAAAGCACAAAATGAAACGAGCGAAATGAAAAACGCGAATCAACAATCGCCAAACTTCTACTAACACTAAATTAGCAGAAGGAGCCCAAAGGGTGGCTCTAAAGAACCGAAAAAAACATGTAGTATGTCACTACGCTTGTATTTGATGGCCGGCAATTCTTTGCTGTTTGTATGCAAGACAAAATCCAGGCACACGCCTTCGGACAAAAGTCTGAGGTTTTTGTCTGTGGAAAATCTGATCGTCTGTACGAGGCTTTAGGCTTAGGGATTTTATGGTTTTAGGCTTTATTCCTGGTGTCTCTGTCCTACTCTACCTGCCAACATTCCCTCTTCCTCCATTTCACCTTGAATCCCAGTTTAGGTGAACCTATTACTAAGTCTGACCATCAAATATTTGCATGTTTCTCTAAATACAAGGCAGTAGCTCACAGGGAAAGTAATTTAAAGGTGTTATGACCATTACCATGTACACCTAACTGTATGCATGCACCATTGGCCACCTGCTCCAAGTATGGATATTTCTATTCTACAGCTGAACCTGAGGCAGTGGTGGCACATGCATTGTGGGTGCATGGGCACCGCCCCCCCGTCCATGCGCCTGACCCTTTCAGGACACCAGAAGCATGGACTCCTATGGCGAAGTGGGAGGGGGTGTTTTTTTAAAAACTTGATTAGAGCCAGAGGATCTAATAGCCTTCAAAATATGGTGGGCATGAGCAGAGGAGACACGTACTGGACTGGGGAAAGGAGGAAGGATACCTATGTCTGCCGCTGTTGCTGCTCTGGTGGAGAAACAAGCAGGAGGGCCTGGAGATGATAGCACAGCCCGGCGGTAAGTGCCAGATCATTCATGGGGGTGCCATCAGAGTCACGAGCCTGGGCAGGGCTGCTGTTCTGTCAGAGCCGCGAGCCCATGGGGGGTGTCAGAGCTGCAAGATCCGCGGGGGTGCTGTCGGAGCCACCAATGAGCCTGGGTGGGTTGCTGTCAGGTCAGAGCCGTGAGACTGGCAGGGGTTGTTGCTGTCAGAGGCGAGCCCTATTCTGCTAATGGGATACTAAAAAAGAAAGAACTGCGCTAACCATAAATGCCCAAGGTGAGTAGGGTATGTATATGTGCCAGACCCACAATATGGGTCTTAGTATCTTAATGTCTCTAAGGCCACCTCCAAACTATAGTGCATACCGATGTATATACAAATAAATACAATTAAATACAAAAACAGAACATGAATGCGTGTCAATAATGTGAATTCCCCAAACACAATATGAATATATAAGACTCTGTGCATATACCCCTAAAAAGTCAAAAAAATTTAGTATGGAAAACAATATGTTTGAAATTGTTTTACATAGAATGAACTATTAAAAAATATTCACAGACACTCTATATAATGTCCATATAATCATATACCAAAAATTAATGATAAATGTCCATATGGTAAATGAACACCGGTGAAGAAAAAACTTCAAAAAGCTGAGTTAAGAGTGCACAAATTAAAAATCTTCTCCAAAAATGTAATGTGCTTTTCCCATCACCGAATGAGTGAATTGGCTCCTTACCAGATCCAAGCGACCCCCCGTTACAGAGGGTCACCACAGGCGAAAACAGTCAAAGGATATCCAGATAGTAGTTCCACCTCAGGCGATCCCGAATCTTTCACGCAATAGGGTTATGGCTATTAATCCACATATCACTCCCAACTCAACGTGGTATCACATAGGGAAAAACATAGGCTCCAGATAGTGTAAAACCAATGAGTTGGGAGTGATATGTGGATTAATAGCCATAACCCTATTGCGTGAAAGATTCGGTATCGCCTGAGGTGGAACTACTATCTGGATATCCTTTGACTGTTTTCGCCTGTGGTGACCCTCTGTAACGGGGGGTCGCTTGGATCTGGTAAGGAGCCAATTCACTCATTCGGTGATGGGAAAAGCACATTACATTTTTGGAGAAGATTTTTAATTTGTGCACTCTTAACTCAGCTTTTTGAAGTTTTTTCTTCACCGGTGTTCATTTACCATATGGACATTTATCATTAATTTTTGGTATATGATTATATGGACATTATATAGAGTGTCTGTGAATATTTTTTAATAGTTCATTCTATGTAAAACAATTTCAAACATATTGTTTTCCATACTAAATTTTTTTGACTTTTTAGGGGTATATGCACAGAGTCTTATATATTCATATTGTGTTTGGGGAATTCACATTATTGACACGCATTCATGTTCTGTTTTTGTATTTAATTGTATTTATTTGTATATACATCGGTATGCACTATAGTTTGGAGGTGGCCTTAGAGACATTAAGATACTAAGACCCATATTGTGGGTCTGGCACATATACATACCCTACTCACCTTGGGCATTTATGGTTAGCGCAGTTCTTTCTTTTTTCTATTTCTGTTTGGTGTATTTTTGGTGTACATTTGAATTGCAGCTTCCGTCTAATACCATTTGTATTCCGTAGCGCAGTTTTTCCCCTTTTTCGTTCTTACTGAACTATATACCCTGATCTGTATACCCGGAGCTGTATGTCCTGATCTGCGATGAGGCTGAGTTGTATACGCTTAGCAGTATACCCTGATCTGTATTCCCTTAGCAGTACACCCTGATTTGAAAGGTGCTATATATGGGGTGGAGGAAGCAAATAAGCAGAGCTTCCACTTATGGGTGGAACTCCACTTTAAACATCATAATTGTTACGTAACTCAATTTATTGGAAAGTGAGACTCTACTCTACTGACGATTTATAGCAACTGATATTTACACAGGTCAAAGGGACCAGAGATAATCGTGAACCATTGTGCAGTGCCCCAGTTGCTCATATCTTTCACCGTGTAGAATTGTAGAACTTGTATTAGTTGTCATTTGGCACAAAATCCATGAACAGTGGAGGGTCATTAGCTTTGATTCTCAGTAGTGTGCTGACTCCTGATAGCTGAGGAATCAACTATGTAACATAGACCTGAAGCTGTGAGATTGTTAGACTTGGTATTTGTCTTGTTTATTTTTAGTCGTTTCACAGAATAAATAAACACAGTATTTGAAAGTAAGTAAGTGAAAGTATTTTTATAAGTGTAGCAAATAAAGTAACAGATATTTGGTGATTAATATTAACCGCTTCGCGCCCGCCCTATAGCCGAAAGACGGCTACAGAGCGGACGCTAACTGCCGGGAGGCCGTCCCTGGATGTCCTCCTGTTTACCTCCCCTCTGCACGCTGCCGTGCATCGGGGAAGTTCTGTGCTGGCCGTGTCCCCCGGACACAGGCAGTCACAGATCGCTGTGAACGGCCAATCACAGCGGCCGTTTACAGCGCGATTGGCGTGTCCAATGAGAGGTGATCTCATATGTAAACATATGAGCTCATCTCTCAGCGCCGCTCTCCCTCCTCACACAGACAGCTTGTGAGAAGGGAGAAATGAACGGCTGCAGCGGCCGTAAATTAAAAAAAAAAAGTAAAAAAAAGTGCCATCCACCCCAGTGCCATCCTCCCCCAGTGCCATCTGCCCCAGTGCCAGCCTCCCCCAGTGCCATCCTCCCCAGTGCCATCCTCCCCAGTGCCATCCTCGCCCAGTGCCATCCTCCCTAGTGCCATCCTCCCCAGTGCCACCTGTTAGTGCTATCTGTCCCCAGTGCCACCTGTTAGTGCTATCTGTCCTCAGTGCCACCTGTTGTCAGTGCCATTTGTCCCCAGTGCCATCTGTCATCAGTGCCACGTATAAGTGCCATCTGTCATCAGTGCCACATATTAGTGCCAGCTGTCATCAGTGCCACGTATCAGTGCCATTTGTCATCAGTGCCACCTGTCAGTGTCACGTGCCATCTGTTGTCAGTGTCACGTGTCATCAATGCCATTTATCAGTGCCATCTGTCATCAGTGTCACGCATCATCAGTGCCACGTATTAATGCCAATTGTCATTGGTGCCACGTATTAGTGCCACATATTAGTGCCATCTGTCATTAGTGCCACTTATTAGTGCCACGTGTCATCAGTGCCATGTATAAGTGCCATCTGTTATCAGTGCCACATATTAGTGCCATTTGTCATCAGTGCCACGTGTCATCAGTGCCACGTATAAGTGTCATAAGTGCCACGTATCAGTGCCATCTGTCATCAGTGTCACGTGCCATTGTCCTGGTGCTCCAGGGCCTTCAAAAGTGTAATAGGTAGTCAACAAGTTAGATGTGTAATTTATGCTCCTAGAACACGTGATGGCGCTCCCTGCATGTCGGGCCTTTCTATGTGGCCAGGCTGTGAAAAAGTCCCACACATGTAGTATTGTAATACTCAGAAGGAGTAGCAGAATTTTTTGGGGGGTGTCATTTGTGGTATACGCATGCCATATGAGAGAAATAACCTATTACAATGACAATTTTGTGGAAAAAAAAAAAAATCTTAATTTTGCAAAGAATTGTGGGAAAAAATTACAACATCAAAAAGCTCACCATGCCTCTTACTAAATACCTTGGAATGTCTACTTTCCAAAAAGGGGTCATTTGGGGGGTATTTGTACTTTCCTGACTTGTTTGGGTCGCAAGAAGTGAGATCGGCCACCAGTACATCAGATGTGATTAATTTTGTATGATTCGCACCACAGCTTGTAGACTCTAACTTTCACAAAGACCAAATAATATCCACTAATTTGGGTTATTTTTACCAAAGATATGTAGCAGTATAAATTGTGGCCAAAATTTATGAAGAAAAATTAATAATTTGCATAATTTTGTCACAGAAACAAAGAAATATGCGTTTTTTTCAAAATGTTCGATCTTTTTTAATTTATAGCGCAAAAAATAGAAACCCCAGAGGTGATCAAATACCACAAAAAAAATCTCTATTTGTGGGAAAAAAAGGACAACAAATTTATTTGGGTACAGTGTTGCATGACTGAGTAATTGTCATTCAAAGTGTGAGAGCACCGAAAGCTGAAAATTGGTCTGAGCAGGAGGGGTGTTTAAGGGCCCAGTTGTCAAGTGGTTAAGGAAACTGGTAATGGTAAAATTAGAACATAACTGACTCTAATCTGTGTGCTCATTTGGATTGGGTAGTAGGTAAATAAATTCTTCATCAGATTCAATGGTACAGCTAATAGTAAGAATACAAAAGTAAATGCACCAAGCCATCCCTAGTGCTTATGGGAAAAAAACAACCAATAATATAAAGTAATCTGGCAGCTACTTTATGACATTAAACATCAAACAAATATGCTAAAATACAATCCAGCATTTGTAGCGGTCAAAATCAGTTTAACAAGAGTCCATGATAGAAGCCGTCCAAATATTTAAAGGACTTATCATATATGAAAGTTCATCCATGTGTTTCCATAAGATCTGTATCTTATAATTCAACCGTCACCACAGCTCTATGTGTCACTCATGACAAGAAAACACACATGCATAGCGTAATTCTGCAAAACCCCAAATGTATTCAATCAATTACCCCCCTTACAAGTTGCACCCACAAGAAAAGTATTTAAAACAAGCATTACAATGTAAGCAGTCTTGTCACATTTGTTTTTCAGTTATAGCTAATAGATTCCTCTCACGGTGGTGTACCCGGGTTAAGCTTGAGCGTTGATAGACTGACTGGATAGCTGGGTAGTCATATCGTTACTTGTGTGTTTATTTACTTTGTAATTTTTTTGGTTAAACCCCTAACGGGGGGTACTATTCCTTACTCATTCACATAAAAGAGGGGATGGATATCTGGCAGTTCTCTCATTTTAAAGGGACCTTCCATATAATGATAAATCCCTCAGATCCACTGGGCCAGTGATAAGGAAATTTTGCCATTCTCCTCATCAACATGGGAAAACTGTGCCTTGCTAGGGAGGCTCCTGTGTCAAGGCACTGTAACGAAACGTCCCACACTCCACTTGAGTGCTTTTGTCATATACTGCTTCCTCCTGGTCTGAATAAAGATATCAGATATTCCAGCCGCTGACAACCACAAACTAGGCAGTACTCGCTTGGTTGCTCAACATGAACTGATTATTGAAACACATGTACAGAGAGGTAACACTTGGGGACAACCCCTCCCTCTCCCTTTTTCATTCAGGGCAGGGTAAACTGTCCAATAACAATAGATACACAGGTCAGGTGTATTCAACCTTCTCATCAGTAAACAGTCTTATCAGCAGGGAGGGGCTGCTGGAAAAATCCCCCCCCCACACATAGACATACATCCCATAATATACTTTTCACCCAAGGCAGACATACACAATAGAACAACATACACATACACACACACACACACACACAACATTCCAGTGTGGTTGTACAGTGAGTCAGACTAGTAAAGATCAGACTGGGGTTATCGGTCACACTGTGCTCCTATTAGAGATACAGTGTCATGGTCCCTACCGTGCCATGCAGACGGCCAAGCGTGGTTACACCGCAAGTTACTCAAAAACACATGTCTAGTGCTCCTGTTACCTTGCCTCTGAGCCACATTTCAGTTCCTTTCAGCTTCCTTTCCAGCTTTGCAGAGTTCTGCATAAAATACTAGGACCATACTCTGGATATTTTTGCGATTAGTACCTTTCACTCCTGGTTTAGCTGAGGCAGTTTATCCAATCAGCTGGGTATAAAGCACTGCCTCACTCTAAGGGCTTTGTCAGTTCATTATCTCTGTCTCCATCGTTGCCAAAGGTTCCTGTGTTTCTTGTTTTGCCTAAGTGTTCCTTTGTTAAAGTTACAGTGTTCCAAGACTGACCCCGTCTTCTGACCCTGGCTTGTATATTGTTTATTCTGACTTCAGGAATCACTGACTACGGCTTTACCTGGGCAATCCTTTGGCAAATTCCTGTCAAGCCCCCATGCACAGATTCACAGACCAGGTAGCTTATATCTTTGTTACTGTGGGCTGTGTGTATTTGCAAGGGTGAGCCTACATCTCTGTGCCATGGACTCCAACCTAGGTAAGCCCTCACACACAGGGTGACTTAGACATAGGAGGTACATGGGGAGCTGAAACAAGGGTTTCCCAACCTCCCCAAGGGATTCTGGGTTCCACAGACCCCCTGCCCAAAATGACTCCCATCACATCTCTCCCCTTCGGCAGCAGACTAACACAGGAGGAATGGGTTAACGCCAAAGTTAGTCAGTAGTTCCAGTCCCCCAATGCCGGTATGCACACAGTATCCCAAATAAATGATCCCAAAAATAGCATTACTCACCCAACCAACCTCTGCCCCTCTCAGAGAACATACCCACCGCTGGTAAGAAGTGTGCACAGGCCCTTCTCCCTGGAGTCCTTTCAGCCACGGGAGAGAAGACAGGGAGGCCAGGGCTCACTTCATCATACTGTTGAGGATCTCGGTCGACTGCCAAGCATCCCTGAGGTATACAGATGGAGACCACATCTTTTGTTGGTTCAGGGCAGAGGCCAGAAGCACTTGGCCCTGTTGCCAGACCTTCTGCTGGGTTGCTGGCATCTTTCTAGGGTGCAATCTGCTGCTGGGAAGGGAAGCCGTCTGCTTAACCTCCCTTACCCTCATCTGGCTGCTGGGATGAAATGTCTCTGGTACTGTCTCCCAGGGGCATGGGTCCTTGCTGGGGAGGAAAGACCACCACCTTCTCACCCTGGGCCTCTGGAAGTGCCACCAGTGTAGGACAGAGGTCTTTGTCCCTCTGTCCAGTTGTCAGCACTTCAGCTGCAGAAGTTTCTGGTAACTCCACAGATGCTGCTGGTAGAAAATCCCATGTGTCTGTCAGTATTGTGGGAAAGCGGACTGCCCCTTCTCTCCAGGAGGCTGAAGCTGCAGTTGGTGCTTGGCAGAGATTAGCCGAGCTCCACCCTGTTGTCAGTACTTCAGCTTTGGAGACTGCAGTCTCTGGAGTTTCCACTGCTGATTCTCTGACATGCTGCTGAACGTGTTCTAGCAGTTTCCTGTATGCCCTTTCCAGATACTGCAAGATCAAGCATGGCCTCTCTGTATTCTCGCAGGTTCCCAAGGGTAGGTTCCCCTTCATCGCCAAACACAAAACAATCTGTAAGGCTCTCCCACAGCAATCAAGGACCACCAAAGTCATATCCCTCCAGAATGCATTCTGTTTTCTCCCCTAAATATCCGTACTCTGCATGCCATAGAGCCCAATAACGATTGTCCAGCTCTATCCCCTGCTGGACCAGCCTGTCGAACTCAGTGACCCATTGCTCCTGGGGCTGCTCTTGCAGGAATTCCATCCACCATGCCTGCTGCTCACTGGCCCGTTGCTCTGGGGTTGGAAAGCACTTGCCCTGTTACCATACCATACCAGTAACCTGGAGGGCTCCAATCCAGAGTCCTACCCGAATCTGATGCCTGAGCTCCAGGTATTCATCCGCAGACACAGTCCTGGAGTATGCTAAAGGACAATCAGGTATAGAATTATAAGGAGGATCCTATAAAAAAAAGTAATGGGATTCCCCCGAAAATACATACTAGACCATTATTTGGGCATACATCCTTGCTGGCCAGGAAAGGAAGAGGAAACATGTGCAAAATAAAACATAATGCCTCCTGCCCAGGGCCATATTTGGTTAATTAAATCGGGGTCACTTTGTTTACAAGCATGGGCCACCTGGGGATCAGAAATGTCATTTAGCAGCAGTTTTGTTTTTAAAAAGATATTTTTGCTGAAGTACATCCTAGAGGTGTGCCACTTTACCTGCAGGTTTTGAGTATCCTTCAAATGTGTTTTTTTAGAGGAATTGTGCATTTGTAATGTTATCCTCTAAGCATTATCAAAATATCTACTCCCTGCTTAATTGTGTTCTTTAAAACATTTATTTGCATTGGTACATGTCACCCCTGGCAATGTCTTGCTACCAATGACCTATTTTGCCCAAATCTTTCAAACTGGCCTTGAAAAAGAGCTGAAATAAAAAAATGTAAGGTTTGGTCCCCAAAAAAACTTCAATGGGAAACCAAACTTTTCTTGGTGCATTCATCATTACCATTGAAAAGTGTCGCCATCACCCCCCCCCCCCCCCGACTTTTTGAGAGAACACTCAGGATATCAAGTGATCACAGATATAGGTAAGTAAATAAGCTTTTTTTTAATAGGTTCTTCTTCTAAACTAACATTTTGATTAGTTGGGAGTGATTAATTGCTTTAATGCATAGTAAAGTAACTTTTTAGTCAATGTTGTTATCATACCTTAAGCACTATTTAGCATACCCTCAGAGCTATTGCGGATAGATGTATCAGACCAATTCATGTTGATGTTCCAGTAACACATTGCCTTCCCAGCATTTTACCGGTCTCATGATAACATACAAGCATATCTGAACTGCGATTATTCATAAACAAATAAACAGCCTGAAATCTCTCTGCAAACTAAAGAGCATTCCCCAGCAATCATTAATGAGCAATTTGCTACTCCAGTTGTATATCTTATGAAAGCATTTATTTTTTTATTACATCCAGTGTCACAAATTAAGTTTTCTTTGAGGTTTATATGGATGTTGTATTTCCTGAAGAGATGAAATTCCTTTCACAGAATTGTTTTCACTATAATTCTGCTTCTATTGCTGCACTAAATGTGTCTGGTGTACCTTCACAGCATCCAATGAATAGGTTCTCACACTCTATTATGTGCCGCAGACAAAATAACCACGAGCTCTGTTGTGTTATCCAAATAAAGGAATTTTATAGATGGACCACTTCATGTACGGAGCTAATATACCCCTTTATATTCTTCTTACTGTATATTGGGAAACACATGTTTTTCTCATTTGTGAGGTTTTTTTTAACCGCTTCCAGCCCGCCTTCCGTGCATTTACTGCGGCAAGGAGGCCCTGCTTCGCAAAGCGATGTACTTGTACGTCACTTCGTGCAGTAGCCTCTACTTGAACAGAGGGGGAGCCAATCAGCAAGTCCGGCGGACGTGGTGTCTGCCAGCCACCCGTGATCACTTCCCAGAGAGGAAGAACATAGTGTTTACATATGCAGATTGCCATTCTGACAGGGGAGAACATAGAGATCTTGTGTTCCTGCTAAGCAGAAACAGGGATCTTTGTGTTTCCTCAGTCAAATAAACCCCCACACAGTTAGCAAACACTCCCTGGGGACGCACTTAAACCTCTGATTACCCCTGGTGTTAACAATATTTTTTTTTTTTGTTTATAGTGCAAAAAATAAAAAACGCAGAAGTGATTAAATACCATCAAAAGAAAGCTCTATTTGTGGGGAAAAAAAAGGACATCAATTCTACAGTGTTGCATGACCATGCAATTGTCAGTTAAAGTAATGCAGTGCCGTATCGCAAAAAATGGATTGGTCACAAAGGTGATAAAATCTTCCGGGGTTGAAGTGTGTAGTGAAATATCTCACACGTGTGTGTGTGTGTGTGTGTGTGTGTGTGTGTGTGTGTGTGTGTATGTAATGAAATACCTCACACGTAATGTGAAATATCACTTTAAATTTGACAATACTGTGAATGAAACACTACTATTTAAAATAGAAGTTCAGACTTTTAATAACTAAGCCTATACCTACTAAGATGCTTATATTTACCTATTGACAAGGTGCTCCGGTCCTGTTACATAATCGGCTCCCAGCGGCTGCTTTAGGGAAGAGGTGGAACAGTCAACAACGGATGCCCCGTAGCAAGCCTATGGGTGACACCACTGCAGCCGTTGTCTTTTTCCTCTACCCTGAAGCCACTGGGGAGATTGGGTGACCAGACCAGTGCGCCCTCAGAATAGGTAGCTATAAGAATCTTGCTTTCACAGTTAGAATAGATTTTAAAAAGATGATGGGAGCAGGTTTAGGCTTAGTTAGGAACAGCCTGGAATTTAACATTAAATCGGTAAGTCATAGCCAATCAACCAACCCAACCCAAAGTGCAATTCATGTTCTTTTGTTGTGTATACATTATATACATACAACATACAGTATATATATATATATATATATATATATATACACACACACACACACATATACATATGTGCATATGTGTGTACTGGGAAACATTTACCAAGATTGCTGTATCTCTTGCACCCAGTAAACATTTGCAACAAATGATTCAGTCGCAAACTGCAACTGATTTGTCATGTTAGATGTGATTCCTTACATGAATCTGTCACTTAGAAAATCTAACACAATAGTTCGTCCAAGCAAAGAATATTTTCAGCTGATTTTGAAGATTTGTGGTCAGATTGTTTGAGCATAGTACTGAGCTGTTGAATGCATTATGAGTAGGGATGGTTCCGATGATCGAATCGAATGTACGTTCGACTCGAACATTGGGTGTTCATTTGTTCACAAATTAACTCAACATATGGGGTGTTCGTGGCAAATTCGAGTGTCTCAGAGTGCCCCATAATGCACTGTGAGATCGCAGTGCATTGACGGTTGCTGATTGGCATCTGACATGCATACTTTGGCCAATCACAGCACCATCTTCTGTGAGAGCCATGATTGGCTAAAGGTAGGGTGCCTTTGGCCAATCATGGCTCGGGGGGCTAAGTTCACATCCCACACTACAGACATACCCCACTTTTAAGTACACAATGGGGGTTATTTACTAAAGCTGGAAAGTGCAAAATCAGCCTCACTTCTGCATAGAAACCAATGAGCTTCCAGGTTTTTTATTGCCAAAGCTTAATTGAACAATCTGGGGTTAGAAGCTCATTGGTTTCTATGCAGAAGGGAGCCTGATTTTGCACTTTCCAGCTTTAGTAAATAAAGCAGAGTATTGGCAGGGTATTACAGAGTAACCATACCAGCCTCAACATGGGGAGGGTGCTTTGATGGGGATACGGACCTCTTCCCAACAACCCTGGTCATTGGTTGTTGGAGTCTGCAGGTGGGGGGGGGGCTTACTGGAATCTTATCCCAGATACCAGATCCCACCCACCCCTATGTGAAAGGGTATTGGGCACATTGTACCCCTACTCACCCAAAAAATTGTCAAAGAAGTAAAAACGACACAGAGATAATTTTCCTTTTCCTCCTTATTAAAAAAAAAAAAAAGTGTGCCGTTATGTTCATCCATCTTCAATTACACCGCCCAAAGGACCCGAAAAATAAACAAAAAAGAAAGAAAAAGCTCTGCCTCGATGGGAGGCCTCCTGGCAACTGCTGTCTCTTGGCTGTAACAACTGTTATATAAGCAAGGGCGGGGCTACCTGGTGACTTAACTGAGTGGCCCTGTCCCCTTCTGATGTCATGTGACATCATGTGACAGAGGGTGCAGGGTCACTTGGTTAAATCAGCGGGTGGCCCCGCCCTTGCCTATATAAGAGCTGTCAAAGCGAGAAGACAACAGTTACCAGGAGGTCGCCCATGGAGGCGGAGTTGTTTCCTTTTTTTTTCTATTTTTCACTGCTCCTGAAAAAACTGTAGTTTTAAAAACTATTTTTTTTTTGCATTGATACATGTCCCCTAGGCCAGTGGTCATCAACCCTGCCCTTAGGGCCCACTAACAGGCCAGGTTTTATGTATTACCTTGGGGAGATGCAGACTAGAATACTGTAATCACTGAGCAGCAAATGAGATCACCTGTGATGTATTTCAGTTATCTTGCAAACCTGGCCTGTTAGTGGGCCCTGAGGACAGGGTTGATGACCTCTGCCCTAGGCAATACCTGGGTCCCCATATGCTTTTTGTGGCAATACCTTGCATATAAGCCTTTAAAATTAGCACTATTGATTTTTCATGTTCGTGTACCATAGACTTTAATAGGGTTTGCATATTCGCTCAACTTTTTGCCTGTTCGCATGTTCTGTTGAGAACCGAATCAGGGGTGTTCGGCCCATCCCTAATTGTGAGTAGGTCTTAAAAAAAAGATCAGGAATCCCAAGAGGCAGCTGCTGTATTATTGGGTTAATTTACTAAAACTGGAGAGTGTAAAATCTGATGCAGCTTTGCATAGGACCCATCAGATTCCATTTTTTTTTTGTCAAAGCTTAAATGAACAAGCTGAAGTTAGAATCTACCATGCATAGCTGCACCAGATTTTGCACTCTTCAGTTTTAGTAAATCAATCCCTATGTCTCACTGAACATAAAAAAAAATGTTCTGACAGTGGGGTATACTGACAGAAGCGAAGTGTTCTGGCAGTAGAACAATATCAGGAAAAGGGGCATTCTGACAGCAGGGGGACATCAGGGAGAGAATAATTCTGACAGCAAGGGAACATCAGGGAGGGAAGAGTTCTGACAGCAAGGGAACTTCAGGGAGTGAAGAGTTCTGACAGCAGGGCAGCATCAGCGAGAAAAGAGTTCTGACAGCAAGGGAAGAGTTCTGATAACAGGGGAACATCAAGGCAAAGGGGTCAATTCACTAAGCTTTGCCACATGCGGTAAGGGTATCATCTTACTAATTTGCATAAATGATCACATGCGGTAAATAAAATCCAATTCACTAAAAAGAAATACAGATACTCTTCATTTTATGACTTACCTGTTTAATGACAGCTCGCACTTACGACCAGCTCTCCTGACCCACGCATGCGACTGCTCCCACTTACAACCAGCTCTCCTGATCTCCCAACCCACGCACAGGACGTCATGTTATCATTCTGCATCAGCCTCATTCTCACTATTGGCCTTCTGTTTTACAGGTATGTACTGTACTATACTCAGTTCTGCTAAATGCCCCTTCTAGCATTCTTTATACTGTACTGTTTTTGTCTTATGTCTTTACTGTATATAGTACTGTTTTATGTTTTATGTCTTTACTGTACAGTATACAGTACTATACTGTTTTATGTTTTTACTGTATGCAGCACTGTACTGATTTATGTCTTCTGTCTTTATACTCTACTGTTTTATGTCTTTATGTACAGTACAGTAATGTAATGTGTGCTTGTACTGTACATGTATTGTCCATGCCATGTCAGCAAAAAGAAAAAAGCATGCTTGCACCTGCAGAAAGTGCTCAGAAAAAAAGAAAAGCTATTGATCTTGATATGAAAAATAAGATAATTAAGGAACATAGGGCTGGCAAGAATGTGAAAGAAATAGCAAGTGAATTGGAACTTGCACATTCTATAATTTCAACAATCCTAAAGGATAAGGATAGAGTGAAAGTGGCATTAAAAGCATTGACAGGATAGCAAGCCATAATAACTAGGCAGTGGAAAGGCCTCATTCATGAAATGGAAAAATTGCTGGCAGTATGGATTGATGACCAAATAGAAAAAAGAATGCCAATGAATTTAAAAGTGCAAAAAGGAGAAGAATCAACTGAAACATTTACAGCAAGACATGGATGGTTTCAAAGGTTTTGTGGAAGATTCAACCTCCATAATTGGAGTATCAGAGCTGTAGGTGCAGATGTGAAAGCAGCAAAAAAATTGTGGTTGAATTCGTTAAAATCATCGAAAAATGTGGCTACTGTCCAGAGCAGATATTTAACGTGGATGAAACTGGACTTTTTTTTTTATTTTTTATGAAAAGGTCCTACATACAAAAAGAAGATAAAACAATGCCTGGTTTCAAGGCTTTTAAAGACAGAGTCACATTGCTGTTGGGAAGAAATGTAGCTGGGTTTAAGCTAAAGCCTCTCCTCATCTATCGTTCACAGAACCCACATGCACCAAAGCAGGTTAATAAGTGCACACTGCCTGTTTATTATCATGCAAAAAAAAAAAGCATGGATGACACAAGCTTTATTTGATGACTGGTGTATCAACTGTTTCATAACCTCGGTCAAGCGTTATTGTCAGCAAAAGGGTGTTCCCTTTAAAATTATCCTCCTGCTTGATAATGCCCCAGGCCACCCCCATCCACGACCTACATCCAGATGTAAAGGTAGTTTATCTGCCTAAAAACACAACTGCTATCCTACAACCCATGGGTCAGGGTGCAATAGCAACATTCAAGGCCTACTATTTGCACAACACCTTTTCCAAAGCTGTAGCAGCACCTGAAAATGATGAAGTTACCCTTCATAATTTTTGGAAAGCTTACAACATTTTACACTGCATAAAAAGCATGGGGTATATGGAAAAAATGCTTGAAACATTTTGTGAGAGTCTGATGAAACAGATGTGGAAGACAGAATAAATCAAAAAAGTGTGCAACTTGCTTACATGCTTGACTTAGATGTTGAAGTGACCTATATTAAAGAATTTGTGGAATTTGTTGAGGGAGAGCTAAGTAATGAAGATTTTATAGAGTTTGAAGCACAGCAGCACTTAGAACAGGAAGAGGAAGAAAAAGAGGAAATAATGGAAGAAGTACAAAAAAAAATCACAGTCAGGGGGGTTAGCTGGTGTGTTCTCAAAAGTGAATGCAGCTTTATTACAAGTAAAGAGTATGGACCCAAATGTTGAAAGGTTCTCTAAAGTGGAATGACAGATGAAGGAACTTATTGTTAAATTTATGACAAAAAGAAAAAAAATTACAAAACAGAGCACCTTAACAGAATTCTTCTTGCAAGCTACTCCTACCAGTTCTGTCATTTCCTTGTCATCTTCTCCCTCATCTACAACTCCTGATGACCCTGCCAGTAACTCCAATGATGACACTGTCGACCCTGCTGGTAACTCAAATGATGACACTGAAGATCCTGCTGGTAACTCCAATGATGACACTGTCAAGCCTGCTAGTAACTCCAATGATGACACTGATGACCTTGCTGGTAACTCCAATGATGACACTGACGATCCTGCTGGTAACTCCAATGATACAAAAGAGGGGAAGGCGCACTGACCTAGTGCATTACCATAAAACAGCTTTATTTAAAAATAAATCAAATAGCAAAATGGCTACTCACAAACGAGTATTGATCAAAGGCAAAATCAATACAAATAGATCCATCGCACCAAACGTTTGGCGAATCCAGACCAGATGTCAGAGGAATTGGTAAATACCTCTACGGAAATGGCTAATGCGTTTCGGGAGTGACCCCCTTTCTTCAGAGCCAAAAAGGGCAATGGTCTCTCGCTGGAGGCTACCGGTATATATATATATGGAAGCCTCTAAACCCATGTGGTCGGAAGGGTCATGAAGCTCCACCCAAAAAAAAATAAAAAAAATAAAAATTTTAAAAATTTTTGACCACCCATTCACATATAGGGAAACATTTTCTAGTAAACACCTCCATGAAAAAGAGAGGGCGACTACAAGTGTCCCCTCTTTTACAAAAACACACGCGTGTGCACATTTTTTCCCTCTGGTGGTCCATTGTAACTGAGGGCCCAAACCTTCTGATAGGGCGATGTATTCAGGTTATATTCCCGTAGAGGCAGCATACATACTTAAATGATGGTAGACCCAGCCTTGGGTATAAGACCTGTTGGCCAACTAGATAGACCTAGTCCTGGTTTATTTATATATTTTTATATATATTGTTTTATATATATCTTTTCATTCATAATTTTTTAATACATTTTCAATTCATTTTTGAACTAATTACCTATGTAATTAATTTGTTCTAAAGTATTCCCCTCTCTTTTGTGTTTAATTGATGATTTAATTGATTTTTTAATGTAATTATTAATTATTCAATAATTAATCAAATTTTTTAATTTTTAATTTTTAATTCAAAAATGTTTTGTCATTTGTTTTCCATTTTATAACTGTAGCAATATTAATTAGGGTGTGTGGCTTCTCGCTGGAGAGCTGGTGTGACCTTTGGAAGTTTTCTACAACCCCCCCTTTTTTTTTTTTACAACCTTTTGTTTTTCTATTTTTCCACTATTTATTTTGAATGCCGCCCCTTTTCCCCTATTTTTGCATAGTTTATTTTGTCACTTTGCTGCCCCCAGTAACTAGGCTGGTGTACGTATGGGCGGTTGGGCTGAGTCCGGTAGCCTAAAGTTGTAGGTGGGTTTTTCTCCGCCCGTGCTTCCGGGTCCTGGCTCCGGCTTGTGTTCCAGCGGTCTGGTTACACGCAGGAGCGTGAGTGGAGCAGGATATGCCGATGGACGCCTGTGCTCAGGCGTCCTTGATGTGCGCCTGAGCGGAAGTGTCCATGCTGGGGCGACCGGAAGTTGCGGGTGGAACGCATATCCACCCACACTTCCTGTTATACGGGACTAGGTGCGCTCCAGCCTACATGAGAGCGATCACTGAGTACTTCCTCCCTGTACATACAGGTGCGGTTTTCATGTATCAACGAATAAAATGGCGGAGTGGTCACTGGCGTAAATCTAAGGTAAAGCCTTGTCCCTCTTTCCCGCACGAGTATACAGAAATTAGAGTAAACTATGTGCAAATGTACACCCACACATGTATGTGCACACGTGTGTGTTTTTGTAAAAGAGGGGACACTTGTAGTCGCCCCTTCTTTTTCATGGAGGTGTTTACTAGAAAATGTTTCCCTATATGTGAATGGGTGGTCAAAAATGTTTAAATTTAAATTTTTTTTTTTGGGTGGAGCTTCATGACCCTTCCGACCACATGGGTTTAGAGGCTTCCATATATATATATATACCGGTAGCCTCCAGCGAGAGACCATTGCCCTTTTTGGCTCTGAAGAAAAGGGGTCACTCCCGAAACGCGTTAGCCATTTCCGTAGAGGTATTTACCAATTCCTCTGACATCTGGTCTGGATTCGCCAAACGTTTGGTGCGATGGATCTATTTGTATTGATTTTGCCTTTGATCAATACTTGTTTGTGAGTAGCCATTTTGCTATTTGATTTATTTTTAAATAAAGCTGTTTTATGGTAATGCACTAGGTCAGTGCGCCTTCCCCTCTTTTGTATTGTTTCTCTCTAGTATTTGAACACCCAATGTTCTAAAGGAGGGCTGCAAGACTTAGTGACAACACCATTTCAAACTGTCTATATCACATTTCAAAGACCAAGAAACCAGAGCGCAGGAGGATTTGTTGTTTTGGTAACTCCAATGATGACACTGTCGAGCTTGCTGGTAACTCCAATGATGACACTGATGACCCTGCTGGTAACTCCAATGATGACACTGATGGCCTTGCTGGTAACTCCAATGATGGCACTGATGGCCCTGCTGGTAACTCCAATGATGACACTGATGGCCCTGCTCTAACTCCAATGATGACACTGATGACTAGGGGAGAGCTTCGTGTTCGAGTCGAACATACGTTCGACTCGAACATCAGCTGTTCGCCCGTTCAGGGAATTCCGAACATTATGGGCCGTTCGCGCCAAATTCATGTGGCACTCACGGCCAACAATGCACTGCATCATCGCAGTGCATTGCTGGCTCATGATTGGCCAAGCATGCACTGTGACCCCGCATGCTTGGCCAATCACAGCGCCAGCAGCGAGGAGAGCCATGATTGGCCACAGGCAGGATGCCTGTGGCCAATCATAGCTCAGGCTGTGTAGTACACGCCCCACACTATATAAGGCCGCCAGCGCGGCGGCCTACTGTAGTGTGTTGGCGTCTGAAGCAGTTAGTGGGTGTTCTGTGTACCTTCAACACAGTACACACCGATCGTTTTCGGCCGATTTTCGATCTTGCTGTTGTGTAGTGGTTGTTGTCTGTGTGCCCTGACCGCAGTATACACCGCTATATTCACCTCACCTATATAGCTAGTGATCTATCTTTTATAATAGAGCTTGCAGTCAGTAGTGTTAGGAGCTTGTGCGTGCTGTCTGCGTGCTCTGTACCCAGTACACACCGCTATATCCACCTACATAGCTCTTCTCTATTTGAGCCCACTTGCCATCTGCAGGAGTTATTGGAAGTTGTGTGTGCCTCCAGCACAGCACAGTATACATCTGTATATACCCCTTTATCTCTGGTGTTCTATAAAAAAAGCATCTGCAGGAGTTAGTGGGTTTTTTGTGCCTCCAGCACAATATACACCTGTATCTACCCTTTATTGCTGTTTTCTAATAGAGCCATCTGCAGGGCTTAGTGGGTGTTGTGTGCCTCCAGTACAGTATACCCCTTTATCTCTGGTGTTCTATAATAAAGGCATCTGCAGGAGTTAGTGGGTGTTGTGTGCCTCTAGCACAATATACACTACCCAACTGCTGTTGTACCCAACTCCCTTCAGGCCATTACCATGTCTGGAAGGCCAGCAAGGAGAGACAGACAGGCGCGAGCTGATAAAAGAGGGCAAGCAGGCTCTGTGTCTAGAGACAACAGTGCTGGTCGTGGACGCGGTGCATTGTCATCAGCACGTGGCCATGGGACACGCTTGTCCTTCTTTTCGGCAGCTGGACATGTTGAACCGCAACATGCCAACGACTTGGTAGAGTGGATGACCAAGCCCTCTTCATCCTCCTCATCCTCTCTCACCCAGTCTCAGGGTACTAGCAAAGCAGCTGTCAACGCATAGTCTTCCCTCCTCTCAATGTCATCATCAGTGACTCCTTCCCTAGACCCACCACGTCCTCCTGAGGAGTCTCCTGAACTCTTTGAGCACAGTGTTGGGTACATGCTCCAGGAGGATGCCCAGTGTTTTGTAGGCTCTGATGATGACACTCAGCTAGAGGAAGGCAGTAGCGTGAATGCAGAGAGAGGGGATGCTCAAGAAGGACAGCAATCTGGCAGTCATGTTCCACAAGCTGCAGCATATTGCCAGGTTTGCTACAGCGATGAAGAGGGAGGGGATGATGAGGGCACTGACTCCACGTGGGTGCCTGGTAGGAGAGAGGAGGAGGAGGAGGAGGAGGAGGCACATGTCCAACGAGGCAGGATGCCCTCCGGGGGCCAGCTTAGGGGCAGCACACCGACTGAATCACACCGCAGAGCTCCGCCTGCGCATTATTCTAAAAGTTCTTTGGTGTGGGCCTTTTTTGAGACGAGTGCATCGGATCGCACCGCTGCTATTTGCAACATATGTCTCAAGCGTATCTCGCGTGGCCAAAACATCAGCCGCTTGGGCACCACATGCTTGACCAGACATATGTTCACCTGCCATGCAGCTCGTTGGCAAGCGTACCTCAAAGACCCACACAAAAGAACAAAGCGGACCTCTCCTTGCTCCTCATCAGCTGGCATCTCCAACCCCACTAGACCTTCAGTCCTCTCTGAAACCTGCTCTGAGAGGAATGAAGGTGTAGAATTAGGTGTGTCACAGCCAAGTGCTTCCGGGCACTCTGCTAGCAGTACACCCACGTCCGATTATAGCAGGCAAATGTCCCTGCCCCAGCTGCTGGACCGGCGAAAGAAGTTCACTCCCAGCCATCCACATGCCCAGCGGTTGAATGCTAGCTTGGCTAAATTGCTAGCACTTCAACTGCTGCCTTTTCAGTTGGTAGACTCGGCCCCCTTCCGTGAGTTTGTACAATGTGCGGTTCCTCAGTGGCAGGTCCCCAAACGCCACTTTTTCTCACAGAAGGCGATTCCGGCTCTCTACCAGCATGTGGAAGGCAATGTCCTTGCCTCGCTGGACAGGGCGGTCAGCGGTAAGGTGCATATTACCGCTGACTCATGGTCCAGCAGGCATGGACAGGGACGTTACCTGTCTTTCACAGCCCGTTGGGTCACTCTTCTGGCAGCTGGGAAGGATGCAGGAAAAGGTGCAGTAGTGTTGGAGGTTGTTCCGCCACCACGCCTCCAAAATGCTACTATTGGTTGTGACACACCTCTCTCCTCCACCCCCTCCTCTTCTTCTTCCTCCATGGCCTCTTCCAGTGCTCTGTCCTCAGAACCAGCGGTGCTCCGTAGGCATTCCAGGGGCTACACAAGTACGCAGGCAAAACTATGCCATGCCGTGCTTGCACTCGTTTGTTTGGGGGACAGGAGCCACACTGGGGCGGATGTTTTGTCAGCTCTGCAGGGGGAGGCCGAGAGGTGGTTGACGCCATGCCAGCTTAAGCCAGGAATGGTGGTTTGTGACAATGGCACCAACCTCCTCTCCGCCCTCCGACAGGGACAACTGACCCATGTGCCCTGTGTAGCTCACGTCCTTAACCTGGTGGTGCAGTGGTTCTTGGGCAGGTACCCCGGCTTACAAGATGTCCTGAAGCAGGCCAGGAAAGTCTGTGTGAATTTCCGCCGATCATTTAATGCCTGTGCTCGGCTGGATGAGCTCCAAAAGGAGTTGAACCTGCCCAAGAACCGCCTTATATGTGACATGCCCACCAGGTGGAACTCAACGTTGGCCATGCTGCAGCGGCTGCACACGCAGCAGAGGGCCATCAATGAGTACCTGTGCGACTACGGCACCAGGACAGGGTCAGGGGAGCTCGGTTTTTTCTCACCACGCCAGTGGGGCATGATCAGGGATGCATGCACTGTCCTGTCACCGTTTGAGGAGGCCACAAGGATGGTGAGCAGTGACAGTGCATGCATCAGTGACACTGTACCTCTTGTCCACCTCTTGGAGCATACGCTGCGTGGAATAATGGACAGGGCACTTGAGGCAGAACAGAGGCAGGAAGAGGAGGACTTCCTTGCCTCTCAAGGCCCCCTTTATCCAGACAGTGTTCCTGCTGTGCCACCCATCACACACGAAGAGGGTGAGGAGGAGGAGGAGGAGGATGATTGTGTCAGCATGGAGGTGGAGGCTGGCACTCAGCATCAGCAGCAGCAGTCCTGTAGGGATGATTTACAGTCCCAAGAAACACGTGGACTTGTACGTGGCTGGGAGGAGGTAGCTGCGGATCATGTTGTCCTTAGTGACCCAGAGGACTCCGGACCGAATGCCTCAGCTAACCTACGCTGCATGGCCTCCCTGATCCTGCAAAGCCTGCGGAAGGATCCTCGTATTCTTCGGATCAAGGAGAGGGACCATTACTGGCTGGCCACTCTCCTTGATCCACGGTACAAGGGTAAGGTTGCCGACCTTATCTTGCCATCGCAGAGGGAGCAGAGGATGAGACATCTCCGGGAGGCCTTGCAGAAAGGTCTGTGCAACGCGTTCCCAGAGACTGGGAGGTTACAAACTCCTGGTCCTGGACAACGTGTTGCTGAGGCATCGGTCAGAAGGAGCGGTGGAGAAGGTGGCCGTCTGACTGATGCTTTCAGACAATTTTTTAGTCTGCAGCCCCAAGGTATGATCGGTTCCAGCAACCATCGCCAGCGTCTGATTTACATGGTGCAGGAATACCTAGGGGCAAGGTCAAACTTGGACACCTTTCCCACCGAAAATCCTCTGGCTTACTGGGTCTTGAGGATGGATCACTGGGCAGAGCTTGCACAGTATGCAATTGAGCTACTGGCCTGTCCTGCATCCAGCGTTCTTTCGGAACGCACCTTCAGTGCTGCTGGTGGCTTTGTTATCGATCACAGGGTGCGCCTGTCCACTGAATCAGTTGATCGACTGACCTTCATCAAGATGAATCAGTCTTGGATCACCCACAGCTACCAAGCACCTGAAGCTGATGTAACCGAATAATATTTTTTGAAATATCACATCCCTTCAAGACTGCCTATGCTGATGCTGAGTGACTGTCCTGATATGTTGATTGTCTATCCTCTTCCTCCTCTGCTGATATGTTGGAAGAACATTTCTGGTTCTGGGTGATGCCATCAGCCCAATTTTTCTGCCCCTGTTTAACAGGGGCAGAAAAATTACATTGCGTTTAATTACAATTTTTGATGCAATGCTTTGCAGCAGGGCTAATTCCTTCAATAAAACTAGAGTATATGGGAGAGGTTGCAGTGTGGTGGCACCAGCACCAGTGCCTAAGGCACAATTTTTCTGCCCCTGTTTAATAGGGACATGTAATTACAATTCTTGATATAATATTTCACAGGAGGGCCCGTTCCTCTGCCCACCCAGAGTAACTGTGAGGACTTATAGTGTTGTGGTACCAGCACCACAACCACCAAAGGTCAATTTTTCGACCACTGTTCAACAATGGCATGTAATTACAATTCTTGATATAATCGTTCACAGCAGGGCGCTCCAGCGCCCAGCAAGAGTCACTTTGAGGGCTTACAATGTTGTGGCAAAACCAACACCTTGTTCTGCCATTTCTGCAGAGCATATAGGGCAGGCCCCTACTTTCAAACATCCAACTTACAAACATCTCCTACTTGCAAACGGAAGGAGACAACAGCAAGTGAGATGAAAAAAGATGTACGACAAAACAAATTATACAGGGGTGATAACCCTTCCCTATGTTTTCTAAAAAGCTTAAAAATAGTTTTTTTTGACTGGAGCTACACTTTAAAAATGTACCAGTTGAAAATTACAAACAGATTCAACTCAACACAACAAACCTACACAGTCCCTGTCTTGTTTGCACCGCCTGTATACTGCTGTTCTGAGTATATAGGGCCTGGGGGCCACACGCATTTCCTTTTTTAATATGGGTAATGGGTTCCCTTTAATATGCGTACAAGACCCAAAGGGGCGGGTAATGGGCAGGGAGGGCTACCCATGCCATTTTTCTCAATGATTTTCAACCATATTGCAGGAACCAGATATAACATTAAAACCGCAAGCAGTTTTAAATGATGTTATTTCCGTTTAATGTCATTTTGTGCAGGGACTGTTCTAAACACGGAAAACACGTGTCACTTCACAGGCATACTACAGACACCCCCCAGGCACCATATTTAAAGGAATATTTCACTTTTTTTTCACTTTAATCGTCATTAAAATCAGTGCTCCCGCCAAAACGGCCATTTTTAAAAACATTTTAGGCATTGACTCATGTCCCCTGGGGCAGGAGCCAGGTCCCCAAACCCTTTTTAGGACAGTATCTTGCATATTGGCCGTTAAAATTAGCACTTTTAATTTCGAACGTTCGAGTCCCATAGACTTCAATGGGGTTCTAAAGTTCGTACGAATTTGGGGTCCGTTCGAAAGTTCTAGTGCGAACCGAACTGGGGGGTGTTCGGCTCATCCCTACTGTTGACCCTCCTGGTAACTCCAATGATGACACTGATGACCCTGCTGGTAACTTCAATGATGACACTGATGACCCTGAAGCACTATCACCTTTTGAAGGATTTGATGACTAAAATGTTACTCTAAATGTCTAATGTATACGTTTACTTTTTGGGCACTGTACATCATTGTATCCTGTACAGTACACTATTTTTGTTGTTTATATTTTTTGTGTTCTGTACTTCTGCAAATTAAAACAACATTATTGCATTGGAGTTTTGTCTTTAGACAGAATAAAGTACAGTACAGTAGTTAGGAATGCTTAAAATATTGATTACAACCATTTGTTTAATGACCTGTTTGCTGATATGGAACCCCGTCGTTAAGGGAGGAGTACCTGTAATGATTTTTTGGTAAAAAATGAAAAAAGAAAATTGTCTGTAAATATTGCAAAAAATTGTGCGGTAATCTATTAAGTCTAACTCTCTTAAGTCTGTTAAGTCTAATTTACAAACAAAACAGGGGCAAAATTACCACTACCCTTTATGTGGCCTATTCAAACCCTCAGAAAGGGGCATTCCACCTACCAAGAGCCTAATTCCACCCACAGAGGATTCCACCAGCAATGGACACACAAAAATGTGGCATTATACATCCTGAGTACACAAATATATCTTTTTTTTGTTTATGAAATTAAAAAGGCATGATTTGCAGTGCAAATTAAATGCAAACATCAGCTAAAATTTAACATCAAGAACTTATTTTTTTTTATTAAATAGAGCATACAATGCTCCTTAAAAGCAGTATAAGTATGGTTATAGACTGAATCCTAAATAATCTAGGAGTGGGCAAACTCCAGGAGGCTTGATGCAAATGTTCATATGTCCCAAAGTATTCAGGTATGGGTCTGTCAGTGCTTTTGAGATTGTTGGATAATAAGGGCTTATCTCCTGAACACCTGCTTATTTCCCAGCTTGTAAATTAATAGCACAGAGGTGGAATTATTGGGATACAGGGAAAGGAATTAATGTACACGTATTGTTTAATGTCAAATGTTTAGTAAAAACTATCTGAGTGAAATAATAAAAAAATAAAAAATCAGACAATTTAGTTGGGTTCTACTTCATCATTATAATATGGATGCTTACGCACTGGCTTACATTCCCCATCTTAGCATACTTGCGAAATTCATGTTGGGCTTATTCAATAACAGCAGGAACATTGAGATGCCAGGTACAAAACCTTCTTTTTGCTCTTCTCTTAAGGGGTTTACAATGAATAATTATGTCTCTTTCTACGTTCTGGCTCTAAAGAGCATATCCTGCAGGCCTAATTAAAAAAATCACACAGAGTTTATTTATCTCTTTTCTGAATCCCAGCCAGCCTAAATAAAGTACATAAATGAATAGTGTTTATCTGTTTACACATCATACAGACTGGGGAGTCCTTTTCCATAACCTGTTAAGTTCCAAGATACAGTACTCATTGCTAAACCTGTTCAACAATAATAATGCTACTTACACATGAGAGCATCCAAAAAAAGTGCTTACAATTGTAAACTCTGATAACTTCTCAGTTTTACTTTCTTGCTAATTAAAGTGGTTGTATACGCCCAATTTTTTTTTTTTTTTATACACCTGTAAGGCAAAAGGCATAATGAGCTAGTATGCTGTGCATACTAGATCATTATGAAATACTTACCTTAGAACGAGGCATTGGTAACTCACCTGGTCCAGGCCGAGGGAGCTGACATGTTGCCTCGGCATGTCTTCCGGGTATTGCGGCTCCAGTGCTGTGAGTGCCTGGAGCCACGATGCGCATGGGAGACTTCTTTCCGGCGAAGTCCTTTCAGCCGAGAATCCCCTGTGCACATGTGCCACCGAAGTCAGCGGCTCATTGCGAGGGGAATATCTCTTCTTTTTATCTTCATTCAGGTAAGCCTTATTATAAGCCATAGAACACCCTTTAAAAGTCTATGGGAGAAATCAAAAGTGCTAATTTTAAAGGCTTATATGCATGGTATTGTCATAAAAAGTGTTTGGGGACCCAAGTCCTGCCCCAGGGGACATGCATCAATGAAAAACAAAGTTTTAAAAACTGCTGTTTTTTTTTTTTTTGGAACAGTGATTTTAAGAATGCTTAAAGTGAAACAATAAAAGTGAAATATTCCTTTCAATTTCGTACCTGGGGGGTATGTTTCCTGTGTTAACAACAGTTCCTGCACAAAATGACATTTTTAAAGAAAGAAAGTCATTTAAAAGTACTTGCAGCTATAATAATGTCGGTCCCGGCAATACACATAAAAGTTATTGAAAAAACGGCATGGGATTTCCCCACAGTCCATTACCAGGCCCTTTGGATCTGGTATGAATATTATGGGGAACCCCAAACCAAAATAAAAAAAATATGTGGGGTCCCCCCAAATGCCATACCAGGCCCTTCAGGTCTGGTATGGATATTAAGGCGAACTCCATACCAAAATGTTAAAAAAATGGCGTGGGGGGCCCCCCACTCTACTGACATTAACCTCTGCTGTTCACCATAATTGTTATGACATCAAATCTTTTTAGTGTAAATGCAATGCAGAAGCATTGTATTTACAGCAGTAAGGTACAAGCACTTCTATAGGGCACTATTTAGTATGATCAGAAGCCCAGGAGCTGATCATTACAGCTCCTGGCTTTAATGCTGGGTTCTGGTTCAAGTGATAAAAGAGCTTGTACCACAGAAACCTTTGAGACCAGCCATCTCTTTAAAATGATGTTGTGGTGGCTCTTTGTCATGTACCTGATGGTAGAGCCTGATATGCAGCGAACGGCCTCTCTTACATCTCTAACTGGAGGCCCCCTGGTAGAGCAGACAGGAAGCGCAGGAGTGCAGAGTTGCATGAGGGCTTGGTGGGTCGCATATCGTGGTATCCGAAGCAGCTGCAGGAGGAACGGTAGCTCACCAGGATTCTCCAGGCAGAAGAAAGGGATGGTGCAAGCAGGACGGTTCATACACTGGCGGGCACATCAGGAGCAGATGCGGAGGCAGAAGAGTAGTCAGGATACAAGGCGGGTCGGTGATGAGCTGGCAGCGGGGTAGCAGAAGGAGCAGGCAGGTGCGGTGGTCAGACACACCGGGTCAGGTGCAGGTGGATAGCAGGAATCATCAGAGGCAAGCCGGTTCGGGTAACAGGAACAGGTATCAAGATAGGGGCAAGAGGAACACATGGGAATGCTGTAAAGCAGACAGCACAGAGTCTGTGCACTGGCAGAGTTTAAATAGCCCCAAAAGCTGTTACAGGTTGTGCGCGCAGACACGCACGCACGCACCTGCGCACGTGTGCATGCTAATGCACGCAAAGTTGCGTGCATGTGCATGGGCATAGATCTGACAGGTTGTATTGGATTCTCATCCTGGATACTGGCATGCCCTTCCTGACAATACGCACGTGCACACGGCATAATGGTGTTCGCGTGTTCAAACTAATTTTTTGCTTGTTCACATGTTCTGCTGCGAGCCGGACAGGGGGGGGGGGGGTGTTCGGCTCATCCCTAATCTACAGCATATTGATAACATTCACCACTGACTGTGTGAGAAAGATGTGTCCTTCCCATGTTTTGGATGGCCAACCAAAACTAAACCATTTAGAATTATATTGGGGAAGTATTTCCACTTGTCCAACTGTAAATCTACTTGAAATATATTTATGGTATTAAAATACAATGGATAATGACTAGGATATTTTTTTATTGGAAAAAAGTATTTAAAATAAATATTATTTCCAGCGAATATTGGGTGCAATGGTCTCCTTAACCACTGCCCTGGGCCAGAAGGGGTAATTATAATGACTTCCACAAAATTCCTGGGTGCAAAGGTTTATATCTCCAGATGAATAAATTAACTACTTTAGTACCCAGTGCCATTTTAAAACAGTGCAGAGATAATGGCTTTTTGTCCAAGAGCCACCACAACATCATTTTAAAGAGATGGCTGGTCTCAAAGGTTTCTGTGGTGCAAGCTCTTTTATCACTTGAACCAGAACCCAGCATTAAAACCAGGACAGGGGCGGATCCAGGGGGGGGGCAACGGGTCAATTGCCCCCTCCGAGAATACCGCCAGCAGATGACAGCACGGCCGGTTCCGCGGGTCCAATCGCGGCCGGTTCCGCGGGTACCCGCGGGCCGGTTCCGTGAGTCCAATCGCGGCTGGTTCCGCGGGTACCCGCGGCCGGTTCCGCGGGTCCAATCGCGGCCGGTTCCGCGGGTCCAATCGCGGCCGGTTCCGCGGGTACCCGCGGCTGGTTCCGCGGGTCCAATCGCGGTCGGTTCCGCGGGTACCCGCGCTGAGTGGACGGGTGAGGGGGGGGGGGCAGCTGGTCGGCTTAGGAGGGCTGCTGGCCAATCAGGAAGCCAGCAGGCAGGGGAGCAGGGAGATGACATCATCTCTCACTGCCCTGCATCCCTCCAGTCCTGCCCTCACTGTGTAGGAAGCTGTGTGCAGCAGAGAGATTGCATCATCTCTCTGCTGCCTATCTTCACTCTGGGACCCAACAAAAGACCACCAGTAGGTGACAATCCGCAATGTGTGGCAGACTACGTGGCAAGTGGCAATCCACAATGTGTGGCAGGTGACGTGGCAAGTGACAATCCGCAATGTGTAGCAGGTGACGTGGCAAGTGACAATCCGCAATGTGTGGCAGACTACGTGGCAAGTGGCAATCCGCAATGTGTGGCAGGTGACGTGGCAAGTGACAATCCGCAATGTGTGGCAGGTGACGTGGCAAGTGACAATCCGCAATGTGTGGCAGGTGACGTGGCAAGTAACAATCCGCAATGTGTGGCAGACTACGTGGCAAGTGGCAATCCACAATGTGTGGCAGACTACGTGGCAAGTGGCAATCCACAATGTGTGGCAGGTGACGTGGCAAGTGACAATCCGCAATGTGTGGCAGGTGACGTGGCAAGTGACAATCCGCAATGTGTGGCAGGCTACGTGGCAAGTGACAATCCGCAATGTGTGGCAGGCTACGTGGCAAGTGACAATCCGCAATGTGTGGCAGGTGACGTGTCAAGTGGCAATCCGCAATGTGTGGCAGGCAACGTGGCAAGTGACAATCCGCAATGTGTGGCAGGTGACGTGGCAAGTGACAATCCGCAATGTGTGGCAGGCTACGTGGCAAGTGACAATCCGCAATGTGTGGCAGGCAACGTGGCAAGTGACAATCCGCAATGTGTGGCAGGTGACGTGGCAAGTGACAATCCCCAATGTGTGGCAGGTGACGTGGCAAGTGGCAATCCGCAATGTGTGGCAGGCTACGTGGCAATCCGCATCTGGTGGCAGGCGACGTGGCAAGTGACAATCCGCAATGTGTGGCAGGTGACGTGGCAAGTCACAATCCGCAATGTGTGGCAGGTGACGTGGCAAGTGGCAATCTGCAATGTGTGGCAGGCTACGTGGCAAGTGACAATCCGCAATGTGTGGCAGGTGACGTGGCAAGTAACAATCCGCATTTGGTGACAAGTGACAATCCACATTTGGTGGCAGGCGACATGGCAAGTGACATCCTCAGGGCTCCCACTGATTCTGCAATATGGTGAGTTGAACCATTTAATTTTATATTACAATGTATTAATAGAAATAATGCGCTTCAATCATCCTGACACCATAACAACCATGGTGCCGTAATGATTGAAGCGCCAATACCAGCCATTTCCCATATAAATTGCCCTTTCAAAAAACATATTTTATAGCAGTGCCCCTCCCGAGATTAGACTCTGGATCCGCCCCTGAACCAGGAGCTGTAATGATCAGCTCCTGTACTTCTTATCATACTAAATAGTGCCCTATAGAAGTGCTTGTAGCTGACTGCTGTAAATGCAATGCTTCTGCATTGCATTTACATTGAAAAGATGTCATGTCATAACAATCACAGTGAACAGCAGAGGTTAATGTCAGTAGAGGAAGAATCTCTATAGATCTGGTCATTCAGAAAGGTAAAATCAGTTTTCTACCCAAGTATGGCAAATATAGTTCTGTACAATGGATTTCAAAATGGATTACTAATACCCACCCATTTAACCATGAATCCCAAGGTTTACAGGGTTATAATGTTTATAATACATAAGAGCTCAGCAAAGTGTTTATTTATGCTCTTATTTATGCTCTAAAATGAACATGCATTCCAGTATTAGTATTAATGTCGCAACCATCTCTCTTCTTTTTTTTCATGGGTTGGTTTTTTGCTATTAAGAGTGCGGAAGCTGGAGGCCAGCATATAGATTGCATGCTCGCTCCCTGAGCTCTAGCAGCATCTCATTAACAACATTCCTTTTGTTTCTGAACAAACCCCTAAAGTAGGCAAACTTGCTTCATCTATACATTTTATCACTACTTTCTTACATTTCTATGCATTTAACAGCAACTTGAAAATGTGGAATGCTGTTTGAAAAATTATCATAACATTCAGTCCACAATACCAGTCTAAATATCAAAGACTGGAATAATTCCCTTTTCATGACTTATTCAAGCAGGAAATTAATTCCTTAAGATAGTGATATTAGCATGGTTTAGAGAGAACTCTGTGTGGACTGGCTTTGTTCTGCTCTGAATCCCTTTGCTCATTTTACAGAGAAGTGTTAAAGGGTTTTGTATATGCTGCTCTTACTTCCTCATCTATTGTTGTTTAGATAAAAAAAAAAATATCTAAATCATTTAGGTTGTTCCTTGTGTTTTGCACGGTGGTTATCATTCCTGGAGAGAAGATTATAATTTCATTTGTATTTAATACAAAGTAATTCTCTCTCTCTCTCTCTCTCTCTGTCCCCTACACGTTGACCTCAATTATTCCTATAAATCTGATTAGCCTTGTTGACTTCAATCTTCTTTATAATGAAGGTAGTGAATAGAGATCCTGGTACCTTTTTTCTCCTGCGGTGTTCATGAGCTCATGGTGCGTCCAGTCATTTATTTTCCTTCTGTTTTATCAGTGCTAGAAAAAAAATACTCCAAATTTTACATTCTAGTGGTATGTGATCTTTCTCTAAGTTTGAACATATTTCAATGAACCCCATTCAATTCAATGGGTGAAGGAATGGGAAGGGTCTCATCTTGTTTTTTTTACCAATATGGCTGCTGAAAGACCACTTTCCAATAGGAAGGGGGCTGAGTTGTTATCCATTCCTTCAAATTATTGTCTCTTGTGACATAGTTAAGCAGAACAAAGGCTAAGCAATGCATAGCTGGGGTGCAGCATGGTGCATCAGCAATAACACACAAAGTCCAAGTGCAATGAAAGCACTTGAATTGAAATAATGCAAAGACAGTTCACTAGTAATCTGGTGGGAAGACAGCCAAGCCAGGAACACTAACAGGTCCAACAATGTGTAGAGAGAAGGATTCAGATGAACTGACAGTGCCTTAGAGACAGTGCCTGGCCATATTGTGCCCAAGTAGGTAGATGCCCAGAGAAGTTGCGAGTCTTACACTTTCCTCTCATCAGGAACCGTTCCCTGACACTAATTCTGTCCCTATAAGGTGGGGTACCTGTTCTTACCCTACCAACTCGCAAAATGCACACCAAACCTGGGAGCCAGGTCCTTAAAAAGACTCTACCTGACCTAAGTTTGCTGCAGCAGCATCCAATTAGATTAGATTAGCTTCCCCAGTGACCTAGGAAACCATAGAGGAATATATCCCCTGACTTCCTCTCCAACTACAGTGCCACTGCAGAAGAACGCCACAGGCAGCATAGGTTATTCCTTATTTTTGGTGGAAGACCTGTAAACCTTTTGGCCAAATATTTGTGTTTTAAATCCCAGATATACACCACAAGCCCATGTGATGGTAAATCAAATAGGGCGGGTACATCCTCTCAGTGGGACACAGACAGCAATAAAAAAGAACTGCCTGAGGTTCTAACCCTTTTCAGCTCAACATTTAGGATATCTAGGTGGATCTACCTGGCATTTATTTATGGAGTGCATTGAACGCCACCCTAGTTCACTTGGAGAGCCTATGCTTCTTTCTGAAGCTTATACTAATTAACACCAACCTCCACCCAGTTTCAACAGGATCAATTTTTTTATTATTTAAAAGCAGATGGTGCAAGGGATTATTTTGTGATATTCCTTTTGATGTTATATCTCTAATAAATAAGCTATGTTTTATTATGCTCTTCCAATAAGGAAATACAATACTTTCTTATTCGAAGTATGGCTGGGGAAGTTTGGATCCTGCCCCAAAATCCTCTGCACCTTCTGCTTTTAAATAGAAGCAGGAACCCCACTGGCTCCTTTACACACTGCTGATCTTTTCTCTATTCTGGACCACAGGTCTATTATATGGGATTCCCACTGCATTATCTGCAATGCAGAAGTCAGTTGGTAAGTGATGTAAAGTACCTCTTTACCAGTCCATTGAGAAGATCAGTTCTTCAGGCACAACAAATCAGCAATCCCCAGCAAACACCCTAATGCTTTGCTGTACTTCCAGTGATGCAGTCCACTCGCCCCTATTTTGGTAGGCCTTTAGCTGTAAACAAACCTGTAAACCAACTTGCTTCTTTGGGTTCCTTGTATATACCGAGCAATTACATCCAGAAATGACCCTCTTCACCCATACATGTGACTGCTCCTCCCTTCCCCCGGGGCGTCATGATTCTGATTGCCTCCTTGCTACCTGTTTGTTCCTGATTGTCTAATCCCTTCCTTGCTGCCTGTTGTTCCTGATGCTTAGCCTGATCCAGTCTGCACCCATCTGCCTTGCTCCTGCCTCCCTCTGCTCAGTACCCAGTTGTGACCACCACCCCCCCCCCCCCCCACACCCTGTATCCCTACATTCCCTGCACCCCTATCTGTACCTTCTATATAGTTGTACTTAGTGTTTAGTTTTGTTGGTTAGTGATCTTGATCATTGGAGGTTTGGTTCTTGTTGGTCTTTGGGGTTGTTCATGTTATTGTTTACTGAGTTCATTGTTTGCTGTGTTTCACTGTAAATAAATATCACTTTAAGGATATATACTTTGTTTGTTTGGTCTCAGATCCTAGGTGTAGCAACATGTCTGGTTTCATTGCCGCTGATTCCTGACATAATTGTGACACCCACTAACGACCCGATCTGCTACACTTGGGAGCTAAGAGCCAAATGCTTGACTTTTTGCCTTTGTCAGAATGCTGAGAGTGGAGGTTATTCGTCGTGTGCAGCTTGAGGTAGGGAATAAAGATTTGTGTCATTCACTTTGGCAGGATCCCACTGAGGAGGAGCTGTTGGGAAGAATTCTGACAGCACAAGCTTTAGCTGTTGAGGGCAGATACTCCCTTAGTGATGTGCAACCTTTGATTCAGATCTCTTCTGACCTATTATTTCTGGTTATCAGGGCCATGATGTTTTCTCTCCTCCATTTACTATACACCAGTCTGGATTTTTGGGATGGTTGCTGAAACATTGTGTGGGTTCTTTTTTCCAGCAGTATTCAACCTATTCACAACAGGTGGTGTTGGGTTTATTTGCTTCTGTGCACTGTTTAATTGAGCAATGTGAGCAAGGGAGAGACAAACTGACTTTAGTTGACCCTCTGCTACAAGCTTGGCCAGAGATCATATCCCAAGTACTAGATGAGTCACATAAAGTCACATGTGCTGCTAAAAATGAAATCTGTTAGCTTTAGCAACCTCTGCTGCTACTGAGTGTTCCTTACCTCCTATAGATCAGTATCATGCCACCAATAATCATGCTTCCTCTGTATGCAATCCAATGAAAGCTCCCCAAGCAGTATTGTTACCCATAGCAACATCTCAGGCCTCTTCCAGTACTTCTGCTACTCTTCCCTCTATTCTTCCCATTACTGTTACTACCTTCCCATCAGCAGTACACTCTGATTAACACAATGCGACTACGTGCAGGACTCCAGTGTTTAAGCCAAAAAAGAAAAAAAAAGTTTCTGCTCCTTACAAGTCTGCCCCTATCTGTGTTGCCTGCTGATGGTGTCCAGTTCTCCTCCATGCTGATGACTGCTGCTGATAGTGTCCAGTCCTCCTCCATGCTGATGACTGTTGCCGATGCGATCTAGTCCTCTTCCAAGCTGATGGCTGATGTGATCCAGTCCTCCTCCATGCTGATGACTGCTGCGGAATGCAATCCAGTCCTCTTCCATGCTGATGACTGCTGCCGATGCGATCCATTGCTCCTTCATGCTGATAACTGCTGATGATGGTGTACATTCCTCCTCCATGTTGCCGTGTGCTAATGGTGTCCATGCCTCCTCCATGTTGTCGTCTGCTGATGGTGTCCATGCCTCCTCCATGTTGCCGTCTGTTGATGGTGTCCATGCCTTCTCCATGTTGCCACTTAGCGATGGTGTCCATGCCTCTTCCATGGTGCAGTCTGTTGCTAAGCTTGCTGCGGCTGGTTCCCGGGCTGCCGCTGCCCCTCTGGTCTATACTGGTTCCCCGGCTGCTACCCAGTTTGATGTGCCTGCTGCCCAGCCTGTTGATACGGTACCCCTCTGCCCAGCCTGTTGATCCTGTGCCAGTCATCCTGCTGGACTATGCTGATTCTAGGGCCGCCGTCCTGCTGGACTATGCTGATTCTGGGGGTGCTGACCCGTTGGACTATGCCAAATCACTACATGCTGTTAAGCTCGGTCTGAGGGTTCGGTAGTTCCAGTGTTAGGTGGCCTAAATGGATTACCTGTCTGGCCTGAGATTGAAGTGGAATCAAATGGTATTTCTATATACCTGACAAGATCAGCTAGGTATAATAACAACAATTATCACACTCACAAAACCTTCTTAGTACTGCAGTACTGGGGAGATAGCTTCTTTGTGAACACAAGAAGAGATGAGTCAAAGTCAATGTTCAAAGCTATCTGATTTAATTCTGGGCGGGTATGCGACTTATATACGTTATCATTAACCAATCATTGCATAGAATATGGGCGTGGTTAATACAGAGGTGTACATTTCACATCATTACATATCATTACATATCATTACATATCATTAATTATGCCATCTCTTTTCATGACTCATAGTCATGGGTCCTGCTTCCCCATTTCATGCCTCATGTCTCAATTCACAGGAAAGGGCCCAGACATCTCTTACCACAAGAAGTTTTATATAGAAAGATGCTGCTATAAGCTATATTTTCATATATGTGTGCTTTATAGAGATCCTGTTATTAACTAGTTGACTTTAACTAGAGTCTGAATATACAAGTTAAGATATATGAATCCAAAATGGAGTCACCTTTGCTCAGTCATATTACTACAATTGGGGGCTCTTCTGGGATGTTTGTTTTAAGTCGCCTCGGTTGAGTTCCTCTTACAATATGTTGCACCTAAGCCTGGTGGTCTGGATATACCCTTTACAATTAGAATCTATGGTTGTCTTCATGGCCGTGGTACTGGTGAGCTCCAGAGGAGTAGCAGAGTATCATTTGTGCCTTGCCACGGCCCGGATGCAATTGCCACAACTCCAGATGCATTAGTGAACCAAGGTCAGGTAACCAGTGCCTTGGGGAAACCTAGATGGCCGTTGATGTGCGGAACAAGTTCTGGAAATCAGACAAGCTACGCTGTTGTAACCAGATATTTTGGTTTCAGAGTTCCAGTGTTTTCACATGACCCCAGGGCTAAGTTTGTGGATGACCCATGGTACCCCAGCATTGGGATGCCTACTGTTTGGAGGGATAAAATGGCATATGTCTCAGGAAATTGATTCAGCAGGTTACCTAGCCTGTTTTGGGACCCCGGAGGCTGGGTCTTCTCCAGGCCTTCGGACATTGGCAGTGGGGTGTCCAGTCGGCATGCAAACCCCAGTGATGGAGCTTTATGGAACGTATATATACTTTGGTCTCAGTTTCCTAGGTGTAGCTACATGTCTTGTCTACTTGCAGCTGATTCCTGGCACATATACAACTGTTTTGGGTTAAACGTTCATTATGAAGACTGAAAAAAAATGTTCTGTCCTCCTAATTTTAGGTGTTTTTCTAAACAGGTTGTGGCCTATTTGAGGATTAGGAATACAGTATACACTATAGACCATTTGCCTGTGTGTGAGGGAGCCATAGAAAGGGCGGTCCCCAGCACACCTCCAGTCAGCAAAAAATAAAAATACTAGTCTGTTTCAGCTTTTTAGGTTAAAATGAGAGGTTTCAGTTGTATAGATTTGCAAATGCTTGTGAAAGCCACACTGCCACACTGAGGGAGTAGGAAGGGCCTGGCAGCTGCAGCTTGAACGGAGCACAGACACGATCCATTGTATACTGCAGGGACAGAAATACACAGTGGACCAGTGGAGCAGAGGAGACTAGCTGTATAATAAACTAAACCATCTCTAAATCTGCATTTTTTTTGATTTGCTTATTGAAAGCCCTGGTCACCTTTGGCACCTCGCCACATCTTCCCTCTATTGGATTAATTGCAGATGACATTTCAGGAGGTCTTTTAAGGATAATTATGGATATGTATATAGCCAAATTAATCCCCACAATTCATTTAAAGTTGCTGTTTACATTTAAAGAATATAAACATGACAGATGCGAGCGGGTTGCCCTTCTGGAAGCTCACATTAGAGATCTGGAGGAGCAAATTGCAACACTGGGCAGAACTGACAACCTTGAAAGGGGTCCTATGCTCACTGAGCAGGTGGTTAGGAGGGTTGATGTGGAGGGTGGAGGGCAAGCCAGGAATATCGGGTAGGAAGATGTGTTAATGTATTAAATACAAACAATTTTACTGTAGAAGATAAAGAGTAGTAACAATAAGCATCACAGAACAATAAGCAATACAGAAGGTGGTACAATGCATGTAAAAAGTTATGCAATTAATAGTATTGAGGTACATATAACAAAATTTGGTGGTCAGAAGACCACATGGGGCATTTTTTTTATCAGCTTCAATCAATATTGTCACATAAGGTGGTCAGCTAAGAGAGACGAGCCAATGAGAGGAGCCCAAAGTCTTGCTGGGTATAGTGGGTGTACCAATTACTCAATGACACTTAATTGATTACAAAAAAGAAGAGGTGAAAAGGAGCAGACAAAATACAGAACAAACAAACCATTAAGCAAAATAAAGAAGTAATTACGGGAAACCTTAGGATAAAAGATGTTTACAATGCAGTTTTATCTGGGAATATTTCCATGGGAGAGCATATATGATCACTTTGGGATCAGGAGGACCAGAACTTCCATTTCATATCATAGATGGGCATGGTGTCCATGATAGTATGAAAAACTTTCTCCATGAGTTGCATGGCCGCCATACGTTTAAGGACCTGGTGCTATGGGACCCTAGGAGCATGCCAGAACAAGGCGATAGCCCAGTGGACCGCACTAAAGAGAGTATGGGCTAGTTTTTGTTCAGGGGTGAAATTCCAGGTATTTCTGCGAAGAAAAGACACATATGATGTGTCAGGATCGTCAAAATACCCGTGATCTCAGCCACTTTAGAAGCTACGTTTTGCCAGATCTGCTTTACAACTCCAGAAGATATGCAGGTGGGTCCCCTTCATGAGACAACCTCGGAAGCAGTTTTCAGAAACAGTGGGGAAAAATGTATGTAACTTTGAGAGGGTGTAGTACCATCTCGTGTGTAGTTTCACCACTATGGATTTAGTTAATTTGTGCATGTTAGAGATCCTGTCTGCCTAATCTTCTGGGGAAGACTCTTGACCGGTCTCTGCCTCCCATCTGAGCATAGCTGCGGATTTCTCTGCAAGGCCCAGGCTGTTCAAATAGTTATATATCGAAGAGATTGTCCCTTCATCCCTAGATGAGGGACCATATAAGCATTCGAATATGGTGGCCATGCTAGTTACACTTAGGGAGTAATGGAAGCTGAAGAAATGTCTGATCTGCAGATATTTATAAAATTCTGATTTGGGGAGGGAGTGGGTGGTTTGTAGGGATGTGAAAGAGCAGATTACCCCATCATTTAGTAATGAGTCTAGGGTAAAGAGGTTCCTTGAGATCCAAAGGGCAAAAGCACTTGGGGAGGGGAATGCCGAGTGGAATGCGGGGTCCCCGACGAAGGATGCTAAACTGGGGCCAGATGGGATTAGTGAGAATTTTTTTTTTTTAATAATGACCATAGCTGTAGAGATTGTCTCACCACTAATTTTAAAGGGGATATATCTTTGGGGCGAATCAAGGTAGCCCAAAGTAGCCTGGGTAAGAAATATGGAACTATGGTAGGCCGCTCAAAGTGGAGCCAAGGGATACAGTTCGTGAGGGTATGTCATTGTGCCAATCGGATAAGTCTGGCAGAGAGGTAGTATAGCCATAGATTTGGTAGTCCCAGCCCGCCCATAGCCTGCGGTCTATATACCATCTTCCTAGCCAGGCAGGGTTTTTTGTTTTGCCAAACAAAATTATTGACATCCCGTTGAATCAGGTGAATCGTCTGGTGTGACACATAGATGGGGAGGACCCTGAAAAAAACAATAGTTTTTGGAGTATTGACATCTTCACGGCCTGGATCCTACCTAAGAATGTAATGTGGTATGGGCTCCATATGTGTAGTAACTGCCTAATATGTGCAAATGCTGGAGGGTAGTTAGCGAGGTAAAGTCTGTGGAGCGTAGGGGCTAATTTGATTCCTAGATAAGGCAGTGTCTGTCCTTCCGTTGAGAAGCTGAAGTTAGATTGGAGGAAACCACATTTTGGCAAACATTTATCGGGAGGGCAGAGCATTTGGAGAGGTTAACTCTCAGACCCAAAATGTCTTGGAATTTGCGCAGAGTGGAAATAAGTTTGGGCATAGAAATGATCGGGTCTGTCAAAAATAATAGTACGTCATCTGCGTACAAACTAAGTTTGAATTCTTGGTCCCCCTTTAAATATCCCTTAATATTAGGGTCTAGGCTGATAGAACAGGACAGGGGTTCAATGGCCAGGGCAAATAAAAGTGGCGACAAAGGGCAACCTTGTCTTGTTCCCCTGCCCAGTGTAAAATAATCTGAGTTGCAGTCCGAGAGTTTTATCCGTGTGCGAGTGTGGTGGTAAAGTGCCCGGAATCCATGGACAAAGGCCCCTAGGAAGCCAAATCTCTCAAGGATCAATTTGAGATACGGCCATAACACGCTGTCGAAGGCCTTGTGGATGTCAAGAAGCACCTTGCGTGAGAACAGATCAGCGTCTTGTATGATATTGGAAGCGAGTCTAATATTATCTGTGATTTGCCTGGTCGGGATAAATCCCATTTGGCCAGGGGAGATTAAGTAGGTGATGATATTAGAGAGTCTGTCTGTCAGGATGCGGCCAAATATATTCAGGTCATGTTGATGACCAAAATCGGCTTATAGTTTAGAGGGAAGGAGTGGTCCTTGTTAGGTTTAGGGATCAAGGACATATTAACCATGAGCGTATCATCTGGGAAAACATGACCTGTAAGGATGTGATTGAAAAGGGATTTAAGATAGGGGATTAAATTGCTTTGGAATTTTTTATAATACGAGTATTCATCTGGGCCAGGGGTTTTGGAGGGTTTTAGAGATTTGATGATGGTGATTATTTTGGAGTCGGAGCAAGGGGCATTCAACTACTGAAGATTTTCTTGTGTAAGGGCAGGGAGAGGTAAATTATCTAGCCAAGTCTTGAGGGAGGGGTCAGGGGACGAGGTAGGTGGTGAGAGGAGTTCTTTGTAAAATTTGGAGAATATCTGCAATCTGCAATACCCCTGAAGCGTGTGAAACCAAGTTTGTGGTTTGGGGTTTCTAAGTTTGTATGTGTGGGGGCGTTGTATAGATTGGTTGAGCTTTTTCACAAACATGGTTGAGGCTGAGTTACTGTGTAGCAGGAACTTAGCTCTCGGCCATCTTAAGGATTTCTCAGTCTGTTCTGAAAGGATCCTATCTAATTCTAATCTGTTAATGTTAATTTGCTGTAGTAGGTCTGGGGAATGATTTTGGGTATGCATGTGGTATAGTTTATCAAGGTCTGTAGTAAGTCTGGTGATATCAGCAAGTCTCTCCTTCTTCCTAGCCGCTGCTGTGGATCAGGTGTCCTCCAATTACCGCTTTATGAGTGGCCCATAAAACTGTGGGAGAGATATCATCTGTGTCATTAGTGGCAAAATATTCTTCTATATGTTTAGAGATTTGGGATACCAGGACTGGGTCTCCGAGGAGGGACTCATTGAGTCTCCAACCAGCGATGGAAGGCCTAAGGCCTATGTGTGTGATGTCTAGGGAGACTGCCTGGTGGTTCGACCAAGGGCAGGAATGTATAGCTGCAGTGGTAGAGTTTGCGAGGAGTATAGGGGTACAAGACAGGTAATCCAATCTGGAATAGCTGTTGTGGGGGTGGGAATAGAAAGTATACTCCGGGGCTCCCACATTGTGTGCCTGCCAAGTGTCTACCAATTGGTGTAGCAGTGTTTTCAGGGTTTTCGAGAAAGCATTGGTGACACTACCAACTGAACTTCTGTCAAGAGCTGAGTGTGCAACCAAGTTAAAGTCACCTCCAAGCAGTGAGTGTGGGGAGGAATATTTGAAGAGACCTTGAAAAAAGATTTAAAGAAGGTTTCTTGCAAATCATTACAGGCATACACATTGGCTATAGTAACCTTCTTCCCTTATAATGAACCTTAAAGGATAATAAACCTTCCATCTTCTGTCTCCACTGAGGAGACACTGTGGGGTTCCCAGCGCCTGGATGGACTGCGCTGGACTGAAAATCACCCGACGCTGGATCAGATCAGCCATCACTGGACCCCGGAGAGATGATCATCTGTCGCTGGATAACAAGAGTGGATTACCACCGCTGGAATCTTTTTTTTATTTTTTTATTTTTAATAAAGGAACCATTTTTTACCATTCCTTTGTGAAATGGTAGGGGTGCTTTTGTACCCCCTTACCATTTCAAACAGGGAGGAGGTCAGGATCTGGGGGTCCTCTTGTTAAAGGGGGCTTCCAGATTCTGATAAGCCCACCGCCCGCAGATCCCCACAACCACCGGCCAGGGTTGTGGGGATGAGGCCCTTGTCCCAATCAACATGGGGACATGGTGCTTTGAGGGGTCACAGACCCCCAAAGCATCCTCCCAATGTTAAGGGCATGTGGCCTGATATGGTTCAGGAGGGGGGGGGCGCTCTCTCGTCCACCCCTCTTTTCCTGCAGCCTGCCAGGTTGCGTGCTCGGATAAAGGGTCTGGTATGGATTTTTAGGGGGAACCCCACGTCATTTTTTTTTCATTTGATGCGGGGTTCCCCTTAATATCCATACCAGACCTGAAGGGCCTGGTAAATTGGATTTAGGGGAACCCCACGCTTTTTTTTTTTTTTATCAATGAATGAATTGTCGGCTCCCGTAATACAGAGAACACTCATTGATTCATTATAGCCGCGAGTGATTTTAAAAGACTTTTTTTCCTGCAGAAATTACACTTTGTGCAGGGACAGTTCTAAGCACGGGAAACATGCGCCCCTTCACAGGCATACTATAGACACCCCCCAGGTAGGAAATTTAAAGGAATATTACACTTTTATTGTTTCACTTTAATCTTTATTAAAATCCCTGCTCCTGAAAAAACTTCCGTTTTTAAAACTTTTTTTTGCATTGATCCATGTCCCCTGGGGCAGGACCCAGGTCCCCAAACACTTTTTAGGACAGTAACTTGCACATTAGCCTTTAAAATTAGCGCTTTAGAGTTCTCCCATAGAGTTGTACAGGGTGTTCCGGCTTTTCGAATTTGCAGTGAACAGCCCAAATTGTTCACTGTTCGCTGAACAGGCAATGTTCGAGTCGAACATGAGTTTGACTCAAACTCAAAGCTCATCCCTAGTGATTGGCTTCAGAGAAATGGATCTCCTGTAGGAGTAAGAAGTCAGCTTTTAGGTGTTTAAATGTTTTAGTCAGGGAAATAGGTGCATCTCTATGCACAATTCCGCAAGGTTAGTGAACCATTACAGGCAAGGTCATGCTAATGTGCATCCGTGCACACGGATGCACAATGTTTCAACTAGACGGACACCCGGAGCCGCAATCAGGCGAACGCGCATGCAGAATGACCCTGCGATCATGCAAACACATGTACGCAGTGGTGCGCGCACGACATGACACAGGCACCTTGTTTATTTAAACACACCACAGACAGTGCCGCTTCGCTGGATTATCATCAGCTTTCCCTGTATACCTGCGTTTGTGATTCCTGCTTACCTGATCTCCTGTGAACCGACCTGGCTTGTTTGACCTGCTCCTTCTGATCCCCTGGCTCGACCTTTCAGGCTTGCATCTAACTGCCTGCTTCCTGCATATGACCCGGCCTGGCTTACAGACTCCGTGTATTCCTGTCTCCTGTACCTGGACTTGCTGCTCTTGATCTTGGACTGTCTTACCATATTTTACCCCTGGCCTGGCTTCTGATTCTGCTACAGAACTTCAACTTGGTCCTCTCCGCTAGACTTCATAAGCACATTTGCTTTCAGTGACTGGCCTGTCATCAGCTTCCACTACCAGGCAGCCCGTGCTTCTGTGGGCACCGCATCTCTGTGTCATCTTTATGTTTGTGCTGCAAGGGGAACCCTCCCGGCATCTCGGCCTCCTACCAAGTTCCTGACAGTATAATCCAGCCAATGTCAGAGGCGGACAGAGGTGACTCCCCGATAGAGGCTGTTCTTCAACAGATACCCCAGTCATTCAGAAGCTTCAGGAGCAATACCTTTGGTTGAAGGGGCATCTGCAGCACCTACCAGAGTTACCCATTTCCTCAGGTCAATGCCCTCCTCCAACTGCTGCTATTATGATTATAACCCCTCCGGAAACCACGAGTCCCAGCGCCAGAACGTTTTTGTGTTTACATTTAAATATTCACCATACCTCTCAGCAAATAGCTTGGCGTGTCTACTTTCCAAAATTGGGCTATTTGGAGGGATTTTGTGCCATCTGGGCATTCCAAGGCCTCTGAAACTGTGATAGGCAGTGAGGAGTGAAATCAAAAATTTACACCCTTAGAAAGCCTGAAGGCGGTACTTGGTTTTTGGGGTCCCGTTTGCGACTAGGCTCACAAAAGTCTCACACATGTGGTATCCCTGTACTCAGGAGAAACAACAGAATGTATTTTTGGGTGTAATTTCACATGTGTGCATGGCATGTTTGAGCAATATATCATTTAGTGACAACTTTGTGGGAAAAAAAAGTGTATTTTTCGCACAACTTGTGTCACTATATAAAATATTTCATGGACTCGACATGCCTCTCAGCAAATAGCTTGGGGTGTCTACTTTACAAAAACGGGGTCATTTTTGGGTGTCTTGAACTGTCCTGGTATTTTATGCACAAAATTTAGAAGCTTATGTCACACATCACCCACTCTTCTAACCACTTGAAGACAAAGCCCTTTCTGACACTTTTTGTTTACGTGAAAAAAATATTTTTTTGCAAGAAAATCACTTTGAACTCCCAAACATTATATAATTTTTTAAAGATACAGATTGTAAGGGTGCTCTGAACTTCAGGACCAAGCAAAAACAGATGTCTTTATGAACCAGAAAGTCTATAATAGGGTATCTTCCACACTTAGGGCTGCACTTATGGAGAGAAGCAATCTCTGAATAGGAAACAGAAAAACAAAGAAAAGGCGCCTCTAAGGCCGCGTACACACGCACGGACTGTTCGCCCAACTTTGTCCGTCCAACAGTTTCGGCAAACAGTCCGCTCAAACTTAGCATGGACGGACATGGCCACACACGACGGACGAACAGTTTGCTGAAACCGTGCGCGATGACGTGAACGGCACGTACGACGGGATGAAAAATACGACGTCCAATACACTGCAATGCAACCTTCCGACGTGGAAATCCTTTCTGAGCATGCGCGAGACTTAGTTGGCCGAACAAGCCTACACACGAGCGAACAGTCCGCTGAAACCTTGTTTCAGCGGACAGTTTTTCGGAATTTCCGTAAGACCTTGTTCGTCCAACTGTCCGCTGAAACTGTCCGCTGAAGCCCCACACACGAGCGGACTGTCCGCCCAAACACTGTTCAGCGGACAAGGTTGGGCAAACAGTCCGCCCGTGTGTACGCGGCCTAAGTGTAGAATTAAAAGCTGTTTAATTTCCCCAAAAAGGGTTAAAAACACTTACAAGATATGTAGACTGGCAGAGCATATCATTAATATCCATGTAGGTGGTCCAGCATGAATGCAGTGGTTACTGGCATATACAAGTTCTTTAGGCTGTGTGTGTCCAGTAGCAGGGAGGTCCAGGGGATGCCAATGGGAAAAAACAGCAGGGAGCTCCAAGAGAACTGACAGGCCAGCCCGCAATCACAGTCTCAAAACACGAGGATCCCGGAAGTGATGTCAGCGGCAGGAGACAATAACCAGCAACCAGCATGGACCACAAACAGGAAACAAAACAGGAAGCAGTCATCAAAGAGGGACACGTTTCGGAACATCTCATTGGTTCCTTTATCAACCTCAAAATGAGATGAAAAAAAATGATACCAAGATGATTCCTAAACCCGCAGGCATCATTCTGGTATAACTCAAAGTCCAGCAACATACCGGTACTTTGCTGGTCCTTGTTGGGCATATATTGTAATCTTTTTTTTCATGCAGCCTGTGGGCTGAATGAAAAAAAGAGATTGATCGGTGAGAATGACCAACATTAAAATACCTCCCTTCATCCACCCACTTCTAATGATGGGCATACATGCACCATTTTGTTTTTAACTGTGGTGGTGAAATCACCTCCAACAGTGCTGGAGTCACGGCTTTATGTATTGTGGGAACAAAAGCTGCTGCTGTCAAGATAAATAAATCCGCGCTGCAACTGAATGGTATACCTGCTGAGCAAATGATAGTTAACAATAAAGAAAAGTAACATTACAGTATAACAGTAAGGCTGCATTCACACCTGAGCGTAGTGTTTTTGAGCGTTTTTTCCTGTGTTTTGTCGTGTGCATTGTCGCGCATATTTGCGCTTTTGCATACATCGTTTTCCGGCGTTTTTTTAACTTTGGCGGGGTTTTTTTTGGCCAATAGGGAAAATGATCATCTCTGTCATCATTTGTTGCTATGTTTTTAGATTTTTTCATCTGCTTCCTGGGTGAATATTATACTTCCGGTTCAGCATTGTGCTTCCTGCTCCATCTGTTTGTACTATCTTCTGCAAAGATGAGTGACAATGAGATGGCGTGTTTTGTGGCAGCAGCCAATGTTACCTCATATTTTCTGCATGAAAGAGAGAGGAGAAAGAAGAGGGCATGCAGATACTGGATCCACCCCGTAATTGCTGATCGAGAAGAGAGAGGGCAATTTTGGGTCATGTACAGTGACCTATCATTATCATGAAAATACATTTTTGGACTACACTAGGATGTCCATAAAAAGGTTATTCAAACTTATTTGGATTCATGATGTTTGACATTGTTCCTGTCTTATAATGTCCAATAATAAACCCCATATTTGTTATTTTTGTTCATAGCTTTGATGAGTTCTTGGGTTTACTCAGCAGTCGGTTGCAACGAATGGACACATATTTTCGTAACAGTATACCCCCTGTGGAACGACTAATCATCACATTGAGGTAATTTTTTCATATTTTTGTTAAATTTTTTAAAGACTGAGATTCATGAAGAACCCAATATGAATAGTTTTGTATATGCATAAAATAAACACCAATCACACATTTTTAAAGCCAAACAAAAACTTTTTTTTTTTTTTTATATAAAATATTACTTTTTCTGTTATAACTTTTTCTGTTTGTATGTTTTGCACATATCCAGCTCAACAATATAAAAAAAGAAATAGAGCTAACGTAGCTCATCAAACAAAAATAAAATACAATTTAGAGGTGATGGAATGTTTGGGAGGAGTTGACTCCCTCATTAGGTGTATTCACCACATTCATTGCATGGCCATATTGTGACCAGGTGGAGGTAGAGGGATTCTCATTATGCTGCCAATTAGAATGTGGTGGTGATGTTGGCAGAGGAAAGTAATTAGAAGGTGGTGGTGTTGGCAGAGGAAGGTAATTAGAAGATGGTGGTGTTGGCAGAGGAAGGTGGGTTGCAGAATGTGGTGCTGGCAGAAGGGGCGTGGGGTGATTTGCATAGGGACCATAAGGTGGTGGAGGTTCTGAGTATCTATATGTGGAGGTTGGTGGAATAAAAGTTGTGATATAGTGGATGGTACCTGCCAACATGTGTGTCTGGAGTTCTGATGGTACCTTCTCCATCAGACCTTCCAGACATCTTGCAGAAACCTGCACATGAGACCTATTGCTGTTCATTTTTTCAGACATACTGGCCATAATGTCCAGTATGCGGTTGAAATCAGGTTCAGGAGCCCTCCTTCTTGTTGCTCTAGCAGGTACATGAGCAGAAATGGGTGGTGTGGACTCCTCGTCTCCCACAGGTGTCGCAGATGTAGACCGTGCTGGAGTCAACAATTGGCTCTCCAGATCTTGGCCTGCTTGATCACCTGATGCTTGGCTTGCTTGCTGACTGTGATCACCTGATGCTTGGCTTGCTTGCTGACTAGCATCTGTGTCCAAATCATTATTTGAAGTACTGTCCTCCCAGCAGTTTTCAGTACTGATAATAGAAATTAATTATTATAACTTTTTCTTTACATTTTGTTTAATGACATTCATACAGATGATAGCTTACCGCCCCAAAGCCAGCAATGGCCGAAGGAACTCCAGTTCTTTTGCATGCAGATATTCTCTCGGAGCACATGCCGCAGATCCACTCCTAAGTGTAAGCATCACGTATACTCTTCCACTTCATTTTGAGCAGTTAAACTGTTAAAAAACAAATTAAAATATATATATTTATTTCTTTGTAGATACCTAGCAACCGGACAATCAATAGCAAGTCTACACTATGCCTTTCGGGTTGGAAAATCAACAGCAAGCTATATAGTCCGTGACACCTGCTCTGCTATTTGGGATGTATTGAAGGATATTGTTTTTAAAAAACCTACAGCAGAAGATTGGTCATAGATCTCAGAAGTTTTCTGGCAATGCTGCAACTTCCCCAATTGCGTTGGAGCGATTAATGGGAAACATATTCGGATCATAAAGCCCATGGGTAGTGGAAGCCAGTATTTTAATTACAAGAAAAAAATGTCATTTGTGTTGATGGCAGTGGCTGCTAATTATTGCTTCCGCTACATTGATATTGGGTCATATGACAGCAGCACTGACTCTGCTATTTATGCCAATTCTTCATTTGGACACCTGCTGCGTACCAACTCTCTGAACCTTCCGGCAAATAGTCCACTACCGGGCACAAATGGCCTGCTAGCAGCATCTTTGCAGCATTGAAGGAGCGGTGTATTCACTGCTCCTAAACCGCTCCTACCCATTGAAATCAATGGGGCAGTGCAGCTATACGGCTGGCAAAGCGCTGCTGCAGCGGCACTTTGCCGGCAGTTTTAACCCTTTTTCGGACTCTAGCGGGGTTTAAAACAGCCCCGCTAGCGGCCGAATAGCGCCGCTAAAACAAACAATGGTAAAGCGGCGCTAAATATAGCAACGTTTTACCACCGACACCCGCACTGCCCCAGTGTGAAAGGGGCCTTAGGTGCTTTTTTATACTTATATAAGAAGGAGGCAATAGATGTGCCATTCCAGTTCATCCTGGCCACATTCCTACACATGTCCAATTTGTGTGTACACATATGTGACCATTAAGGATGAGCCAAACACCCCCCTGTTCAGTTCGCACCAGGACCTGCGAACAGACCAAAACTTTGTGTGAACTTTAGAACCCTATTAAAGTCTATGGGACTCGAACGTTCACAATCTAAAGTGCTAATTTTAAAGGCTAATATGCAAGTTACTGTCCTAAAAAGTGTTTGGGGACCCGGGTCCTGCCCCAGGGGACATGGATCAATTCAAAATTTTTTTTTAAAAACTGATGTTTTTTCAGGAGCAGTGATTTTAATAATGATTAAAGTGAAACAATAAAAGTGTAATATTCCTTTAAATTTCGTACCTGGGGGGGTGTCTATAGTATGCCTGTGAAGGGGTGCATGTTTCTCGTGCTTAGAACTGTCCCTGCACAAAGTGTCATTTCACAAGCAAAAAAAGTATTTTAAAATCACTTTCCATTGTCGGCTCCCATAATACAGAGAACACTCAACGAGACACTGCGCAGTGACGTATGGGTGACCCCGCCCTCCTCTGATGTAACGCAGGTGCTCCTTTACCATTTTGATAAAGCTCTCCTGATCTAGAAGACATACTGTCTCACCCACTTCCCCCTCCATATTGCTGGGCTCCATTTCTGCTAACCCAAAAATATGGTGATCTGTGCATGTTTTATGTAATTTCCTTATGTAAAATCTATTTCTCTTGAGCAGATACAGCAACAAAGCGCCCGTTGAAATGCTCGTTGTCATGCTAGATGCAACAATAAAATGACAACTATTTTTTTATTTTTATTTTATATATTTTCTTGTGTTTATTTTTTTTCCACTTTTTTTTTACTTTTTTTACACTTTTTTTGTAACTGTAACTGTTGTAACTGTAATGGTTCCAGGTTCGGGTCTCTCAAAATGCAATGGCAACTTGGGAGACTCTGTGAAAGTGCGTCCTAGTCTGTGCAGTGCTGTACTCTATGCTAATACTCAACTAGTGTATGGTAGCATTGAAAACATTCACCAATGCAAATACCAGGATTGTCAGGACGGGAGGGACAATAATAGTGGATGTCATGCCTATATCCGAACTTGCTCCAGACAAGACATCTTCTTTGGGGGCTCATTGGGTAGGGGTACTCGGGTGGACATTCGGAAAATGCCTCTCATGCACCCGGCTTACTGCATTTGGATTGGGAAGGTGAGGTGGAACACCATCTGGAAACAGAAGGGTTCTGACAATCTCTTCCTGGAATTTAAGGAAGGATCCAGTCCGTGTATAGCAAAGCCAATTGAAATAAATAAACAGACACTTTTTTGTACCAGCGTCTGGCCTTATGGGCAACTAGGTATGGCTCCAACAACTGGTCATTGAGGTCCACTCCTCTCATAATTTGGTTATATTTGTGGACACGGAGGGGTTTCTCCACAACACCAGTCGCCATAGGAATTTGGACCTTCGTGTCTGCATGAAGGGAGGTAAGAACGAAAACATTGTTATTATCCCTCCACTTCACAGGAAGCAAATTATTACACTTGAAGCAGGCTCTCTCCCCTAGCCTAAGACTGGAATCTACAAGCCTCTCTGGTAAGTCCCAGCGATTAGGTCGCACAGTGCCCCATGCTCCAATCTGATGGTCAAATAAGTGACTGAAAAGTGGCATGCTCATGTAATAATTGTCCACGTACAAGTGGTACCCCTTTCTGAATAAGGGTGACACCAAGTCCCACACAATCTTGCCAGTGCTCCCTATGTAGTCAGGGCAGTTTGTCGGCTCTATGTGACTATCTCTTCCCTCGTAAACCATAAAACTACATGTATAGCCTGTGGCCCTGTCACAGAGCTTATACATCTTGATCCCGTATCTGGCACGTTTGCTGGGAAGATTCTGTTTGAAAGACAAGCGGCAAGAAAACGTAATCAGGGAATCATCAACGCAGACAACTTGATAGGGAGTAAACAAGTCTGCAAAACATTGGTTGAAGTGGCTTACGAGGGGCCAAATTTTATAGAGCTGATCGTATCCAGGGTTTCCACAAGGGTGACAGAGTTCATTGTTGTTGAAATGCATGAACCACAAGATCTGCTTATATCATGCCCTGGTCAAGGAGGCAGTGAACAAGGGCATATGGTAAATTGGGTCGGTGGACCAATATAACCGCAACTCACTGTTTTTGGTTATGCCCATGAGGAGGGATAGGCCCAGAAAGATCTTAAATTCAGAAACCATAATTGGTTTCCAATCTCTGGGAAGGGAGAACTGGGGAATAGCGATGATGTACTGACCAGCATACAAATTGCTTTGGTCCACAAGAGATCTTCGGTGAAAAACAGCAAATAAAAATCAAGTGACATAAGATCAACTGTTTTCACCTGAATGCCAGGTTGACCAGTGAATGGAAGTAGGGGTGCTTCAGAAGTGATGGGTTCCCAATTAGGATTGGCGAATGCAGCAGGAAGGGCACTATGGGCTCAATGGGCCTGTGTTTGTCTTCTTGGTGGCAGTGGGACACTACTTGTCCTTGCCACCTCACCAGCTTGAACTGCACTTAGGGGACTCGCCACGTCACCGTGTGTTACTGCAGTGCTGGTTTGACTATGACCAGGGTGTTCTAGGCCGCTGGTGCTTGTCAGTTCACCAAAAGGAATAGTGGCACTAGTACTTCTCTGCTGAATACGAGAGCCCTGCGGTTCTTCACTTCAACAGCAGAAGAAGATCGGGTCTGGTATGCCTGACCTTGGCAGGGACCACAATTCCATCATCAGAGCTATCTGTCATGTAACCGCTGTCATGTACAGGATCGTATTCTGAGCCTGAATCTGACAGATGAGTGACTTCCTCTTCACTATCTGTCATGCTCAGAAATGTGTAGGACTCTTCACTAGTGTACCTTCAATCTGACATTTGGGCTCTAAATTTATGGTACACTAGTGAGACTCACAGGTAAAAAAGCTCCTGACTGTTAGTGACTGATTCAAACGCTACCAAAAAAACTGTCATAGATCGTAGGGATCAGGCTTGACTCTGCGAATGCTGCAGTTATGTGTGTTTAGTGTTTTTTTAACTAACAGTGATCGATCGATACTACACTTGGGTGGGCTGGGCTGAGTGGAGGGGAAAAACACAGGTGCTAGCAGGTATCTGGGCTGATCCCGCTAACACTGCATTTTTGGAAACCCTAAACTGCTGGGGACACTAGTATAGATCTGATCAGATCAGATATTGATCCGTTCAAATACTATACCACTAAGGGAGGTGTACACTGCTTGTGTGGGTGTTAGCGGTACTGGCACTAACCTGACGCTACCTGGGGCGACGCAGATCCTATCTGACCCTAAAATCCAACTGATATCAGCCTCCGGGCGATCGTTGGTTAAACCTTTATTGGGTAATAAACGGCGGGTGCCTTGAGACTATAAAAAACAAACTAACCGGCGACACCCGTAACACTTATACAGTGATCACTGGTGAAAGGGTTAACTAGGGGACAATCAGGGGGTTAAACTACCTTTATTAGGTAGTATATGGGGGTACCTGATGCTATAAAAGCCTGACGTTGAACCTAAATACTTACCTGGTTACCTAGCGTCACCTGTGACACTAATACATTGATCAGAAAAAAGATTGCTTAGTGACACTGGTGACAGGGGTTAACTAGGGGGTGATCAAGGGGTTAAACCTTTATTAGGGGGTTGGGGGGTTACCCTAGACCTAAAGGGGCCTACCACTAACTGCCCTACCACTTAATATAACAGTCACAAATGACATCAATGCAGTGATCAGTAAAAAAATAAAAACTGCTATTGGTGTCACTGTGACAGGGGGTGCAGGGGGGGGTGTGATCAGGGGAGATTAAGGGGTGATTTGTGTGCCTGCGTGTTCTACTATTTGTATAGTGTTGGTGCACTTCCTTGATGTCTTCTCTCCTTGCATGCCAGACCGAAAAGACCGACACGAGGAGAGATGACATCACTTCCTCTGCTTCTGTTTACATTACAGAAGCAAAGAAAGCTTCTCATTTGCCAGGAACGATTGCGAGGGGGTGGCCATGAATCAGTGGCCTCCCCCTCAGCACAGATCGCTCCTGAAACAGTGCCGACCTCCTCGGGCATCGATACGTTACTCTGCCTGCCTGTGCCATTCTGCCGCAGTATATCTGCGTGAGGCGGTTGGCAAATTGTTAATGTGCCATCCTGGAGGAGTTGGACGGCCTGTCCAACCTCTTTAGGGTCAAGATATCGCCTCATGCTACCAGTAGTAACACTGACCCTAGCCAAATGCAAAGCTAATGAAAAACAGTCAGAAAAGATGCATAGGGGAAAAAAAGGGCCTCCACCTGTAAAACCATTCCTGTTTTGGAGGTCGTCTCATTGCTGCCTATCTAGTGCACCTGTTGTTAATTTTATTAACACCAAAGCAGCTGAAACTGATTAAAAATCCCCTCTGCTACTTAAAGTGGTGTTTCCCCCCCCAAAAAAATATGATTAAAATTCCTAAAAAAATAAAACGTTGAAAAAAAAATTTACTCATCTCTAAATGCCTGTTGCTAGGGGGTCCCTCGTAGTCTGCCTCCTTCAGTGCCCGGGCACCTGATGTCACTTCCCCTTGGCGTAGTCAGTCATCTGAGACAAGTGACAGGTCCCAGATGACTGCGCGGCATATCACTTCACGAGGCACCGCTCGCACATGCGCTGTGGGCACCCGGGTGTGAAGCGGCAGCCGGGTGCCCACAGTAAGAATGCCGAGCGGAGTGGGGAACAAGCGGGGCTTCGTTCCCCAGCATCGCTAGACCCTGGGACAGGTAAGTATCCAATTATTAAAAGTCAGCAGCTGCAGTATTTGTAGCTGCTGACTTTTATTTTATTTTTTTAAGGGGCACCCTACTTTAACTGACAAGATCAATATCCCAGGATTGATCAAAAAGTGTTCCTTTAATTTTTTTGAGCAGTATATATTATATATATATATATATATATATATATATATATATATATATATATATATATATATATATATATATATATATATATATATATATATATATATATATATATATATATATATATATATATATATATATATATATATATATATATATATATATATATATATATATATATATACACACTCACTGGCTACTTTATTAGGTACAATTTCTTGGTAACACAAATTAGCCAATCAGATGGTAGCAACTCAATGCATTTAGGCATCTAGATGTGGTGAAGGCGAATTGCTGAAGTTCAAACCGAGGATCAGAATGGGGAAGAAGGGGAATTTAAGTGACTTTAAACGTGGCATGGTTGTTGGTGCCAGATGGACCGATCTGAGTCATTAATGTCTAATTTGGCCTAATTAGCAATTTTCTCTCCCAGTGTCATGTGACTAGTTACAAGGTCTCAGGCTTGAATGGGGAGCAGGTGTGTTAAATTTGGTGTTATCGCTCTCACTCTCTTATACTGGTCACTGCAAGTTAGACATGGCACCTCATGGCAAAGAACTCTCTGAAGATCTGAAAAAAGAATTGTTGCTCTGCATAAAGATGGCCTAGGCTATAAGAAGATTGCCAAGAACCTGAAACTGAGCTTCAGCACGGTGGCCAAGACCATACAGCATTAACAGGACAGGTTCCACTCAGAACAGGCCTCGCCATGGTCAAAATAATAAAATTGACTGCACATGATCAGCGTCATATCCAGAGGTTGTCTTTTTTAAATAGATGTGTGAGTGCTGTCAGCATTGCTGCAGAGGTTAAAGGGGAGGGTGGTCAGCCTGTCAGTGTTCAGACCATACGCCGCACACAGCATCAAATTGGTCTGCATTGTTGTCATCACAGAAGGAAGCCTATTCTAAAGATGATGCACAAGAAAGCCTGCAAATAGTTTGCTGAAGACAAGCAGACTAAGGACATAGATTACTGGAACCATGTCCTGTGGACCAAGATAAACATATTTGGTTAATTTGGTGTCAAGCGCGTGTGGGGGCAACCAGGTGAGGAGTACAAAGACAAGTGTGTCTTGCCTAAATTCAAGCATGGTAGTGGGAGTGCCATGGTCTGGGGCTGCATGAGTGCTGCCAGCACTGGGGAGCTAGAGTTCATTGAGGGAACCATGAATGCCAACATGTACTGTGGCTGAAGCAGAGCATGATCCCCTCCCTTTGGAGACTGGGATGCAGGGCAGTATTCCAACATGATAAAGACCCCAAACACTCCAAGATGACCACTGCCTTGCTAAAGAAACTGATGGAAAAGGTGATGGACTGGCCAAGCATGTCTCCAGACCTAAACCCTATTGAGCATCTGTGGGGCATCCTCAAACAAAAGGTGGAGGAGCACAAGGGGGTTTATTTCCTAAAGGAAAATCCACTTTACACTGCAAGTGCACTTGAAAGTGCACTTGAAAGTAAAGTCACTGTAGATCCAAGGGGAATATGCAAGGAAAATAAAAAACAGCATTCTAGCTTGCACATGCTTGGATGAGAAAATCAGCAGAGCTTCCACTCATTTCAGATATACCCCTTAGATTTAGAGCGACTGCACTTCCAAGTGTCCTTTCAGTGCACTTTCAAGGGCACTTGCAGTGCAAAGTGGATTTACCTTTCGTAAATGTAGCAGATGACATTTGGGATCAAATGCCACATGCATTGTAAATTTAGTTTTTGCCTCAAAACTCTACAGTACTGAGGGTTAATTATGTAGGTAAGCCTTAACACCAGTCTGGCCAGGCCATGATTGATGTTCTGCCTGGTTGTGTGAACGTTGAGGTGCACATGACAGGCGAGAACCAGGTCTGGTTGGATGTTTGAGTATGGTCCTCTCGGAGCCAATCAGCAGGAGTGCCGGCTCCACTGAGGAGTCTGGGAGGGGGTATTTAAGCAGGTGTGGGTCACGTGTTCGGGGTTCTGGAGTTGTTTGAGAGACCTGTGTGGTCTGTTCTGGTTCCAGGACCGGGGTAGCCCCGTGAGGGGTCCTAGTCACGGGGTGTTTGACATCCCGCAGATTGTTCCTGTCAGTCACCCCTGATAGACATGACTGGTCTGGGGTAGGGATCCGTCTGTTCCAGAGTCTCGGAACCTGCTGGTCCAAGGTGCTGTAACTGAGGGAAGATTCAAAGTGTCCAGGTATGCTATCGGCTTGGAGGGGCACCACAGCTCGTACAAGTGACCGGGGGAGGACTCTTCAGAGGAGGGCCGGCAAGTGGCATCCTGAGAAGTGCCTGGTTACTGAGTTGAGAAGGACATTGACGAGTCCACACTTTTCCCGTACCTCAAAGGAAGCGGGAAACATTCCAGGTACAGTTGGAAAAAGGTTCCTGTTCATCTTCAGTTGATTGTTCAAGTTTTGAGTCAATGTGCTGACTGCCATGACCTCTGGCTAGAGGTCTGTTCAGCCTTGAAGTACCCAGCCACGAGTGGCTACTCTCTGGGTGGATGTAGAGACTTTATTGAACCAGCAGTTCAAGGTACCTGAGTTCTCCACCCGTACCCTCTGTTCCCAAAGAGACTGTGTTTTGTTAAAGTTCTACTGCAAAATAAAACCTTTTGAAAGGACTTTATCTGTGTCAGTGTACAAGTCATTGGGTATCAACCCTGGGAACCCCTAGATGTGGAAGAGCAGGCCAGGAGAAGGTAACCTGTAAGCCCATTCAGTCAAGGCCGCACTGCAACGGGTGATGGCCGCTACATGAATAATCCCCAAGGTTTCTAATATCCACCAGCTCTGTGATGTCCTCATGGAGAAGTGGAAGAGGACTCTAGTGGCAACCTGTGAATAGGGATGGGCCAAACGGACCCTTGTTCGGTTCACACCAAAACGTTCAAACACCGCAAAAGTTCAGACCTGAATAACGAACCCCATTAAAGTCAATGGGATCCAAACGTCAAAAATCAAGTGTCCATTTTGAAGGCTTATAATGCAAGTAATTGGGCATACAATGATTATAACGGTCTGGATCCTGCCCTGGGGGACGTGTATCAATAAAAAAAAGTTTGTGAAAAACTTCATTTTTAAATGAGTAGTGATTTTTTGATTTTTAAAGTGAAAGCATAAAAATGAAAAAAATCCTTACAATATAGTGACTGGGGGGTCCCTTTAGTCTACCTGTAAAGTGGAAGATCTGCACCATGTCTAGAATCTGCTGCTGCATTTATAAAGCCAATAAAAATGACATTTTCCCTGCAAGCTGACTTTATTTTGTTCTGCAACAGCTGAGGAGCCAGTGGGGGTTATTTCCGAAAGGCAAATCCACTTTGAACTGCAGGTTCACTTGAATGCTGTTTTTTCTTTTCCTTTTCTTTGTCTACCAGTGTTCCTCCCTCTCTCTAGGCTCATGTTCCTGTCATCCCCAACCTCAGAACCAATATCTGAATAAAGTAATGCCTGGGTATCATCAAGGAGCAAGTACCTGACGCTGTGGTCAAATAACGTAGCTGACTCCTGAATGGCTGATGTTGGGGCTATGCCCAGAATAGATGTGGACAAGGAGGCAGGTTTATCCACTCTAGCAACTGCAGAGGACCACACACTTTTCTCTACTTGCATGACAGAGGATGAGGAGAATGAGGAAGGTTTAGTAAGCCAGTCCACCACCTCCACTGCATGTTGTGGCTGGATAGCACGGGCAAACTCGCTAAACAGAGGAAATGATGCCTGCCAGAGGACTGACCACCTCGTCCACCTTTGCCTGTGGACACATTTGTTGCTGGCCCCCTTATTGGGAGGGAGGGGGCGGTACTTATAAGCAAATGTAAGGCTGGATTCACACCTATGCAGTTTTAGTACTTTTTGCATTTTGCAGATTTGCACTACAGTCCATTTAACATGCATTCCTATGGAACACGTTCTGTAGTGCAAATCTGCAAAATGCAAAAAGCACTAAACTGCAAAGTTGTGAATGCAGCCTAAAGAAGAAGTTGAAACCTGTACGTAGATGCACTTTAATCAATGTAAAGAGGTGTTTGCTGCACTTTCATTTGAGTACCCACACTACACAAACACATTCCATGCATACACTATAATATACTGCAATATAATGTGTCAAACGTACAGTGACACACAGAACTATATGGCGTTAAACTGTCAGTAACGCACGCAAAACCTAATGGTGTTAAACTGGCAGTAATGTACACAGAACTATATGGCGTTAAACTGGCAGTAACGCACACAGAACTATATGGCGGTAGACTGGCAGTAACGCATACAAAACTATACAGTGTTAAACTGGCAGTAACACACATAATACTATATGGCGTTAAACTGGCAGTAACGCACAAAAAAGGATATGGCATTAAACTGGCAGTAACATACAAAACGATATGGTGTTAAACTGGCAGTAACGCACACAGAACTATGTGGCGTTAAAATGGCAGTAACGCACAAAATTATATGGTGTTAAACTGGCAGTAACACACATAAAACTAGATGGCATTAAACTGGCAGTAATGCACGCAAAACTATATGGGGTTAAACTGGCAGTAACGCACGGAAAACTATATGGCATTTAACTGGCAGTAATGCAAAAAATGATATGGTGTTAAACTAGCAGGAACACACAAAACTATATGGCGTTAAACTGGCAGTAATGCATACAAAACAATATGGCATTAAACTGGCAGTAACACACGCAAAATAATATGGCATTAAACTGGCAGTAATGCACACAAAACGATATGGCGTTAAACTGGCAGTAACGCACACAGAACTATATAGCATTTAACTGGCAGTAACGCACAAAGTTATATGGCATTAAACTGGCAATAACGCACCCAAAACGATATGGCATTAAACTGGCAGTAACGCACACAGAAGTAAATGGCGTTAAACTGGCAGTAATGCAATCAAATAGACGGTGTTCAACCATCACTACATTGACGTTATCTGAAATGTCCCTACTCTATACACTAATGTCAAGATTACTGACATGGTCTCACTACATTACACTGAAACTATATGAGCTGCCCCTTCTCCACACTAATGTATGTATGAATGACATGGTCTCACTACATTACAGTGAAACTATCTGAGCTGTCCCTACTCTAACTGCACACCAGGGGCGTAACTAGAAATCACAGGGCCCCATAGCAAAATGTTGTATGGGGCCCCCCCCCTTCAAACAGCCCCCCCCACAAAAAATGTCAGGGCTTAAATTAAATAGTGGGCGTGGTTTAAAATGCGTGGCTCAAAGGGGGTGTGGTTCGAGTCTGAGATGAAGGAGGAAAGAAGGAAGGAAGCAAAGAAAAGGGATGGAGGGACAACAGGCCCAGATCCTACACCACAATAGAAATATACATATTCCAGAACGTATAACAATCAACAGATAAAGATACTCCAAACAGCTGGTGTTAGCGCTTCAATAATCCTCACCTGTACCCAATGTGGCCTGCCTGTTCCCAATGCAGCGTGGCCTGCCCATGCCCAATACTGCCTCACCTGTGCCCACTTGTGCCCAATGCAGCCTGTCCAGTGCCCAATACAGCCTCACATATGCCCAATGCAGTGTGGCCTGTGCCCAAAGCACCCTCCCCTGTGCCCAATGTAGCCTCACCTGTGCCCAATGCAGCATGACCTGCCTGTGCCCAATGCAGCCTCACCTGTGCCCAATGTGGTCTCACCTGTGCCCAATGCAGCGTGGCCTGCCCGTGCCCAATACAGCCTCACCTGTGCCCAATGCAGCCTCACCTGTGCCCAATGCATCGTGACCCATGCCCAATACAGCCTCACCTGTGCCCAATGCAGTCTCACCTGTGCCCAATGCAGCGTGACCCGTGCACAATGCAGCCTCACCTGTGCAGAGGAAGAGGCGAGCCAGTGGCGGAACTACCGGGGAGGATGAGGAATGCATACTGGAGCCCTCAAATGGCTGCTGGCAAGTGTGGGGCTGCCTCACAGTGGGGGGGCTCTGGCTCTACATCCAACTCCTGTCTCTTCCAGAGCTTTCCACTGTGATTTCCACTCACCGACACCTGGCCTGGATCCCTCCTGAATGACTTTACTCAGGACGTGCTGACCAGCTGTCCTTTCTGGCTCCTGTTCCCAGACACCTCTCCATAACCGTGTAAGGAGAGGCTCCCTCCCAGCCCCGAGCACCCTGCCTGAGGTACACCCCCCCAAGAAAGGGGGTTCCCTCAGACACAAACAGTCTAACACTCTATCATGCAGCCGACAGCTCCTCCCACAGCAAGTTGACCATGGGTATATGAAGGAGTCCTAGTTGGGGATTGGTCGGAGCTCCCACATGCACCACATGGCACTCCAACTCTCTGCCATGTCCCTTTTCCAGAACCTTCTCCCTGGAAACAGAGGAGGCACCCAAGAACTGAGGCACATATCAGTCACCTGCTGCTATACTAAACCCCTCCCCTGCCCCCAGATCAAAACAAACAGACCTAGCATAGGCCTGCTTAAATTTACCTGTGCTGGCAGCTTACACAAAACCTACACCTAGCACGTGCCTACCTAAGGTTGAGGGTGCTACACTATAACATTAATAAAGGAATTACTAAACCATAGCCTAGCACAGGGTTTGTCAACTAGGGTTTCTCCAGAGGTTGCTATGGGTTCCTTGATTAATTTCTGTCTCAGATAAGTTACCACTGACACCATTGATCTTTTTAACTATCTGTAAGGTGGGAATTCTTCCCAATGACCACAAGAGTAAGGCTCGGTTCACACAGGGGCGGCACGACTTGCAGCGCGACTCACAGATGCGACCTGCACGCGATCAGCGGCGACTTGCAAAACGACTTCTGTATAGAAGTCAATGCAAGTCGCCTAAAGTCGCCCCAAAAATAGTACAGGAACCTTTTTTCTAAGTCGGAGCGACTTGAGTCGCTCCTATTAGAACGGTTCCATAGTACGGAATGGAGCGCGACTTGTCAGGCGTCTAAGTCTCCTGGAATGTCACTCCTGTGTGAACCGGCACTAAGGAGCATTCATCTGACTGACCATCATACTAGTATATCATGAGTTGTAGATATAGTCATTTTTTAGCAGGGGTTCTTTGAGACGGAAAGTTATTTGAGGGGTTCCTTTGTGTTGAAAAGGTTGAGAAAGGCTGGCTTAGCATAACCACTTTTGAGAGTAAACATTCTCTACTCATTTAGTAAATCAGCCCCATTGCATTTTGCAGAGGTTTATACCTTTACTTTGATAGAATAAAAGTGAGAATTTTCATTATAGGGTTGAATCTACCAACTGTCCCTTTTCAACCAATCAACCTAGTGATTTTTTTTTCTTTCCTTCATTCTCATTCTAAGTGAACTATTAAGTTATCGTTTAAAAATGCAAACACTAATACTGTTAACTTTATAGCTGTAAAAAAAAAAAAAAATCAGAAATATGTAGTAAAGATAATTCCTACATGCAAAAATGCACTGTACATTACATGTTCTTTAGACATAATTTTTTTTTCAAACATTAGTTTCCTTTGCCAATTATTCAAATTCAAAAAATTACCATATAACATGAATTAAAAGATCAGCATTTGTAAAGATCTGAATGATCTGGTAATTTTCCCTTATGTAACCAATGACTAATGTTAGAATTAGAACAACTAGAGAAATGCTGAATGAATGCGCAGTCACAATTGCAGCCTCACCTGTGCAGAGGAAGAGGCGAGCCAGTGGCAGAACTACCGGGGAGGATGTGGAATGCATACTGGAGCCCTCAAATGGCTGCTGGCAAGTGTGGGGCTGACTCAGAGTGGGGGGGGGGGCGAGCACCGTCCGCACGGTCCCCCAGCCAGGGGAAGCGAGGAGAGGAAGAGGCAAGCTGTCTGTACGAGCAGAGAGCTGTAATAGCTTTCATTTGAATGTCCTGTGTTCCCGGGGCTCACCGTCACATAGCCCCACCTCTTGGCCTGCAGCCTTTGATGATGTCACATGTCCCGCATTGGACCGTTGTTCTTTCTATAAAAGACGCCGGGCCAAGAGGTGGGGCTATGTGACGGTGAGCCCTGGGAACATAGGACATTCAAATGAAAGCTATTACAGCTCTCTGCTCGTACAGACAGCTTGCCTCTTCCTCTCCTCGCTTCCGCTGGCTGGGGGACCATGTGGGAGGTGCTGCCCCCCCCACAGTATGCATTCCTCATCCTTCCCACGGGCCCCTCTCAGCTGCGGGCCCCATAGCGGCTGCATGTGCCGCTATGGCGGTAGTTCCGCCACTGCTGCACACTATGCAAAGCTGAATGATGATCCTCATCACTACACTCACACTATCCCTAGACTGACATTAAACTAATATTATACACAGACAATTGAAGCAAAATAGCACACTATGAGTATAGCATACTAACTGATAGCACTGAACAGAGCCCTGTTCTATCTCTCCCCACACCAAAATCACACTGAAAATGGCTGCCATTGAAAGAATACTTTTATACTGTGGGGTGAGAATGAGCCATGATTGGATAAAGTCATGATGACAGTGTCCAGTCATGACTCTGACAGTGCTCAGTGCCCTGATTGGCTGAAGCTTTCACTGCTTCAGCCAATCAGGCCTCGCAATGCACTGTTCAGCACCACAATGCATTGTGGTCAGTTCGGGGGGGGGGGGGGGTGAACAAATGGTTGAATGACCCATTTGTTTGGCTGTTCGCCAAATGACCAAACAAAAAAAATTTGGCCCGAACTTATGCTCGGGCCCACCCGTTGGACCATCCCTACCTTTGAAGCTCTGGTGAACTCCATGCCCAAGAGGGTTAAAGCAGTGCTGGAAAATAATGGTGGCCACACAAAATATTGACACTTTGGGCCCAATTTTGACATTTTCATTTAGAGGTGTACTCACTTTTGTTTACAGTGGTTTAGACAATAATTGCTGTGTGTTGCGTTATTTTGGGGGGACATCAAATTGACACTGTTATACAAGCTGTACACTCACTACTTTACATTGTAGCAAAGTGTAATTTCTTTAGTGTTGTCACATGAAAAGACAAAATAAAATATTTACAAAATGTGAGGGGTATGTTTCTATATATTTTTACCTTCTATTGGTTGAACTAGATGTACTTTCAGCCAGACTATGTAACTATGTATTCCATCAAAAATTATTCTTTGCACATAATGGTTGATGCCAAACTCCCTAAGTGAATAGGCATGATTGCTTTCACAGCCATGACCAGACTGTCAAAAGTAATGCTCAAATTAGTCTCATTGGCAGTTTTCATTGTGCTTCCTGTTGCCACCCTTAGCATGACATACATGGCATGAACCATCAAAAGCAAGAATTATTGTCTTCTTTTATTGTGCTTTGTGTGGCCATCCTTAGCATAGCATACATGCGATGGACTAACCATGTTCATTTTGCTTTGTGTGGCCATCCTTAGCATAGCATACATGCGATGGACTAACCATGTTCATTTTGCTTTGTGTGGCCATCCTTAGCATAGCATACATGCGATGGACTAACAGATTTCATTATGCTTTGTGTGGCAATCCTTAGCATGGCATACATAGCATGGACCATTAAAGGTAAGAACTGGTCTCATTTCCAGTTGTTGTTGTGGTTTGTGTGGCCATCTATAGCATGGCATACAGAATATGGATCATCAAAACCAGGAGTTGGTCTCATTGCTAGTTTATATTTTACTTTGGATAACATACATGGCATTTGTTTTTCAAGTTGTCCAACATAATCTAGCATTCCTTAAAAACACTGATATAAAAATGGTACATTGTATATTCCAAAAGTCTTTTCCTGCCCTTCATGGTCTGTTTATTGCACCTGATGCTAACCTAGTTTTGGCTATCTTTTTATTGGATAAGTGCCAGAGGCAGTTTGCCATTGTCAGAACTAGAACAAATGAGGCTTTTGTGTTGGCATTTTGAGAGCTTTCAGAATAAAGCACTAATGCACCAGATGGCCAGCAAGGTGTGACTGTATGTTTTGTATGTATTTGTCAGCCTGCTTCCATTTGCTTCCATTGCCTTTTAAGTGGTTCAACTTCTAATTGATTAAGGTGGACCAATGGAACAGCTGGAGAGAAAGTTCTGATCTGCAGACACCTCAGGCACAAATTTCCAGGGTCTTAATCTTGACAGAACCCAACCGTGCAGGTTCCTGTATCTCTCTACAGAGCGGGAGCCTTTGAAGTAGTCATTTTAATCTTGCGCTCTCTGAACAAAGCCATAGCCCATATAACAAAAGGCAGAAGTCAGTGTTAATCTAAAGCGGCTTTATCAAGGGCAAGGAAACATTACCTGACAAAAAGGACAGATCCCTACTGTGTCTGCCCTATCAAACTTCAAATATATACGTGCTTCCAGTGTGTGCATAAAGCAAAATGTATCATCTTACGCTATATTTTTACTGCAGCATAAAACACCTGCCCCGAAGACTCATAAACACTGTTGCTTTTATTTTATTGAAACCTGGACATTTTGTCTGGGACTAGCCACCGGTAATAAAAGTGGGACATGATAGTTCATAGTTTAATAACATGAGGGAAATAGTGATGGCCGAACGGTTCGCCCGGCGGTCGTTTCGCGGCGAATTTCCGACTTTCGCCGTCCGCGGGTTCGAACGCCTTTTTCCGTCGTTCGCCCCGGCGGACTTACGTGTTTAATGTATACAAGAACTTTAACCTTTCGTGACACGTTTATCATGTGTTACAGGACAACCAATTGAGACATGACAGCTCATGGACACTTGGACATTCCCCCTAACCTATAAATACACCCGATCCGGTGGCCATTTTACATTCTTTCTTCTGTCACTGTAGGGAAAGGATCCTGTGTGGAGTAGGGACAGAGAAAACGCTAGCTATTTGGTACACAAAAGTTCTTTTCAGGACTGGTATAGGTGTTAGGTCAGCAGCCTGAGTTTCTTTTGTCAGTTTAGATAAAGGGACAGAGCGCTGTATGCTGCTATTTTAGGGACAGCTCAGCCAGATTAGTCTTTCTTCATCATCATCATCATCATCATCATTAGCTGTTACTATCAGGTCCACAAAAGAGCTGTTCCAGCTAATCGTTCCAGCCTACTCTTTTTTGCCAATTTGTATAGGGACAGGCAGGAAGCAGTGTGTCAGGCAGTGAGGATAATTTTAAAGACTTGCTGTTACTATTAGTTCCACAAAGGTTCTTTTCAGGACTGGTATCAGTGGTACGGTAATAGGCTTGTACACGTATAATATTCTTTCTTCCAAATATAGAAAGAATATTATACTTGACTGCTGCCCTTCTGCTGCAGTCTGCTAATCATTCACAACTCACTTGTTCCACAAAGCTCTTTATCAGGACTGGTAACTTGGTCTGTCTAGGGTGCTACGGTACATAGGCTTGGGTGCGGTACAGTCTGCTGTTCTGTAAGGACCGCTATCGGTCCACAATACATAGGGTTGCCGTGCACTACTGCTGACCGCTGCCCTATACTGCAGCAGTCCTTCATTGGTATAGGGACTGACGTACAGTCTGCTAATCACTAACACACAACCTGCTTGGTCCACAAAAGTTCTTATAAGGACTGGTAACTTGGTATAGGGTGCTACGGTACATAGGCCTGAGTGCGTTACAGTCTGCTGTTCTGTAAGGACCGCTATCGGTCCACAATACATAGGGTTGCCGTGCACTACTGCTGACCGCTGCCCTATACTGCAGCAGTCCTTCAGCGGTATAGGGACTGACGCACAGTCTGCTAAACACTAACACACAACCTGCTTGGTCCACAAAAGTTTTTATAAGGACTGGTAACTTGGTATAGGGTGCTACGGTACATAGGCCTGAGTGCAGTACAGTCTGCTGTTCTGTAAGGACCGCTATCGGTCCACAATACATAGGGTTGCCGTGCACTACTGCTGACCGCTGCCCTATACTGCAGCAGTCCTTCATTGGTATAGGGACTGACGTACAGTCTGCTAATCACTAACACACAACCTGCTTGGTCCACAAAAGTTCTTATAAGGACTGGTAACTTGGTATAGGGTGCTACGGTACATAGGCCTGAGTGCGTTACAGTCTGCTGTTCTGTAAGGACCGCTATCGGTCCACAATACATAGGGTTGCCGTGCACTACTGCTGACCGCTGCCCTATACTGCAGCAGTCCTTCATTGGTATAGGGACTGACGTACAGTCTGCTAATCACTAACACACAACCTGCTTGTTCCACAAAAGTTCTTATAAGGACTGGTAACTTGGTATAGGGTGCTACGGTACATAGGCTTGAGTGCGGTACAGTCTGCTGTTCTGTAAGGACCGCTATCGGTCCACAATAGATAGGGTTGACGTGCACCACTGCTGACCGCTGCCCTATACTGCAGCAGTCCTTCAGCGGTATAGGGACTGACGTACAGTCTGCTAAACACTAATACACAACCTGCTTGGTCCACAAAAGTTCTTATAAGGACTGGTAACTTGGTATAGGGTGCTACGGTACATAGGCTTGAGTGCGGTACAGTCTGCTGTTCTGTAAGGACCGCTATCGGTCCACAATAGATAGGGTTGACGTGCACCACTGCTGACCGCTGCCCTATACTGCAGCAGTCCTTCAGCGGTATAGGGACTGACGCACAGTCTGCTAAACACTAACACACAACCTGCTTGGTCCACAAAAGTTTTTATAAGGACTGGTAACTTGGTATAGGGTGCTACGGTACATAGGCCTGAGTGCGTTACAGTCTGCTGTTCTGTAAGGACCGCTATCGGTCCACAATACATAGGGTTGCCGTGCACTACTGCTGACCGCTGCCCTATACTGCAGCAGTCCTTCATTGGTATAGGGACTGACGTACAGTCTGCTAATCACTAACACACAACCTGCTTGGTCCACAAAAGTTCTTATAAGGACTGGTAACTTGGTATAGGGTGCTACGGTACATAGGCCTGAGTGCGTTACAGTCTGCTGTTCTGTAAGGACCGCTATCGGTCCACAATACATAGGGTTGCCGTGCACTACTGCTGACCGCTGCCCTATACTGCAGCAGTCCTTCAGCGGTATAGGGACTGACGCACAGTCTGCTAAACACTAACACACAACCTGCTTGGTCCACAAAAGTTCTTATAAGGACTGGTAACTTGGTATAGGGTGCTACGGTACATAGGCCTGAGTGCAGTACAGTCTGCTGTTCTGTAAGGACCGCTATCGGTCCACAATACATAGGGTTGCCGTGCACTACTGCTGACCGCTGCCCTATACTGCAGCAGTCCTTCATTGGTATAGGGACTGACGTACAGTCTGCTAATCACTAACACACAACCTGCTTGTTCCACAAAAGTTCTTATAAGGACTGGTAACTTGGTATAGGGTGCTACGGTACATAGGCTTGAGTGCGGTACAGTCTGCTGTTCTGTAAGGACCGCTATCGGTCCACAATAGATAGGGTTGACGTGCACCACTGCTGACCGCTGCCCTATACTGCAGCAGTCCTTCAGCGGTATAGGGACTGACGTACAGTCTGCTAAACACTAATACACAACCTGCTTGGTCCACAAAAGTTCTTATAAGGACTGGTAACTTGGTATAGGGTGCTACGGTACATAGGCTTGAGTGCGGTACAGTCTGCTGTTCTGTAAGGACCGCTATCGGTCCACAATAGATAGGGTTGACGTGCACCACTGCTGACCGCTGCCCTATACTGCAGCAGTCCTTCAGCGGTATAGGGACTGACGCACAGTCTGCTAAACACTAACACACAACCTGCTTGGTCCACAAAAGTTTTTATAAGGACTGGTAACTTGGTATAGGGTGCTACGGTACATAGGCCTGAGTGCGTTACAGTCTGCTGTTCTGTAAGGACCGCTATCGGTCCACAATACATAGGGTTGCCGTGCACTACTGCTGACCGCTGCCCTATACTGCAGCAGTCCTTCATTGGTATAGGGACTGACGTACAGTCTGCTAATCACTAACACACAACCTGCTTGGTCCACAAAAGTTCTTATAAGGACTGGTAACTTGGTATAGGGTGCTACGGTACATAGGCCTGAGTGCGTTACAGTCTGCTGTTCTGTAAGGACCGCTATCGGTCCACAATACATAGGGTTGCCGTGCACTACTGCTGACCGCTGCCCTATACTGCAGCAGTCCTTCAGCGGTATAGGGACTGACGCACAGTCTGCTAAACACTAACACACAACCTGCTTGGTCCACAAAAGTTCTTATAAGGACTGGTAACTTGGTATAGGGTGCTACGGTACATAGGCTTGAGTGCGGTACAGTCTGCTGTTCTGTAAGGACCGCTATCGGTCCACAATAGATAGGGTTGACGTGCACCACTGCTGACCGCTGCCCTATACTGCAGCAGTCCTTCAGCGGTATAGGGACTGACGTACAGTCTGCTAAACACTAATACACAACCTGCTTGGTCCACAAAAGTTCTTATAAGGACTGGTAACTTGGTATAGGGTGCTACGGTACATAGGCTTGAGTGCGGTACAGTCTGCTGTTCTGTAAGGACCGCTATAGGTCCACAATAGATAGGGTTGACGTGCACCACTGCTGACCGCTCACCTATACTGCAGCAGTCCTTCAGCGGTATAGGGACTAAGAGTTTTGTCACAGGGTCATTTAAAAAATGACATGCAGAGGAAGAGGCAGGCCCTTCCGCAGGGGTGGTAGGGGTAGGGCAGGAGCAACAGGCTTGAGCCAAAGTGGGAAGTTGCAGAAGGTGCGTTCAATTACTTTAAAGGATGCACCAGACTTGGTTGAGTGGCTCGCTCAGCCTTACTCTTCTGCACCCTCCTCATCCTCTCGATCTGCACCCTCTTCTTCACTCTCTGCTATGTGCACCCCCAAAGACACTACCACCAACAACACGACCACCACCACCACCACCACATACCTTCCGCTTGAGTCACTGGAATTATTTTCCGATCCATATCAAGAGGACATTTCTGATGCGCAGCCACTCTTGGTATTGGATCAGGAAGAGGAGGTAGCAACAAGCGCTACTCAGCAGTCTGACGCCAGTACCCAGATCAGCCCAAGGAGGAGGTTGGTCCCCGGTGTTGCTGCCTACTCTACTTATAGCGGTGGGGAAGGTGACGTTGATGATGACGTGTCTAGTGATGTCACGTGGGTGCCCACAAGAGAGGAAGAGGAGGGGAGTTCAGAGGGAGATATGGACCAGCAGATAGGGAGGAGAAGCAGCAATGACTTACATTGCACAGCAGGGACAAAGCAGACTGCAAATGTATCAGGAGCGAGTCATCGACCATGTACGGTCACATCTGGCGCTCCCAGGACACCGGCACATGGCTCCGCAGTGTGGGCTTTTTTTAACGTGTCCGCTGCTGACAATAGCGTTGCCATCTGCAATCTTTGCAGTCAACGCGTTAGTCGCGGTAAGCCCAATACTCACCTAGGGACGACCGCCTTAAGAAGGCACATGAGCAGCCATCACCGAGCCCAGTGGGAGCAACGGAACACACAAAGCCACACTGCAGGCTCTCACCGTCCAGCCTCGTCTTCTACTTCTCCTTCTCCTCTCTCCTCACAATTGTCCTCCACTCCACCTTCCATCACGCCAAGCTCACATTTTTCTGCAAAAAGGCAGGCTTCCGTGGGCCTAATGTTTGAGCGTAAAAAAATGATGACGCCGGATAACCCTCTTGCCCAACGGTTGGCGGCTGGCTTGTCAGAACTCATAGCCCGCCAACTACTGCCATATAAACTGGTGGACTCGGAGGCCTTTCGCAAATTTGTGGCCATTGGAACACCACAATGGAAGGTCCCAGGAAGGAAGTATTTCTCAGAGAAGGGCATCCCAGAGCTATATGGCCATGTTCAGCGGCAAGTGAATGTATCTCTGGCACACAGTGTCGGTGCCAAGATACATCTGACCACAGACACGTGGTCTAGCAAACACGGGCAGGGAAGGTATATCAGTTTTACTGCCCACTGGGTGAACCTTCTGACGGCCGTCAAGCATGTAACCCGTGGCACCCGTGTAGATTTGGTTTTACCGCCACGGATTGCATGCAGGCCTGACTCTTCTTCTCCTCCTCCTACTCCATCCTCCTCCCTCTCCTCCTCAGCTGCCTCCTCCTTTTCCGCTGCTAGCGTCTCTTCCACTGCACCGCCCAAGCTCCCCAGAACCTATTCCACATGCCAGGTGAGACGTTGCCATGCCGTGCTGCGTCTGTTGTGCCTGGAAGCAAAGAGCCACACTGGCCCGGCACTCCTTTCAGCTTTGCGTTCACAGGCAGATGAGTGGCTAACACCGCTCAATTTGACAGTTGGTAAAGTGGTGTGTGACAACGGTGCCAATCTGCTTAGCGCATTGAAACAGGGCAAAATCACGCACGTGCCGTGCATGGCACACGTCTTAAACTTGGTCGTGCAGCGATTCCTTGTCAAATACCCTGGGGTCCAGGACATCTTGCGGCAGGCAAGGAAAATCTCGGCCCATTTCAGAAGATCTTACACGGCCATGGCTCGCCTTGCTGACATTCAGCGGCGACACCATCTGCCGGTCAGACGTCTTATTTGCGATTGCCCGACGCGATGGAACTCAACCTTCTATATGCTTGATAGGCTGCTCCAGCAGAAACGTGCAGTTAACGTCTACCTGTATGAACTCTGCGAAAGAAACGGTTCTGGGGAGCTGGGTTTTTTTTCACCGCGCCAGTGGCTGCTCATGCGCGACACATGCAGACTTCTGCGGCCATTTGAGGAGATCACCAAACTGGTCAGTCGCAGCCATGGCGCCATCAGTGACATGGTACCTTATGCCTTCTTTCTGGAGCGTGCATTGCGTCGTGTCATTGATCAGGCTGTGGAGGAGCAGGAGCGGGAAGATGAGGAAGTCGCAATGCTGGATGAATTCCCAGGGGGGGCTACTCTATCTGAGACAAGTCAACAACAGGAGTCTGATGAGGAGTCAGAGGAGGATGGTGCCGGGGCGGATGAGCAGGAGCAAGAAGAGCATGCTTTAAACCTTTCTGGGATCCCTGTTGTGCGAGGATGGGGAGAGGAGAATGAAGAGGACGACATTATCCTGGATGATGAGCAGGAGCCAGGCCACCACACCGCTTCCACTTTAGTGCAAATGGGGGCCTTCATGCTCCAGTGTTTTAATAGGGACCCCCGTATAAAAAGCATGAGGGTCAAGGACCAGTACTGGGTGGCAACGTACTTAGACCCCCGGTACAAACACAAAATGGCGGAAATGTTACCGCCGTCGCAGAGGGCTGTCAGAATGCAGCACTTCCAGGCCTTGCTTCGAGAAATGCTGCATTCTGCTTTTGCGTGCGCTGGCAGAGGAGCAATTCCCACTCCCAGAGAAGGATTTGCGGGTACCAATCCAACAGCGCCTGCAAGAAGAGGCCGGTTTGAAGATGTGTTGGTGACTTCGGATATGAGGTCATTCTTTCAGCCGACCCATCGACAGGTGTCATCCGGATCCAGCATCAGGGAACGCCTAGACCGTCAGGTGTCCGACTACATTGGGTTAACGGCCGATGTGGACGCTCTGAGGAGTGATGAACCCCTAGACTACTGGGTGGGCAGGCTTGACCTCTGGCCAGAGCTTGCCCAATTTGCAATCGAACTGTTGGCTTGCCCCTCATCCAGTGTCCTGTCCGAAAGGACGTTCAGCGCAGCAGGGGGGATTGTGACCGATAAGCGTACTCGCCTAGCTCACCACAGTGTTAACTACCTCACATTTCTAAAAATGAATGAGGCATGGATCTCGGAGGAATTCAACACATGTGATCAGTAGACCATGTATATGTCTATAAACAATTTTTGGAATCAAGCACACAGACCTTCTTAATTCATTTGGCTCACTTCCCTGACCCAAAAAAGCACACCGTACTATATGCCCCTACCCTCCTCTTTGAAGAGGTTGAGCGGTGTCATATTTCTACTGGGGCTGCTTATTATGAGGGGTTCCCACCATCCCTGTGCTGTGCTGACTTCCTCCTGGGTGTTCTTATTATGAGGGGCTCCCACCATCCCTGTGCTGTGCTGACTTCCTCCTGGGGGTTCTTATTATGAGGGGATCACACCATCCCTGTGCTGTGCTGACTTCCTCCTGGGGCTGCTTACGGTGCTGCTGTCAGCGCTGTATGTCACGGAGCTGCTGTCAGCGCTGTATGTCACGGAGCTGCTGTCAGCGCTGTATGTCACGGAGCTGCTGTCAGCGCTGTATGTCACGGAGCTGCTGTCAGCGCTGTATGTCACGGAGCTGCTGTCAGCGCTGTATGTCACGGAGCTGCTGTCAGCGCTGTATGTCACGGAGCTGCTGTCAGCGCTGTATGTCACGGAGCTGCTGTCAGCGCTGTATGTCACGGAGCTGCTGTCAGCGCTGTATGTCACGGAGCTGCTGTCAGCGCTGTATGTCACGGTGCTGCTGTCAGCGCTGTATGTCACGGAGCTGCTGTCAGCGCTGTATGTCACGGAGCTGCTGTCAGTGCTGTATGTCACGGAGCTGCTGTCAGCGCTGTATGTCACGGAGCTGCTGTCAGCGCTGTATGTCACGGAGCTGCTGTCAGCGCTGTATGTCACGGTGCTGCTGTCAGCGCTGTATGTCACGGAGCTGCTGTCAGCGCTGTATGTCACGGAGCTGCTGTCAGCGCTGTATGTCACGGAGCTGCTGTCAGCGCTGTATGTCACGGAGCTGCTGTCAGCGCTGTATGTCACGGAGCTGCTGTCAGCGCTGTATGTCACGGTGCTGATGTCAGTGCTCTGTATTACGGTGCTGCTGTCAGTGCTCTGTATCTCCTGCACCCTCTTGTTTGCCTACCCTGGTCCCTGACCTTCCCTCTCCTCCATTGCCTTCATTAGCTCCATAGTCCTGAATTGTCAGAACAATTTCCCAAATAAAAAAAAAATGCTTGTAGTTATCGATCCCAAATTCACCTCATACATGTATTATGCTATTGTCCAGGTGGTGGGACTACGTGCTACCCCCTAATAATTACCCCGTGGCCGCAAATTCGACCTAAAGGTTTGCGAAATTCGCCTCCCATTGAAGTCAATGGAGCCCGCGGCGAACGGTCGTTTTCGCGAACGTTTGTGTCCGTTCGCGTTTCGCGTTCGCGAAACGTCCCGTCGGAAGTTCGTCCATCACTAGAGGGAAATAGGAATTTGGAGCAATGGGTCCTTTTCATCTTTTTTTTTTACACTCCAGTTCCCCTGTAGTAATTTTCTTATAACATCCACTTTAAGAAATAAAAACATTTTGTCTGTAAATATTTTTTTCCCTCATGCTTTTCCAACAACCAGTTATTTTGTCTGTATCAGATTTGCAACTACTTTGTGTACAGTTGCTGAAACTTCAGATATTTAGTTATCTGAAGATAAAATACTGCTAGAAATGTAGTCGATGATGGATTTTGTGGCATGAAAAGATTTGTGAAACAATTTGGAATTTACTTATCGCCCAAATGATTCAAGAAAAAAATGTGCATTTACCATGTTAGCTATGAATAAATACATGAATACTCTTTGGCAGCTAACAGAAAAACAATATGGAAATAAATGCTTTGAGAGCAAAAAGCCTCTACATTAAATACATTAACAGAACAGGTGAGGTGGTAGAGTGCAAAATATATACATATTTTGAAGGCCGTCATATAATAAAAGCATATATTTCCAAGGTTTCCCTGGCAGACCCAGTCTCTATATTTTTCTGCAGTTCTCCGAATGATGATGTCTGAAACAAAACATTGAAATAAGGTAAGAAGATATAGCCTTCAAATCCATGGATTGGATTTTTTTTTTTTTTTTTTTTGGTGAATGTTCAATTCAAGTATTAGGCATGGAATAGAAAGAATGTGCAAGACCTTAAAGTATAAACCCAGCCTCATTCCCATTGTCCTATTTGTCCTGTTTCTGGCGCTGGGCAGAAAACTGTGTTTTTTTTGTTTTTCTTCACCCTCTCCACTATGCGATTATAATTCTACATTGAAGGGCATTGCAGTAGGCACGCCTTTTGGTTGTATGACTATGTGACTATGTGATGCCCTCTTGTCAAGTAGAATTCAATGGGGCAAACACAGATGCCATCACCGGTGGTAATATAATACACAGAGGAGTCAAAACATACGGGGTGAATTTACTAAAAGCAAATAGACTGTGAAACTTGCAAGTGCAGTTTTACTCTGCAAGTCCATTTTCTTTAGTAAAATAGGGGAAGCTCTGCTGGCTTCCAGTATCCAATCATGGGCAGGCAAATATATATATATATATATATATATATATATATATATATATATATATATATATATATATAAATATATATATATATTAAATCTTTCTTACATGTGATTGGGTATTGTTTCCAAACTGGAGATAAATATAATTTACTAAGCTTTAGGGTAACTGCACTTGCAAAGTGACCAATATATTTGCTTTAGTGCATCCATTTACTAAAGGCAAATCCACTTTACACTTGGAAGTGCACTGAAAGTGCATTTGGAAGTGCAGTTTCTGTAGATCTGAGGAGGACATGCAAGATAAATAAAAAACAGCATTTTAGCTTGCACATGATTGGATGATAAAATCAGCAGAGCTTCTCCTCATTTCAGATCTTCCCCTCAGATCTACAGCAAATGCACTTCCAAGTGTACTTACAGTGCATTTGTAGTGCAAAGTGGATTTGCATTTAGTAAATCAACCCCATAGTCTTGCATGTCCACCTCCCACTACAACACATTTCACACTGCAAAGGGCTTTATCATGGATAGCTACTTGGTGATGACACCAGTGTGATTCCCGTTCATTTATACTTGACAAGTGGAACAGCTGAGCGAGGACGCTCTCCTGGGAGAGCTAGAGGTACAGGAGGTTTAAGTTTGTAGTGGCATAGCTACTATTGATTCCATAAATTGTGTGATGCCTACCTTCTCACAGGGTGATAGGAAAATGCCAGTTGCTTTATCCTGTGTGGTGCACACAACTTCCAGTTTCACCTGGATGAGAAGAAGAGTTAGCTGCAAAATGCCAATCACTGTTGGTGCTCTAGACATTAGTGCAGTGTTGCATTTTTACATGTGTGTTCCATGGCATTTTTGCATGCATTGTAGTGATTTGTATTATTCATTCAATACTTTAAATGAAGACTCCTTTAAATAAAGAGTATTTTTTTTTTTTTGTGGGATCCCTTCCTTATACTATTGGCTTATTTTCTGTGTGGAATCCATTGCTATTTTTTTGATGCTATACTAACTCTAATGGCAGAAAGGGAACGAAGGGAATCATTTTGGACCTTGTACAATGTACCTTTGCTTTCATCCGGACAATTTTTTAACTTCACCCAGGTGTGAACTGAAAGGTATGCAATGTTTGATATACAGTACGGTATGTGGTGAATTTATTATTTTTACTGTTTTTATGTGGGTAAAATATTTAAATACCAGTTAACATTATTGTTACCAGTTAGTTTTATTAACAGCCAGAGCACGGTTCATCTTTAATGTGGGCTGGGCTTATTGCATTTAAGATGGGCTCCATAGAAATTTTTCAATAGTACTTGCTGGTATTTTCTCTGAAATTGTCCTACTTGTTTGCTAAAACTGTATGTATCAGTGACTCTTAGCCCTTGTACACATGGTCGGACATTCCGACAACAAAATCCGTCTGATTTTTTCAGACGGATTTTGTCTGAAACTGGTGTTGCATACACATGGTTGGACAAAGTTGTCGGAAAATCCGATCGTTCGTAACGTGATGATGTTATTTAGTTACGACGGGACTACGTTCAGGCTAGTAGCCAATAGCTTTGGTCTAGGAATTTGATCTGAGCATGCTTGGCACTTTGTCCGATCGGAATTCTCTACAAATGATCAGACAAAGTCTGATCGGATCATGTTGTCGGAAAATTTTTATAACCAGCTCCCAAACTTTATTGGTCGGACATTCCAACAGAAAAAGTCAGATGAAGCCCACGCACGGTCGGATTATCCGACAACATGGTCCGATCGGCCATTTTCCGTGTGTACAAGGGCTTAGACCAAAAAGGAAGGAACACTCTGAATAGAATGCTTGTCCTGAAAATCCAAATATTTAAATTTAGAAATATTTTTCTTCAGTCCTGTTTGTGGTTGTAAAAGAAGATTACTGGTTCACCTACATTTAACGTTGAATATTATGGCAACAATGTATATTAAAGAGGAAGTAAACCCTGATGAGTTTACTTCCTCTTTCATTCCCTGCAAAGGTAAAGCATAAAGGACTACTATGCATCGCATAGTAGTCCATTATGTGTCACTTACCTGACACAGGAGCCAGCGAAGTCTCCGCTGTTCCCTGTAGTCCAGCGCATCCATCTTCTCGGTGGGTCTCGCTGCTCCGCCAATGTCATTCGGCGAAGCTGCGATGACGTCACTCCCACACATGCGCATGGGAGCCGCCACTCGTGGCATATCGCCGTTGACCGCGGCGCGCTCAGTGCGCCTGCGCGCCACTATCTATGGCGCATGCGCCGTAGACAGCGGTGTCTGTCTTTCGGCAAATATCTCCTAAACCATGTAGGTTTAGGAGATATTTCTTGGACCTAGAGGTAGGCCTTAAAGCGGGAGTCCACCGGGACTCCGGGTTTTTTTTTTTTTTTTAAAAGCCAGCAGCTACAAATACTGCAGCTGCTGACTTTTAAATAGTGACACTTACCTGTCCAGCGCGCCCGCGATGTCGGCACCCGAAGCCGATCGCTCGCTCGGCTGCCGGGTCCCGCCGCCATCTTGGGTATGGGAATCAGGAAATGGAGCCTTTCGGCTTCATTTCCCGGTTCCCTACTGCGCATGCGCGAGCCGCGCGGCGCAATCCGGACGGTCCCCGCTGCCTCTGGGAGCTGTGTGTTTCCCAGCAGGCAGCGGGGCACTTGCTGAAGGGGGCGGGCGCTTGCGGAACGGGGGTGTAACCTACGCTAGTTCCGCAGAGAGCTAGCCCGGAAGTGGGTGCAGTTACCTGGATTATCCAGGTAACTGCACCCCCCTCCCCCCTGAAAGGTGCCGATTGTGGCGCCGGAGGGGGGGGGGGATTCCGATGAGCGGAGGTCCATTTTAGGGTGGACCTCCGCTTTAATCTAGGCTTACCTGTAGGTCAAAGTTGGTTGTAAGGGTTTACAACCACTTTAATCAAAGCTATACAGTGCTATTTGTTCATCACCACCAACACAGAAAACTCACTAGATTTATATGACCACACACTACAGGTAAGTCAAAAAACACAGGGGTTAAACACCATCCACTTTCCACCTTGAATAACTCTTTTTCTCTTCTCTTGCTGGTGTTATATCCATATTGACTTATCCAACATAAGGTAGAAATCGAGGAAGACTGACAGTGTGAAACCTTAAAAAACATTATTTTGCCATAAACCACTTCCACATTGCCTACTCACATTAAAAAGTTATACACCTTGCACTAAGGTACATTTGCTTGTTTGCTGACATGAAGCGTACTAGGATACCTGCTCTATAGGCTGTGGCCACAGGTGGTCCTTTCCTACTCTTCCCCGAGTGTATGAAACATCACTTCTGAGTGTACAGTGTGTGATGTCCTTCCTCCTTGGCCTGCCCCAAGGTGGCATTTCATCATTTTGAAGAGGTATGATGGATGTTTTTTTAACAATAGATTGTGCTGTGCTGGGCAAGTGTATGTTTGGTATATTGTTAAACAATCGGCAGATATTGCAGACAGCCATCCAGACAGCGTAATGGAGATGAATGGCTATATCTTTGGGGACTCATTGCACCATACAATTGAACAAACTCGGTGGAGCAGGGTTAGAAGGAACATGAAAACCCTCATTAGTAGAGAGAAAAGGGCAAAGTATTTTATGCTCCCTGCAGTTGAGGTTTGCCTAGCCTATAAATCTTATGGAATACTTTTCCCCAAATTGCCAAATCTTTCTGCTGTTGTATTTGCTGTTTTTTATCAAAAGTATACATTTTGTTTGTAGTCATACCCTCCACATAATATTATCTGTTTACAGTGCTTAATAAAATATATTTTACACAGTGTATAGTTTTTGTTTTTCTGACTCTTAAGTAACTAAGTCATTAGGGCAGGAATGTACTGGACATTTCAGACTCTTCTAGGGATTATGGGCCTCACGTCTATTTTTATGTAGCCAGTTAACAGAAAATAAAGCTTCACCTCAGTAGTAAAACAAAACAAAGTCCTGCTTACTTCAGCAAATGTCTAAAAGCCTATGTAGAAGGTTTTTGCTCAGCCTCAACAACTCACAGTTCTGCTCAGTAAACCCTTCAAGTGCTTTTGCACAGCCTATTAGTCTGTCAAATCCACAGACTTGTTTTAAAAAGTACCTTGCACAGCCTCTTCCTGTGAGGGTTCCTGTACCTCCTATACTGAGCCAGGTATTCTGAAAGGAGGTATAATCAAAGGGGTGAACAGTGCTGATCAGCAGACATAAATAGGATCCTCAGAGGCAAAGTAAAAATGTTTTAATATTGTTACAAAAATAATAAAATGTTCACCAAGGCATACAGCAGTCAATTGATGGTCATGCAGAGACTTGGATTAAAGACTGACAGTACCTGGAGGCTGGAGCCGCATGGATGACACAGGGGCTTAGGAAACCCAGCACAAAGCCGTTGGACAAAGAACACAGGAGCACCGCTGATGGGGGGCCCATCCAGGACCGTAAGGCCAGGGGTCCAATGAAGGGGAAACCAAACTGCAGGTACAGGAACTGTTGGCGCCAGTATACAGTGGCCACTCGCACTGTGTACACAGTGATGTCACAGCCCGGTGGAAGTCCGAAGAGTATGGGCAAACCTGGGGGCCAATTAGGAACTGCCGATGCCAAGGGAGCAAAGAGAGTCACACATCACCGACTGGAAACACTACATGTTTCAGGGACATGCCCCTTCTTCAGGAGGCCCTGTGAATGGCCAAGCTGCAGACCCACCCAATCTTTTTAGCAGTCTGAACTCCAGGCCCAACAAAGGAAATGTATTAGTAGTCTCTTAAAGTAAAATGAAGGCAAAACAAATGTCCCTGTTGGAAGATTTTCTCTCTATTCCTGTTCTGGGGACAACTCAAATTTTTAAATTTTCTTTCACCTTCACTTTCAGTGATAACAGTCACCAGGACAAATAGAGAAGATGAATCTCTGTAACAGGGTTACAGACAGGTGTTCTAAGTCCTCTCCACTTAATCCAAAATGTAAACATTTTTTAAAAAGTTTTGCCTTTAGTTATGCTTTAAAAGGAGACGGACCTATTTTCCTCCCCAGGTTTTCCTGGAACTTACAACTACTCCAGTCCGCATTCTGAATGACAAATGTTTCCTATTCACCTATTCTCCCTGCAGTATCTTCTCCCCATGCTCCAGTGGGGTAAGTTCCTGACATCATCAAGACCGATTCAGGGTCCATAACCTTATACTGAATCAGAAAACACCAAGTAGTACGGCATTGACAAATGAAAGAGCTGGGCAGAAAGAACGGCATAGTCTGGCATTCTTGATGAGTGTCTTTCACAGCTGTCAGCTCCATTAACCCCTGCCACACTAGAAGATTATCTCATGGTTTGTAATAGGGTGATTATTAATGAAATATATTTGTTTTTACTACCTATACTATTCAATCAATTTTCCAATATTATTCTGTTGTCTGAAAAAATATTAGGGATTTTTTTGGTTGCTTATATCCATATATCATTATGCCTACACTGCATCTCACATAAAATTTAAGCACATCTTAAAATGACTGTCCTATGAGGCTGCAGGACCCCTGACCCTCTTTCTGGACAGTGTTGATTGGCCCTGTGATGATCACAAGCACCCTCCCATCCTCACATGCACCCTCCCAAAAACATAAAAAAACTCTCTAGCAATATACACCAAACTGAGCATGTGCAGCTTGCCCCCAAGGCTCTGTACTATCAGGAGATGGTTTGGAGACTGTGGAAGAAGGGGAGGATCACAGAAGACAGGATCAAACAGCCTTTTTACACAATGCAGATGATTAATCCCTTAGGTTCCACAGTGAGTATAACAAGCGTGTTTACTGCATATACAGACTGATTTTACAAGGCCATCCACAACATTGCCTCCAGCTTCATCTCCAGATATCACCCAAATCATCCCCTCCGCTCCTCCCAGGACCTCCTGCTCTCTAGCTCCCTTGTTACCTCCTCCCATACTTGCCTTCAGGACTTCTCCCGAGCCTCTCCATTCCTCTAGAACTCTCTCCCCTGGTATATCCGATCAGGCTCTAACCTGTCCACCTTTATGAGATCCCTGAAAACTCACTTATTCAGGGAAGCCTATCCCACACCCACCTAACAACTGTCCCCAAGCCACCCCCATCAAATCATTCCCCACATCTACTACCCTTTGTACCACCTCCTTAAGACCACCCTTTAGAATGTAAGTTCTACAAGCAGGGCCTTCCTGTCTCTTCTGTATTGAACTGTACTGTAATTGTGCTATTGAAGCTATATAAATTGTGTATAATAATATTAATAATTTTACTGTTGTGGGTTTAATAAAGATGGAACTTTTGGAAAATTGATTTTACCATAAAATTACCAAAACTCTAAATCTTTCCCATTGAACTGCAAAATTTGTTTTGAAAAAAAAAAAAGTCACATTCTTATTTTTCCTTTTATTTAAAGATTGTCTTCTTGGGTAGATATATTAGTGGTAGCTTCATTTATGTCATTTAGAGGACATACTGTGACCAAAATGCACTTGAAGCAGAATTAAGCAGAATTAAACTCAAAAGCAAAAATATATTACATTGTAGCTTACCAATCATTGGATGCAGTGGCTGCGTCTGTTTTCTATTTTTAGTCTTTTTTCTCTCTGTTTTCACCTGGTGATCTGGCCAATAATACAGCTCCTATATTAGATTGCCTACATGCTAGTTAAATAAGCACAGGGGCACCATTGGACAGCAGCATTGTCAGTCTTGGGGTGGGGGGTGGGGGTAGATGGACTAGCAGGTTTATTTACATGTAGCACCCTGTACAGGCCTGGAGGATTGGTTTGGGTTAGGGTGAAGTAGTAGGTTAGGGGGTGACCACCTGTTCATCACCCTGGAAAACCATGCCTTGCTTCTCCATAGGAATGTTCTGGAAAGGAGGGATTGAGGCATAGGTAGTGTGTATGGCCCTAGTCCAATCGTTAATTTGTTTGGGCAGGCCCGGTTTCATACATATTCACTGGGGTCACACGTTCCCTGGGAGAGATGGGACTAAAGAAAATCCAGAAAGGCTGCAAAAATGTAACCCACAGGAGTAGGGCTGGAAGGCCGGGGGGGGTGCACAGACCCCAGCGCTGGAAAGCCAAGAAACTCTACTGGACAGCTTGGAGGTTCAGAGAATCCAGAGCTAGAAGGTTCACCATTAAATAAGCAAGAAGTATCTACTAACAGGCCTGAGTAGACCGGGGTCGCCTGGACTTTCCTGAGCTGGTCTGGGAAGAAATGGCAGGAGGTGAGAAGGCAGGTGAGGCCTGGGACTTCCAGCATTTCAGTAGTACCACACGTCATTCAGAGGGACATGAGCCAGTTTGTTAAAGGAAAGGGTTCTTTCTATTCATGCAGCTCAACAAGAGAGGCAACTTATACTGTCCTGCATTACTTACTGAACACACAACATGGACTGCAGCATCAAGAATAAAAGTTACTGTTTCAACTGTTGAACTGTGTCTGTGATTAATACTGCAGGGGTGGAAGAAGCCATACTGTAATGAGCTACTTAGCAGCTCCCAAGGGAGTAGTGCGCTACATGGAGGTCCCACCGAGATGTTTTACAGTACTGCTGAGCCATTACCCCTAGCAACGGCAAGAAGAAAAGAAACTTTATTTTCCTGCAAACAGTTGAGATTCACTGGGAGTTGTGTGTGTCGCTGTGGCTCGTGGATAAAACACAGACACCAAGAGAGGTTGCGGTCAGGAACCAGAGAGATGTTGGTTTCTCGCAGTAAGGCATCACAAAGTGACATTTTCAACTGTGCTTTCAGTAACTGCTGCTTAACATGTAGTTCCACAGTGCCTGCCACCAGGGGTCACTGGAGCATAATGCTGAAATGTAATGTTACAGTTTTTTGCACGCCCGGACCAACAAAACCAGGGACGGGACCATGCCCAGGAGGAACGAATTCACTCCGGCATCCATCGTGCCACGTGCTGCTCACACAGCAGAGGAAATGGAGCGGAGTGTTCAGAGTGCACCCGCCGTTCAGCAAACTACTGAAATGCAGGACCAGATACTTATAGACACTGGTATTCGCCTGGAACCTACCAGTGGGCTGGCGCTTGGAGTCATGAATGGAGTGGAGAAGTTATGCCTGCTTTGTCCCGATTGTCAGAGGCCTACTCTGGGAGGGAACGCCTGGGCCAGGTGCAGCCATTGCAGTACGCAGTTGACTAGAGTGGAACCTGAATGGCAGGAGGTGAGGTACTTTTATGCCAGCGAAACCACCGGACTCTGCCTGCCACAAGCTCGGAAGGCCGGAGAGGGCTACACTACACCACAGGTAATCGCAGGGGAGGTCCAGACTGATGCTCAGGAGTCGGGAGTAACAGAGATCCAGGTAGGATTTGCGGGGGAGGCCTGTGGCCTGGCTGAGGTACCGGAGGCTGCAGAGATAGACAGGCATTCCCCACGGAATCTCCCGGAAGAGCCGAGCACTTGTAAGGCCTTTGTGGAACCTGTCAAGAAGGAGCCACCGGGGATGGAGGGGGATCCCTTAGGTGAGCTGGGCAGGGGAAGCAGGGGCCTGGACTGTAGACTGGTGGGCGCTAGTAGGTAAAGATATGTTAAATTACCAGTGCCTTACTGTTCTTTCTGTACAGGCCTGGAGGTTTGGTTTGGGTTAGGGTGGAGTTGTAGGTTAGAGGGGGGTTGACCACCTGTTCATCACCCTGGAAAACCCTGCCTTGCTTCTCCAGGGATTGAGGGACAGATAGTGTGTATGGCCCTAGTCCAATCATTAATTTGTTTGGACAGGGGCAGGTTCATACATATACACTGGGGTCATGTGTTCCCTGGGGGAGATGGGACTAGAGAAGATCCAGAAAGGCTGCAAAAATATAACCCACAGGAGCAGGGCTGGAAGGCCTGGGGGGGGGGGGGGGGGGGTGCACAGACCCCAGCGCTGGAAAGCCAAGGAAATCTACTGGACAGCCCGGAGGTTTAGAGACTCCAGAGCTAGAAGGTTCACCATTTAAGAAGCAAGAAGTATCTACTAACAGGACTGAGTAGACCGGGGTCGGCTGGACTTTCCTGAGCTGGCCTGGGAAGAAATAGCAGGAGGTGAGAAGGCAGGTGAGGCCTGGGACTTCCAGCAATTCAGCAGTACCACATGTCCCTTTTGCAGCACAACAAGAAAGGCAACTTATACTGTCCTGCATTACTTACTGAACACACAATATGGACTGCAGCATCAAGAAAAAAAGTTACTGTTTCAACTGTTGAACTGTGTCGGTGATTAATACAGCAGGGGTGGAAGAAGTGGGGGTTAAACCAGCCATACTGTAATGAACTACTTAGCAGCTCCCAAGGGAGTAGTGCACTACATACACTAACAAATTCATGCCAAACACCAGCTAATGCTTTGTAAGCACCCCTGTCTGTGGTAAATGGTTTGCCTCATACCTGTAACTGATACATTCTGCTAGAGAACTTGTTCTTTTGAAAAACAACAAACTCACTGGTCAGATTATCAGATGAAAATAGAAAGCCTTTAAAAGAAAAAGAATGCAGCCATCACATCTAAGAAACGGTAAGCTGCAATATATTAAATGTTTGCTTTTGGGCTTAAACGAGAAGCATGGGATTTTTTTTGTATCCCATATTCATACTTACCTAGGTGGATGCAGCATTGGTTCCATGCTGCATCTGTTCCCCGCAGCCTCTACAATGAGAACCGAGCCACCAAACACCGCCAATGGCTCGATTCCCTTGATTACCTCCCGTGTGGAGAGCTGTTGCCTGTCAGTCAGCAGCTCTCCTGCTCTGCTCCTCCACGCTCGAGCTGAACTGTGGAGGGGGGAGCAGCTGTCTCAGCGGCTCACTGAGAGGCTGAGATGCCTATCAGTGCCGGCACCTGGCGGATCCAGACTTCTGAAGTCAGGATGATGCGGTGCCTGGACTGATCTTGGTGATGTCAGCAGAGAGCGGACTTCTGACCACTCTCTGCTGAAAACGGTTTACAGGAGTGCAAAACGAATTGCACTCGTGTGACCCATAGGAGAAGCCCAGCAGAATGAGCTCAGGCTGGACTTCTGCTTTAATAACAATTTAAATCACATGACTAAATCTCCTCCATTAATGACACACTATCTGTTACAATAAGCACAAGGAACTCCATGTGGCTCCCTTAGCTACTTTGTGGCCGCAATTTTTTGAATGGGATGTAAAAGGCTGTGATGTGCATAGTGGAGTAGAGTATAACAGTAAACTAGTAGCATTATTTGCTCTTTGTTATAAATCAGACCCTAAGGCCGCGTACACACGGGCGGACTGTTCGCCCAACCTTGTCCGCTAAACAGTGTTTGGGCGGACAGTCCGCTCGTGTGTGGGCTTTCAGCGGACAGTTTCAGCGGACAGTTGGACGGACAAAGTCTTTCGGAAATTCCGAAAAACTGTCCGCTGAAAGTGTGTTTGAGCGAACAGTCCGCCCGTGTGTGGGCCTGTCCGCTGTACTTTCGAAATGAGCGGACTGTTCCCACTCGGAAAGTCCGCCCATTTCGAGCGCGTGTACAGGTAGGCGGGGCCCGCGAGGGAGACGTCGCGGGCTCCGCCGCCTGGAATGGGCTTAAAGGGGAACCCCAACGCCGAAAAAAATCGGCGTGGGGGTTCCCCCCAAGTCCACACCAGACCCTTGTCCGAGCACGCTACCCGGCCGGCCAGGAAAGGGGGGCGAGCGAGCGCGCCCCCCCTCCTGAGCCGTACCAGGCCGCGTGCCCTCAACATGGGGGGGTGCCTTGGGGAAGGGGGGGCCGCGCGGCCCCCCCACCCCAAAGCACCTTGTCCCCATGTTGATGAGGACAAGGGCCTCTTCCCGACAACCCTGGCCGTTGGTTGTCGGGGTCTGCGGGCGGGGGGCTTATCGGAATCCGGGAGCCCCCTTTAAGAAGGGGGCCCCCGGATACCGGCCCCCCACCCTATGTGAATGAGTATGGGGTACAATGTACCCCTACCCATTCACCTGTGGAATAAAGTACAAAAAAAAAACACAACACATGGAAAAAGTATTTTATTGCACAGCTCCGGGGGTCTTCCGTCTTCGGGGGTCTTCTCGCCGGACTCCTCCGCTATGTGTGTGTAGCTCTTTTACTAGCGGAGGAGTCCGGCTTTCTTCCTCCCCGCCGCCGGCCTCTTCTCCCGACTTCGGGGGTCTTGTCCCCCTCTTCGGTTCTTCTGCCGGGCCACCGCGCCTGGTCCGGTGGCCCGGTCTTCTGTCGCCGTCTTCCGTTCTTCTGTCGCCGCCTTCGGTTCTTCTGCCGGGCCACCGCGCCTTCTTGTAGCTCTTTTACAGGCGGTGGCCCGGTCTTCTGTCGCCGTCGCCGCCGCCGCCTTCCGTTCTTGTTCTTCTTCTTGTTCTTCTTCTTCTTCTCCTGGAGATGTTGACTCGACGATCTCTCCGGCCGGAATGCCAGGGACACGCTCCGCTGCCACTTATATAGTGACAATGGGGCGGTGTCACATGGTATATGTCACATGGGTTGGTCACATGGGTTGATGTCACATGGGGACTATGACATCGTAAGGGGGCGGGGTCACCATGTGACCAACCCATGTGACATATACCATGTGACACCGCCCCATTGTCACTATATAAGTGACCGCACAGCGCGGCTCTGGCATTCCGGCCGGAGAGATCGTCGAGTCAACATCTCCAGGAGAAGAACAAGAAGAAGAACAAGAAGAACAAGAACGGAAGGCGGCGGCGGCGGCGGCGGCGGCGACGACAGCGGCGACAGAAGACCGGGCCACCGCCTGTAAAAGAGCTACAAGAAGGCGCGGTGGCCCGGCAGAAGAACCGAAGGCGGCGACAGAAGAACGGAAGACGGCGACAGAAGACCGGGCCACCGGACCAGGCGCGGTGGCCCGGCAGAAGAACCGAAGAGGGGGACAAGACCCCCGAAGTCGGGAGAAGAGGCCGGCGGCGGGGAGGAAGAAAGCCGGACTCCTCCGCTAGTAAAAGAGCTACACACACATAGCGGAGGAGTCCGGCGAGAAGACCCCCGAAGACGGAAGACCCCCGGAGCTGTGCAATAAAATACTTTTTCCATGTGTTGTGTTTTTTTTTTGTACTTTATTCCACAGGTGAATGGGTAGGGGTACATTGTACCCCATACTCATTCACATAGGGTGGGGGGCCGGTATCCGGGGGCCCCCTTCTTAAAGGGGGCTCCCGGATTCCGATAAGCCCCCCGCCCGCAGACCCCGACAACCAACGGCCAGGGTTGTCGGGAAGAGGCCCTTGTCCTCATCAACATGGGGACAAGGTGCTTTGGGGTGGGGGGCCCCGCGGCCCCCCCTTCCCCAAGGCACCCCCCCATGTTGAGGGCACGCGGCCTGGTACGGCTCAGGAGGGGGGCGCGCTCGCTCGCCCCCCTTTCCTGGCCGGCCGGGTAGCGTGCTCGGACAAGGGTCTGGTGTGGACTTGGGGGGAACCCCCACGCCGATTTTTTTCGGCGTTGGGGTTCCCCTTTAAGCCCATTCCAGGCGGCGGAGCCCGCGACGTCTCCTTCGCGGGCCCCGCCTACCTGTACACGCGCTCGAAATGGGCGGATTTGCCTCCTCCTTACGTGGGCGAGTCCGTTCATTTCAAAAGTTGAGCGAACTGTTTGCCCAACCTTGTTCGTCAAACAGTCCGCTCGTGTGTGGGCAAGTCCGCTCATGCAAATTTTGAGCGGACTGTTTGCCCAAACTGTTTGACGAACAAGGTTGGGCAAACAGTCCGCGCGTGTGTACGCGGCCGTAGTGTTTCTTTTATTTGTGTTGCTTCCTTTTTTGTATATTTTTTCCATTATTTATAAATTGTCGTTTTTTTTATTTTGCTTTTTTTTTTATCTGTTTAGATTTTTTTCACAGAAAAAAAATAAAAAAATAAAATAAAACATGGGTTCAGGTAGCTGAAAGGAGCATCTGTAACCCTTTAGGAACCATCAATCTTTAGGTTGCACAGAGTGCATCCAAAAAAAAGACTCATGGACTTTGGAGGCAGAGATAAAGTTTGCACATGTATAAAAAAATGGCTTATGGCTACATAATACTAAGATACCCTTGAGAACCATCTAATTCATCCATAGAGCTGCCTATGTACAACATCAGGTCAGCCTAGGTGAATTATAATGGTCAACCCAAAATATATAACAATTACTAATAATAAAATAGCACAGGTCAAACACAGTGACTTTGATTATTAATAAATAACTGTCACAAAGTTCATGAAAAACTTTCATGTGAAATAAATAGACATGAGGAGTAATAACAATTGACTGTTGGAGAGACAGTCCCAGAATCCTCAGGTGGAAGGAAAAAAGATGTTGCTGTGCTGTATCTATAAAACACCCCACTACAGTCTGTGTGTCACACTCCCCTTCGGGGTTCAAATTCACCAAAAGGATGACAGGATCAAGCATGGATAGATAAAAGACAAATCTTCTTAACAGGGTAGCAGATGTCACAGCGAATTCCACCGGTTCTTAGGACAACAAATAGACTCCACATAGTGTAAATCCATTTTTGCCTCTTTATTTAAAAGTCTTTCCATACAGCTTCAATTTGTAACATCAGGCATTTGGTGTAAAATCATGTTTTCCTGGTATCACTCAGGAGACAGTAGCTCACACTATAATGGAAGGAGCATGCAGCACTCACTTCCTGGTATGTCTTCCTGCCTCTCGTGGAATGCACGCATCATTTCCATTTGTTAAGCCACGCCCAACATGTCTGGAACATATAGTCCTTCCTCAGGGGCTGGGGTAGATTTGCTTCTGAAAATAGATATGTAATAATGAGTGAGTTTCATCTGAAAGTCTGTACATATGCATATATATGCTTTAGATAGATTTAGAATTAGATTTATGTTCACATATACAGTGTATGCTTATGCAGAGACTTTCAGATGAAACTGATTATTACATATCTATTTTCAGAAGCAAATATTCCCCATTCCCTGAGGAAGGACAATACATTCGAAACACATTGGGTTGACCACTATAATTCACCTAGGCTGACCTGAAGTTGTACATAGGGGGCTCTATGGATGGATTAGATGGTTCTCGAGGGTATCTTTGTATTATGTAGCCATGAGACATGTATATTTGTATGTGTTTTTTTGTTACTATATCATTATATAGGGTGTTTCCCTTTTTACTTCAATTCCTTAATACATTTCCACAATTTGTTTATATATGTGTAAACTTTATCTCTGCCTCCAAAGTCCATGAGGGGTCTTTTGGATGCACTCTGTGCAACCTAATGTTCAATTTTGGATGTTGGCAGATCGCACTGCACCCACCCTTAGCCCCTAGTTCATTAATACCCTTAGGAACCATTTACACCCCAATGAACAACTTCCAGAAACCACTTTAGCTTTTCCTTTCTTTATGACTCCAATGCATTTTGCCAAAATATCAAAGTTCTGAAGAAATTCATTAGTTTGCCTGATTTCTAGTCATAACACACAGCTCATTGGCAATTTTTAGAACTACTACAAATTTAGCAACCAAGCAGTAACAATTTAAATATATGAGAATGTGTGATGGTGGTATTTACAATTACAACATATTTAGCAAGAGGACACCTTGAATGAAATCAACCTTACTGACAAGTATAGTACCGTGCAGCTGTTTTTTTCTAGTCTGCTACATATTTTCACTCAGTCACTTCCCTCTCAGCAGCACAGTGCACTTATGGATCTCTGACCTGGATGAAGCAGCTGTCCAGAAACAACTGAGGCCACAAGAACACAGCTGTCTCAATATGAGTTTTTGGCTCAGCCTTACACCACGATGTAAAGTTTAGTGCTCGGCAATGTTTAATTCATGATGATGACCATTGTGATGATCATTTCTTTCCATTTTTATTTGATTTTACTAAATTTAGATATTTGTTTGGAATATTGCTGAAATTTCCCATGAGCCCCATGTTCACCTGCGTTACTGAGTGTCTACATTGTTGGAGCAGCTTTGTCCTACCAAGGGAGCACCATGCAGATTTCTTTTACTGCTCCAGCTCTCTATACTGCAGAGTTCACAGCTGCTGTCACTGAATGAATATAGTAAATGACGTGGTTTAAAGAAATATCAGTTCCCTATTTCAAAGAGCTTGGATATGTTTAAAGGCAATTTGGATAGAAATATAGGGGCTATTTTTTCTTACTCATTTTTGAAGGTACATTCTTTGGAGCTGTCACACTTATTCTTAGCTACATACACAGTAAGTCACTAACTCTAAACAAGTGCCAGGGAAACTAATGAGCATATGCTTATTCCAGGTTAGTAACTTCATAGATAGTAAGAAAAGGATAAGTCAAGGAGTGTAGTACTAGTGTTCTGGGCGTTCTGCCAACTAGAGGAGCACTGGGAGTCCTCTGTGAGCAGAGCAAGCTGTGTGATATTCCCCTCTGCCAGTGTGCTGGCTACGTGTGCAATTTCCCCCTCACTCCTTATACTTTCCCCTCTCTTTTCCCAGCAGCAGCTTGGAAGCAGCCTGGACACTGGTGATACAACAGCCTCTGAGGACACTGAGACATGTATTCCCAGAAGAGCGCTGCAAAGGGGAAGTAAATGTAGACAAAAGCTTCAACTCCCAGAATACAAGCAAGAGGAGAGCCATCCCAATTCTACAGAGGTAGGGGTCTTTGTCAAGGCAAATGCAGGGTGGTGCAGACCTGCTGTTTGGATCTATCACTGCTGCACCATGGAGATAGCACCTGAAAGCCTCTTGTGCTGTGGACTTTGTGGTACAGGCCTGGTCCTCCTACTTATCTATCCCCACATTCAGCCTTGAGAACTGAACCGCAGAAAAATATTTTGCTGTGCTGGTACCAGAGCTAGAGAGACCTGCTGCAGTGTGAGCTTATCAGAATCTGGAAGCCCCCTTTAACAAGGGAACCCCCAGATCCCGGCCCCCCAATGTCAATTGGTAACGGGGTACATTGTACCCCTACCATGTCACAAAAAAAGTGTCAAAAATGGTAAAAAAGACAAGAGACAGCTTGGGACAAGTCCTTTATTAAAAGATAAAAAAATGTCCAGTGATATCCATTCATCTTCTATTATGATGAGACAAAAAAACACATCTCTGCCTCCATGGGAGGCTCCCGCTGAGTGACGCTTCACACTGATGACAGCTGTTATAAAGCTGAAGGCGGGGCCACCAGTTGACGTAAATGGGTGACCTCACCCCCCTCTGACACCACGGGGGATTCCCCATGGCTTCCCCGTTGGTGGCGTGATAGAAGATGAATGGACATCGTTGGACATTTTTTTTTTTTATCTTTAATAAAGGACATGTAAAGCGTTATCAAAGTCGGAAGGGAGGTAATGGTCGACCAAAGGTTTCCAAAGGAGTTCAAACTTTCTGATCCTGTCTAGGAGAACTGCTTGTATTTTGGCATGAACCATGGCTCTGGTAACCCTATTTTTGGTTCCCAAGACAGTGAGGTGGGGGCAGTGCTGGGACAAGGGGTGGGCAGGAGGGACGGCTTCCCTGGGCACTGTGCTTTCATGGGAGGTGGGGGGGGGGGCACTGCAAAGAGATTGAGGGGGGAGATTTGTGTTGGGTGAAGGGAAGGGGGAGAGGATTTGTGCTAGGAGGGGGATTTGGAGGTTCTGTGCAAGAAGAGGTGATATGGTGAAAGGGGGAGGAGAATTGTGCTAGGAGGGGAAATTTTTGTTTGGGAGCAGGGATTTGTGCTAGGAGGGTAAATTTAGGGGGGATTTGTGCTACAAAGAGGGATTTGGAGTGGGGGACCTGTACTTGGAGGGGACATTTTCAAAGGGGTGACTTTTTTGGGAGAGACATTTGTGTTGGGGGGATTTGAGGGATGGGGCAACAATTTGTGCTGGGAGGGGGTAGATTTGTACTGGGGAAATTTATGCTTAGGGGGTAAGCATGCATATTAGTGCTCAACTTTTTTTCTGACTCATAATGCTCAAGCATCTTGAGGGGGGGGGGCAGTTTGGCGTGTTCACCCTGGGCTCTAGTTGACTTTGTCCCGGAACTGGGTGGGGGGTTTTCCAGGCCTTCACAATGATTTGCTTTGCAACAGTTGTAACCTGCAAGAGTAGCTTGAATTGAAAATAGGTTACATCAGGAGGCTTCTTATTGAGTAGAGACATGGCTGGGTCAGGGGCTAAGGTGTTGTCAATAAGGGTGGAAAGGATATGGAAAATGTCAGCCCAATATGACGGGTTTTATGGCAACAAAAGGTATTATTCTATGTTCAAAATATTTTATTGATTTTCAGAAAATTCAATAGTACATGAATAAAAACTTGTAGATCACAGAACAGAATAATGAGCATCAGAACAGAACAAGAAGGGGTTAGATCATCCAGGTGTGTGTTATATAGTTAGTGCATGGAGTTAGTGCACGCTCCCATTGGGAAATGTGATGGTATCACAACAATTTGTGCAATGAGTAAAATGGAGCATATGTTAATATGTAAAAAAAAAAAAAAAAACACTTATACATACAATAACAATACTCAGCAAACATAAAAAAATAAAATAAAAATAAACCCTGTGCAAAAAGAAAATGCGTGCAAAAATGCAATTCCGTGCAATCAATCCTGTGCTAAAAGCAATAATGTGAAAAATAGCAGTTCTGTGCTGTATTCGATAATCCAATGAAAAACAAATTGTAATAGTCCTGTGCAAAAAAGCAATGCTGAAATCCTGTGCTAGAGAGCACTACTGTGCAAAATGTCTATAATCCTGTGCAAAAACACAAATGGTATTCCATATAACAATATAAATATATATGTCACTTGATGGCCATGTATATTTATATTGTTATATGGAATACCATTTGCTAGTTTGCATATTATTGCTTTTTGCACAGGATTGATTGCACGGAATTGCATTTTTGCACGCATTTTCTTTTTGCACAGGATTTATTTTTATTTTTGTTTGTTGAGTATTTTTATTGTATGTATATGTTATTATTTATTTTTTGTTACATTTTAACATAAGTAGCTCCAGTTTACTCATTGCACAAGTCGTTGTGATACCATCACATTTCATAGAGGAACTTATACATATACTCCCCTTTTCACACTGTAGTCTATTTTAGTGGCATTCATTCGCCTATTTTAAATTTAGCCCATCATAGTTGCGCCGATCACTTTATATTTGTTATCACTTTAGCGCATTGTATACACTATAGATTGAGCGGCAATTTCCTATCCATATTCTATTTACACACGTAGATAGTGCGAGGGACATTCATTATTTATTGAGCAACAGGCTACTCACAGCTCCAGACAAGTAAACCATGAAAGCAGCCTAATGTCAGAGCATGGGCAGCCAATACCCTCGCTGACCAGCAGAGGAAACAGCAAGCAGCATATACTGTATTTATCGGCGTATAACACGCACTTTTTTCCCCCTAAAATCAGGGGGAAATCAGTGTGCGTGTTATACGCCAACCCCCCGCTGTTTCTAATCCTTTCTGGCTTTCTCTGGGGCTTCCGGGTATTTTCGGCTTTCTTCGGCCGTTCTCGGATATTTTCGGCTGTTCTCGGCTATTTTCGGCCTCAAACGGCCGAGTGTGGCCGGAAATAGCCGAGAACAGCTGGAAATAGCAGAGAACGGCCGGGTGCGCCCAAAAATACCCGAAAGTCACCGAGAACGGCCGAGAACTACAGAGCGCCGCCGAGATACACAGGACATCCGCTCTGTATCTCAGTGGCGCCATTTTTAAATGGCAAACACACTGAAAAGACAGCAAATGACTGACAAGGCTAAATGGAAGACTGCAAATGACTGACAAGGCTGCAATGCAAGGCTGCAAATGACTGACAAGGCTGCAATGCAAGGCTGTAAATGACACTGATAAGGCTGCATTGATAAGCATTTAAATGCAAGTTTTTTTCCTTAAACTTCCCTCCCAAAAGTTTTTTCTCTTTTAAATTTCCTCCTAAACTTGGGGTGCGTGTTATACGCCGATAAATATGGTAGCTCTTCCCATTCACAACAATGCACCATTACCACCTAGTGATCACAGTGAGTTATACAACATACTAAGTAATATTAAAGAATCTATTGCAAAAATTACCTGACAAAATGACTGCAAATGTGAATGTGAGTCCTAATTATGTAGCAGTCTAGTAATACAAGTAATATGATATAGTTGAAGATTGAATTAGCACTAATTATGTGTCAAACACTAATAGTTAAAATTCTGTAGTAGAAAATCCTGTTTCCTCAAGCATTTTGCAGGCTAATTCAGCAGTTCCTGAAACATGTATGAAAGAAGCTCTACCGTGTGAGATTTTGCCACTGGGATATCATCTTTCCAAACGAACAAAAGAAAAAAATCTGAAAGGGTGAGTTTATAGATATATTGTCACTATTGCCATCTTCCAAAGATTTATAACAAAATCTGAGAGAAAACTTGAAGATGATAGGCTCCAGTGGCGAGATCATTTCATAACTGGTTTCAGTCATTCACAATTTATGCATGCGTTCTGGGTGAAAAACACCCAGAATTCTGTTGTGGACTTTTTCAGCACCTGGAACATGTATTGCAGGCATACAAGATATTCGGAGGATTAGGATGGTATAATTACGATGAGTTATTCAGACAAAAACTGTCTGTTTATCCATCTTTAACCGCTTGCCGACCAGTGCACGACAACATACGTCGGCACAATGGCACGGCTGCGCAAATGGGCGTACAAGTACGTCCCCTTTAAGATGTGGCATTGTAGGTGTGCGCATGCCACTGGTGGGGTGCCGCCATATACTCTGTGACCATGCCCACAGATCCCACGGACTCGATGTCCGCCGGTGTTCTGTGATCGTGTCAACAAGGCATTTCCCCATTCTGCCTAGTGACATGACAGAGATCTATTGCTCCCTGTCATCTGGAGCAGTGATCGCTGTCATGTCAGTGGTAGCCCATCCCACCCAGAGTTAGAATCAACCCCTAGGACACACTTAACCCCTTGAGTGCCCACTAGTGTTTAACCCCTTCCCTGCCAGTGTCATTTATACTGTAATCAGTGCATTTTTATAGCACTGATCGCGGTATAAATGACAATGGTAGCAAAATAGTGTCAAAAGTGTCCAATGTGTCCACCATTTTTTTGCAGGTCATGATAAAAATCACAGATTGCAGCCATTACTAATAAAAAGAAAAATTAATAATAAAAATGCCATAAATCTATCCCCTATTTTGTAGACGCTATAACTTTTGCACAAACCAATCAATATGCGCTTATTGATTAAAAATATGTAGAAGAATACATATTGGTCTAAACTGATAAGAATTTTTTTCTATATATATTTGTTGGGGATATTTATCATAGCAAAAAGTAAAAAATATAGCTTTTTTTTCAAATTTGTCTCTCTTTTTTTGTTTATAGCACAAAAAATAAAAACTGCAGAGGTTATCAAATACCACCAAAAGAAATCTCTATTTAAGGGAAAAAAATATGTAAATTTTGTTTGGGTGCAACGTCGCACGCCACAATTGTCAGTTAAAGTGACGCAGTGCTGTTTTGCAAAAAAGTTCTCTGGTCAGGAAGGGGGTAAATTCTTCCGGGGCTGAAGTGGTTAAAGTGGGGTATGAAAGACGTGGGGCTATGGCTTAATTTAATATTGGCACAAAAATCTACATTTTCTAAGCCAGCATCCACATCTTTTATCTAGCCATACAAAAAAGGTTTCTGCTATGCATTTACCAAAACACAATGCAGATGGGATAATGCCTGTAAATATAGGCATGCATGTTCACAATGTTCAGGTACACACCCATTAGTTAAGTTTTTTAAAAGGGGCTATTTTCAAGGATAGAGAGAACATACTGCAAAAAAAACGCACACCAGGGAGATTAGCAAGAATGCTTCACTGGTTGGAAATTATCCCAAAAAAGGAGCACAACTCATAAAGGCTTATACACCACTTGTCATACCCAAAGGGGTCATCTTTAAATGATGAGATTGAAGAAAGTTTTTCTTCAGTCTCATACTGCACATTTTAAGAGGCAGTCTTTAAAATCAGGAAATTCTGTAGGGCAGCTTTGTTAGCCAAGATGGATATAATGGTAGATTTTTGTTTATTACCAATAGCTCCAGAGGCATATAATTTGCTAGGCATTCATTTTGAAAATAACTTTTATTATAATATGTGCTTACCTATGGGCTGCTCAATATCTTGCGTCTATTTTGAAAATTTTGCCACGTCTTTGGAATGGTTGGTAACATTTGAGTCTGGATATAAAGGAATCATACATTATCTGGAAGATCTCCTATTCATAGGTCCTGCAGACTCCCCTATCTGTTAATTCATGCTTCAGCTTTTTGTTAAGATTGCTGAAAACTTTGGTATTCCTTTAGCAGCTGAAAAAACAGTGCTTCTTACATCTTCAAAACATTTTTTAGGCATTAATAGGGATACAGTAAATTTAGAATTTAGATTACCTTTGGACAAAATAGATAAATTAAAATGTATAATATCTGGGTTTAAAAAAAAAAGAAGGTTTTATTAAAGGATCTACAGTCGTTATTAGGTTTATTAGCCTTTGCGTCTCGCATAATGCCTTTTGGTGTTGACTTTATCTGGCCATCTCAGGCATCAAATCCCAGTTTTCACATGTTAGGCTACTTCTGAGTTAAAATAATATCTAGTAGTATGGTTAAAGTTTTTGACAGCTACAATGGTCTCTCTTTTTTCCAAGATGAGTTCATATTTTCTGCGGATTTAGATTTTTTTTACAGATGCGGGTCTTGTGACTTCTCGGCAGTATGGAAGACACATTTGTGCTGAGGTAAATGTGCTTCTAGATGGGTAAAATTAAATGCTACAAAGAACATAGTTCTTTTAGAGTTTTTCTATTAGTAGTGGCCCTTGAAATTTGTGGTAAGAAATTTGCCAATAAAAGGATTCTAATACAAACTGATAATAAAGGTGTATTGTACGTGGTGAGTTGATTATCATCAAAATCTCTATTACTAATCAATTTTACAAATCAAAATTCCTATGTTTACATCACAACATATGGTTAAAAGCTAAATATCTGCCGGGAAAGGAGAATCAAATAGCGGACGCTCTATATTGATTTCAGATTTCAAGATTCCATCAGTTACTAACCAACACCGACTTGGGGGAATAACATGCCCAGAGTACCTTTGGGATTTAATTTAGAAACCATTACAGACTATATAAAAAAATCAGGCGCAACTAGCACATGGGCAGCATATCCTGCTGCATGGAACAAATGGGTCAATTTTGCTAGAGATTGTAATTTCTGTTTTAATTCTCCTTCAGAACAGTTAATATTAGCATTCTTATGTTCCTTAATGCACAAAGAAGTGTCTTACAGCCATATTGCTAATACTCTGATAGGAGTATAATGTTTTCTAAAACGGCAAGGTCTGCCTAGTTATACATCTTTCACAACAAGCTCTGAAAGGTTACAGGAAGAGCCATTATACTGCTGATAATAGGAGACCGATTTCAATTAAGCTATTGAGAAAGATTTGTATGATTATTTCAGAAGTTTGTTTCTCAGAATTTGAATCTGAGATATTTAAGGTAGCATTTGTGTTAGCGTTTTTTTGTTTTGTTTTGTTTTTTAAACATTATGAATCTAAGAACTGCTTCCTAATAAAAAAATAGCTCATGCTGGTATTTTACTACAGCATGTGGAAGTCTTGGATGCAGGGATTAAATTGTTTATCCCATTGGCTAAGACAGATATAATTGATAGAGGTAAGTGGATTAATCTATATACATGTGGCGATAAAATGATATGCCCATTAGTCCTGGTAAGGAATTACATTCACATTAGGACTCAAGCAGGTGTTCAATTTCTTATTCATGCAGGTAGTTCTCCTATGGCCAGGTAACAGTTTAATTTGGTTTTGAAAGGTTGCATGAAAAAGGTTAGTATTACAACAATTGAGCGTTACGTCCCATTCTTTTTGTATCGGGAAAGCTACGGAGGCTGCAAGAATGGGACTTGACGACTCCATTATACAAAGGCTGGGCACAAGGGAATCGCAATGTTTCAAAATGTACGTGAGACCTGACCTTTCTTTTTTTTCTTTCAAAATATTTATTTGAGTTTCAAAAATATACAATCAAGTAAGAAGTACAAACAATATCTCAAGATAGACATCAAAGACTGATCGGCCTTCAGTGAGACAAATATTTTTGAAAGTGAAACAAGCCCTTGACCTCTGGGGGCCTTATATCAACATAAATGAGAAAAAGAACAAAACATGAAAAGAACATGCTGTATGGCTACAGGAGTCCCTGGCGACAAAATGGTGAGGAGGACCAGAGGCCCCAGGGGGCCAACCCAGCACCCCTTACGGGAACTTGCTGTGCTAAGCAAGCTCAACCTAGGTCCCCCACGTCCTCCTGCTCCTCATATGAAACCAGAAAGGTCCCAGGGACCTGTGAGTTTAAGAAACAGGAGTGAAACCTACAGAGGAGAGGCCATTCGATTTTCGAAACCAGTCAGTAAAAAATTACCGTTATCCTCTGAATCAATCATGAGGCTAAGATGCTAAGAAACTGATAGAAGTCAAAGAAAGGGGAAAAGTGGGGTGAAGAGACACAATAGAGAGTAGAGAGAACAGCTAAGGGAAACCAGAAGGATCTAAGAAACACCAGATGGGCTAATAACACTGAAGATTCGCAAAGCATACCTAACTGTAAGGCCGCGTACACACGCGCGGACTGTTTGCCCAACCTTGTTCGTCAAACAGTTTCGGCAAACAGTCCGCTCAAAATTTGCATGAGCGGACTTGCCCACACACGAGCGGACTGTTTCAACGAACTGTTTGCCAAACAGTCCGCTCAACTTTTGAAATGAACGGACTCGCCCACGTAAGGCGGAGGCAAATCCGCCCATTTCGAGCGCGTGTACAGGTAGGCGGGGCCCGCGAAGGAGACGTCGCGGGCTCCGCCGCCTGGAATGGGCTTAAAGGGGAACCCCAACGCCGAAAAAAATCGGCGTGGGGGTTCCCCCAAAGTCCACACCAGACCCTTGTCCGAGCACGCTACCCGGCCGGCCAGGAAAGGGGGGGCGAGCGAGCGCACCCCCCCTCCTGAGCCGTACCAGGCCGCGTGCCCTCAACATGGGGGGTGCCTTGGGGAAGGGGGGGCCGCGCGGCCCCCCCACCCCAAAGCACCTTGTCCCCATGTTGATGAGGACAAGGGCCTCTTCCCGACAACCCTGGCCGTTGGTTGTCGGGGTCTGCGGGCGGGGGGCTTATCGGAATCCGGGAGCCCCCTTTAAGAAGGGGGCCCCCGGATACCGGCCCCCCACCCTATGTGAATGAGTATGGGGTACAATGTACCCCTACCCATTCACCTGTGAAATAAAGTACAAAAAAAAACACAACACAGGGGAAAAAATATTTTATTGCACAGCTCCGGGGGTCTTCCGTCTTCGGGGGTCTTCTCGCCGGACTCCTCCGCTATGTGTGTGTAGCTCTTTTACTAGCGGAGGAGTCCTGCTTTCTTCCTCCCCGCCGCCGGCCTCTTCTCCCGACTTCGGGGGTCTTGTCCCCCTCTTCGGTTCTTCTGCCGGGCCACCGCGCCTTCTTGTAGCTCTTTTACAGGCGGTGGCCCGGTCTTCTGTCGCCGCTGCCTTCCGTTCTTCTGTCGTCGCCTTCGGTTCTTCTGCCGGGCCACCGCGCCTTCTTGTAGCTCTTTTACAGGCGGTGGCCCGGTCTTCTGTCGCCGCTGTCGCTGTCGCCGTCGCCGCCTTCCGTTCTTGTTCTTCTTCTTGTTCTTCTTCTTCTTCTCCAGGAGATGTTGACACGTCGCTCCCTCCGGCCGGAATGCCAGAGCCGCGCTGTGCGGTCACTTATATAGTGACAATGGGGCGGGGTCACATGGTATATGTCACATGGGTTGGTCACATGGGTTGATGTCACATGGGGACTATGACATCGTAAGGGGGCGGGGTCACCATGTGACCAACCCATGTGACATATACCATGTGACACCGCCCCATTGTCACTATATAAGTGGCAGCGGAGCGTGTCCCTGGCATTCCGGCCGGAGGGAGCGACGTGTCAACATCGCCTGGAGAAGAAGAAGAAGAACAAGAAGAAGAACAAGAACGGAAGGCGGCGACAGCGACAGCGGCGACAGAAGACCGGGCCACCGCCTGTAAAAGAGCTACAAGAAGGCGCGGTGGCCCGGCAGAAGAAGCGAAGGCGGCGACAGAAGAACGGAAGGCAGCGGCGACAGAAGACCGGGCCACCGCCTGTAAAAGAGCTACAAGAAGGCGCGGTGGCCCGGCAGAAGAACCGAAGAGGGGGACAAGACCCCCGAAGTCGGGAGAAGAGGCCGGCGGCGGGGAGGAAGAAAGCCGGACTCCTCCGCTAGTAAAAGAGCTACACACACATAGCGGAGGAGTCCGGCGAGAAGACCCCCGAAGACGGAAGACCCCCGGAGCTGTGCAATAAAATATTTTTTCCCCTGTGTTGTGTTTTTTTTTGTACTTTATTTCACAGGTGAATGGGTAGGGGTACATTGTACCCCATACTCATTCACATAGGGTGGGGGGCCGGTATCCGGGGGCCCCCTTCTTAAAGGGTGCTCCCGGATTCCGATAAGCCCCCCGCCCGCAGACCCCGACAACCAACAGCCAGGGTTGTCGGGAAGAGGCCCTTGTCCTCATCAACATGGGGACAAGGTGCTTTGGGGTGGGGGGGCCGCGTGGCCCCCCCTTCCCCAAGGCACCCCCCCATGTTGAGGGCACGCGGCCTGGTACGGCTCAGGAGGGGGGGCGCGCTCGCTCGCCCCCCCTTTCCTGGCCAGCCGGGTAGCGTGCTCGGACAAGGGTCTGGTGTGGACTTTGGGGGAACCCCCACGCCGATTTTTTTCGGCGTTGGGGTTCCCCTTTAAGCCCATTCCAGGCGGCGGAGCCCGCGACATCTCCTTCGCGGGCCCCGCCTACCTGTACACGCGCTCGAAATGGGCGGACTTTCCGAGCGGGAACAGTCCGCTCATTTCGAAAGTACAGCGGACAGGCCCACACACGGGCGGACTGTTCGCTCAAACACAGTTTCAGCGGACAGTTTTTCTGAATTTCCGAAAGACTTTGTCCGTCCAACTGTCCGCTGAAACTGTCCGCTGAAAGCCCACACACGAGCGGACTGTCCGCCCAAACACTGTTCAGCGGACAAGGTTGGGCGAACAGTCCGCCCGTGTGTACGCGGCCTAAGGGGTGTTCATCTAGTAGAGGGGATAAAGCGAAGGGAGGGGAAAGAAAAAAGGGAGGAGCCAGTCGACAGAACCGACGCCGGGACCCGAGTGCCCAACAAGCCAAAGTATGCTATATGCCAGTGATGAGGGAAATGCCCACATGCTGGGCCCAAGGTTCCCAAACTAATTCAAATTTGTCTTTGTAGTCTAATAAAATGCTAGTCATTTTCTCCTGGGTCATAATCCAAGATATCTTATGTTTGACTGCTCGTAGGGAGACTCTGGGCTGTTTCCAAGATTTGGCTATGGTGATCTTGGCTCCCAGCAACATAAAGTGAATCAAAATGTTAGTATACTTGCTATTTTGTGGGATGGGGCCATTCAGGAGGCCCACAGAAGGGGTTCTAGGGATCTGAATTTTGTCACCTGATGGATCAGGTTGAACATCTTCCGCCAGAATGGTCTGAGTTTGATGCATTCCCACCAAGTGTGGACCATCGTTCCTGTCATGTCACATCCTCTAAAACATAAGGGATTGGTCGAGGGAAACATCCGGGCCAATTTAATCGGGGTCAAATACCATCTAGTCATCACTTTAATGCTAGCCTCGATCAGAGAAACATTCTTAATTCCTTTATAGGCTCTGGAGTAGGAGGAGAACCAGGACTCCGGTTCCCATTGAATGAGAAGATCCTTTTCCCAGGCCAGCATGAAGAGTGTTTTACTGCCATTCTGTGCAAGAGCTTGGTATATAACCGAGATCCCCCCTCTCTGATCATTGGCTTGACCACACCACACTTCATAATCGGTAAAGCGCGGAGGTCTCGGTTTCTCCTTCCAGATCCCATGAAGGTAATGTTAAATCTGAGAAAATCTAAATAGTTCCGTATTTGGGAGTTCTAGGTTTTTTTTGCAAAATTGCAGGGAGATAGGGCCTGAGGGTGTGAAGAAATGACCGATTTGGTACAGCCCCTTGTCCAACCACCACTTGAAGGACTTAATATCCGTCCCTGGTGAGAAGTTCCGATTATTAAAAATATGAGCATGCGGGCGAGAGTCTGACACTAAGGATTTGTTTGTTTTAAGCTTATCCCAGAGGGAGAGGGATTGTGAGAGGGTGGGCGAGAGAATGGGGGGCCTCTCTTTGGCGGGGACCCAGAGCAGGAAATCTAAGGTATATGATGGGGCTCTATTTGCAACCACTCCGGTTTTTCCAGCCTGGAATATACAGTAGACAATTGAGCAAGTCTGGCTGCTTGGAAATACCAAAGCAGCCGCGGGACTCCCATCCCCCCTTGTTTTCAAAGCCTAAAGAGCGTGTTACAGGGCAATCTGTGACCCTTCTTTCCTCATATAAACTGAGTTACCTTCCTCTGAAAGGATTTAAGGTGGTCAGTCCTGATGTCAATTGGTATCGCTCTGAATAAATAAAGAAGCCTGGGAAGGAGAGTCATTTTAAGGGAGTGAACCCTGCCCAACCATGAAAGATCATGCTTTGCCCAATTTTGTAAGTCCAGCTCTAACTTCTTGTAGGTGGGAGGAAAGTTGGCCGAGTATAGCTGTTCTATTTTAGGAGTGAGTTTGATCCCCAGATAATCAAGGGACATGTCCTTCCATGCGAATTCAAAGTTGTTCTGTAGGCTAATAACCGTCTGCCCCGGGAGTGAAATATTAAGGGCGTGAGATTTGGTAAAATTGACCTTGAGGCCAGAGGCCACGGAAAAGACCGTCAGGGTTTTATAAAGAATGGGCAGCGAGGTGACTGGTGAGGTGAGGAAGAGCAGTGGGTCGTCTGCGAACAGACCGCATTTATGAGTTTGGGCACCGCACGAGACCCCCTGTATGTCAGGATTCATGCGGATGGAAATGGCTAGTGTCTCGATAGCTAGGGCAAAGATTAAGGGGGATAGAGGGCACCCCTGCCTAGTGCCTCTAGCTATGGTGAGTGGTGGGGAGTAGTGGCCCAACAATCTAATAGATGTGGTCGGATTCGAGTAGAGGGCATGTAGAGTGCCCAGAAACCTGTTGCCAAATCCCCAATGTTCCATGAGCGAAAATATATATGGCCATTCGATGGAGTCAAAAGCTTTATGTAGGTCAAGGGACAACAGCATACCTTCCTGTTTGGGACCCCCTATCCAGTTGGATTGAAGAACAGAGATGATGTCTACTGCCCTGCGAGTTAAATCTGGCCCTTGTCTTCCAGGGATAAATCCTACTTGGTCCTTATGGACATATCTGTCAATAAAGGATGCAAGCCGGTTGGCCAGGATCTTTGTAAGTATCTTAAGATCATTATTTATTAGAGATATGGGCCTATAATTCTCTACATCTTCCGGGCTCTTATTCGGCTTTGGGATAACCGTAATGAATGCGGTATTCAGCTAAGGATCTAATGGGGCACCTTTTGTGATTGAGTTGAAGAATTTTGCCATATAAGGTGCTAAGGGATCCACAAATGTCTTATAATATATTGCTGAAAGACCATCAGGCCCCGGAGCCGATCCCGTTTTGAGGGATTTCATGACCTCCCTTATCTCCTCAGCCGAGAATTCCGCTTCCATTACATCTCTATGGTCAGCCGATAGTTTAGGCATGGGCAAGTCTTGGAAGAGGGCATTGCAGATGTGACGGTCACCTGCTTGGGTTGAACTGTAAAGTTTAGCATAGAAGTCTTGGAAGGCCTTCAGTATTTTGACGGGGTTAGCTGAAAGTGTTTGCCCTGCCACCCTTATTTTAGGGAAGAAGTGAGAGCGAGACTTAGGGGTCAATTTGGTCGCTAGCATGGACCCTATTTTATCTTTCTGATGATAAAATCTTGCGCTGCTCCAGCGGATTTCTTTCTCTGTCCTAACAGTTAGGGCCATGTTTAGTTCCAATCTGGCCGCATCAACCTGCTCGGCCAGAGCCCGAGAGGGATGTTTCTTATGCTGAGACTTCAGGGTTTTAAATTTAGTTTCAAGGTTTTGTATGGCGAACTGTCTTGCTTTTTTGTTGCGCGAGGCTATACCTATAATTTTACCTCTAACCACAGCTTTATGGGCTACCCAAAGGGTTTCCGGAGAGATCCCCCCCCCCCCCCACATCATTAAGGCTAAAATATTCCTTCAAGGAGCTCTCGATTTCTTTGGAGACCAGTGGGTCGTCCAGAAGAGATTCATTGAGTCTCCAGTGTGTCCCTATCATTTTCGTAACAACGTTGTTCATTGAAATGCTAACTATCGGGGGCGTGGCCAGCGCATGAGCTGAATGGAAGCTCTGTGAGAGAGCTCCGTGACACGAACGGGCATATTAGCGACAATTCACAGCGAATATCGGTAAAAAAGATACGAACAGACGACGGTAGAATTCCTGAATCCGAAGGTGATGTCAAAAAAGCGGAAAGACGAACGGAAAATGAAAAAACTAATGACATTCTCCTCTCAGTCAGCGGGAGGGAGAAAAAAAGATGGCACAGATCCTCTCACAGCTGCTGTACCAGCAACAGCCTCCTCAGGGAGAGCGCAATACACTGACAGGCCTGATGCTGCTCTAGAAGAATCACCTCAGAAAACACATCTGGAATCTCCTCATGAGGAAGATTACCTCAGCCCTACATGTCACAGCCCGGCTAAAACTCGTATCAAACTGGATTTCACAGGCCAGGAGGTAAGCTATAAAATACCTCATATTAGTCAAGATAACACAGTCATAACTCCTATAGCTTCACCTATAGCCGCATTCCCCACTAATAACCAGCCTATTCTGGACACCCAATTAAAAGAAATGCTATTAACTTTACATACTTCGCTTCATACGGATATTTTACAACTCACAAATCAATTCTCCAAAGCAGTGAACTCCTTAGGTGAAAGAGTACACACTATTGAGAACTCTATGGGAGACATGACTATACTACTATTAATGATTTAATAGATGCTCATGAAGAAAATAAAGCTAAAAAAGAGTGGCTTAAATTTAAAATCGCAGATTTAGAAGACCGCTCAGGGAAGAACAATCTCAAAATCAGGGGTATCCCTGAAAATATACAGCAGTCTGATCTTAAAAAATATGCCACTGACTTATTGTCCAACTTGCTGCCAGCTATACCAGCCTTAGAGCTCACAATTGATCATATCCATCGGATTCCGAAACCGTCATTTCTCCCTCCACAGATACCACGTGATGTACTACTTAGAGTACACTTCTACCATGTTAAAGAACAAATCCTATATAAAGTGCGACATCTAGGACAACTTCCACAACCATATAATACAATCCAGATTTATGCTGACTTGTCTAAACATACTCTAGATATGAGAAGACAACTTTCCACGATTACAAAAGCTCTGCGTAATCATAAAATTGAATACCGTTGGAAACAACCATCTAAACTACTGATACAGAAGAATGACACCTACCATACAATCACTTCTGTGGAACAAGGCATTAAGTTACTTCACGCATGGGGTATTATCCCCGAACCAACTCCACCTATCGGATCTAAGAAGAATCTGGAGAAACTTACGCCACAATGGCATTAGCTTTCATTGACTAGATCCGGTCAAAATACAATCCTATCTATAGGAAACCGATCTATCAGCTTGCCCGCCGTGCCGTGCGATACTAAATCTTTGGAACAGCTGACCTTTGAACTAATTCCCCATTCTAATGTTGCAGTATACATTGAAATGTTTACCACTGCAAGTTAAGTTTAATGTTTGGTTATATTTTTGTTTGTGCTTTTACTTTTATTTTTTTCTTCACAGTATCCTATACACAACTCATAGCATTCAAAGGGACAGGTATGTTGTGAACCTACAAAATTTGAATCAAAACTTTTCAGTCACTAAATTTTTGGACATTCATAGTCATTTCAGACTACAGATTGTTCACATGGAAGTAGAATTTAAAGCTATTATCAGGCTAGTATGTACTTACTTTTTCCATCTTATTAATATCCTTTTATGAGTATAAAGTTAATATCTTTAAATACTAATGGTCTTAACCATCCAGCAAAAAGAGCGTCGATGTGGCAAATGGCTAACACCCAGCGATGTCAAATATTGTGTATACAAGAAACCCATTTCAAAACAGGCGCTACTCCCACTTGCACCCATAAGAACTTTCCTCACATATTAACAGCATCAGGCCAACAGAAAAAAAGAGGAGTACTTATTGCCATACATCATTCAGTTAATTTTCAATTGCATGAATCTATTGTAGATACCAATGGACGATACCTCATATTAATATGTACCATTGATAATACACTTACTACATTGGTAAATGTGTATGCGCCTAATAAAAGGCAATCCCATTTTCTGAATGGCCTGATGAGAAAAATAGGTAAATGCCAAAAAGGTGCCTTAATAATTTGTGGAGACTTCAACACAATACATGAACAAGAACTAGACACTTCTAATCCCAAAACCAGAACCAACTGTGCACTTAAATTTTTTTTGAATAAAAGCGATCTCTATGATGTATGGAGATGCCATCATCCTGGAGATCGTGAATACACATATCATTCCCTGGTACATAATACCTATACTCGTATCGATTATATTTTTACGGATAAGTGGTTATTGCAGCGGGTGGGGGAGTCTGACATTGCACCCATCACTTGGACTGATCATGCCCCAATTAGTATGACTATTCTACCTAAACACTCTCAAACGACCCATTTTCTATGGAGAACAAATGCATATCTTATCAAAATGCCTACCTATGCTACAGCTATACAAAACCAGATAACTGAATTCTTTAAATATAATGTGGGATCGGTGTCAGACTCCGCCACCCTATGGGGTGCTCATAAAGCATTTAGTAGGGGAATCCTAGTGCAACTGAATGCTCAATTCAGGAAAAATAAAACGAAACTCATTGAGAAACTTACTGCTGACATTAAAACATTAGATTCCCAAAACCAATCTCACCCATCACAACAACTGAAAACTAAACTACAAATATTACGACAGGAACTCAGAACGACTTTATTGGATACATTTGAAAAACATACTAGAAAACTTAAAGCTAAATATTACCATACTAGCAACAAAGCAGGAAAAAACATGGCCCTTCGGATCAAAGGCAGATATTCCAAATCAAAGATTCCATATCTATACCACCCTATTACTAGAGAAAAATTGCAAGACCCCCAAGACATAGCGAATGCATTTAGCTGTTATTATAGCTCCCTTTACAATTTTAAAGATGATTCTCAAACTCCCACACCTACCCCAAAGATAATAAGTGATTTCTTAGATACTATTAGTCTCCCATCATTAACTACTGATCAAATCTCTGATCTTAACGTCCCATTTTCAGTGGAAGAAATTGCTAGAACTATAGACTCCCTGCCCAACAATAAATCTCCGGGCCCAGACGGAATGATAGGAGAATACTATAAATTACTTCGAGATATACTGGCTCCCCACTTATGCTCACTTTTTAATGAAGCGGCATCCAAATCAGAATTTCCGGATGAGATGCTTCAGGCCTTGATCATAACACTGCTAAAACCAGGCAAAGATCCCAGTGCTCCCCAAAATTTCAGACCGATTTCATTATTGAACATTGACATCAAAATATACGCCAAAGCAATAGCGAATCGACTGATGAACTACATACCAGACCTCATTCACAAAGATCAATCTGGCTTTACTAAAGGTCGACAATCTTCAGATGCAACAAGACGTCTGATTGATATTATACACTTCACTGAGAGACATCAAACGCCTTCTCTGCTCCTTTCTTTGGATGCAGAGAAGGCGTTTGATAGGGTCCATTGGGGCTATTTACAGTCAGTGCTTTTAAAATTCGGCTTTCATGGAAATATTTTATTGGCAATTTTTGCACTGTATAAGGGCCCCTCAGCGAGAGTATACACAAATGATATGATGTCTAGGCCCTTTGGCATCTCGAATGGAACACGACAAGGTTGCCCCTTATCTCCTTTAATATTTAATTTAGCCATTGAACCTCTAGCAGAACGTATACGATCTGACACAAAACTATCTGGTATAAAAATTGGGCAAATAGATAATAAAATAAGTCTGTTCGCAGATGACATAGTGCTTATAGTGTCTGATCCTATTTCATCTCTCCCGAATCTCCAAAATATACTAACGACATTTGGAGCAGCATGATATTATAAAATCAATGAAACCAAGTCCCATATTTTAGACCTAGGATTAGATAACACAATCAGGCAGTTATTGTCTAATAAATACCCCTACCACTGGAAAGACGAGGGGATTTCTTACTTAGGAATCACTCTCACTAACAAAACAAAACAGTTATTTAAAACAAACTTTTTACCATTTAAGAAACATTTTGAAACAGACCTGACAACACTTAGTAAATTTGAATTTACATGGGCTGGTCGCCTGGCAGCTTTCAAAATGATGACCTTACCAAAATTATTATATCAACTCAGGTCCCTTCCAATATGTATCCCTAAATACTACTTTAAATCCTTACAAAGCAGTTTGGGAAAATATCTATGGAATGGCAAAAAATCCCGTTGTGCATACCATATACTAATTAAACATAGAAATATAGGTGGTGCGACCGTACCTGATCTACAGGATTATTATTACACAACTCTTTTGACCCAATTGCAAGAATGGTTCTTGCCTACTCCTAAAACTTTATGGGGACAAATTGAGAAAGACATAACACGACAGCCTAATATGCAATTCTGGTTACTTAGTAGGAAAATTAAGTCCACAATTACAGCTCAATACCCACCAACGGTGAAAGCGACGCTACACTCTTGGCAGAGAATCATCACATACAAATGGGATAAAACTCCAATCACGGTGTTAAACCCTCCTCTAACAATTATACCAACATTAATTCCTGGCGTACAAATACACGACTGGAATTTGGGTCGGGATATCAAACTTGGTTCCTTCTTCCAACAGGGCTCATTAAAGTCTTTTTCTCAGTTAAGTAATGAATTACAGATTCCGAATTCTGAGCGAACTACATATATTCAAATAGAAAAGTGTCTGCTACACAATCCACAACTCAGAGCTTCAATCCCGGTTAAAATATGGTCTTTCCTCAATAACCATGCCACCTCACAGAAAGGAGTAGCTACAATATACCCAATTCTAGGGGAAAAAAACATACCCAGCAAACTACCTTCCTTCCTTAAATGGGAACAAGATTTGGGGCAAGACTTTTCAATTAAACAATGGATGGCTTCCCTACGAAGCATATATAGCGCCACTGCATGTGTTACACTATGGGAACTGGCACAAAAAATTGTTCAAAGACAATACCTGACTCCACATATCCTAGCAAAATTCAAGGGGAACTCGTCACCTAATTGCTGGAGAAATTGTACCCAATTGGGGACCCTATTTCATATTATGTGGGGCTGCCCAAGCTTACATAACTACTGGCAGGCAATCTCCCATTTACTCACTTCCGTAACAGGTATTGTCCTTCAACTTTCACCAGAACTAGCCATTCTGAATATGAATTTACATACGATTCCCAAACAATATCGTAAAGTAGTAACACATATACTTTTAGCTGCGAGACTATCCATAACTAGAAAATGGAAAACTGACTCTCTTCCTACTATGACAGAAGTTATAGAATTAACCCAACTCCACCACTCCTATGAATTGTTATTTCCTAATGACAAATCCCTATATATTAAGGAACAACAACTATGGGAACCTTGGAGTACATGGTACAAAAATTATACTTCCACAATTTAGATAATGCTGATTCTTTAATCATATAGAAGATAGAACTCCTGTGCGTTTTAATATTTTTTTTTTGGATGGCTTTAAAAATAATTTCATAGCAAAGTGACAAATATATCACATGTTTGTTTATCTGAATCGAGCTGCGGAGTAAGAATAGATCTTTATTTTCCTTCATAAAAGATAACTACTGTGTTTGAATTTCCTTTAGGATGTTGGCCTAGGTACTCCAAGACACAGATAGATCCCTGTGAGGGGTGTCTTGGGGTCCAGAAGTGGCCATTATCCATATCGCTATTTATAAATCTTACAATAATTATATTACGGACTTTATTATACAAATTCTAAGAGACTTACTCTTGTTCGAGTCCCTTTATGACTATGAATATTAGATACTTGGGAATACTACTTTATTCTTTATTGTGGATTATTTGTTTCTATGCTATATTGTGCTGAGAAAACCCTGTCACTACATTATACTGTGTTATGTTACTTTTATTACTATATATAATTTTTTTTTTTTTGTTTTGTAACCCTTGTTGTAACTAACTCTGCTAAAAATCTCAATAAAAACATTTGAAAAGAAATGCTAACTATCGAATGATCTGACCAGGGAACGTCGACAATGGAAGCCTTTCGGGTGGGTGGGATCAACTCTGGTGGAACCAATATATGATCTATCCTAGCGTAGGATTGGTGTGGTGGAGAGTAGTGTGTGAAATCGCATTTGGTAGGGTTCAATTCCCTCCATATGTCAACCAAGCTGTGACTGTGAAGGAACCTCGCAATGGATAAGCTGATTTTGGTGGGGCGTGTTAATTGTGAGCCAGGGGGTTTGGATCTGTCAAGACCCTGATCAAAGGCAACATTGGAATCTTCTCCAAAAAGCACCTTTCCCTCTGTCAGGGGGAGTAAGGTTTTGAGAAGGTCTTGAAAAAATTTAAATTGTCCTGTATTAGGGGCATAATATGATATTATGGAATATATGTTGCCCTCAATCAAGCCCCTGACCAGTATGAACCTGCCCCCAGGGTCGCTATAAGTAAAGGAGTGTTCAAACTTGCACGTCTTGGCAAAGGGGATAGCTACCCCTCTAGTCTTGTTCTCCGCATTAGCTAAGTAGAAGTTTGGGTAGTGTGGCTGAAGGAATTTAGGGCTGTACCGAACTGGGAAGTGTGTTTCTTGTAGGAGAACTATATCGAGTTTGAGGGAGCGGTAGTGGTCAAGGGCTAATCTCCTTTTTCTGGGGGAGTTTAGTCCCTGAGTGTTGTGAGAGGCAATACGGAGGGCCCCCGAAGGACTACTTGAATCAGTCATGGAACCCTGTGAATGGAAAGTTGTGTAAATAAGCTGCTCTTACCCAAGGTCGATCCCCTACCATGAGGACTGGCTGGAGGTGAGGAGGTAGACAAGTACAAGATTGGCACCGTGGTCCCGGCTCGGCTTGGAGGCTGGCTCCGAAGAGAAAAGAAGAAGGGGAGAAAGGTAAAGAGAGAAACAGACACATACGAGAAGACATCAACAAATAAAGACTGTAGAGTCTGGGGGAATTTACCCCCCATAGACCAAAAGGCCAAAGGAGCCGGCACCCTAACTGAGGGCCGGCTATCAGTCCCGCAAATGCAAGAACTTGTCTTCGCGGGCAGGATGGAGGCGCAAGGGGGTCACCCCTGCCCCTAACTTAAAATTGAATTTATAAAACCAAAAAAATGCCTAAGACACCACATATGAAAGGTCATGTAAAACAGAAAATAAACATGAACAACTTGCGATAGATAATGCAAGACTAGCAAAATATTTATGTCACATTCCAGTCCAGCTCGAAGGTAGAAACCGTTTGGTGGGTTGTTAACAATTCAGAGGAGCCATGAAGGGGTAGCTGGGAGGATAACGATTATGTAAAGCTGACAGTTCCTCCACAACTCCCCTGTGAGGGGATAAAAATTAACCAACATGGCCATCAGAAAAAAGGGCCCGAAAGCCCCGGGCAGGTGGACTAACTTCCTCTCGCCCAGGGGCAGTATGAGGATCATCCAGAACAACAAAAAAGGCCAAAAAAAAAAGGACCTATTCTGGAGGTGCCAGAAAAGGTCCTGCAGGGGGACAAGGTAGAGTAGGAGCCCAAGGCTCACAACAACAGAGGAAAACCCGTCCCAAATTAGTGACCAAACCTAGAGAAAAACAGTTTGAGGATCCTGAAGGTCTCGTTAGGGGGGTCTTCCATCCTTTGACTTCTTGCTCTTTCCGGATGTCCACAGGGGGGAGACCGGGCTCATTGGTTGTGGACGCTTGGTCGAAGCTGCAGCGTTGGCCGACACTTCCATGGGAGCCTCCTGGGAGATAATCTTCAGGTGGAGGAGAAGCTTTTCACCTTCCTGCAGACTGGAAAATGAGTAGGTGCGTTCCTTGTAGGTAAATTTAACTGCGAAGGGAAAAGCCCAGCGGTATTTGATCTCCTGGTTAGAGAGGGCCACGAGAAGCGGTTTCAGGGCTCGTCTCTTCTGAATGGTTGATGGGGACAGGTCAGCAAAAATTTGGAGCTGATGACCATGGCAGGAGACCTGTTGCCTCAGTCTCGACTGCTTTAGGACCTCCTCCTTTATGGCATAGAAATGTGGCTTCACTATGATGTCCCTGGGGGAGCCATCTTTTCTCAGGGGTCCAAGAGATCTGTGGGCCCTGTCTAGTTCCAGGCGATGTGAAGAAATATTTGGGATCAATTCCTTAAAAAGTTCCTGGACTACTGTAGATACATCAGAAAAGGACTCAGGAAGGCCACGGATCCATATATTATAACGCCTGGACCTATTTTCAAGGTCGTCGATCCTAGATAGGGCCAGATCCAGTTGCTCCTGAAGGGTTTGAATGTGTGCTGCATTTTGGTTCGTGCGCGACACAGTAATGTCCAGTTTGCTTTCAATTGCTTCCATTCTAGAACCCAGGTTGGCAAAATCAGACCTCATATCATTAGTGATCTGTGTTGTGGTGTTCGCCAGACCCCTTTCCAGGAGGGCTGACAGTTTGATAAAAAGGTCTTCCTGCGGAGAGACAGAGTCTTGTGCAGGCATGGGTGGGGGAGGTGTAGCCATGAGGCACGGAGATAGGGGCCCTAATGGAGACAGGGCATTATCTTCAATGTGGCGGCTCAACAGCGATTCCGTGGAGGCTGGGGACGGAGTCTGGGGATAGTGATGGCTACCCTGGGTCACTTGTGAGTATGATAATGTTGCAGGGGTTAACACTTGCCAGTGTTCTGTTTTCTTGTCCCCCGTGGCTGTGTGAGGCTGTGAGGTATTCTGTACGGCGGCCATCTTGGTACACCCCTTCCCTCTTGCTTTGTTAAAATCCGGTCCCAGATCACGTCTGGCCGCCGGACCGGGCATCTGCGGGTGTTCCCGCCGGGGGTCACCGAAGCGGACTAGGTGGGATGGAGCTGCTCGGGCCGGCGCTGTGGTGCCGCGGGCTATTATGGAGCAGGGGTGATGTGGAGCTCCTGGCTTAGGCGGCCATTACGGAGTGCCCACGCATGCGCACTCTTCACTGACCTTTCTTTTTAAATTCCAGGTGATAAAAGAACTGTTTGGATTCTAGGACACTCATTTATTTACTGGGAATTTAAAAGACCTGCACTACGCTGCTACACATCTAATCTGTCCTTGGATTGTGCTAATTTTCAAGTATTTTGGAAAGGCATCCGGGGTCTCCACTGGGCTAATTTGTCTTTTCATATTTGCAGATTGTTTGAAGTTTGGCCAACTCCTGATATTGTAATCATCCACCTTTGGGAGAATGATGAGGGTGAAGTCAACACCCTGGATCTCATGCATAACATGAAGAGGGATTTACACAATCTCACTATGTTGTCGACAAATACTAGAGTCAGAAATTCTTTCCAGACTTTTGTGGTTAAACAATCCTAACTTTAAAAATTTGGAAAAATTAGATGTAGAATAAATAAATCAATGGAAAAATGTATGCCTATTATAGGCAGATTTTCATATAGATATCTAGATCTTGAAGGAGGATTTAGTGGCTTATATAGGTCAGATGGTGTGTACTTATCTGAGGTAGGGCTGGATATATTTAATTTAGGATTACAGTCTAGTATTGAGTCGGCCTTGGTCTCGGGGTTGTGCCGGACTTGAAGATGTAAGTCCGGCAGTTGGGGACTGGTATTTAAGATTCATGAGATTTGTGCTCGAGTCGCTTTATGGCTGAGCAAATTGATATTTTGCAGATTAATAAAGTTAAAGGAAATTTATTAATAAATAATATATTTATATGAAGTTGTTTGTCTAATTTTTTTTATTTAAAACCAATAGATGACTATTTATGATAAATTTGTTAAATCTGACCAATATTCTATACCCATTCCTCATGTGATTTTTTTAGGTTCATTCCCTTGTTTTTTTCGTATACAGTGCACCAGTATGATTAAGGGTAAAAGCTTTTCTCATCCCCAAAAAAGGTTATGATTAGGGATGAGCTTCGTGTTCGAGTCGAACATACGTTCGACTCGAACATCGGCTGTTCGCCCGTTCGGCGAATTCTGAACGTTATGGGCCGTTCGCTCCAAATTCGTATGGCGCTCACGGCCCACAATGCACTGTGTCATCGCAGTGCATTGCTGGCTCATGATTGGCCAAGCATGCACTGTGACCCCGCATGCTTGGCCAATCACAGCGCCAGCAGCGAGGAGAGCCATGATTGGCCACAGGCAGGATGCCTGTGGCCAATCATAGCTCAGGCTGTGTAGCACACACCCCACACTATATAAGGCCGCCAGCACGGCGGCCTAGTGTAGTGTGTTGGCGTCTGAAGCAGTTAGTGGGTGTTCTGTGTACCTTCAACACAGTACACACCGATCGTTTTCGGCTGATTTTCGATCTTGCTGTTGTGTAGTGGTTGTTGTCTGTGTGCCCTGACCGCAGTATACACCTCTATATTCACCTCACCTATATAGCTAGTGATCTATCTTTTATAATAGAGCTTGCAGTCAGTAGTGTTAGGAGCTTGTGCGTGCTGTCTGCGTGCTCTGTACCCAGTACACACCGCTATATCCACCTACATAGCTCTTCTCTATTTGAGCCCACTTGCCATCTGCAGGAGTTATTGGAAGTTGTGTGTGCCTCCAGCACAGCACAGTATACATCTGTATATACCCCTTTATCTCTGGTGTTCTATAAAAAAGGCATCTGCAGGAGTTAGTGGGTTTTTTGTGCCTCCAGCACAATATACACCTGTATCTACCCTTTATTGCTGTTCTCTAATAGAGCCATCTGCAGGGCTTAGTGGGTGTTGTGTGACTCAATTACAGTATACCCCTTTATCTCTGGTGTTCTATAATAAAGGCATCTGCAGGAGTTAGTGGGTGTTGTGTGACTCCAGCACAATATACACCTGTATCTACCGTTTATTGCTGTTCTCTAATAGAGCCATCTGCAGGGCTTAGTGGGTGTTGTGTGACTCCATTACACTGCTGTTTTACCCAACTCCCTTCAGGCCATTACCATGTCTGGAAGGCCAGCAAGGAGAGGCAGACAGGCGCAAGCCGATAAAAGAGGGCAAGCAGGCTCTGTGTCTAGAGACAACAGTGCTGGTCGTGGACGCGGTGCATTGTCATCAGCACGTGGCCATGGGACACGCTTGTCCTTCTTTTCGGCAGCTGGACATGTTGAGCCGCAACATGCCAACGACTTGGTAGAGTGGATGACCAAACCCTCTTCATCCTCCTCATCCTCTCTCACCCAGTCTCAGGGTACTAGCAAAGCAGCTGCCAACGCATCGTCTTCCCTCCTCTCAATGTCATCATCAGTGACTCCTTCCCTAGACCCACCACGTCCTCCTGAGGAGTCTCCTGAACTCTTTGAGCACAGTGTTGGGTACATGCTCCAGGAGGATGCCCAGTGTTTTGTGGGCTCTGATGATGACACTCAGCTAGAGGAAGGCAGTAGCGTGAGCGCAGAGAGAGGGGATGCTCAAGAAGGACAGCAATCTGGCAGTCATGTTCCACAAGCTGCAGCATACTGGCAGGTTTGCTACAGCGATGAAGAGGGAGGGGATGATGAGGGCACTGACTCCATCTGGGTGCCTGGAAGGAGAGAGGAGGAGGAGGAGGAGGCACATGTCCAACGAGGCAGGATGCCCTCCGGGGGCCAGCTTAGGGGCAGCACACCGACTGAATCACACCGCAGAGCTCCGCCTGTGCAGGGCGCTGCCTCTGCGCGTTATTCTAAAAGTTCTTTGGTGTGGGCCTTTTTTGAGACGAGTGCATCAGATCGCACCGCTGCTATTTGCAACATATGTCTCAAGCGTATCTCGCGTGGACAAAACATCAGCCGCTTGGGCACCACATGCTTGACCAGACATATGTTGACCTGCCATGCAGCTCGTTGGCAAGCGTACCTCAAAGACCCACACCAAAGAACAAAGTGGACCTCTCCTTGCTCCTCATCAGCTGGCATCTCCAACCCCACTAGACCTTCAGTCCTCTCTGAAACCTGCTCTGAGAGGAATGAAGGTGTAGAATTAGGTGTGTCACAGCCAAGTGCTTCCGGGAACTCTGCTAGCGGTACACCCACGTCCGATTATAGCAGGCAAATGTCCCTGCCCCAGCTGCTGGACCGGCGAAAGAAGTTCACTCCCAGCCATCCACATGCCCAGCGGTTGAATGCTAGCTTGGCTAAATTTCTAGCACTTCAACTGCTGCCTTTTCAGTTGGTAGACTCGGCCCCCTTCCGTGAGTTTGTACAATGTGCGGTTCCTCAGTGGCAGGTCCCCAAACGCCACTTTTTCTCACGGAAGGCGATTCCGGCTCTCTACCGGCATGTGGAAGGCAATGTCCTTGCCTCGCTGGACAGGGCGGTCAGTGGTAAGGTGCATATTACCGCTGACTCATGGTCCAGCAGGCATGGACAGGGACGTTACCTGTCTTTCACGGCCCATTGGGTCACTCTCCTGGCAGCTGGGAAGGATGCAGGACAAGGTGCAGTAGTGTTGGAGGTTGTTCCGCCACCACGCCTCCAAAATGCTACTATTGGTTGTGACACACCTCTCTCCTCCACCCCTCCTCTTCTTCTTCCTCCATGGCCTCTTCCAGTTCTCTGTCCTCAGAACCAGCGGTGCTTCGTAGGCGTTCCAGGGGCTACGCAAGTACGCAGGCAAAACGATGCCATGCCGTGCTTGCGCTGGTTTGTTAGGGGGACAGGAGCCACACTGGGGCGGATGTTTTGTCAGCTCTGCAGGGGCAGGCCGAGAGGTGGTTGATGCCATGCCAGCTTAAGCCAGGAATGGTGGTTTGTGACAATGGCACCAACCTCCTCTCCGCCCTCTGACAGGGACAACTGACCCATGTGCCCTGTGTAGCTCACGTCCTTAACCTGGTGGTGCAGCGGTTCTTGGGCAGGTACCCCGGCTTACAGGATGTCCTGAAGCAGGCCAGGAAAGTCTGTGTGCATTTCCGCCGATCATTTAATGCCTGTGCTCGGCTGGCTGAGCTCCAAAAGGAGTTGAACCTGCCCAAGAACCGCCTTATATGTGACATGCCCACCAGGTGGAACTCAATGTTGGCCATGCTGCAGCGGCTGCACATGCAGCAGAGGGCCATCAATGAGTACCTGTGCGACTACGGCACCAGGACAGGGTCAGGGGAGCTCGGTTTTTTTCTCACCACGCCAGTGGGGCATGATCAGGGATGCATGCACTGTCCTGTCACCGTTTGAGGAGGCCACAAGGATGGTGAGCAGTGACAGTGCATGCATCAGTGACACTGTACCTCTTGTTCACCTCTTGGAGCATACGCTGCGTGGAATAATGGACAGGGCACTTGAGGCAGAACAGAGGCAGGAAGAGGAGGACTTCCTTGCCTCTCAAGGCCCCCTTTATCCAGACAGTGTTCCTGCTGTGCCACCCATCACACAGGAAGAGGATGAGGAGGAGGAAGAGGAGGAGGAGGATGATTGTGTCAGCATGGAGGTGGAGGCTGGCACTCAGCATCAGCAGCAGCAGCAGCAGCAGCAATCTTGTAGGGATGATTTACAGTCCCAAGAAACACGTGGATTGTACGTGGCTGGGAGGAGGTAGCTGCGGATCATGTTGTCCTTAGTGACCCAGAGGACTCCGGACCGAATGCCTCAGCTAACCTACGCTGCATGGCCTCCCTGATCCTGCAAAGCCTGCGGAAGGATCCTCGTATTCTTCGGATCAAGGAGAGGGACCACTACTGACTGGCCACTCTCCTTGATCCACGGTACAAGGGTAAGGTTGCCGACCTTATCTTGCCATCGCAGAGGGAGCAGAGGATGAGACATCTCCGGGAGGCCTTGCAGAAAGGTCTGTGCAACGCGTTCCCCGAGACTGGGAGGTTACAAACTCCTGGTCCTGGACAACGTGTTGCTGAGGCATCGGTCAGAAGGAGCGGTGGAGAAGGTGGCCGTCTGACTGATGCTTTCAGACAATTTTTTAGTCCGCAGCCCCAAGGTATAATCGGTTCCAGCACCCATCGCCAGCGTCTGATTTACATGGTGCAGGAATACCTAGGGGCAAGGTCAGACTTGGACACCTTTCCCACCGAAAATCCTCTGGCTTACTGGGTCTTGAGGATGGATCACTGGCCAGAGCTTGCACAGTATGCAATTGAGCTACTGGCCTGTCCTGCATCCAGCGTTCTTTCGGAACGCACCTTCAGTGCTGCTGGTGGCTTTGTTACCGATCACAGGGTGCGCCTGTCCACCGAATCAGTTGATCGACTGACCTTCATTAAGATGAATCAGTCTTGGATCACCCACAGCTATCAAGCACCTGATGCTGATGTAACAGAATAATTTTTTTTGAAATATCACATCCCTTCAAGACTGCCTATGCTGATGCTGAGTGACTGTCCTGTTATGTTGATTGTCTATCCTCTTCCTCCTCCGCTGATATGTTGGAAGAACATTTCTGGTTCTGGGTGATGCCTAAGGCCCAATTTTTCTGCCCCTGTTTAACAGGGGCGTTTAAGTACAATTTTTGATGCAATGCTTTGCAGCAGGGCTAATTCCTGCAATCAAACAAGAGTATATGGGAGAGGTTGCAGTGTGGTGGCACCAGCACCAGTGCCTAAGGCCCAATTTTTCTGCCCCTGTTTAACAGGGGCGTTTAATTACAATTTTTGATGCAATGCTTTGCAGCAGGGCTAATTCCTGCAATAAAACAAGAGTATATGGCAGAGGTTGCAGTGTGGTGGCACCAGCAGCAGTGCCTAAGGCCAAATTTTTCTGCCCCTGTTTAACAGGGACATGTAATTACAATTCTTGATATAATATTTCACAGGAGGGCCCCTTCCTGTGCCCACCCAGAGTAACGGTGAGGACTTATAGTGTTGTGGCACCAGCACCACAACCACCAAAGGTCAATTTTTCTACCACTGTTCAACAATGGCATGTAATTACAATTCTTGATATAATCGTTCACAGCAGGGCGCTCCAGCGCCCACCAAGAGTCACTTTGAGGGCTTACAATGTTGTGGCAAAACCAACACCTTGTTCCGCCATTTCTGCAGAGCATATAGGGCAGGCCCCTACTTTCAAACATCCAATTTAGAAACATCTCCTACTTGCAAACGGAAGGAGACAACAGCAAGTGAGATGAAAAAAGATGGACGACAAAACAAATTATACAGGGGTGATAACCCTTCCCTATGTTTTCCAAAAAGCTTAAAAATAGTTTTTTTGACTGGAGCTACACTTTAAAAATGTACCAGTTGAAAATTACAAACAGATTCAACTTAACACAACAAACCTACACAGTCCCTGTCTTGTTTGCACCGCCTGTATACTGCTGTTCTGAGTATATAGGGCCTGGGGGCCACACGCATTTCCTTTTTTTAATATGGGTACAGGGTTCCCCTTAATATGCGTACAAGACCCAAATAGGCTGGTAATGGGCAGGGAGGGCTACCCATGCCATTTTTCTCAATGATTTTCAACCATATTGCAGGAACCAGATATAACATTAAAACCGCAAGCAGTTTTAAATGGTGTTATTTCCGTTTAATGTCATTTTGTGCAGGGACTGTTCTAAACACGGGAAACACGTGGCACTTCACAGGCATACTACAGACACCCCCCAGGCACCATATTTAAAGGAATATTTCACTTTTTTTTTTCACTTTAATCGTCATTAAAATCAGTGCTCCCGCCAAAACGGCCATTTTTAAAAACATTTTATGCATTGACCCATGTCCCCTGGGGCAGGAGCCAGGTCCCCAAACCCTTTTTAGGACAGTATCTTGCATATTAGCCGTTAAAATTAGCACTTTTAATTTTGAACGTTCGAGTCCCATAGACTTCAATGGGGTTCTAAAGTTCGTTCGAATTTGGGGTCCGTTCGAAAGTTCTGGTGCGAACCGAACCGGGGGGTGTTCGGCTCATCCCTAGTTATGATATATCAATAAAAGATTATTACACCTGCCAATCCTCCTATGTAATATACATTATAAAATGCCCCTGTGGCCTTCTCTATGTGGGGGAGACCACACAGAAAGTAAAAGATTGCATCGCGAGACACAAATATATGGATAAACTACCACTAGCCAGACATTTTATAGAAAAGGGGCATAAAGTATCGCAACTTAGATTCATGGTAATTGATGGTGTATCTAAAAATAGACGGGAGGGCAATACGGAACTTGAGAAAAAGAGAGGTTAATTGGATACCCTCTAACCTAAGGGGTTAAATTCAGATTTTGACTTGTATTTATTTCTTTAACCTGTATATATAAATTCTTTTTTTCACAGGTTTAGGATTATACTTTATTGTTTATTAACCGGTTCCCGACCAGCGCTCGCCGATGTACGTCAACAGAATGGCACGGGCAGGCATATTGGTGTACAGGTACGTCCAATATTCAATGCCGCCCTGCCATCGGGAGCGCGCCGCCGGCGGCGCGCTCCCGCACTGGTCGGAACCCCCGTGAGTCCGGTCACGGGACCCGCAGACTCGATCACCGTGGGCATCCCCGCGATCGTCTCACGGGACGGCTGAATGGAGGAAATGCTGTGTAAACAGCATTTCTCCATTCTGCCTAGCAACTAGTGACGCTGATCTCTGCTCCATGTGATTGGAGCAGAGATCAGTGTTCACTAAATGAAAGCCCAACCCCCCCCACAGTTAGTAACACACCCCTAGGAACACTTAACCCCTACACTGCCACCCACTGGTTAACCCCTTCACTACCAGTGTCATTTACACAGGAATCACTGCATTTATAGAGCAGTGATTACTGTATAAATGAAATGGTCCCAAAAATGTGTCAAAAATGTCCAATGGGTCCCCCACAATGTCGCAGTCACAATAAAAATCGCTGATCGCCGCCATTACTAGTAAAAAAAAAATAATAAAAAATTATTAATAAAAATGCTATAAAACTATCCCTATTTTGTAAACGCTATAACTTTTGCGCAAACCAATCAATAATCGCTTATTGCAATTTTTTTTACCAAAAATATGTAGAAGAATACGTATCGGTCTAAACTGAGGGATAAAAATGTTTTTTTATATATTTTTGGGGGATATTTATTATAACAAAAAGTAAAAAATAATGCGTTTTTTTCAAAATTGTCGCTCTATTTTTGTTTATAGCGCAAAAAATAAAAACCGCGGGGGTGATCAAATACCACCAAAAGAAAGCTTTATTTGTGGGAAAAAAAGGACGTCAATTTTGTTTGGGAGCCACGTCGTACGACCGCGCAATTGTCAGTTAAAGCGACGCAGTGCCGAATCGCAAAAAGTGGTCTGGTCTTTGACCAGCAAAATGGTCCGGTCTGCAAGTAGTTAAATATATATTTTCTTGTTAGATATGAATTAGATGTGTATCTATATACATAGTTTTTGGTTTTGATAAAAAAAAAAAGTTATTATTTAATAATTGATTCCAGATTGCTTAATTGTTTTCCCCTTGCTGACCAGCGCACGATATAGATCTAGATCGACACAATGGCACGACTGGGCAAGTGGGTGTACAGGAACATGCCCTTTGAATCGCGGCATTGTGGGCGCATGCACCCGCTGCATACTCCGTGAGCATGCCCTTGGGTACCATGGACTTGATGTCTGCTGGGGGGCCAGGTTTGTGTCACGGAGTGGCAGAACAGGGAGAACACAAGGCATTTCCCTGTTCTGTCTAACAACATGACAGAGATCTACTGCTCCCTGGCATTGGGATCAGTGATCTCTGTCATGTTCTAGTGAGACAATCCTCCCCACAGTTAGAATCACTCCCTAGGATACACTTAACCCCTTGATTGCCTCTTAATGTTTAACCTCTTCCTTGCCAGTGTCATTTACACAGTAACCAGTGCATTTTTATAGCCAAAAGTGTCTGATGTGTCTGCCATAATGTTGCAGTCATGATAAAAAACGCAGATCGCCGCCATTACTAATAAAAATAAGAATTAATAATAAAAATGGCATAAATCTATCTCCTATTTTGTAGATGCTATAACTTTTGCTCAAACCAATCAATAAATGCTTATTGAAATTTATTTTTACCAAAAATATGTAGAAGACTACATATTGGCCTAAACTTTTATATATTTTTTGGGGATATTTATTATAGCAAAAAGTTAAAAAAAAGTTAAAAATATAGGTTTTTTTTTCAAAATCATCGCTCTTTTTTTATAGCACAAAAAATAAAAAACGCAGAGGTGATCAAATACCACCAAAAGAAAAAATTATATTTGTGCAAAAAAAAGGATGTCAATTTTGTTTGGGTGCAACGTCACATGACCACACAATTGTCAGTTAAAGCGACGCAGTGACGTATCGCAAAAAGTGCTCTGGTCAGGAAGGGGGGTAAATCCTTTCAGGGCTGAAGTGGTTAACAGATGTCTGATTGTCTATTCTAAATAGACATTTCAAAGGGGGTTATTGACAAAGTTATCTACAAGGGATTGTGAAATGCACATGGTCTGATGAAAGAGGTCGTAAAGATTCAAGGGATCAGTTAAATATTTGTGTCTTCTGTTGATGGTAAACTATATTTTCAAACGGTGCGTTATTTATCTATTTATGGTTGATAAAGAATGCAATTCAGCCATAAACACTACAAGAAGTATTTCATGATTAGACATGAAAGGGGTCTTAAGTATTTATGGGTTATTAGTTTCTTGTAAATAGTATTTTCAAAGGGTAACTGCTTAGGAGTGGCAAATGGTGCAATTTGGCATTAAACATTACAGGAAATATCTGAACAACTTTAACTGAAATGTATGCCTGCATCTGTTCTAGGCCACAAGGCATTATTTGCCACACATAAGATCAAAGGTGCTAGTAAAATCAACCAATCAGATTGCCTTACATTTATGACAAGGGAATTGGTTACCTTGAAGGCTTCTGAAGGCTTATTTGCTAGTACTGTGTGGAATTTGTCATCTGTTCTGGAATGCAATAATTGATCATTTCTTTGGATAACCAAGTTGATGTGGAAATGTATTTGGAGTAGAGGAGTTTACTTTCTAGACTTCTTTTTCCACAATAGTACTAATAATTACAATAATAAATATTGGTCAATGGTCATCATCCATTTATTTATAACAAACTTCAGTCTCCTCAAAAATTAAAGGCGTTGGTAGGCTTTCTTCACTATCTTAGCTGTATTGTGTTCCAGGTGGGGTTATCAGAATGAGGACCCCTAAATATTTAAAGCATGAGATTGTCTCATCAGCAGAAATACACCATTCAGAGAAGAGGAGGAGTGGTGTAGGTCTTCCTAAAGTCCACAATAATTTTCTTTATTTTGTTTACATTAATGTAGAGATAATGTTTGCATCAGACCTCCAATTTCTCCATTTCCTGCCTGTACATAGATCCATTGCAATAAGAGATTCCCACTACCGCTTTATCAGGGCAATGTGATTGCGCAAATGTTTGGCTAATCAATGGTCGATCAACAGTGGGTACAGTAAGGGGCTCAAGATGAATCCTTTGGGAGAATTGGTATTGAGAATGATAGGAGTTATGGGGAGTTGCTTCTTCTGACTTGTGCAGAGCGATGGAAATCACATGGTTACACACTTTGTTCACATTTTCTCTAATGGCAGTCTGCTCTCTTTTGCAGAGCTGCAGGAAAAATTTGGGTTACCCCAATCAATGTATTTCCCTTATTTACAGCTATGACATGCAGCCAAGGCACAAGCAGGAAATAATCTTTGGATACAATCCCCAGCACCAATCTTACATTATATAACAGAAGTGTCACACTTTAAAGGTTTCATATCTAGAGCATACACTATGCTACTATCCATTTTCTTAACTGGCTTTCCCACTGAAGTGATATCCCCATGGGAGAGAGACATTGGCACTTTTGAAGAGGACCAATGGTCGGAGGCCCTACAGGCAATACAGGGGTGCTTTCTTAACAAGGTACAGCGACTGCCGCAGCTATATATTGTGTTGAAGGATCACCTCACACCTGCTGGCTGCATAGGATGGGCATCGGTGAAAATGCTAATTGCACCAGGTGCACTTGAGACCATGGGGACCTCATTCATTTATTGTGGCGGTGCCCCAAACTACATCTATACTGGAAGAGGGTTCTCACAACCATTAATAAAGTATTTATGGTAAAGGTCCCACAGGATCCTAAAGTATGTAACCTTGAAATTCTTAAAAATCTCTCAATTTAAGAGAACCCAAAAAAGGCCATTGGTAGAGCTCTGTTCCAAGCCCGTAAGCTTATGCTCCCACATTGGGAAGCAACTGATCCTCCTAAGCTCAGATGGGAGCCACATTAACATTAGAAATATATATATTCCAACACAGGGGCTGACCGGAAAAATTTGACCTGTTGTGGACTCCTTGGTTGAATACCCCAGGATTATCCCTGCTAGAATTTGTAATGGACAGATTGCTTCTTTAACATATGTGATAATGGGTCACGAGAGAACTGTATTCTTGTATGAAGACAGTTAATTTTTCATGATTGTCTAGGTAAAAAATGTTGAGGCCTAGTTGGCCATATACCTACTTAATTTCAGGTTGTGGTATGTAAGACAAGCTAATTCATTTATTCTCTAATGTTACGCTGTAATGAATAATTCTTTGAACTTGTTTGTTACCTTGTATGATCACAGTGTTTCTCCAGGAGCAAAGGAACCAAGCAGCTCACCTCCACTCCATTGTGGAGCTGCTTGGTTCCTTTGCTCCTGTAGAAATTCTGTGATCCATTCCAGCCAGCTGCTCAATCCTTTCCAGCTATCCGGAACAGCAGTGGGACCCACAGAGCCATGTAGAATGCCAGGACCGCACTTTACTTTGACGAGCATGCTTCTATCATCTTGTACTGTAAGTGTTTTAAATCTTACCCTATTAAAGTCATCATTTTAATACTACCTCCCTCTCCCTGTTTTTTCCTAATTTCCTACATCATTTTAATACTGCCTCCCCCTCCCTGTTTTTTCCTAATAATTATTAGTGCTACTGCTCTACAGTCATTTCCCTAGTGTTAAGGCAAGTAAAAACTGTCACCGAATCATTATAAATGTCCATCAACATCTCTGAAAGCTTGTGTACCCAGTCCCTAAGGGCCTTGGATATTTTCCTGCACTGCAGCTTTTTAGGGGTTAACTTTATGCAGATGGCAGGGTGAGCCTTAAACCAGGGGAGGTGTTGGAATGCCTAAAAAAAGAACATAAAAAGCTTTCATGCCATCAGGGGGAGAAGGATTCCTTAGACATTCTTAGCCCTTGTACACATGGTCGGACATTCCGATGGAAAATGTCCGATCGGACCATGCTGTCGGATATTCTGACCATGTGTGGGCTTCATCTGACTTCTTCCGTCGGAATGTCTGACCAACAAAGTTTGAGAGCTGGATATAAAAAATTTCCAACAACATGATCCGATCGGACTTTGTCCGTTCGTGTGTAGAGAATTCCGATCGGACAAAGTATCACGCATGCTCAGATCAAATTCCTAGACCAAAGCTATTGGCTACTAGCCTGAACGTAGTCCCGTCATAACTAAATAACGTCATCACGTTCTGAACGATTGGATTTTCCGACAACTTTGTCCGACCGCGTGTATGCAACACAAGTTTCGGATAAAATCCGTCGGACAAAATCCGACAGATTTTGTTGTCGGAATGTCCGACCGTGTGTACAAGGGCTTAGACATCTCTACTGGTATAGCCCATCATGCTCTGAAAGCCCCTTCATATTCTTCATGGGTTATTAATGGAAAAGTGACCCTGCATTTTGAGAGCATAATTAGCCTTGGCCTTACTTATACTCCCAATAAGGTTTCTTCTTAGTGCTCTGAGCTCAAATGTGTTGCCAGATCTGAATGCAGAATCACAGGCTTTCAGTAAAAAAGAAAAAAAAAAATACAAAAAAATGCACACACACACATACACACATACCATAGAAAAAGTATTTTACAAAAAAAATATGTCCCAGGTTGTAAATCCAAAGTCAATAACATCATCCAGCAATATAGATCCATCATCATTTGATAATTATTGATGCCCAACAACCAGCTGACACAAACAAAATGACTTGTGGCTATGACTATACTCTCTCAACAGACTCTCATACAAATGATAGCTTCCTGGCTGTCAACTGAATGTCAACTGACCGGCCTTCTGATGTCATTGGCCAAATATAGTCGTGGCCATATTTGGTCAATGACACCAGGCCAATGATCAGAACTGTCATTTAATGAAATTTTTTTATTTTTTTATTTTACTAGAGTACATATTATAGGTGAACCACTTCATGTGTAGGTTTAATGTATCAATCAAGCATGTAATTGTGTATTTTTATTGTTGCCCTTTAAACCTTAATAAAAGACCTGCTCCCAACTGAAAGGTATGTATTTTGCCTTGGTACATGTCCTCCATGGCGGTGCCCATGTTTTCTTTTACAAACAGCTTGCAAATTGGTCTTGGAATGAGCCAGAAAAAATAAAAGATTTTGGCTCCCAAAAGATTCAATGAGGTTCCAGTGCTATATTCTGGGTTTTCAAATAATTTTAAGTGTTTGGTAAATGTATAGTGAACAGAACTCTGCTTATTTCACAACAAAAGGATATATTTTTATTAAAGTGAGTATACCCCTCACATTATTGTAAATATTTTATTATATCTTTTGATGTGACAACACTGAATAAATGATACTTTGCTACAATGTAATTTAGTGAGTGTACATCTTGTATAACATTTTCTGTCCCCTCAAAATAACTCAACACACAGCCATTAATGTCTAAACCAACAGCATCAAAAGTGAGTACACCTCTACGTGAAACAGTCCAAATTAGGGCCAAAGGGTCAATATTTTGTGTGGCCACCATTATTTTACAGCACTGTCTTAACCCTCTTGTGCATGAAGTTCACCAGAGCATCACAGGTTGCCACTGGAATCCTCTTCCACTCCTCCATGATGACATCCGGGAGCTGGTGGATGTTAGAGACCTTGCGCTCATCCCCCTTCCATTTGAGGATGTCCCACAAATGCTCAATAGGGTTTAGATCTGGAGACATGCTTGGCTAGTCCATCACCTTTACCCTCAGCTTCTTTAGCAAGGCAGTGGTTCTCTTGGAGGTGTGTTTAGGGTCGTTATGTTGGAATGCTGCCTGCGGCCCAGTCTCCGAAGGGAGGGGATCATGCTCTGCTTAAGTATGTCACAGTACATGTTGGCATTCATGGTTCCCTCAATGAACTGTAGTTCCTCAGTGCAGGCAGTACTCATGCAGCCCCAGACCATGAAACTCACACCACCATGCTTGACTGTAGGCAAGACAGACTTGTCTTTGTACTCCTCACCTGGTTGCCACCACACATGCTTGACAGACCAAAAAATAAAATTAAAATAAAAATAGAAATAAAAGATAAAAAACAAGACCACAGCTCAAACATGGGATACACACACAATGGCAAGAAAAACATACATGAAGCTGTGCCAAATGTCACATAAACAATGTTAAATAAATTTTGCATAATATATAAAAAAGTCCTTGGTAGAAAAATGTATATAGCTAAGTCCACACTGTTTACTCTTCTATTAACACCGCAGTGACTCCACACATATAGTAAAAAGTGCCCGACCACCGAGATAAGAATGCGCTTACTAGATGGCAAAGCGTAAGGAGCGTTTGGCTATGACCCAGCAGCGGCCTTTAGCTTATATCAGGGACCCTTACACCGTACAGGAACAAGACCTCATGATAGGGAAGCCCCCTTGATGTTTCACAGGATTTCACAGGATCATACCGTATTTAAATGGTAATGCACGGGCTCAAAGAAAAGAGAAACTGCCCATAGTGTAATAACGTTCATATGTTTAATATAACTAAAGTAATGCACTTACATATAAATTAGAATCAAATTGCATAAAAAACAAAGCTGGCCTGCAAATACAGGAGCCCGTCCTCCTCTCGTTTAGCGTGGTGACGTCAATGTGTTCCCTCCCATGCTTGACACCATCTGAACCAAATACGTTTAACTTGATCTCATCAGATCATGGGACATGGTATCAGTAAACCATGTCATTAGTCTGCTTGTCTTCAGCAAACTGTTTGCGGCTTTCTTGTGCATTATTTTCTTCATACGTCTATTTCCCAAAGACAACCTCTGGATATGATGCTGTGAACATTCACTCAACTTCTTTGGTCGACCATGGAGAGGCCTGTTCTGAGTGGAACCTGTCCTGTTAAACCACTGTGTGGTTTAGGCTACCGTGCTGCAGCTCAGTTTCAGGGTCTTGGCAAACTTCTTTTAGTCTAGGCCATCTTTATGTAGAGCAACAGTTCTTTTTTTCAGAGCCGCAGAGAGTTCTTTGCCATGAGGTGCCATGTTGAACTTCCATTGACCAGTATGAGAGAGTGAGAGCGATAACTCCAAATTTAACACACCTGCTCCCCTTTCACACCTGAGACCTTGTAACACTAATGAGTCACATGACAATGGGGAGGGGGTGGCTAATTGGGCCCAATTTGGACATTTTCACTTAGGGATGTACTCACTTTTGTTGCCAGCGGTTTAGACATTAAGGTCTTTGGTGAGTTATTTTGAGGGGACAGCAAATTTACACTGTTATACAAGCTGTACACTCACTTCTTTACATTGTAGAAAAGTATCATTTCCTAAGTGTTGTCACAGGAAAAATATAAGAAAATATTTACAAAAATGTGAGGGCTGTACTCACTTTTGTGAGATACTGTAGGTGTAAACAAGCTAATTATTTTACATGTTAGACAAATCATTATTTTCTTTCATAATCGATTAATCTGACTAAGCATCATGCAGCAGAACTTCTTTCGGTACCAAAGTTCTTGAGCCTACAGTTCTTTGGTAAATGCTCCTTTCTGGTTTGTTTGGAGTATGTCACATATATAAAGCCCAGGAATATCTTAAGAATTCAATTTGTTCTTACTACTAAAACATTTATTTAAATGTCAACGCTGCCATCAGTTTAGTTTTGACATTTATTTGAACATTTTGAAACTTTTAGTTTTTTTTTATACTGCACATTAATTTACAGTAAGAACATTGCCAAATCATTCTGAGTGATGGCCCCTCTTCCCTTCCCTCCCTCACTGAAACCTGTAGCATTAATACGTAATCTACAGCATTCTCCAAATTTAATCATTTTACTATGTATGTGCTAGATAAAAGAAAGGTGTTAATTGAGGGTATTGAATTATTCATCTCTATCAGTTCTCACCTATTAACCACTTCTTTCCCAAGGTATGTAACGGTACCTCCTTGGGTTTCAGTGGTTATACCAGTATGATACCTGCACCTACAGGCATCATCCATGTATCATTCTTTTCAGCTAGTGATTCTGTTTCAGGCAGAAGTTATCGGAGTGGCCAATTAGCCACTCAGATAGCTTCTGCGGGTGGCAGAAATGGATCCCACCCCCCTCCCGCTGCCTCTCCCAGGCTCTCCTGGCCAAATTGCGATGTCCAGGAGCGATGCGGACAGCAGAGATAAATGCTCTGTATCTAGAAAGAAGTGAGTGGCTGCACACTGAAACGAGATGTTTGCTTAGAAGAAAACGTTATTGTTGCATGCCGGACAGACAATACAGGACCATGGTTAACGTTTCGCATGGGTATACTGTGCTTGTTGGTATAGCTTCAACATTGCTTGTTTATAGGGTCCGCCCAAAACAGGCCGCACCCAAAGCAACCTACGTAGAAGAAGATCACAGACATGTAGGTTAAAAACATTTCATGGTCTAAATATCAAAAAATTCAAACAACCCTAGACAAAAGAAGAAGGGGGAAAAGGAAAAAAAGAAAAGAACTCCTTATAAACAACCAATATTGACGCTATACCAATGTTGTGAAGAAGCACGGTATACCTGTGTGAAACGTTAACCTTGGTCCTGTATTGTCTGTCTGGCATGCGACAATTAAGAATTCTTCTAAGCAAACATCTTGTTCCAGTGTGCGGCCACTCTCTTCTTTCTACATACTTCAGCAACGGCTGAGAGCCGGGGCGAGCACCTGGGGAGACATTGCACCTCGATGGCCTGAGCGGGGCTTCTTTTGTGTTTTGGATGATGGCTGCCCTGTACAGAGAGAGAGGAACTGACATTGTTCCCCTCTTTCCGTAACCCTGCAAACCAGGAGCGATGAGTAGTTTGTCACTTCCTGTTCCACCCCTTTGTCAACCTTGCCACCGGCAGCCACAGAAGCAGCCGATCAGACCAATCTCAGTCTGATTGGCTGCATGGGGGGGGCCAGAGGAGATATTTGGGGTCTAGCAGACCCCAAATCTCTCCATAAGGAGGACCTGTCATGGCCCATGCTGTCACAAGGGATGTTGTTCTTCCCTTGTGATAGCAATAAAGTTAGTACAAAAAAGAATTGTGTATAAAATAAAAAAATAAATAATTTTTTTTTAAAAGTACCCCGTCCCACTGTACACATATGTAAATGGTGGTCAAACATGTGAGGTATTGTCGTGGACATCAGAGCAAGAGCAATAATTCTATCACCAGAACTGTGCAACTCTAAGCTGGTAACCTGTAAAGGCATTTAAAGTGGAGGGCCACCCAAAAAAAATGCATTAATATTCTTTAAAAAAAAGTAAATATTTTTTTTTAACTTACCTGAAACCGCTGTTGCTAGGCAGTCTTCCTAATCTGCCTCTTCCTATTCCGTGGCACTTCCTCCTCTTCAGTGAGCGGCCCCGTACTCGCGCATGCACAGTAGGAAATGGGCAGTGAAGCCGCAAGGCTCCACTGCCTGTTTCCCTTCGTTAAGATGGAGGCGCTGGCCACCGATCCGATGGATGGATCGGCCTCTGGGCGGCCGACATCGCGGGATCGCTGGACAGGTAAGTGTCCTTATTAAAAGTCAGCAGATACAGTGTTTGTAGCTGATGACTTTTAAAAAATAAAAATTCTTGGCCGGAATGTCCCTTTAAAGTGTTGCATGGAAAATTTTAAGGACGGTAGTTTGCCACCATTCCACGGGCAGACACAATTTTAAATGCATGACATATTTGGTATCTATTTACTCGGCATAACATCATCTTTCACATTACACAAATAAATTGGGCTAACTTTGTTTTAATGCATGAAATTATTTTTTTCCAAAAAAGTTGTGTTTGAAAAACTGTTGCGCAAATACCGTGTGGCATAGAAAATTGCAACACCCACTATTTTATTCTATAGGGTCTCTGCTAAAATTATATATAAGGTTTGGTGGTTCTAAGGATTTTTCTAACAAAAAAAGTAGATTTTTACTTGTAGGAGTGAAGTGTCAGAAATGGCTCCGGGTACAAAGTGGTTAAAGTGACCATTTTGAGATAGAACTATAGAAACTGCCATAGCTGACTTGTTTTAAAAGTGCAGGCTCCAAAGACGTCATCCTGATCTAGCTTCTATATATATTAAAACACTGACCCTGAACCGTCATGCAACCAGTAAAGTTTGATATCTCTGAACTCTTGTCGTGCATGCTTGTAACAAGGCTAGTCTTTAGATACATTGCAAGCCCATCCAGCTGTCAGATGAGGGGTGATGATTTGTAAATTGTAACCTTCAGAGCGCAGATATGACTCATAGGCACAAAAGACATACATAACCAGGTATAAGATAAATATAGTGGAAATGTCTATGCTGACTGAAATTCTACTTTAACCACTTAAATACCAGGCATTTATACACCTTCCTGCCCAAGCCAATTTCCAGCTTTCAGCACTGTCGCAATTTGCGGTCATGCTACACTGTACCTAAACACATTTTTCATCATTTTGTTCCCACAAATATAGCTTTCTTTTAGTGGTATTTGATCACCTCTGTGATTTTTATTTTTTGCACAACAAATAAAAAAAGAGACAATTTTGAAAAAGAAAAGTTTTTTTCTTTGTTTCTCTTAAATATTTTTGTAAATAAGTAAGTTTTCTCCTTCAATGATGGGCACTAATATGGCTGCAATGACAGGCACTGATAAGGTGGCACCGATGAGGTGGCACTGATGAGGTGGCACTGGTGGGCACTAATGATGGACACTGATAGGCGACACTGATGGGCACTGATAGGTGGCACTGGTATGTAGCACTGATGGGCACCCATAAGTGGCACTGATAGGTACTTATGGGTGGCACTGATGGGTACTTATGGATGGCACTGATGGGTGGCATGGATGAGTACTGATGGTCACTGATAGGTGGCACTGAGGGACACTGATGGGTGGCACTGATTACACTGGTGGGTGGCATTGCTGAGCATCACTGATTTTATTAGTTCTATAATGGTGCCAGTCAGCACCGATTTGTGGGCACTGATTGGCATATGTTGGACATATGTTGGCACATGTGGATGTCCATGGGGGATGTACCTGGCCATCCACATGTTAGGTGCTTCTCTGGTGGTCCTAGCAGCTTCCCTGGTGGTCCAGTGTGGGCCTCCGAGGGGGGGGATAAACAATCAGTGCAAACCCCCCCTGCCAGGAGAGCCGCTGATTGGCTCCCCCCTACTCGTGTCTGTCATACGCGAGTGAGGAAAAGATGACTAATGGCTCTTCCTGTTTACATCGGGATCAGCTGTGATTGAACAAGGCTGATCACGTGGTAAAGAGCCTCCGTCGGAGGCTCTTTACCTAGATCGATGTAGCGGTGTGTCAGACTGACACACCGCACCACCGATCGCCGCAATTCACTCCCCCACAGGTGTGCGGCGGCTGTTATCCTGCTGGACGTCATATGACGTCATATGACGCCCAGTCAAGATAACTGAACCACTGCCCGGGCCATAGCAAAATTATGGTGGTTAATGTTAACCTGTGTGATCCTAAGCTAATATAACTGCTGAAGTGCAGGCACCTTATGGTGACTTTAAATACCTGTGATAATCTTCCAAAAATACATTTACTTCAGTAGAGCTCCAGCATTCCAGTCCTCTGATTCACACTGCCACACAGAGCTCACAGCAGGGGTCCGGTGCCTCCCTGTTCACCATTCCAGGTCCAATTTCAGTCCGAAATTTAGGCTGAATTCAGACCTGAAATGGACTAGAAGACACACAGGACTGTGTGCAAATTGCTCCAGAGCCACTCCGGAGATGTGTGAACCGGCTCCATAGAGAGCCGGTCACAATGTCACGACATGGGAATTGGATACAGAGAAACCCACATCCAATTCACAATAGTGTGAACACAGCCTAAAGTAGAAGTATACCCAAAGCTATAATGGCTATACTTCTGGAGGTCACAGGAGTGCAGTTCGTTCTGCATACCTGTGACCCATGTTTAGTTGACATCACTCAACCGAACCAGGCATGGGAAAGATCCCGACTTTCAGCAAGCCACTCATGCCCCTCCAGAGTTTAGTGCTTTAGTGAGCGCTGGAAGGGCAGAGCAGAGAGGTGGTGAATGACAGTTGAAGGCTCTCTGCTCACTGAAGGCTGATCGGCATTATTTGATTGCTCAGTTCTCAGTCTAGAGCCTGCAGGGAAAAGATGCAGCTTTGATCCAAACCATCTAGGTGAGTATAAATGATTTAGTATGATTATAGTATGTTAAAAATCACTTTTCCATTTTCAAATAATTGAATGCCTTACCAGTAGGCCATGTAGGCCATGACTGACATTTCAAAACCTACTACAAACCTACTACAAACACTCCTAAGTTCCATGATGCTCCAAAAATTAGGTAATCAATCCCAGCATTGCAGGAGCTAACTTTCTTTCACAATTTAAAGCCATGCACGTGCAGTGCAATCTCCCTACTCTATAGTAGCCGCTGGGGTTAAGGGAGAGCACATTAAGCATTCATGGGTTTGGAAAACAAGCACTCACTCCTGGGATGCTAAGAGTGAGCATCTAATGTTTGGAGAGTCCATGAACTTGGGCAGGACATGGCTGATCACTTTATGGGGGGTTGTTGTGCCAAGCTATTAGGGATGTCTATCATGGCCTACTGGTAACCTACATTAAAACTAAGGACAGCTATTTTAAAACTGCACCGCATTAGCATTGCTGGGACTAATGCTCAGTACAGCTTGAGTTTCGAATCCAAGGTCCATCCCACACAAACAAGAATTGATTTGAAGATTATACTAGGCTGAATATAATTAGCCTTGCCACATTAGACCCTGACAGGATTGCATCAAGGTATAAAACATTTAAAGGTAAAAAGTGAAATATCAAATTCAAGTTAAAACCTACTGTGTTCACATTCATTTGATTACAATGAATGAGTTTAATATGCGTTGCAAACAAATAAAATAATTAGAAGAAAAGGTGTTCCTTGTTTATATCTTTTGCCAATTTAGACAAAATAAGAAACAAAATCCTAACAAATAGAGAAAATGAGAAAGCTTATAGTGTTTCCTGGCGAGAGATGTCAGAGCTGGACTGGAACCAATAATGATGGCTGTGCTTAGGTTGTATAAGCACAAGGTTCATCCCAGTGCCAGAGGCAGCAGCTGTAAGACAAAACGCTGTGGCAAATGTAATTTATTTTTAGAGAACTTCTAAAACCTCAGATAGGCTCCGAAATTCTCAGTGGAAAGATAGTTGCCAGTTTGTAGCAATAAAAAGGTCAGTGTTTAGATGCATGTGAGGCAATTCATTTTGGGAAATAAAAAAATGAAAAAAATAGAAAGGGTAGATAGACTCACAGTGAATACCTAACTAAGAGGCTTCTAGGTTATGCATTGTGGTTAATATTAAAAATGATTTATAGAGAAATTAGCAGATATAAAACCCCATTTTATTTAGCTATGTATTCATTAAAAATAATGAAATATTAAAAATTCATTATAAATTGTTAAATATTTGCATACAACTACCAAAAGTAGTCCAAAATTGCAAAAAGGAGCTTCCCTGTGTTTACATAGAAGTGTACAAATGAAGTATTTCTTAGCACGTCTATTCAGTACATACAAATATAATCAGTTCAACACATGCTGTTTTTAAGTTTTTTTGGAATCTTTATTTTCTTATTATTACCAAAATTTAGGCTGATCAAAAGTGCATAAATTCTATATTCATTGATAAAATATGGCCAGAGGAAAAAGAAAAAGAAAACAAGAAAAGAAGGAGAGGAAGGGAAGGGAGGTGGGGGCTAACATAATCCCTAATTTAACCACTTGCTTACTGGGCACTTTCACCCCCCCCCCCTCTGCCCAGGCCAATTTTTAGCTTTCAGTGCTTCATTTTGAATGACAATTGCGCTGTCATGCAACACTACCAAAAAATTATAATTTTTTGAGATGAAAGAGCTTTTTTGGTGGTAATTAATTGCTACTGGGTTTTTTATTTTTTGCTAAATAAACAAAAAAAAAAAAGAATGGAAACTTTGAAAAAAGATTTTTTTTCGTTTCTGTAATAAAATGTAATAATAAGTCATTTTTATCCTTCACTGTTGTGCACTGAGGAGGCTGCAGTAATGGGCACTAATAGGATGTTCTGATGAGCACTAATAGACTGCACGGGTGGGCACTGAAAGTGTGCACAAATGGGCACTGCTGAGGCGGCACTGATGAGGCTGCACTAATATACGGCACTGATGGGCACTGTTAGGCCGCACTGATAGCCTGGTACCATTGATGGGCACTGACAGGCAGCACTAATGAGCACTGTTGAGGCTGCACTGATGATCAGGACACTGTGGATTGCCGCTTACCGGCTCTCCTCTCCTCAGCATCTCCGCGAATAGAGGACAGCTGATAACAAGCAAATCCTGTTTACACTGTGATCAGCTGTGATTGGACACAGCTGATCACATCGTAAAGAGCCAGTGTGATTGACTCTTTAACCTGATCCGTGATCAGCTGTGTTAGAAGGATACAGCAATCACAGTTCTCTGCCGATGTACACCGCAGGGAGGAGCACGGGAAGCGCTATCATGGGAGGACATCAATAGATACCCTCCCAGAAATATGACAAAAAAACATATCGGCCTTGTTCTAGCCTACAATAAAAAAACATAATAATTTAACTCTAGTTCCACATCCTAGGACATATTTTCTTGCATCCCAGCTCCAACACTTGGGGGGTTGTTGAGATTATGAGGGTGGGAATCCCAATAGGAATTTAATGTTGATGAGGTCAATGCATAACTCCCTACTTGAGGTTCTGGAGGCAGAGTCATTCTTCCATAAGTGCCCGACGTTTAAATTGATTAAAAAAGTCTGGCAAACAGTGAAGCTTTTGCTGGGGTATAAGGGAATATCAGAATATGTTCCTTTATGGAACAATAATAAACTGCCAGAACTAAGTAATATAGAGAAATCAGCAGAATGGGAACGGCAGGGCATTAGACGCTTACGACAGCAGTACCTTGAAAGCTTTTTCAGATTTAAAACAAGAATTCAACATATCAAATAGTACCTTTTATAAGTACTTACAGCTAAAGCCGCGTACACACGGGCGGATTGTATGGCCTACTTAGTCCATCATACAATCCGACGGACAGTCCGTCATACTTTCGAATGAACGGACTTGACCACACACGGATGCACAAACAGTCCGTCGAAAGCTTGCGCGATGACGTGTACAGCGAGTACGACGGGACTAGAAATAGGAAGTCCAATACACAGCAATGCAACCTTCCGCCGTGTAAATCCTTTCTGAGCATGCGCCATTCTTAGTCCGTCGAACTAGCCTACTCACGAGCGGATTGTCCGCTGAAACCAAAGTATGACGGACAGTATTACGGAAATTCCGAAATACTTAGTACGCCAGACTGCACGCTGAAAAAGTCCGCTGAAGCCCACACACGAGCGGACTGTCCGCTGAAATGTGTTTCGACGGACTAAGTTGGCCATACAGTCCGCCCGTGTGTACGCGGCTTTAGGCACGCGATCCAAACCCAGTTCAGGTCACAAATAATCGAATGGACTCAGCTTTCGATTTTGACCAGTATAATTAATTCAGATGTATCTAAAGGCCTAATCTCTAAAATATATACTAGTTTGGAAGCTAGAACAATAAGCAGAATAGGACTTTCTAAGAGTAGAGCTAAATGGGAAAGAGACATAGGGGCAATAACAAAAGAGGATTGGGGAGAAATCCTGCAAAGAGGAAGGTTGGTCTCAATCTCTCCCTCACAGAAGGTGTCGTACCTATTTATGCTCCATAGGGTATACTACACTCCAGCAAAAATGTTTAGTTTTGGATGGAAACAAGATGATCATTGCCCTAGATGCAGAGCATCAGGGGATTTTATCCACATGTTTTGGAGATGCCCAAAGCTATTTAAGTATTGGATTGAAGTAGTAGACAGTATAAATAAAATCTTTAACGCTACCCTGGAGCCAATGGCTAAGACCTGCTTACTGGGAAGTGTGGAGAGGGGCAGAGCCCCGATAGAAACTCTGGAGCCAGTTTTGAGATGCCTTTTCCATGCAAGAAAAATTATTACACAGAAATGGCAGGCACATACCCCCCGCTGCTGCAGAGTTGGGTTGATACAGTCAATTTAGTAGTGGGAAATGAGATAGTAATGTATACTCGACAGGGTAATTATGGGAAATTTATTAGAATGTGGAAGTCCTGGCTAGATGAGAGGGGGTATCCCCCTTAAGGGGGGATTGGGACATATTTATATTGTTCCCTGTCTTTCTTTTTTCTTTCTTTTTTCTTCTCTTTTTCTCGATTCTTTTGTAATTTTTTTTTTTTTTTCGTATAATTAGTGGATATAAGTACACTTATATGGTGCAGGGATGGGGGGGAAGTTAGGAAGAGGGGGGGGAAGTTAGGAAGAGGGTGGGAGGGTTTGGGTAGCTAAGGAAATAGTATTGTTATCTGATATAATTTAGAATATTGTAACATTTATGTTACATAGAATGTATTTTTCATAATTGCTATTTTTTTATACTGTAATTTCTGTTATTGCTATGTTCTTGGTGTTAAATTATTATATAAATGAATAAAAAAATTATTAAGTAAAAAAAAAAAGAGGAGGTATGTAAGTACCAACCTTAGTATCTTACTTTTCTGTAAATCTGTAAAATGAGTGCTCCAACTCCCATTCCCTGAAATATCTGAGATCTGTTAGTTCATCATATCGATTCAGAAGTGTATAAGAAATATATAACAATCCTCTATCAATAACTGTTTACGCTATAAGGATTTAAAACCAGTAAGAGAATTCAACGCTCTGATATCCTTTAGATGAGTAGTACAAAAATAGTGTAGTTGCTGATATCTCCAGGCATCAAATGGAAACCTACAATATTATTCTTCAAGTTCGCCCAACAGGTGCAGTCCACGTCCCAAAAAAGCTTAAGGCAACTGGTGTCATCCATCACCAAGGACCTAAAATAGGAGAAGGACTTGCCTTCGAGGAACCAGTAAAAACCACCTAAAAGATGTAAAGGAAACATTGATGGAGATCTTTTATGCCACGTACACACAACCGTTTTTTCCGTCAAAATAAACTTTGACAGTCTTTCTGATGGAGTTCCAACGGAGTTCCACTGAAACGGACTTGCCTACACACGACCACACCAAAGTCTGTTCATTTAGAATGCGGTGCTGTACAACGCGTAAGACGGGACTAGAAAAAGGAAGTTCAATGGCCAGTAGCCAATAGCTGCCCTTGCATCGGAATAGCATACAGACGAAAGGTTTTCCCGATCGGAATTGATTCCGTCGGAAAGATTTAAAACATGTTCTATTTCTAGGTCCCTCAGAATTTTTGAAGAAAAAAGTTTGATGAAGTCCACACATGATCGGAATATCCGATGAAATGATTCCGTCTGAAGTTTCTGCCGGAAAGACCGGTCCTGTGTACGTGGCATTAGAGGTCTTGCATTGTACTTTATGTAAGACCTTTCATAAATGAAAAAAAGCTGATCTCTGTCAGTGTTAAATGGTCTATCTCAACTCTGTAACTGCCACATTTGCTGGACAGCTTGGTCTGTAAAAGAAACTGAAAAATTGCAGTCTTACTAGCCAGATCAAAAACTGAAATGAAAGGAAAAAGGCCCAAAACAGAAAATGAATGCAGCCAACACATCTACAAATTGGTAAACTGCAATATAATATTTTAGCCTTTAAACCATTTTAAAGGTTAAACAATATATAATCAGGTGGCATAATAAGGTGCACAAAAGACAAGATTAAGAAAGGAAGTGTGAGAAGAGGACACCCATTCCTCAAATCTTATAAAAAAGGAAAGGGCAACCCCCTGTTTTCATACATTAATTTATATATGGAAATGGAGATCATTTCATTGATGCAAAATATACTTTTAGCATAGAAAAATTTAAAAAAGTTTTGACTTGTGGTTAGGGGAGCATCCACGAAAAACCTAATAGCCATGGACACATGCTTCCTTCCAGCCCAGCCCTCTTAACTACAAGAAAAAAGCATAGGTTTATGGGTATAAGATTTACCCATAATCCCATGTTTTTCTCACACAGTTAAGAGGGGAAATGAGAATCTGCTTCTGCTACTGTTTTAATCAAGCTAAATAGTGTATTATTATGCTATATGTTATAACATAATAATTTATTATTTACCTATTTACTATGAAATTACTGGTTTGAAGTTATAATGTCAAACTTCAGTAATTTGTGCATTAAGCCACCTGCTTGAGTACATTTTTTGAAAATATAGTAAATTACCTTAACAATAATATATAATAATTATTTATATATTACTTACTTATGGTAATTAACAGCTTGCCACCCAGGCCAATTCTGACACTTCTCTCCTACATTTAAAAAATCATATTTTTTTGCTAGAAAATGACTCAGAACCCCCAAATATTACATATGTGTTTTTAATAGACACCCTAGGGAATAAAATTGTGGTCATTGCAACTTTTTATGTTACATGGTATTTGCGCTGCAATTTTTCAAATGCACTTTTTTGTATGATGTGAAAGATGATGTTTTGCCAAGTAGATACCTAACATGTGACGCTTTAAAATTGCGCACAATTGTAGAATGATGCCAAATTTCGATACCTAAAAATCTCTATAAGCGACGCTTTAACATTTTTTTACAGGTTCCCAGTTTAGAGGTACAGAGGGGGTCTAGTGTTAGAATTATTGCTCTCACTCTAACGTTCGTGGCATATGTAAACTGTGTTTATCTGGCTCTGATACTAGCCAGTGCCTCACCAGCCACTGACCTCACTGCACGTCCCTGCTGCCAACCCTCCTCAACAAACCCTAGCAAAAGAAGTGGATAACATAGATGACAAGAATAGTGAGGAAAGTGTAAAAGAGAGAAGAGATGAAGGAATTCTGTATAAAGAAAAGGAAATATAACAGTGAAATATAAGAGCATTGCAAAAATTATGATATCTGGTGTGGGATGACACACAGGTGAATCTACTGTCTAGAGTCAATTCAAATCATTGCTACTGAGATAGTATATTACACTTTGCTATTAATATAAATTAACCCTCCCCCACAACTTTGTCCCATGTAAATCAGCATAAAAAACAATAATGAACACTGCTTGTAGATATCTCCTTGCTTAGTATTGTTGTAATCCTTGTTGTTCTGTAGAATGAAGTCACTGAGCATGCCCAGATCTCCCCTGATTTAAGGCACACTCTCTATGCCTTATCTACAGTATATGTTATCAGGACTTCCTACGGCACAACACTGAACTCGGCTAATCACTCAGAGCTTCCTCCTACACACCATGTGACCACACATACAGTCTAAACTTGGCCATTACTGCAGTCTTATCAGTTGAAGCTGATAAGTCTGACAAAGGGAAACATTAGACATCGGAACAAGTAAATACTATGAAATAAAAAAGTAAGCTATGAACAGGGAAGCATAGTTGCCATAGAAACGTTGGATTGAGAAGGAGGCTTGGTTAACAGTACAGGAATGGCTCAATGTAAGGGCGGAAATACACTCCACTGTGGACTCAGAAAACAATACTTAAGGTGGTGCTGCCTAACCCCTGGAAACAAGTTTTTTAAAGTTTCTTTAAACAGTAAGTAATATTTGATTTGGGTTGGATTACAGTGGCTATATGTCAGGGAATTATTAGACCAGACTGTGTGGACTGCACAGAGGAAACCCAGAATGCATGTGAGTGAAATAACAATGTGTTTATTAAAAATAAAAGGAAAGTGAAAACAAACAGTGCACTACCAACCACAACAACAATTAATATATATATATATATATATATATACAATAAATGGGAACTACCAGAGACATCAACGAAAGCCAGACCAAGGTCATACACCGGGGAATCAGTAGATGGGTAAGGACGGATGGATGGGCTGCAGAGCAGGGATCTAGGTAGCAGGAGACAAGAGGGACAGGTCCAGGATGGGCTCAGAATCGGGAAGGAACAGGTCAGGTAGATACAAGGTCCAGGTTCAGGTTCCAAGGTTCAGGTTCCAAGGTTCAGGTTCCAAGGTTCAGGTGACATGGAGAGAGCGATACCAAGGCAAGCATGTTAGGGCTTGCCGGGTATTTATAAGACTACCAATGATTACCCTAACAGCTGATCGCAGCAGGTGCTGTCTGCTCCACACTGCCGGAGTACACCCGCTGGTGGGCGCCGGTACTACAGTCCAAGGATTCAATAGTGCCACCAGGAGGTAAGTCCTCTTATTACAGGCCCTGGGTGTTAGAAGACACCCGCTGGTGGACACATCAGACTGGGAAGCAGAGACATCAATCTGGTAAGCTGGAAGATCAGGCTGGGAAACTGAAACATCAGGCTGGGAAACTGAAACATCAGGCTGGGAAACTGAAACATCAGGCTGGCAAGCTGAAACATCAGGCTGGCAAGCTGGAACATCAGGCTGGCAAGCTGGAACATCAGGCTGGCAAGCTGGAACATCAGACTGGCAATCTGGAACATCAGACTGGCAATCTGGAACATCAGACTGGCAATCTGGAACATCAGACTGGAAGGCAGGCAGTAGGACATCAGACTGGAAGGCTAGAACAACATCAGACTGGAAGGCAGGCAGTAGGACATCAGACTGGAAGGCTGGCAGCACAACATCAGACTGGAAGGCTGGCAGCACAACATCAGACTGGAAGGCTGGCAGCACGACATCAGACTGGAAGGCTGGCAGCACGACATCAGACTGGAAGGCTGGCACGTTGGACTGGAAGGTAGGCAGCAGGACATCAGACTGGAAAGCTGACACGTTGGACTGGAGGGCAGGCACTGGGACGTCCGGCTGGGTAGCGGGAACGTCAGGCTGGGTAGCTGGAACGTCAGGCTGGGTAGCTGGAACTGGGACGTCAGGCTTAGGTGGGCCACCGGGTACAAATGGCATCCATGCAGGCTGGACCAGGTTGGTTGGTACGGAGGCGGCAGGATTGTGCGGGTCGGAAAGAACTTTTGTTTATTTTTTTACTTAGCCGCTGCAGCTTTGTATGTAGGTGCAGGGCTGTAAGAAAAGAAAGTGTCTGGGCAAAAGGAAGACCAAGGAACAGTGGCAGGAGGAGGGTTCTGTGGGATTGTTACAGGTGGAGGAGAAGAGGCAGGTGGGTTGCAGGCAGGATAGGTGCTACACTTGGTGACAGGATAGTAGTATTTGGTAGGCTGTGGAGTAGACTGAGCTGTAACTGAGGTTGCCATAGGCAATGAGGAGATAGATACTTGGAAAGGCAGGTGATTAATGACAAGACTGGAATGTTGTGGCTTGGCTAAATTCAGGAGATCTGACCATGCCTGTAGCACAGGTTGAACAAACAGTGATTCACACAAAGCCTGACTAACCAGAGATTGCACTGAATGGATGCAATCAGACAACACCTGCTGTGGACAAGAGGAATAACATTCCATGAAATAGGCTAGATCATCCTCTAACATACCAAAGATACAACTTGGCCCAAATTGAAGGGGGGAGAAAAATCACCACTTACTTTGGAATAACATGACAGGGCTGGCTCTGCACATAATTGGATTAAGGGCTGAACATCCTCAAATGACATGTAGCCCTGATCCACCAGGAAATGAGCTGATCGGATGGTCTCCATCCACTAGACCACCTTTTTAGAAGCTGGAGACAATATTCACCATCCTCTTCTGCCAGCAGAAAATAATACGTGATTTCATTGAAATCCATATTGGCAGACTAACAGGTCAGGATGGTTCCTCAATGCAGCCACGTCTGGTCAGGGATGGCCTTGGTATACTGTCAGGGAATTATTAGAGCAGACTGTGTGGACTGCACAGAGGAAACCCAGAACGCATGTGAGTGAAATAACAATGTGTTTATTATAAATAAAAGGAAAGTGAAAACAAACAGTGCACTACCAACCACAACAACAAGTAATATATATATATATATATATATATATATATATATATATATATATATATATATATATATATATTTATGGTCCAGCGCCCTCTGACCGATACGGATAAGGATGACAAACAAGGTTAACATAAACTCGCTTACTCGAAATGGACCTGAAAGTGTGCCCTGGTCTAACGTACGGTATACCAAAATAAGGGGGCATACCTTAGATAGAGAAGTGGGTGATAAAATGAAATGAAAATGAAATGGAGTGAAATGAGTACTCTCATGAGGAGTATAATGCTTGAGAAATGCCCTGGAAAAGGGAATGGGAGGGTGGGTATCGCGCACCGGAACCGACGAGGAAGATAGGCGAACGGCTAGTTAAATACCCCACCGGGCTCCTCCCATAATTTCAGGCCACCATACTGGCCTTTCTATTTATGGTCCAGCGCCCTCTGACCGATACGGATAAGGATGACAAACAAGGTTAACATAAACTCGCTTACTCGAAATGGACCTGAAAGTGTGCCCTGGTCTAACGTACGGTATACCAAAATAAGGGGGCAAAAACATTCAGGTAGGGGTTGCATCTTCATTGTTTCAAGCTTGTTACTGGGTGAGCTTGAGAAAGGCCTGGGCCATCTCCACTTGCGGATCGGGTATGCAGCGGGCGAGACAGGTGGACCTCCATCTGCCCAACCTCTCGTTAGAGTGGTCCGGGACGCCTTGGCGGGATGCTGTTGAAGCTGCTCCGATACGGAATGGATGTCCGGAGTAGTGAGTAGGATTGAGGTGAAGGATACCCTAGAGTATCCTGACGTGTTCCATAAAGCGGGCAGCGTTCAGAGGTTTAGTGTGAAATGGCAGAAGCAGACTAGTTCCTGGTTGATCAGCCAAAAGGGTCAACAAGCGGGTGAGAATGGCAACCGGGTACCAGCGGTTGTTGGACTTACAGAAGTGCATGTCCATACCCGAGCCAAGCTGCTGCGTCTTAGAGACTGTTAAGTGTAAGACGAAATGGTCTTCGTATCGGACCAGGTGGTGCTTGCACAGCATGCGTGCTGCGGGGCTACTACAAGTAAACTCGTTCGGCCGTAAGAAGCCGTAGAAGGCCAGGTGTATGGCTGCTTGTAAACGACACTAATGTGGAGACCGAAAGGTGAAGTGGCCAGGATATCTGACATATTCCTAAAACGTCTCCTGTGATAGGCAGTCGTTTGGTGCCGGCCATCGGCTGGCGCTTCTGGACACCGCGTATAACCGCCCGAACGGTGTGGTAAGAAATAAGGAGGGTACAGTAGGGTCCTGGAGGGATGTGAAACGTTGTACGCCGGTCAGGTATAGCCGGGTCGTATTAAAGGATAACGCCAACTGCGAGTGGCAGTATGAAATGAAGGCTATGACTTGCTTGACACTGGACGTCTCTGTGCTGAGACGCGTGATGAAGCGGTTAAAGGCCCTCCAGGCTGATTGATAGGCCTGGGGGTATTGCGGGAAAGGGAGTGATCGACGAGTTGGGTAGCCGCTCGGAGGTGAGAGGCTAATCCAGGGTCAGTTGAGACCAGTCCGGGATAGCTGCTAATGTTAGTCCGGCTCCGGGTACCTGATTGAAAATGAAACAATGTTAGAGCGGGAAAGGGCGTCCGCTGCCTGATTGAATTTACCGAGGATAAAGGAACAACGGATGTTGAACTGAGACAACAACAAGAGCTGGACCAGTCGACGTAGGAAGGACATAATTAACAGAGAGGACGCCTTGGCGCAGCCAGGAATTGCCAGTAACTGGGGAGGCCAGGGAGCTGCGAGCCAGAGGTGGCCAAAAACAGCCGCAAGCCCGTGGAGGCAGCTGCGTCGGTCATCACCTGGGGTGAAAGGGAAGACACAGAGGGAATGAACAGGGAGACGCCATTCCCAGACGATAGGAAATCCTCCCGCATAGCAAGGACTGCTACCGCCGCGGGACCCAGGCTGAGGACTTGCTCTGAATCCTGTGAGAGGGACAGTGAGGCCAATAGGCGTGACACAAAAGCGCGACCCTGAGGGATGATGTGCATAGCGAAACTCAACATGCCGTGTAGGGACTGTAGGAGTCTATAGGATGACTAGACTGGGGAATATGCGAGGACATTATATGCCCCTAAAGATGGCAGTTGTGATGGGCGAGCGTTTGCCGTTGGCTATGAGCTGATGTCTCTGGATGCCTCGTAGTGGGGATCTTGCTGTATGGGCCTTAACGACAGATGGCTCTCCGTGCACTGTAAGGGTAAGAAATGCTGAACGCTGGCTAGAAATAGCCTGGGCGAGCTACAGGAAGAAGCCAGTTGCGTGTGTCAACATGATCCTGGTGCAGGACGGAAGTTGAACTCAAGTGTCCTGAGGAAGAGACGGGTAGGCAGACAACAGTGAGTGGTTTGTAAGAAAAGCCACAGGAGACGAGTGGCCAATTGAGTGCTGCTGAAAATGACGTGTAGCCAATTTGTGTGCCACTGAGAATGTGCTTGCCAACGAATGATTGCTAGAAGTTATGATAAGTCACGAGCCTTGGCATGACTGAAAAGTTGTGTTTAAACATGTGCTTGCGACAATTGCCCGGGAGTTTATCACTGGAGATGTATGCGTAGTGACTGTGAGCAATTCGTGTTACCGCATGTGCACTGCGAAGACTGCAGGAGTTGTGCTTAAATGTATGTTTGGATGCGTGCTTGCGACGATCGCAAGATGTTACCCAGGATACGTGCTTGTTATGATTGCAAGATGTTATGCTGGAAGCGTGCCTGCCACTAATGCGAGGAGTTATGCCAGGACTTGTGCCTGCAACGATTGCAAGGAATTATGGTAGGTTACATGGGTAGCCAGGCCGGCAAAGACAGAAGTCCATCCGGTCCAACCACAAATCAAAATAAATAAGGTATCACACAACCCGACACACCCAATTCTACGCCCATAGCTGATCCAGAGGAAGGCAAAAAAAAAACCAACAGAGCATAGGCCAATTCGCTACAGCAGGGGAAAAATTCCTTCCTGATCCCTCGAGAGGCAATCGAATTTTTCCTGGATCAACTATACCTATAATAAGTACCCCGTAATACAACGTACCTTTAGGAAAGTATCCAGGCTTTCCCTAAAGCAACCTATTGAGCAAGCCAGAAGTGCCTGCCAGCAATGATTGCAATGAGCTGTGCCTGGACATCTGCTTGCAACGACTGCAAGAGGTCCATGCTCGAATGCGAGCTTGCCATGATCGCAAGAGGTCTAAGCTTGAATGCGTGTTTGCAATGATCGCAAGAGGTCCATGCTCGAATGCGTGCTTGTAATGAGTGCAAGAGGTCTATGCTCGAATGCGTGCTTACGATGACCGCGAGAGGTCTATGCTCGAATGCGTGCTTGCAACGATTGCCAGAGGTCCATGCTCGAATGCGTGCTTGTAACGAGTGCAAGAGGTCTACGCTCGAGTGCGTGCTTGCAATGATCGCAAGAAATCTATGCTCGAATGCGTGCTTGCAATTATTGCAAGAGGTCTATGCTCGAATGCGTGCTTGTGATGAGTGCAAGAGGTCTATGCTCGAATGCGTGCTTGCAATGATCGCATGATGTCTATGCTCGAATGCGTGCTTGCAACGATTGCAAGAGGTCTATGTTCGAATGCGTGCTTGTAATGAGTGCAAGAGGTCTATGCTCGAATGTGTGCTGCAATGATTGCGAGAAGTCTATGTCTGGATGCGTGCTTGCCATGATTGCAAGAAGTCTACGCTTGGATGTGTGTTTGCAACGATTGCAAGAAGTCTACGTTTGTATGAGGAAAGAAAACAGCGAGAAACGCCTAAACGAAGCTGTGTTTTCCTTTTGTGGTAACGTATAATGAAATGAGGCCGAGGAGCAAGGCCCCCGGTAGGCATCCAAAACATTGAAGAATCAACTGGACCCAAACCGGGAAGCGGTATGTGACAATGAAATGAGTGAATCTGCCATGACAGAGATCCGAATCGCCATGCCACAAACTTGCGACCGAGCACGAAACGGATTCTGGAGCATGTACTGAAATGAGGCCATTCCTGGGGCACACCGAGACGAATTTGGTACACAGATGTGACTATTCGTACCGGAACGTGATAGGTGAAATGAAATGAAAACCCATGACAAAGACAAGAATCAGAGGACGAGCCCATGAACCAAACAGATGAATCCTGTCTTTGGAGCATGTACTGAAATGAGGCGTAACAGCTGGGCACACCGGAACGAATCGGTGCATAAATAAATGCAACAGGATTCGAATCGGAGCGTAATAAGTGACAGAAATGATATGCCATGACAGAGACAAGATTCAACAACTGGACAGATGGTTACCACAAAGAATCCGTCTCTGGAGCATGTACTGAAATGAGGCGTAGCAGCTGGGCGCACCAGAACGAATCGATGCATAAGGAATGCGATGGGATTCGAATTGGAGCGTAATAAGTGACAGAAATGATAAGCCATGACAGAGACAAGATTCAACGACTGGGCTGATGGTTTACAATAAAGAACCCGTCTCTGGAGCATGTACTGAAATGAGGCGTAGCAGCTGGGCACACCAGAACGAATCGGTGCATAACAGAATGCGACAGGATTCGCATTGGCGCGTAATAAGTGACAGAAATGATATGCCATGACAGAGACAAGTTTCAACGACTGGACTGATGGTTACAACCAAGAAACCGTCTCTGGAGCATGTACCGAAATGAGGCGTAGCAGCTGGGCACGCCAGGACGAATCGGTGCATAGCAGAATGCGACAGGATTCGAATTGGCGCGTAATAAGTGACAGAAATGATATGCCATGACAGAGACAAAATTCAACGACTGGACTGACGGTTACAACAAAAGAATCCGTCTCTGGAGCATGTACTGAAATGAGGCGTAGCAGCTGGGCACGCCAGGACGAATCGGTGCATAGCAGAATGCGACAGGATTCGAATTGGCGCGTAATAAGTGACAGAAATGAAAAGCCATGACAAAGACTAGAATCAAGGACCGTGCTTGAACCTGCGAGTGACTCAGTCTCTGGAGCATGTACAGAAATGAGGCCGAACCCTGGGGCACTTCGAAGCGAATCGGTGCATTGGAGATGCGACGGGATTCGCATCGGAGCGCGGTAAGTGAAAGAAATGATGAAATGATTTAGAAATGGTAGAAATGAAATGATCCGATATAACAGACTGAAATGATTGAAATGACTCGAAATGATTGAAATGACTGAAATGATTGAAATGAAATGAAACGAAATGACAGACATAGTACAAACGGCATGAAATGATTGAAATGTTTAAACTTATCCGGATTTGAAACGGTCCGACCGTTTTTACGGTTTGAACAACATGAGATTGACATTGTCCGGACTGCTCAATTTAACGTGACAAGCAGACAGCTGTAATTTCGAAACGGTTCGATCGATTCGAACATAGAGAAATGATCGGGGGAGTCGTTCAGTTTAGCAACGACGTGCTACGAAACGAAGTGCCTGGTGGCACGAACGACATGTACCGAAAAAGTGATAACGACTTCTTTCGAAGAAGGGGTAGTGACATGAAGTAACGAATACGAGTGCCACAGTTAAGACGTTCGTGCAATCTAGAGTGAGTGGTTCGTGAGTTCAGGAATCTAGTTTACGTGATTTTGTAACACATGAAATGAAACGGGTGCCGAAGCCCTACCTGCGACAGCCGGCCCAGACGTGTTGTACGACAACGGAAAATTTCGATTTTGAGTATAGCGACTCAGACGGCAATCAGACGGACGCTGACGAACGACAAGGCTTTGTCGACACGAAGGCGGACGGAATAGCGTGGGAACTCACGAACCCGGCTCACTGTAAGGTCTCGAGGATAGTCGGCCCTTGATTTCTGACGTATCAGATATCGCGCACCGGAACCGACGAGGAAGATAGGCGAACGGCTAGTTAAATACCCCACCGGGCTCCTCCCATAATTTCAGGCCACCATACTGGCCTTTCTATATATATATACAATAAATGGGAACTACCAGAGACGTCAACGAAAGCCAGGCCAAGGTCATACACTGGGGAATCAGTAGATGGGTAAGGACGGATGGATGGGCTGCAGAGCAGGGATCTATGTAGCAGGAGACAAGAGGGACAGGTCCAGGGTGGGCTCAGAATCGAGAAGGAACAGGTCAGGTAGATACAAGGTCCAGGTTCCAAGGTCCAGGTTCCAAGGTCCAGGTTCCAAGGTCCAGGTTCCAAGGTCCAGGTTCCAAGGTCCAGGTCACATGGAGAGAGCAATACCAAGGCAAGCATGTTAGGGCTTGCCGGGTATTTATAAGACTACCGATGATTACCCTCACGTAACAGCTGACCGCAGCAGGTGCTGTCTGCTCCACACTGCCGGAGTACACCCGCTGGTGGGCGCCGGTACTACAGTCCAAGGATCCAATAGTGCCACCAGGAGGTAGGTCCTCTTATTACAGGTCCTGGGTGTTAGAAGACACCCGCTGGTGGACACTGGTACTGCAATCCAAGAGATCAACAGCGCCACCAACGGGTGGACCTTTTCATGACACTATAGGCTGATATTGACTTATTATAATGGACTAAATGAAAAGAAGCATCAGAGTGGGAGAGTTTACTTCCTCTTTAATTATTTTTTAAAGAAATTAATATCTGTTGGGTATGGTGCACGGGTTTTGGTAAAACATGTCAATACACCAAACCAAATATACTGTATTAGTATTCATTTTAAAGCCACACAAAACTCTGCAATTAATATTTTCAGAAAGAGGAAAGCAACACCAGCCCTCATATTTTTCTCATAACAGTATACATTAAGTGTGTAGAATGAACCGAATCACTGAATAATGTTAAAAATGTAACAGTGTTTTTATCTCTGAAACCACTTCTATTTCGCCAATTAATGCAATTCAGTACCAATTTATGAAAAAAGAGAACACCAACATGGTAGTAGGAAAGAATCGCTGCATGCTCAAGGAAATTAGGACCTTTTAATAACTCAGTTGTGAAACAAAACTCATTTAGCTGTATAATTGGGATATAATTGGAACTAAATGTTTATGCATAATAAAGCTCTATTTGTTCTGATCTTCAAGTCGTCCTGAGCAAAACATTGTACCTCACTGAACCATTCTGGTCCTCATTTAGAAAATAAGTGTGAAGGATAATGGACTTGTTTCCAACAGCAGCCTATTAGGCTCTAGCTGTCATTAGCTCAAAACACAAGATACAGAACAGAAGCAAATATCTGTGTGGTGACTCTGGTTGGTTTGTTTAGCTGGTTGGTCTCTACTATTATCCATATTCTACAGCTTTTTATAAAACACAGATAAAAAAGAAAAAAAAAAAGCCATTAAAGTTAAACTATAGAAAATATGGTCAAAACCAGAAGTGGCATACGTATATGATGAAGTCTGTTGGCAGCATTAATACTGCTGTTTTTTCTGTTGATTAAAAGGTCCCTTATTTTTTCACTTCTACAGTGAAATCGAGCTGTCTTAGGTGTTTTTATATGTTGGCCGATTTATGTAGGATAATATATATATATATATATATATATATATATATATATATATATATATATTGTCAGGGGTTCCCTCCAAGTGTAATGCTTTAAGGACACCACCACTCGCTTTTATCCGTTTCAGGGCTGTTTTTTTTTTTACCCACTTTTATTTAAAAGAAAGTTCAAAACAAACACAGAAGATTCCCTCGCAGGGGTATTCAGTATTTAAGTCCTGCAACCAAACTAAATGATTTTCAGCCCTCCTGGCTTGTAAATGCAGCTCTCCAGCTCAGGCCTTATACTTTAGGGCTTTGGTCTGTCTCCCACAGACAGGACGTTCAGCACCTCCGCGCGTACAGAAAGTAGCCTCGTGATACACTGGCTCCCACCTCTCTCTCCTAGGTGAGGCCCTACTGACTCCCATGCCCAGACCTTCTGTCTGCAGGGTGGAGTAATCTCCAACTGGGAGCCTAGAGCGTTGGTCTGGTGATTGCTTAAAGCCCAGAACACAGCTGACTCAATAGTGAACTTGCTGTTTATTAGAACTGGATCCTGGCAATTCTTGTGTTTATTAGACCCGGATCCTGGTATTATTGTGCAGATTGAGAATATTGTAAATCTTGCCTTTACACTTTTGAAGTCCACTTGTACCCTTGCCTACAAGTGAGGTCCCATGGAGAAGGTTGCTATGAATCTGGTCAGATTCCATTAAATATTAGTAGTCATTGGCTATGCCACCCAGTATCCAGAAGCATTCATCTTATAAAGATCTTGTTCCATGTGTTTTCAAATACAGGTAGGACCTAAGTGGACAAAGTAAATCCTTCCATGTCAAAGGTAAACACAAATCTGTATTTTTTTTTAAAAAGAATATGCAGCTTAATGTATCACCCCAAAACTAATAGGGGTTTAGGGGGATTCTGTAAAACCCTGAAAGGTATGCTAAAAAAGTTACTGATAAGGATGGAAAAATCAGAGACTTTAACCTTGTATACAGAGTCTTAGTTTTTGTGCCCACTATACAGAGTACATTCTTTGGCTTAGTGATAGGGCTCCTTTGAGATCAGAGAGAAAATCAGTGATATAAAATGCCAAACAATTTGAGACCAGAAAGTGAAATCCCCCCTAAATATAACATTTTTGCTAATCAAACCCTTGAATGTTTGGAAGACTATTTCAATAGAAAGCAACACTAAAGTATCACCAGCAAAAAGTTTACCAGAGGTTAGGATGCCAGAGACACTGTCTACTAGTCAGATTCCAGATGTGAGAGAGTAGTTGCAGAACAAGCGAGCAGTGATGGCAGAATTATTTGGCTGAAATAACATTGTGGCTAAACCTCCCATCAAAGTAAAGTTAAAACTTATCATGTATTAGAAATTTGGTAAAAAAAAGATTTTCATTTTTTTTTTTTTGCCAGGGACCCAGCAAGTGGTTGTTGATGGGCTGTCATGTGTCCATTGTATGTTGGCAAAATGTGTTCCTTCCCTCAAGTCTGAACAGAAGGTGAGGGTATGTGATCCACTGGCTGGCAGGGATTTGAAGGGTGTATTGTATTTGTGTAACTTAGGTTTCCTACTTGCATACTGTATGTTGAGGGTTTATGTCTCTTATGGAGAAAACGTCTTAGTTTTCTCACATACTAATAAGTTCTGGTCTAGGTCCTGGACTCAGAGTTCAGGATTGATATTGATAGATTAGCCTCAGTTAGGAAGCCCCATAACATGACCTACCAGAGAACAGAGAGGAGCAGAGCTAAAGAACATTGCCACAGATTACACTCTATCCAGGATGATAAAACCAGTGACCATAACTTAGACATGAAATCATCTGTAACAAGGGCAGGTTTCATGAAATCTAGTACTATGTCTTTTATAGCAATATTCACACTATGCATTGTATTATGTCATGTGCAATAGGCTTGTTGCCTTAAGGCAGCCCATAAATTTTCATGCATAAACAATGGGTATGCTCTATTTTCTGGTCACTCATGCACACCATGGTGCACAGATGGTTCACATCTGTGCGTTGTTATGTGGTACAATTCAAGTGAAATTTTATTGTCTCTGCAGATCAGTGTGCTTTGAACACATTTATTTGCATCAATAAATGAGGACCTATAAACTGTATAAATGTAGGTTAGTAGGTAATGTTTGATTGTTCACAGTATTTACATTTACAATCAATATTTGGGGATCAACATATGGGACCTGACATAGCTGACCAGTTTTGCAGGTACAGATTCTAGTGCTGTTATCATGATGTCTTCGCTAATGAGTGATCTTATATGAGAAAACACTATGCTCTGCACTTGCTAGATCCAGAGGATAGATCTCATACAATCTTAACTGAAAGGTGTATGGGGGCTAGTATTGACTTTAAATCATCAGCATGTGAACCAACAAAAATGCACATACAAAGCCACCAATAGTATAGCAAGTTTTATTAATAAAAAGTGGATAAAATGCAGAGAAGAGATTGTGCATTCACAGACATCAATGAAGAAGAAGGCATGGTTTGGCCTTCAAAATGCATTCTGATTGGACACAGCACCCTGAATGGTTGACAGCTCCTTGACAGTCTTCCACAGCGGCTCCTCAATAGCTTGCTTGGATCTCTGCCCCAGCTTCACAGCGCTCCTGGTGTAGACTGAATTCTGTACTGTTGATGGAGCTTGTTTGTATACTTATCAACAACAATGTCTGTAAGTGCATAATATTAGCATTTTAACCCCTTTTTACTAATATAACTTGCTACACTAATGAGTGACCTGAATGTCTATATATAATACGAACGTGCAGTTTATTTTCTGATAATCTTTTACAGAATTTAACTACACTATCAGCGTGTGGGAGTATAAATATGGGCCTTGACATTATTGACTAATTTTTACAAGTGCAGGTGTCAGGTCTGTCATCATGACACTGGCATCACCAGACATTGACCCAAAACAAGTGAGCAGGATTGGATCTTTTTAGACTGCACTTGGCTGTTAGGCAAAAGCTAAATAGTGAGGCTAGGATCAGCATTGCAGCCTGGTATTATCTTTCAAAAACAAGTCAGGAAGTGGCAGTTGGCATATTTCTCATCTCAATTTAAGTCTATATGTTCTCTATGTATGTGATTTGGAAACCTTATTTAGTGAATGTGAGATTAAATCTCTGTCTTTGCTAGCGAGTCTCAAATTTGCCATTTTTTTTTTGTAGTACCACTATTGTATTTTGTTGGGGCTGTCAGGAAGACATGCTAAAACGTACGGTAACCTGTTTTGGCTACCAAGTGTGAAGTTGCTGTCAATGATTTAACTTTTCAGCACTCTGGTCAGCGCATAGCTTAGCCTGCTTTGTATACTGAAGTATGATTGTTTCTTTGCATTTGTAGCTCTGTGTTGCTTTACCTTCCAGCACTTTCTCATTACTAGAAGAATAATGCATGGTTGTAAACCTGTAAATAATAGGCAGGCTACCAAAAGTGTGTGAGTGTGCAATTTGAACAGTCAAAAAGACTTATGACCACTCTGGAGAAGTGGCCTCAGTGACTGAGGTTGGGGAGCCTCTGCACACAGCCATTGCCTGGATGCTTCAGCAGTCACAACTTTATGGCTTAATAGCCACCATGACAGCTTAAAAACGCTTAAAACGTAAGACATATATAAAAGACACAAAATGCAGCTCTATATTTATTAATACACCGTAACAGTAAAGTCCCTGTACAGCAAGGCTAGGGTGTGAGAGGAAGAAGCAGCACAAGGAGCCAATCATTTGATGTGCTGATAAGAAGTGCGCTGATATAAGGAGAAAGCAGAGTCACAGAAAGATGACTTCATTACTGTAAAAAGTCAATAGAAATAGCACAAACAGGTAGTAAAGGAGTATGATTGTCATAGATTCATTGTATATTCCTGGGTAGTCATTCAAGAGGCATAGCAGAGCCATGGTTATAGAAGTGATGCCACTTTATTAAATGATGTTGGATAAAACATAAGGCAATAGATTATAAGGTTCAAGAATCAAAACATCAACCAAGCCTGTATGCAGGTACAACAATTTGGCACTTGTGTTTGTAGGGCTTGGCTGGAGTGGTTATGTCTATCCCCTCTTCATGGCCAATCAAGGAGGAGGACCCAAAATCAGGTTGCTATGAACCAAGAATCCAGGCTGTCAGATGGGATCCTATACGATGGCGGTCGTTAACATCCATGGGGAACAGAAGTGGTGTCACCGAAGCTGAATTACCCAGAAATTATGTCAATGCTCAGTTGTGTGTGTAATACAGGAGGGGAAGAGGACCACAATTATTTTCCCTAACACATAACGTGTTTCAAAGCAGCTGCTTATTTGTCCAATCAAAGAGTGGAAAGGGCCAAAAATATTACCACAGAATATTATCACAGTGTCTTGTAAAGTATTATACAAACAAAACATTCTTTTTAGCCCCTTTTTACTTATTTAGGTTGAGATTTATTTAATATATGCATGTATTTATAAACTGTATACTTGGTTAATATGTATTAGTTTGGATATCCTTTTGTTTTGATTTTATTAATGGGTTTTACCTATAAGTTTTAAAAAAAATTTTTTTTAAATATTAATATTAATTATTTATAGCATAAATTCTTTTGACAATTGCAATAAAAAGTATGAATTATTATTATTATTTTATGTATTTTTTATATATCGGTTATAATGTAGTGTATACTTTCTGAAACACTTATAGCAGTGGTATTTTGGTGTGATGGGTGTTTTTTGGTAGTGATTTTGACCCTTCCTCTTCCTCTGCTATGCAATATTTAAGTGTCCCACGTTCCCCCCATCTTCGATTTGACCAATAAGCAGCCACTTTGGAATGCATCATCCAATCGGGAGAATAACTATGGTCCTCTTTTCCTCCTGTATTACACACACAGCTGAGCACTGACATCATTTCCGGGTAAGAGCGCTTCTGGTGACACCACTTCCTGCTCTACGCTACGCAGATGTTGACCACTGACCATTGTCATCCTGTTGGATTCCATCTGACAGCCTGGGTTCTTGGTTCACAGCAGCCTGGTTTTGGACCCCCCTCCTTGATTGGCCATGAAGAGGGGATAGACACAACTCCAGCCAAGCTCAACATCACACCAAGTGCAAAAGTGTTGTGCCTTGGTACAGGTTTGGTTGATGTTTTGATTCTTGGATCTGTAAACTATTGACTAATGTTTTATCCCACATAATTTAATGAAATAGCATTAATTCTATACCCATTATTATTATTATTCAAGGTGAGTGGTGTTTCTAGCGGCAAAACATACAGTGTTTTATTGAGTTCATCACTATGTTGCTTCTCCTTGCATGGACAAGTCACCAACTGGGTTGGGTCTATGACTGCCTGGGCTCAGAAGAAAGGCTGAATGATTGAAGACATCTAATGGCAGAAAAAAATGTACTGTGAAGGAAAATCTCTGAATTGAAATTGAATGTTATAAAAAGAGGGGAGAAAGAGGTTTGGAACTTTACGTGAAGCATCATACTGTGTACTATGTGCCTCAATCCATGATTCAATTGAACATAGAGAGGGACTTTGTGTGAGGCAACTGGCAACCAAATAGGGTAATACATGTACAGATGGCTTAGCAATTTGTTTATTTGTCAAGAGGGGATAAAATCACACTCAGTATGAAATAAATAGCAAATGAATTAAGTACAGTTCATAAATACATAGAAATAAATATATAATTACATATTCTAAACAGTTCATATACACATACACACATTATAAAAGCGAAATAGCAGCACATTCCAGTAACCCATGTATGGAGTAAATACTCAGTATAAGGGTTAGAAACTAACAGAGATTATAGAGTGCATGTAGCAATGATTGTTGATTTGAATAAAAACATGGTGCATCCCATCATGCTCAACATTTTTCATGTTACTAAGACACTTCATTAGGAACGGGTGCATCCACTATTCTGTAAGAAATATAAAATACTGATTAACTCTAATTGAACCTACAAAGACAAAGGAAGGAGAAAAAAAGGAAGATATTGAGGCTGAATAGTTTACATGGAGCTGGGATTGAGAGGTATGTACTACTGGAGTTTGGAAGAAGCCAATAATAGGCTGTCTGTTATGGAATCTGAGGAAGCTACACTGCATGCGGGGTAAACATCCAAGCACGAGATCCCCAGGGAATGGATTCTCCATGGTGTTGAATTGGTAACATAGGGTAAGACTCCAAGGGAGTTTGTGAACAAAATGAAATTGCTAAGATTAGCTCTTTTATGAAGATAGTAATGTGAACCAGCTGAAACCAATGTACAATAGGGGATGGAGAGGTGAAGGAAACATCACAAGATAAGAACCGTGAGACCATGGCCAACAAAAGTGAAACTATGGGTGTGAGGTAAGTATAATGACATTTGCATATAACCGAGAGTGAGTGACATTAAGAAATAGTCAAAATAAGTGCAACCAAAGAAAAATCCGTATGTGCAAATATAATTACCTCCTGTGCATATAAGGTGACAAGTTATGCTGTGATGTGCAACTTGACCAATGGCGCAGGTGGGAAAGAGTAGGTAAAGGTGCTTGGTAGACATTCAGCCCACCCACAGGTAACTTCCAATCTCACGCATAGGCAAGATAGAAGAGGAGAAGCCAACCCCTCCTGGCAGCACCGTCATTCATCGAGAGGTGCCGGTTGCCTCTACCTATATATCAGCCAGACTGTGGAATGGCGCACACGTCATGATGCCCTAAGGCATCATAAAGCAGTGCCATGTGTGGCACCGATGCACAGCGAGCAGGCCTGCCCGCTCCCCCGCCCCCCAACTAGCGGGAGGGAGAGGAGGGGGAGGGCGCCAGGCTCACATTGCAGCTCCCGGACATCAGGCAGTCAATCGGCCCTCACAAAGGCAGAGCACACACACCTGAATACTAGACATGTGCGCCGTCAATAACTTTGTTTAGTTTTGTTCCATTCGGTTTCGTATTAAAATGAATTCGTATTTCGTAATTTGAATCCAAAATTCTATTCGGATTTATATGAAATACAAATTTTAGGTATATTCGTTAACTTTTCGTAACAATTACAAATGTTCGTTATGATGAATTTATCATTATGAGGGGCTCCCACCATCTCTGTGCTGTGCTGACTTTCTGGGTTTTGAACTTTTAGGTTCGTTAACTTTTCATAACAATTACGAATTTTCATTATGATGAATTTATCATTATGAAGGGCTCCCACCATCCCTGTGCTTTGCGGACTTCCTGCGGTTTTTAACTTCATCATAACAAATAATCGTAGTTAACGGACATTCTGTTGTAACGGAATTTGGATCCGAAGTTCGTATACGATTTTGTTCAAAATTCGTATACATAAAAATTTGTATTTCAGATTTGTACGAATTTGTACAAATTTCCGATTCGTACGAAACTAATCGCACATGTCTACTGAAATCAAGATGAGAAAAAAAAGCTGCATGAAGTTATATTTAAATATCTGTATGTCCCGTGTTAATAATTGAGAAGAACTGTACATAAACTGCCTCCGTCCCTAATGACTAATATAAAAAGGGGGGGAGGTTTGGGACTTTATGTTTGGCATCATACCATGTACTATGTGCCTCCATCCCTGATTCAATTGAACATAGAGAGGGAGATGGGATTTTGTGTTAGGCAAGTGGCAACCAAATACACGTACAGATGGCAATTTGTGATGTTTCCCTCACCTCTCCATCCCCTATTGTACACTGGTTTCACTTGGCTCACATTAGAATCTTCATAAGAGTAGGGATGACCCCGATGTTTGCCGTACAGCAAACAATATGTGGCGTTCACGGCAAATTCGAAAGCTTCGAAACGCCGTTAAAGTCTATAGCCTCATACACACGATCGGACTTTGTACAAACTTTCCCGTGGACTTTTGTACAAAGGGCGTGGTCCACAAGTTTGTATTGCATACACACGATCTGACTTTTTGACAACAAACACGAACGTAGTGACGTCACAACGTACTGACGACGCTTCAAAAGAGGACGTTCAATTCTCTGGCGTCACCCTTCGGGCTCCATCTGCTAATTTAGAGTTAGTAGACATTTGGTCGGTGCTGATTCACGGTTTTCCGTTCCGTGCATTTCTTGTTAGTTTCCGACCGTTTTGACCAACTAGCTATGTTGCGCGATCCTAGGAGAGAGCGTGCTATTTACGGGCTTGGAGTTGTTGCTGTGACTTTAGCCCAGTCTAGGAATAATCGGAGTAGTAGAGTGAGGAGTATTTGAGCCAAAACTTGGCTACTTAATCGAGACCAGTTTAGCCATATGCCCTTATTGCGTGAGCTGCAGGAGAATAATCCAAATGATTTTCGTAACTATCTCTGGATGACGGACTCCTGCTTTCAGCAACTATTGTCCTTGCTGTCCCCCTATATCATGAAGCAGGACACCTGCATGAGAGCTTCTATTCCAGCAGAACAAAGGTTCATAGCCACCTTGCATTATTTGGCGACAGGGAGGAGTCTCCAGGATATTAATTTTACCACTGGTATCTCTCCCCAGGCTCTGGGAGTCATTATTCCTTAGACATGTTGTGCCATCATCCAAGTCCTGCAGAAGGACTATATTCGTGTAAGTTTTTTGCTTTAATATCACCTTCCTGTTTTCCAATTCAATTTATATTTTTTGTATTCCATCCTTCCCATTTTTGTAATATGCTGTGAATGAATGTCCTCTTTGTCCTCATGCATACTGTAACCTCTTTTGTGACCTACGTGCATATTTCCCCTCACTAACCTCCCCAGCATGTCACCCTGGGTCCATACACACCTAGCCTAGTACTAGGGATGCACCAAATGGGTTTTTTGGTTGCCGAAGCCGATACTAAAACAGCACCGATACCGAAATTGACAATTTTTTTAAAATATTTTTATACAGGAGATGGTCAGAGACTGGGTACATGCTACAGGAGATGGTCAGAGACTGGGTACATGCTACAGGAGATGGTCAGAGACTGGGTACATGCTACAGGAGATGGTCAGAGACTGCGGACATGCTACAGGAGATCAATGCAGCTTCATCAGTGCACATCGTATGCAGCCTCACTGTTACCTCACTGTTACCAGCAGCCTACCAGTAGCCTGCCTGTGCCTCACCAGTGCATATAAACATACATATATAAAAACACAAACACATAAATAAACATACACACACATGCACACATATAACACACACACATACACACAGAGAGACATACAAACATATATATACATATATATATATATATATATATATATATATATATCTATATATATATATATATATATATAGACAGTCCTTTTAAAATTGGGAGCTGCAGCTCTGTACTTTGATCTCCATGCTGGGTACTGCACTGTAGGGGGAGGCAGAGAGCACAGCACACACTGCTAGATGCCTCTCTTTTGCTTTCACTTTCATAGTAAACGGCGTGTTCGAGCTCCTGCAAAGCCGATTTACACATCGGCTGAGGAGCCACCGCTGTGGAGAAGGAGACTTTACACTGAGACCCCACAGGCTGCCTGCAGCATGGGTGAGGAGGGAGGGGAGGAGGAGAGAGTATAAATGGAATTACACTCCCGTGATGGGCGGCACCAGGGGCGGGACCAAGGCCAGAAGGCCCCGCCCCATTTTCGCACCAGTATCGGCGAAAATTCTCTTTCGGCTTTTTACCGAAAGGGCCATTTTCAGCCAACATGTTTTGTTGTCCGAAATTTCAGTACATCCCTACCTAGTACTTAACACTGTATTTATTATGCTTCATTCCTTACCCTAAACACCACCTAAAATGCGTGCCAATCTTATTTCTGCCCTTAAATTTATGCAGAGTGCAAGAGTCCCTTTTTTGTGTTTCACACACTTATTTTAACACCCCCCAAAAAAATCAAGAAAAAACAAAAACATAATAAAAAATGCAGAGTAAACCAATACAACTACTCTATCTGCAGATTTAGCTAAACACATACACTGTGTACCTTATTTTTTTGAGTTAAGATTGCTGCCTAAATACTTAAAATAATGTAGTGCAAAAGGCATTTGACAATGTCAGCTTTGAATGGCTTTCCAAGGTACTGGGGGATATGGGCTTCACCGGTCCTTTTCTACACTTGATCAGCTCTATGTACACTTCCCCTGCAGCCAGACTGGTGGCCGCTGGCCTCCTTTCAGATGAGTTCCGGCTACATAAGGGGACCCGACAAGGCTGCCCCTTATCCCCACTTCTCTTCAATCTAGCCTTAGAGCCGCTATCCAGATACTTGACATATAACGCCCCGCTCCACAGGATCAAAATCGGGTCGCACGATCTAAGAACCTCCCTCTTCGCGGACGACGTCTTGATATTTTCTGCCAACCCTTCCGCAGACATGCCCACGATCAAATCCTTATTTGACCGCTTTAGACAGTGCTCAGGCCTGCGTATTAATTACTCCAAGAGCGAAATACTCCCTTTGGGATCCCTTCCACCTCCACAATGGGCAAACCACTCCATTTTCAAGATAGCTAGCACCCATATCACATATTTGGGCATTAAGATAGGGAAGCTCCCCTCATCTCTCTATCACTTGAATTACCCCCCCCTCTTTACTAAACTTATGCAAGAATTGGATACCTGGATGGATCTGCCTCTTTCGCTCTTGGGAAGGTGCCACCTGGTAAAAATGGTTAGCTTTGCACGCCTTCTGTATCCTCTTCAGACGATACCTTTACTCCTTAGACACAAGGATGTAAAACTTTTAAATGCATCAATTTCTAAATTCCTGTGGCGAGGTAAGAGACCCCGCATTGCCTTCTCTAAACTTCACCTTCCCAGGAGCGAAGGGGGTATTAATCTTCCCAATGTCAGAATGTATAACTTAGCATGTCTTTTGAGGGTAGGTCTGGACTGGATATCCCAAAAATCCCGCTGCTCCAACTACCCACTGGAAGCTGCAATGACCCATCCTTACTCCTTAGCTGCACTTCTCCATTGCAAGTGGAAACAATTAGATCCGCCATTGCAACACAACCTCTTACTGAGAGACACGGCCATCGCCTGGAGAGAAACACGGAAGAGTCTTAAGCTGTCTCCCTTCATATCTAGACATCTCCCGATACAAGGCAACCCGACTTTTACCCCTGGGCTGGACCGCCAACCCTATGAAACATGGCGTCAACAGGGTCTTGACTCTTTCTTCTCGTTGTGTGACCCGGACTCTGGTCGGCCGCTTCCCTTCCGTAGGCTAGCCATCAAGTTCTCTTTGCCGGACTCATCCGCCTTTCACCATGGCCAATGCCTTAGTTTCATGCAGAAAACATGCAGAGCAGAACATGCAAGATTCCAATCCTCGTTCATTGATGTACTTCTTCGCAAGGACTCTTACGGTATCTCTGATATCTACAAACCTCTACTACTGAACACTTCTTCCTCTTTGGAATTTTCTTCGGTTTCTAACTGGGCTAAGGACTTCCCGAGTGTCGATACTGTGGATAGGGTTCTACAGGGACTAAAATCAGTCTACAATCTGGTCCCAAATGAAACCTGGAGGGAAACCCAACTAAAAATTGTACATCGAGCACACATACCATTTCTGCACTCCTCACCTTCAGGTCAACCTGCGGCCTCTCTGTGCCCTCTATGTCAGCAGCCGAGACCTTCCCTCACCCACCGCTACTGGTCTTGCACGGCTATCTCCTCATTCTGGGATGAAGTTTTAGCATTTATCTTCAAGATAACACTCCTGAAACTCCCCAAGGACCCGTTACTCCTTATCTTTGGTCATTGGGACCCCAAACTGCTCCCTTGGTCGGCTACTTCTACACTTCTGGGCAAGGAATGGGCCTTGCTCTGCTTGTTACTTGCCAGGAGAAACATCCTGGCTAACTGGACTTCCACGAATAAACCATCTATACCACAAGTAGACAGAGAACTTCTGCGCCTCCTCTATCGGGACAAACTAAACACTAATTTCCTGCACGCCAAAGCCAAACTTCGTTTTCACAACAGATGGGACTTATATGTGGAATCTAAACTCACCCCTCAGGAACGAGCCCACCTTGAGGACCATTCCTTCATCTATAAGGGACACGCACTAACAGCGACAGCTGCTGCAACCTGAACCCATACCATGCGGGTCTCTGTGCTCCACACTCTCCTCCCCCTCACACGGGGTCTCATGTCTTTCTTCACCTTCCATGGACGACCGGCAACTGTGCAGCACCCCCCCCCCCCTAGGTATTGATCAGCACCTATACTTTTTGTAGCCCTGTAGATTGATTCTATATTGCATACCAGGTTACCTTCTAACCACCAGATCCATCCAGGGGAGGCCCCTCCTTCTCCCTCTTTTTTGGGGGAATGGGGAGTCTTCCTTTAAGCTATGTACGATATGCTTAGTTGCTACCAAACCCTAACCTGCATGTTTGTTTCCATCCATTTTCTTTTCTGTTTCAATGAGAAAAATTTGAGTCTCTATTTCTTTTGTATATTCTGTTTCATGCCTTTTTCAATAAAATTTTATATAAAAAAAAAAAAATAAAAAAAATAATGTAGTGCAAGGGCCTGCCTGATTACCTTCAAAATGTACAAATTATACTTTGGTTATGATTAATTTATCATTATGAATGGCTCCCACCATCCCTATGCTGTGCCAGCTTCCTGGCTTTTTAACTTCCTCATATCGATTACTCATAATTAACATTTTTTGGGGGCCTCAGAAGCACGTATAACAGGGAACGAAAGAAGATCGAGGAATCCAAAAAGACTGGAGCAGCAGCTGAAGAGGTCTATGTTCCCAAGCTGTGGTATTTTAATAGCCTCCATTTTTTCAGGGATCAAACAGTACCACGTAGATCGCTCTCTACACTGCCCTCCACATCAGCTGAGGCCAACAATACTGAGCCTGATCCTACACAGGATGAAGAGGAGGAGGAGCTCAGCTTGACTCAGGTATAGCATTGTTTAAAAGCTTGGCTAAAAAAACAAAAAATTTTCATATATATGTGTGTGTGTGTGTGTGTGTGTGTGTGTGTGTGTGTGTGTGTGTGTGTGTGTGTGTGTGTGTGTGTGTGTGTGTGTGTGTGTGTGTTGTTAATTAGATGCTAGTATGCCTAAAATAATTAGTTGTCTTAAAAAAGTGAGTTCCATATCAATAGACAGGTAGTGGCCAAAAAGGATTTGAACAAGAATGATAAATGGGGCCTTCCGGTTCCGGCGCCGCATGGAGTAGCTGTTCCCCTCACAGCTCCCGCAAACCGCCCTCCACATCGGCCTGAAAAATCGGCGTTTTCCGCCCCGAACGATACAGCAGCCTCCCCCACGACCCCGGCCATGAGATGGACCGGTTCGTCGAAAAAACCGGGCCACGATCGTACGCGGCCGCCGCCGCGCAGCCGGCCCCGCCGCAAATCGAGGCCCCGGCTTCGGCCTACATGGATCCGGCCTGTGCGGCCCAGCCTGAGGAGATGGCGCCAGCGATGGAGGTAGGGGAAAGGCACACACATCAGCCCATCCTAAGAGACACTCTACCTCTACAGCTCCAGGCCCCCCCTCCTCCATCCAGCCCTGAAACGTCTCCCTTCATGCAGCAGCCACACACACCTTCACTGACACAGGATCATCACACAGAACTCCTGGCACAGGCTGTAGCTGCTCTCCTCTCCCCTATGATAGCTGCATCAGTGGAGAAGGCTGTCAGCTCAGGCATGCAGAAGGTCCAAGCCCAGCTGGGGGAACATGCATCCAGGCTGAATGAAGCAGAACATCGCATATCAACCATTGAGGAGGAACTTTACCAGACGCAATCTCTGGAACATGCTCAGGACAGAACAAACAAATATATCCTGGAAAAACTCGACGACCTCGAGAACAGGTCCAGGAGGAGTAACCTGCGATTTGTAGGTTTACCCGATTAGCTTCACCAATCTGCCTTAACGGAATTATGTGCTCGTCGCATCTCTGAAGCTCTAGGCCTGGGAGGCCCATGCACCGTGGAGCGTGCGCACCGCGTGGGGGCCTTCAACTCGGAACGCAAATCGCCGCGCCCGATCATAGCCAAGTATCTTAACTACTCGGACAAAGCCGCCATACTGCAACAATACCGGCAATCCAGGTCCCTGCAGATAGACGGAATCCGAATTCTGATGTTGAAAGCTTTCCAACATATCTGCGCAGAGCTGCACCAGCGACAAATCAAGTTCACACTGGCATTCCCGGCTACTCTGCGGATCAAAACGCCCTCCGGTGAACAACTGTCCTTTCAAGACCCTGATGAGGCGTCATCCTACTTGAAATCTTCACGATCAGGCTCTCACCTCAGCCCCACACCCAAGGCCCCACCACTCAACCGAGCCCTGGATCAGAGGAGTCCGCGTAAAGACTCTCCCAATCGCTTCAGGGCCTCGGGACCAGCTCAACATGGCCTGACCACACGCTGAGGGGCGAAGTCTGGTCCCGCTGCTTCCACACACAAGTGTTCCTTCTTTACGGCACTGTTTGGCCTTCCTCCCTACCTGGGTAAGGTGCTCTGATTTTGGACTCTCCCTCCTGGACAGTCCACACCTCTCAGGTAATATCCGTTACTACTTGATCGGATATGAGGTTTTGTTTGCCTACATACCGACTTGACTTTTTATGTTGATCTATTTCATTATGTTTTATTTTAATTGTGTTTTTTTACTCTTCTTCAGTGGTCCATAGCTATTTAGGTATGTTCCTTACCACAGTACTCTATGTTTAATGACCAGTGATGACTGTATCTGCTCGTGCATACGTTCATGCCCTCTTCCCCCTGGGTATCTTTGTGCAGACCTGCTTCCACACACTGCTCTCACGCATGCCCTGCTGTTACCTTATATCCCATCTCCGAGGGGCGGAAGCCCTTGACTCGATACAGGGCTGGTTATGGGAACTGGTCTTCACAGTGATCCCCATGCGGAAAAAAGTGAAGTTGGTTAGTTATTATGTTCACTTCTGCTTACCCTATCTTTGGTTGCTGCTCCAGTTTTATCCCTCCCCCTCTTCTCCTCTCCCTTTAACCACCAAAATTACTAATAGTACACATTTACTCATCATCCCTCTTCTTAGGGCCTTGTACGCAAGCTCCAGTGTAGATGACTACTAGTGATGGCCGAACGGTTCGCCCGGCGGTCGTTTCGCGGCGAATTTCCGACTTTCGCCGTCCGCGGGTTCGAACGCCTTTTTCCGTCGTTCGCCCCGGCGGACTTACGTGTTTAATGTATACAAGAACTTTAACCTTTCGTGACACGTTTATCATGTGTTACAGGACAACCAATTGAGACATGACAGCTCATGGACACTTGGACATTCCCCCTAACCTATAAATACACCCGATCCGGTGGCCATTTTACATTCTTTCTTCTGTCACTGTAGGGAAAGGATCCTGTGTGGAGTAGGGACAGAGAAAACGCTAGCTATTTGGTACACAAAAGTTCTTTTCAGGACTGGTATAGGTGTTAGGTCAGCAGCCTGAGTTTCTTTTGTCAGTTTAGATAAAGGGACAGAGCGCTGTATGCTGCTATTTTAGGGACAGCTCAGCCAGATTAGTCTTTCTTCATCATCATCATCATCATCATCATTAGCTGTTACTATCAGGTCCACAAAAGAGCTGTTCCAGCTAATCGTTCCAGCCTACTCTTTTTTGCCAATTTGTATAGGGACAGGCAGGAAGCAGTGTGTCAGGCAGTGAGGATAATTTTAAAGACTTGCTGTTACTATTAGTTCCACAAAGGTTCTTTTCAGGACTGGTATCAGTGGTACGGTAATAGGCTTGTACACGTATAATATTCTTTCTTCCAAATATAGAAAGAATATTATACTTGACTGCTGCCCTTCTGCTGCAGTCTGCTAATCATTCACAACTCACTTGTTCCACAAAAGTTCTTATAAGGACTGGTAACTTGGTCTGTCTAGGGTGCTACGGTACATAGGCTTGGGTGCGGTACAGTCTGCTGTTCTGTAAGGACCGCTATCGGTCCACAATAGATAGGGTTGCCGTGCACTACTGCTGACCGCTGCCCTATACTGCAGCAGTCCTTCAGCGGTATAGGGACTGACGCACAGTCTGCTAAACACTAATACACAACCTGCTTGGTCCACAAAAGTTCTTATAAGGACTGGTAACTTGGTATAGGGTGCTACGGTACATAGGCCTGAGTGCGTTACAGTCTGCTGTTCTGTAAGGACCGCTATCGGTCCACAATACATAGGGTTGCCGTGCACTACTGCTGACCGCTGCCCTATACTGCAGCAGTCCTTCATTGGTATAGGGACTGACGTACAGTCTGCTAATCACTAACACACAACCTGCTTGGTCCACAAAAGTTCTTATAAGGACTGGTAACTTGGTATAGGGTGCTACGGTACATAGGCCTGAGTGCGTTACAGTCTGCTGTTCTGTAAGGACCGCTATCGGTCCACAATACATAGGGTTGCCGTGCACTACTGCTGACCGCTGCCCTATACTGCAGCAGTCCTTCATTGGTATAGGGACTGACGTACAGTCTGCTAATCACTAACACACAACCTGCTTGGTCCACAAAAGTTCTTATAAGGACTGGTAACTTGGTATAGGGTGCTACGGTACATAGGCCTGAGTGCGTTACAGTCTGCTGTTCTGTAAGGACCGCTATCGGTCCACAATACATAGGGTTGCCGTGCACTACTGCTGACCGCTGCCCTATACTGCAGCAGTCCTTCAGCGGTATAGGGACTGACGCACAGTCTGCTAAACACTAACACACAACCTGCTTGGTCCACAAAAGTTCTTATAAGGACTGGTAACTTGGTATAGGGTGCTACGGTACATAGGCCTGAGTGCGTTACAGTCTGCTGTTCTGTAAGGACCGCTATCGGTCCACAATACATAGGGTTGCCGTGCACTACTGCTGACCGCTGCCCTATACTGCAGCAGTCCTTCAGCGGTATAGGGACTGACGCACAGTCTGCTAAACACTAACACACAACCTGCTTGGTCCACAAAAGTTCTTATAAGGACTGGTAACTTGGTATAGGGTGCTACGGTACATAGGCCTGAGTGCGTTACAGTCTGCTGTTCTGTAAGGACCGCTATCGGTCCACAATACATAGGGTTGCCGTGCACTACTGCTGACCGCTGCCCTATACTGCAGCAGTCCTTCATTGGTATAGGGACTGACGTACAGTCTGCTAATCACTAACACACAACCTGCTTGGTCCACAAAAGTTCTTATAAGGACTGGTAACTTGGTATAGGGTGCTACGGTACATAGGCCTGAGTGCGTTACAGTCTGCTGTTCTGTAAGGACCGCTATCGGTCCACAATACATAGGGTTGCCGTGCACTACTGCTGACCGCTGCCCTATACTGCAGCAGTCCTTCATTGGTATAGGGACTGACGTACAGTCTGCTAATCACTAACACACAACCTGCTTGGTCCACAAAAGTTCTTATAAGGACTGGTAACTTGGTATAGGGTGCTACGGTACATAGGCCTGAGTGCGTTACAGTCTGCTGTTCTGTAAGGACCGCTATCGGTCCACAATACATAGGGTTGCCGTGCACTACTGCTGACCGCTGCCCTATACTGCAGCAGTCCTTCATTGGTATAGGGACTGACGTACAGTCTGCTAATCACTAACACACAACCTGCTTGGTCCACAAAAGTTCTTATAAGGACTGGTAACTTGGTATAGGGTGCTACGGTACATAGGCCTGAGTGCGTTACAGTCTGCTGTTCTGTAAGGACCGCTATCGGTCCACAATACATAGGGTTGCCGTGCACTACTGCTGACCGCTGCCCTATACTGCAGCAGTCCTTCATTGGTATAGGGACTGACGTACAGTCTGCTAATCACTAACACACAACCTGCTTGTTCCACAAAAGTTCTTATAAGGACTGGTAACTTGGTATAGGGTGCTACGGTACATAGGCTTGAGTGCGGTACAGTCTGCTGTTCTGTAAGGACCGCTATCGGTCCACAATAGATAGGGTTGACGTGCACCACTGCTGACCGCTGCCCTATACTGCAGCAGTCCTTCAGCGGTATAGGGACTGACGTACAGTCTGCTAAACACTAATACACAACCTGCTTGGTCCACAAAAGTTCTTATAAGGACTGGTAACTTGGTATAGGGTGCTACGGTACATAGGCTTGAGTGCGGTACAGTCTGCTGTTCTGTAAGGACCGCTATAGGTCCACAATAGATAGGGTTGACGTGCACCACTGCTGACCGCTCACCTATACTGCAGCAGTCCTTCAGCGGTATAGGGACTAAGAGTTTTGTCACAGGGTCATTTAAAAAATGACATGCAGAGGAAGAGGCAGGCCCTTCCGCAGGGGTGGTAGGGGTAGGGCAGGAGCAACAGGCTTGAGCCAAAGTGGGAAGTTGCAGAAGGTGCGTTCAATTACTTTAAAGGATGCACCAGACTTGGTTGAGTGGCTCGCTCAGCCTTACTCTTCTGCACCCTCCTCATCCTCTCGATCTGCACCCTCTTCTTCACTCTCTGCTATGTGCACCCCCAAAGACACTACCACCAACAACACGACCACCACCACCACCACCACATACCTTCCGCTTGAGTCACTGGAATTATTTTCCGATCCATATCAAGAGGACATTTCTGATGCGCAGCCACTCTTGGTATTGGATCAGGAAGAGGAGGTAGCAACAAGCGCTACTCAGCAGTCTGACGCCAGTACCCAGATCAGCCCAAGGAGGAGGTTGGTCCCCGGTGTTGCTGCCTACTCCGAGATCTCTACTTATAGCGGTGGGGAAGGTGACGTTGATGATGACGTGTCTAGTGATGTCACGTGGGTGCCCACAAGAGAGGAAGAGGAGGGGAGTTCAGAGGGAGATATGGACCAGCAGATAGGGAGGAGAAGCAGCAATGACTTACATTGCACAGCAGGGACAAAGCAGACTGCAAATGTATCAGGAGCGAGTCATCGACCATGTACGGTCACATCTGGCGCTCCCAGGACACCGGCACATGGCTCCGCAGTGTGGGCTTTTTTTAACGTGTCCGCTGCTGACAATAGCGTTGCCATCTGCAATCTTTGCAGTCAACGCGTTAGTCGCGGTAAGCCCAATACTCACCTAGGGACGACCGCCTTAAGAAGGCACATGAGCAGCCATCACCGAGCCCAGTGGGAGCAACGGAACACACAAAGCCACACTGCAGGCTCTCACCGTCCAGCCTCGTCTTCTACTTCTCCTTCTCCTCTCTCCTCACAATTGTCCTCCACTCCACCTTCCATCACGCCAAGCTCACATTTTTCTGCAAAAAGGCAGGCTTCCGTGGGCCTAATGTTTGAGCGTAAAAAAATGATGACGCCGGATAACCCTCTTGCCCAACGGTTGGCGGCTGGCTTGTCAGAACTCATAGCCCGCCAACTACTGCCATATAAACTGGTGGACTCGGAGGCCTTTCGCAAATTTGTGGCCATTGGAACACCACAATGGAAGGTCCCAGGAAGGAAGTATTTCTCAGAGAAGGGCATCCCAGAGCTATATGGCCATGTTCAGCGGCAAGTGAATGTATCTCTGGCACACAGTGTCGGTGCCAAGATACATCTGACCACAGACACGTGGTCTAGCAAACACGGGCAGGGAAGGTATATCAGTTTTACTGCCCACTGGGTGAACCTTCTGACGGCCGTCAAGCATGTAACCCGTGGCACCCGTGTAGATTTGGTTTTACCGCCACGGATTGCATGCAGGCCTGACTCTTCTTCTCCTCCTCCTACTCCATCCTCCTCCCTCTCCTCCTCAGCTGCCTCCTCCTTTTCCGCTGCTAGCGTCTCTTCCACTGCACCGCCCAAGCTCCCCAGAACCTATTCCACATGCCAGGTGAGACGTTGCCATGCCGTGCTGCGTCTGTTGTGCCTGGAAGCAAAGAGCCACACTGGCCCGGCACTCCTTTCAGCTTTGCGTTCACAGGCAGATGAGTGGCTAACACCGCTCAATTTGACAGTTGGTAAAGTGGTGTGTGACAACGGTGCCAATCTGCTTAGCGCATTGAAACAGGGCAAAATCACGCACGTGCCGTGCATGGCACACGTCTTAAACTTGGTCGTGCAGCGATTCCTTGTCAAATACCCTGGGGTCCAGGACATCTTGCGGCAGGCAAGGAAAATCTCGGCCCATTTCAGAAGATCTTACACGGCCATGGCTCGCCTTGCTGACATTCAGCGGCGACACCATCTGCCGGTCAGACGTCTTATTTGCGATTGCCCGACGCGATGGAACTCAACCTTCTATATGCTTGATAGGCTGCTCCAGCAGAAACGTGCAGTTAACGTCTACCTGTATGAACTCTGCGAAAGAAACGGTTCTGGGGAGCTGGGTTTTTTTTCACCGCGCCAGTGGCTGCTCATGCGCGACACATGCAGACTTCTGCGGCCATTTGAGGAGATCACCAAACTGGTCAGTCGCAGCCATGGCGCCATCAGTGACATGGTACCTTATGCCTTCTTTCTGGAGCGTGCATTGCGTCGTGTCATTGATCAGGCTGTGGAGGAGCAGGAGCGGGAAGATGAGGAAGTCGCAATGCTGGATGAATTCCCAGGGGGGGCTACTCTATCTGAGACAAGTCAACAACAGGAGTCTGATGAGGAGTCAGAGGAGGATGGTGCCGGGGCGGATGAGCAGGAGCAAGAAGAGCATGCTTTAAACCTTTCTGGGATCCCTGTTGTGCGAGGATGGGGAGAGGAGAATGAAGAGGACGACATTATCCTGGATGATGAGCAGGAGCCAGGCCACCACACCGCTTCCACTTTAGTGCAAATGGGGGCCTTCATGCTCCAGTGTTTTAATAGGGACCCCCGTATAAAAAGCATGAGGGTCAAGGACCAGTACTGGGTGGCAACGTACTTAGACCCCCGGTACAAACACAAAATGGCGGAAATGTTACCGCCGTCGCAGAGGGCTGTCAGAATGCAGCACTTCCAGGCCTTGCTTCGAGAAATGCTGCATTCTGCTTTTGCGTGCGCTGGCAGAGGAGCAATTCCCACTCCCAGAGAAGGATTTGCGGGTACCAATCCAACAGCGCCTGCAAGAAGAGGCCGGTTTGAAGATGTGTTGGTGACTTCGGATATGAGGTCATTCTTTCAGCCGACCCATCGACAGGTGTCATCCGGATCCAGCATCAGGGAACGCCTAGACCGTCAGGTGTCCGACTACATTGGGTTAACGGCCGATGTGGACGCTCTGAGGAGTGATGAACCCCTAGACTACTGGGTGGGCAGGCTTGACCTCTGGCCAGAGCTTGCCCAATTTGCAATCGAACTGTTGGCTTGCCCCTCATCCAGTGTCCTGTCCGAAAGGACGTTCAGCGCAGCAGGGGGGATTGTGACCGATAAGCGTACTCGCCTAGCTCACCACAGTGTTAACTACCTCACATTTCTAAAAATGAATGAGGCATGGATCTCGGAGGAATTCAACACATGTGATCAGTAGACCATGTATATGTCTATAAACAATTTTTGGAATCAAGCACACAGACCTTCTTAATTCATTTGGCTCACTTCCCTGACCCAAAAAAGCACACCGTACTATATGCCCCTACCCTCCTCTTTGAAGAGGTTGAGCGGTGTCATATTTCTACTGGGGCTGCTTATTATGAGGGGTTCCCACCATCCCTGTGCTGTGCTGACTTCCTCCTGGGTGTTCTTATTATGAGGGGCTCCCACCATCCCTGTGCTGTGCTGACTTCCTCCTGGGGGTTCTTATTATGAGGGGATCACACCATCCCTGTGCTGTGCTGACTTCCTCCTGGGGCTGCTTACGGTGCTGCTGTCAGCGCTGTATGTCACGGAGCTGCTGTCAGCGCTGTATGTCACGGAGCTGCTGTCAGCGCTGTATGTCACGGAGCTGCTGTCAGCGCTGTATGTCACGGAGCTGCTGTCAGCGCTGTATGTCACGGAGCTGCTGTCAGCGCTGTATGTCACGGAGCTGCTGTCAGCGCTGTATGTCACGGAGCTGCTGTCAGCGCTGTATGTCACAGTGCTGCTGTCAGCGCTGTATGTCACGGAGCTGCTGTCAGCGCTGTATGTCACGGAGCTGCTGTCAGTGCTGTATGTCACGGAGCTGCTGTCAGCGCTGTATGTCACGGAGCTGCTGTCAGCGCTGTATGTCACGGAGCTGCTGTCAGCGCTGTATGTCACGGTGCTGCTGTCAGCGCTGTATGTCACGGAGCTGCTGTCAGCGCTGTATGTCACGGAGCTGCTGTCAGTGCTGTATGTCACGGAGCTGCTGTCAGCGCTGTATGTCACGGAGCTGCTGTCAGCGCTGTATGTCACGGAGCTGCTGTCAGCGCTGTATGTCACGGTGCTGCTGTCAGCGCTGTATGTCACGGAGGTGCTGTCAGCGCTGTATGTCACGGAGCTGCTGTCAGCGCTGTATGTCACGGAGCTGCTGTCAGCGCTGTATGTCACGGAGCTGCTGTCAGCGCTGTATGTCACGGAGCTGCTGTCAGCGCTGTATGTCACGGTGCTGATGTCAGTGCTCTGTATTACGGTGCTGCTGTCAGTGCTCTGTATCTCCTGCACCCTCTTGTTTGCCTACCCTGGTCCCTGACCTTCCCTCTCCTCCATTGCCTTCATTAGCTCCATAGTCCTGAATTGTCAGAACAATTTCCCAAATAAAAAAAAAATGCTTGTAGTTATCGATCCCAAATTCACCTCATACATGTATTATGCTATTGTCCAGGTGGTGGGACTACGTGCTACCCCCTAATAATTACCCCGTGGCCGCAAATTCGACCTAAAGGTTTGCGAAATTCGCCTCCCATTGAAGTCAATGGAGCCCGCGGCGAACGGTCGTTTTCGCGAACGTTTGTGCCCGTTCGCGTTTCGCGTTCGCGAAACGTCCCGTCGGAAGTTCGTCCATCACTAATGACTACTACTCTCTGCGCCAATCTACCCACATCCCAATGATTTTACTACTTAGACACCATACCCCCATCCTAACCCCATCATGCTGCGAATAATCTCGTGGAATTTGAAGGGCCTTCGTTCCCCCTCTAAGAGAATGAAGGTTCTCCGACATCTCAAACGGCTCAAGGCAGATATAGCTTTGCTTCAGGAGACACACCTTTCTTCACCCGACTTTGTTCGGATGAAGAAACTCTGGGTGGGAGCGGTGGCTGGCTCAGAAGCTTTAGGCCGTAAAGCCGGAGTCCTTATCCTTGTTCACAAACATCTCCCTTGTACCATCCTGTCAACGGACACGGATACCCAGGGCAGACTGCTCTCTATTTGTGTCCGCATAGGGACAAAAGAAATAGTGATATCCAACATTTACGCCCCTAACAGTCCCACGAAACAGTTCTTCAACACACTGACCACTTGGCTCCTGCGCTACCCTTTACTTCCCCAAGTCGTTGGGGGGGGACTTTAACTCCGTAATCCACCCACTAGACGACAAATCTCCGAAACGCCGACTTGACTCGTCATCGACACCAACCAATGCCACATTACTTGTGACCACAATGGAATCCCTACGTCTCCTTGACATATGGCGCCTACACCACCCGACTGATAGGGAATTCTCCTTTTACTCACATCCACACAACGTATTCACCAGGATTGACTACATATTTAGCTCACATGATCTACTCCCTTTAATCCCAGACACGGAGATACATGATATAGCTATCTCAGATCATGCCCCTATTTCTATATCTCTAGAGACTCCTGATATCCATCCAAACCCCAAACTTTGGCGATTCCCCGCCTTCCTCCAACACAACGCGGATTTCCACACTTACATCACAAAAAAATGGTGCTTATACACACAAACGAACGCGGATCATGCGGATAACCCCAATCTGCTATGGGACGCAGGGAAAGCTTTCCTTCTGGGACGCATTATCTCCTATGCATCCTCCTTTAAAAAGAATGCACACCTTAACTACAACACAGCCAGTTCCAGACTTCACCAGGCTCAACGAACGCTCTATACCCATGACACACCTGAGAACCGGACAGCTTGGCGAATGGCCAAACAGTCGTTTGACACTTGGGCCGACACCCTGGAGTCGATTAAGAGAGCTCACTTTGATGCCACTCTCCACAAATTTGGGAATAAGGCCGGTAAACTGCTAGCCAGACTATGTAAGGGTCCCTACCGCCCAACTATTATCCCTGCTATCCGGGAGCCGGATGGCTCTCTCACGACGTCACAAAAAGGCATAAACTCGGCCATGCTACGCTATTATACGGCGTTGTATGCGGCCGACCCTATCGACGAGCACACGGCACACAAATTTATAGACAGAGTGACTTTGACACAAATATCCCCCTCGCAACTGGACTCCCTTAATGCCCCCATATCTCTCGCGGAAATAACCAACACGATCCGGACTCTAGCCTCCTCGAAAGCCCCTGGTCCAGATGGACTAACAGGCGAATTCTATAAATCCCTAAACTCGCTTCTAGCACCCACACTGGAAAAGGTATACCAACACATATGGTTGGGTGGCCCCTACCTACCTACGGGCAACCAGGCAATAATAAAACTTCTGGAAAAAAAAGGGGAAGGAACCTACAGAACCAGGCTCTTATAGGCCCATCTCGCTCCTAAATCTTGATGTCAAGATCCTATCCAAAATAATAGCCACCAGGCTAGCTGACATCATCCCTTTTCTGATTCACCCTGCCCAGTCAGGCTTTGTGAAGGGCAGAACAGCGACGATCAACATCAGAAAAGTGATGATGGTACTAGAACACGCTAGATGTAACCCGAACGGGGACTTTGCCATTATTACTCTCGATGCCGAAAAGGCTTTTGACAACGGTAGTATGGAATGGCTATCTCTGGTTCTGAACAAAATGGGATTCACTGGCCCTTTTCTGCACCTCATAAAATCTATGTACACCTCTCCGGCAGCCAGATTGGTTGCTGCTGGCCTGCTCTCAAATGAATTTCGCCTACATAAGGGCACGAGACAAGGCTGCCCTCTATCCCCTCTCCTCTTTAATTTGGCCCTGGAGCCACTTTCTAGATATTTGTTAACAGTGGCCCCAATCCATGGCATTACAATAGGGGAGCAACAATTGAAGACGTCTCTCTTTGCAGATGACGTCCTCATCTTTTCCGCAAATCCTTCCGCAGACATGCTCACGATAAAAAACACATTTGACCTATTCAGAAAATGTTCCGATTTACGCATAAATTATTCCAAAAGCGAGATACTGCCCATCGGACCCCTCCCACCTCCGGCCTGGACTCAAAATTCCATCTTCTCGATAGCAAAGTCACATATCGCCTACCTGGGTATCAAGATAGGGAAACTCCCTTCCTCACTCTACCATCTGAACTACCCTCCCCTCTTTGCCAAAATCACTCTGGAACTGGAAAACTGCATGGATCTGCCCCTCTCGCTCCTGGGAAGATGTCACTTGGTAAAAATGGTCAGTTTCGCACGCCTACTATACCCTCTCCAAACGATACCTTTACTTATCAGACACAAGGACATCCAAATTTTGAACTCTGCAATATCAAAATTCCTTTGGCGAAACAAAAGACCACGTATCGCTTTTTCCAAACTCCATCTTCCCAGGACCGAAGGTGGTATTAGTCTTCCAAACCTTAGACTGTATAATCTAGCTTGTCTCTTGCGGGTGAGCCTAGACTGGGTTGCCCAAAAGTCCCAATGTTCCAACTTTCAACTAGAGACAGCAATGGTCCATCCCTATTCCCTTACTGCCCTTCTTCACTGCAAGTGGAAATCTCTACCGACACCGCACCAACACAATCTTTTGCTGAGAGACACTGCAATTGCCTGGAGGGAGGTAAGAAAAAGTCTCCGTCTCTCTCCATTTATCTCCAGATTCCTCCCGATACAAGGAAACCCGAGTTTTACTCCGGGCTTGGAACGCCAGCCATATGATGAGTGGCGCCAAAAGGGTCTCGTTGCTTTTTTCTCCCTGTGTGATCCTGAATCCGGTCGGGTAACACCATTCAGATACCTAGCCGCCAAATTTTCTCTCCAGGATGCTTCTGCCTTCCATTATGGTCAATGTGTTAGCTTCCTTCAAAAAACCTGCAGGAACGAATCCACAAGATTCGCGCCATCGTTCCTTGACACACTCATACAAAATGACACCTGCAAAATTTCTGACATATACAAACCTCTACTTATGAAAACTACTCCCTCTCTAGCCTCATCCTCTGTGTTGAATTGGGCCAAAGACTTTCCAGAAGAGGACATAGTGGACAAAATCCTGCAAGGCCTCAATTCTGTATACAACCTGGTTCCTAATGAATCGTGGAGGGAAACCCAGCTGAAAATCACTCACCGCGCCCATATTCCTTTTCTTCCAACTTCTAAACATTCTTCAACCTCAACCTCGCCCTCACTGTGCCCATTGTGCCAGCAACCTAAGCCCTCTCTCGTGCACCGTTACTGGACTTGTACCTATATTGCTTTCTGGGATCAAGTTCTGGCATTTATATTCCGGATTACGTTGTTGAAGCTTCCCAAGAACCCGCTCCTCCTTATCTTTGGTCACTGGGACCCCACACTGATCCCTTGGTCCACCGCTCCCAGCCCACCGGGAAAAGATTGGACCTTGATCTGCCTCCTGCTAGCAAGAAGGGCCATACTGGCCAACTGGACCTCTACATCCACGCCTTCCATCTCCCAGGTTGAAAGAGATCTCCTGCAACTCCTTTTTCGGGACAAGATCAATACCAATCTGGATCGCCAGAAAGCCTCCCAATGCTTCCATGACAGATGGGACCTTTTTATTATGGCGCAGCTCTCCCCACACGACCAAACTCACCTTGATAAACTCTCCTTTGTCTACAAGGATCCTTGTCGAACATGACCCTATCTACTACTGGATGTTCCCCTCAATAGAGTAAACGACTTCAGCCCCCCCCCCCCCCCCCTCTCCCATCCTCCCTTTTGTTTTGTACCATACGTTGTTAGCCCTTTAAGGTTAGTTTAGAGCCTTATGGTCATTAGATCCATCCAGTTACAATCCCCTCTGTTTTTTTTTCCTAGTCCTGCTAGGGAGAGGATTAGTGTCCTCTCTCGATTAAGTTTTCTTTTTATGCCTTTAAGACGTTGCGTGACTCGTCTTGTTGTTTTATTTCGCCTTGTACACTGTACTTTACACAGAAAAAAACAAAACATACTTGTGCCTGCTGATGATGATTTTATGTAATGCACTATTTCTTTCAATAAAATTTTATTCAAAAAAAAAAAAAAAAAGAATGATAAATGCTGGAGTCATATTGATAGTCTTTACTAATTGGACACATTCCAAATTAAAAAAGTCATGATCTGAAAAATGTTTGTGATGGATGAGCAAACATTAAAATTATGTTTTTTCTCACATAGGAACTTTTGAGCCAGGAAGAGGCTGGGCCCAGTAGCCAGACAACAGAGTGCAGAATCCCTCCCCTGCGTCCTCCCAAAAAAAGGGCCAGGAAGAGCCACCACCTGGATGAGGCCACAGCTGACTTCCTAAGTAGGGCTACTTCCGTCATCACCACAGCACCCGATAGTGCTGAAGGGTTTGGCTGTTTTACAGCTAATAAACTCAGAGAAATTGATCCAGATCAAAGGGAGCTATGTGAGGGGATCATAATCCAGCTTTTCAGCAAGGCCAGGAAACGTGAGCTAAACAACAAATCTCATGTGTGTAATTTGGACCACACACCTTTACCTCCTCCACAACAAGCCTACCCACCTCAGCAAGCCTACCCACCTCAGCAAACCTACCCACCTCAGCAAACCCACCCACCCCAGCAAGCCCACCCACCTCAGCAGCATGGTGGTCAGTGGCAAAATCAGCCCCAGGATGCACAACAAGGCCAGTGGTCTGTGGAGTTTAGAGGCTTCTGATTTAATAGGCTATAGTTTTGGTTTTCGGTGTATCATTTGCTTTTTTGGTTTATAATTTTTCATTTAGAATTGTGATGACAGAAAATATGTCTAAAATTATTTTCGAATTCGATTTATGTTGTGAATGCACAATAAAAAAAAATGGCCAAAAAAATAATTGTTTTTTGATATCATTAGCACACAAGTCCTATGTAAAATATGTTTGTTAGTACTTCGTCAGTATCACGAGCAAATCATATTTATTATTATTAAATCATTAATATCATTAAAAATTAAGACAATGTACGCTGCATTTATAAAATTCAAAATTTGACATGTCACGAATGTGCTAACTAAATTACGAACGCTAGTTTTACAAGACCGACCTCTTTGTGCTGGTCCTTACTTACGAGCATGCGTGTTTGTGCTTCGGACTAAAGTCCGATGGTTTTGTGTACACACGATCGGACTTTGCTCCATCGGACTTCTGTTGTCAAAAAGTTTGTCCGTTCGCACAGCCAACAAAAGTCCGATGAAACCGGAAAAAGTTTGTCCGATGGAGCGTACACACGGTCGGATGTTGCTCCAAAACAGCTAATTTGCATGTTTGTTGTCAAAAAGTCCGACCGTGTGTACGGGCCTTTAGAGACACTAACAAAAAAATGGAAAATTGTATACTCACCTTTCCGTAATTTTCCTTTCCTGACGCATCTTCATGGCAGCACACACTGGGTTGTGACTCCGCCCCCACAACCTGACAGGATTGGATTAACTATAAATTTGAAGGGGAGACACCCTGCTGCATTCTCTGTAAATATCATCACAAAAGAAACAGGGAGGGCAACTGTGTGCTGCCATGAAGATGCGTCAGGAAAGGAAAATTACGGAAAGGTGAGTATACAATTTTCCATTTTCCTGACGCCTTCATGGCAGCACACACTGGGAAATAACTCGCCAGTCGGGTGGGTGCAAGTAAAATAATAATTATTCCTTATAATGCTGAAGAATTGGCTCTAATGACGGATCTGCCGAAGTCGGCCATGGATAAATGAGCAGAATCCACCTTGTAGTGGGAAATAAAGGTATTCCTGGAGGACCACGTTGCTGCCCTGCATATTGTCTCTGGTGAGACCCTGCAATACGCTGCCCAAGAGGTAGCCACTGTCCTAGTTGAATGAGCCCTGATGTCTTCAAGAATCGCCATATGCTGGGTGGAGTAAGCTTTTTTAATGGTTCTGACTAACCAGGATGCAATAGTGCATGAGGAAGCGGCTTGCCCACGTCTGGTTCCATGGGGAATGATCAAAAGAGAGTTTGTTTTCCTAAAAGAGGTGGTAGCAGTTAAGTAGTTCTTGATGGTTATTTTGACATCTAGTGGATGAGGATTACCCTGATCGTCCGTGAAGGATGGAAGGATGATGGTTGTAATGGAAGGAAGTTGCCACTTTGGGTATGAAGTGTTCGGAAGGTCTGAGGACTACTTTGTCAGGAAAGAGAACTAACTTAATGCTTGGATCTCCGACACTCTCCTAGCTGATGTAATCACAATGAGAAAAGACAGTTTTAAAGTCAAGTCCCATAAAGAGATAGTTTCAAATGGAACAAACGGAGGAGAAGCGAGAGCATGGAGAACTATTGAAAGATCCCATGATGGAAAGACTGGCCTCCTGGGGGGTTTAATGTTTAGGCTCCCCCGGATACCGGCCCCCCACCGTATGTGAATGAGTATGGGGTACAATGTACCCCTACCCATTCACCTGTAAAATAAAAGTACCAAAAAAAAACACAACACACGAGATAAAATATTTTATTGCACAGCTCCGGGGGTCTTCCGTCTTCGGGGGTCTTCTCGCCGGACTCCTCCGCTATCTTCTTATAGCTCTTTTGCTAGCGGAGGAGTCCGGCTTTCTTCCCCGCCGCCGGCCTCTTCTCCCGACTTCGGGGGTCTTGTCCCCCTCTTCGGTTCTTCTGCTGGGCCACCGCGCCTTCTTATAGCTCTTTTACAGGCGGTGGCCCGGTCTTCTGTCGCCGCCCGTGTGTACGCGGCCTTAGTCTAGCCCTCTCAATCTGCAGGATGTAAAAATTGACCTTGAGACAGAAGATCCGGAGTTATTGGGAGAGGAACTGGAGGTTGGAGGCTGAGCTGTAAGAGTGTCGTGAACCACGGCCTCCTCGGCCACAGTGGAATAATCGTAAATACCGCCACCGAGGATCTCCGAAGCCTGGATAGGAACCTCACAATTAACGGAGTTGGAGGGAATATATACCCCAACTTGAAGTTCCATGGGTGAACTAGACAGTCCACTCCCTCCACCGATGGGAATGAACCTCTTGACAGGAATCTGTGGCACTTGGTATTCATCGGAGTGGCTGCTAAATCTACTTCCGGCGTTCCCCAGATTTCCGCAAGGAGGGAGAAAGTCCGAGGGTTCAACCACCACTCGTTGTTGGATAGCGTTTCTCGACTCAGGCAGTTGGGTAGTATGTTCTGTGCCGCTGGGACATACACTGCTTTTAAACTTGATAGATGTATCTGAGCCCATTTCAAGATGGGCCGAACTTCTTCCATCAAGGTGGCACTCCTGGTACCCCCTTGCTTCTGAACATAAGACACTGCTACTTGGTTGTCCATTCGAATGAGCATATTCTTGTCCATCAGAAATGGTGCGAATGTCCTTAAGGCATAAACGGCTTCCCTGAGCTTTAAAATGTTCGAGACCAAACCTTGAGCCTGAATATGCCACTGGCCCTGGGCTGCCTGGTCTTGATAGTGGGCCCCCCAACCGCTCTGGCAGGCATCCGAAGTGACTACTTCCGGGTCTGGAGGGACTATCGGTTTGTATTTCCTGAGATTGCTCGGGCACGTCCACCACCATATCGATTTCTTCACCGATCTGGAGATGAAGATGGTCTGACGCATTGAGACTCCATCCCACTGCCTGAGGAATGAGTTCTGTAAGGTTCTCATGTGTCACTGTGCCCATCGCACCATGGGTATGGTTGTGGACATGGACCCTAGTACACTCAGACAGGCTCTGGCTGGTAAGTGATTCCTTGATAGCAGCTTCTGCATTTTCTGTATCAGAGGCCGGATCTTCTCTTGTGGGAGCTGTATCTTGTTTGTTTTGGTGTTCAGATCTGCCCCTAAAAAGATCATATTTTGTGTGGGTCGCAGACAGCTCTTTTCCCAATTGATTATCCACCCAAACTTCTGGAGGGTTGTAAGGAGGATCTCTCGGTGATGAATCAACGTCTCTTGATCCTTTGCTAAAAGTAGGATGTCGTCCAGATAATGGTGGACGCGTAATCCCTTTTCTCTGAGGAAAGCCACCAACGGTAACAATACTTTTGTAAATGTCCTGGGTGCCGAAGAGATGCCCAAATGGGAGGCACTGGAATTGGAAATGATGTTGGTTTATGGCTAACCGGAGAAACTTTTGAAAGGCCGGATGAATTGGTATATACAGATAAGCGTCTGATAAATCTATTGAAAGCATCCAATCGCCCAGATTTATTGCTAGAAGTATGGATTGAAGGTTTTCCATTTTGAAAGCCTCCACTTTGATATCCTTGTTGAGCATCTTGAGGTCTAATACAGGACGCAAATCCCCTGTCTTTTAGCAGAAACAAGGAAGAGTAGAACCCTCTTCCCTTTTGGCATGATGGGACCTCCAGGATCGCTCCCTTTTGTTTCAATTCTGCTACGTACTTTACTAGCAGAATCCTTTGGGGTACTGAGGATAGTACTCTGGTTGTCTGGAAATAATTTGGTGGGAGTCTGTTTTTGAATTTCCATCTGTGTCCGAATCGGATTGTGGACAATGTCCATAAATCCTTTATATGGTCTGACCAGATCTTGGTGAAGTTCCTTCTGTTCCCCTGCCAGGGTGGCCTTAGATTTCTGTATCCTTAGAAAAGAAGGTTTTGTGTTTTTCCAGTCCCTTCTAAATTCCCTACCAGGAGAGTAGGACCTGGACTCTCTATATTTGTCCGGAAGATTACGTCTGTAAACAGGTCCCTTCTGCGTCTTGGGTCTCCTGTCGGAGGGGATCAGGCCTGACTTCCCTCCTGTTACCTTGGATATGGCAGAGTCTAACTTGGCACCGAACAGATTTGCGCCATCATATGGAATTCTGAACCAATTTATTTTTGATGCTGTATCGGCCATCCACAGTTTGAGCCATAGCGCTCTTCTCGCTGTTACGGAGGCCAGCATAGCCTTGGCTGAAGATCTTATAATATCTACTGATGCCTCTGCTAACTTGACTTCTTGCAGAGAGGAAATAATCTTTCCCATTTTAATGCCATCCTGTAGGTCTTTTTCTATTTTAGATGTCAATCCTGAGATGGCTGTGGCCACTGCTGCTGTGGTAATTGCTGGTCTACAGGCTCCCCCAGCCATGGAATATGCCTTCTTCAATTCTAGGTCCATCTTTCGGTCGAGCACATCCCGAAAGGAAACAGCATCCTCGATTGGTAGTGTGACGTGGCAGGTGAGGCGCATTAATGAGGAATCGACAATGGGAGCATTAATTAAAGGCTTCACTTTTGACTCTTTTAAAGGGTACATCTTGGCTAATCTGTTTGTAAGACTAGATCTTTTGTCAGACCTCTCCCACTCATCTTTAATGAGATCCTCCAGCTCCTCTATAAATGGGAAGGATAACGGATCTCTTTTTAGGTTTGAAAAAAATATTTCCATATTTTCTGAGGTTCCGCCGCATCATCTTGCCAGCCGAATGCTTCTTTAACGCCCTTTGCAAAGGGTTCCACCAGGGAAAAATCAAAGCCCACTGACATCTCCTGACCCTCATCTTCAGAGGGAGATTGTGATGCCTGAGTGAGATGGGGGTCTGCTGAAGACGTACTGGGAGCAGCTCTATCTAATGCTGGTGTTGTTGTTTCCAGTATGGACTCCCGCACTGATTCTCTTATGAGGTCTGTAGCAATTCTTGCGTCTGCGACAGGCAAGTTATCTGGCAGTGCCGGAGCGCCGCATACCCAGCAAGCGTTTGCTGCAGGTTGGGTGTGGCGGCTTTGACATTGTGAGGAAGGAGATCTCCTGCGACTTCATCGACTGTGACGTGAGTAGCTATGTTGTGAGTGGCTGTGTCTTCAGTGCCATGAAGGAGATCTTGAGCGGCTCCTGCGGGACATCCTGCTAGACGTATGGCTAGATCTTCTCCCATGGCTGGAACTTGCGCCTCTTGATCTAGACGGGCTGCCAAAAAAATGCAGCATTTAACGTCTGGCACTCTTTTTTTCTCCCCTTCAATACTTACCTTGCCCGGTAAAGCCTCTTACCTAACTTGCTGATGGTGGTCTGCGTGGGCAGTGGACTCCATAGAAAAAAAGGGGTGAAGGACAGTCTGAGATATAGAGAGAAATAATGTGTACATATATATATACACACATATACACATACAATTCACCTATAAATATAAATATATATATTATTTATTAACAAAGTTTATCTGCAAGAAACAATATAATAACAATAATAATATATATAGGAGTCCCACAGGGACTTACCTGGAGACTGCAGAGTAATCTAAATGCAGAGGCAGCAACCTTCCTTAAGTTTTGCAGATTGCGCAGCAGAATCACAGAGAAATACAGCTCTGTATTTGAAAATAGCGCCATTGCAAAAACATAGGGGGAAAAAAAAACACTAGCACTGCACGTGCTCAGAGTGGCCGAACGGCGCCATCTATGCTGGAATTACAGCATAGAGAAAACACCACTGAAGGAGAAACAAACGGCGGCCATGACAGGGGACTACAAGAGACAGCAATCCCAAAGGTAGAGAAAAAAAGGGAATATAAACCACCACTTACTATAGTAATAAAAGATGGATATTATTTAAATAAGAGGAATTACCGTATATACTCGAGTATAGGCCGACCCGAATATAAGCCGAGGCCCCCAATTTACCCCCAAAAAAACTGGCAAACTTATTGACTCGTGTATAAGCCGAGGGTGAGACATGCCTGTCCATCCCTGTGTGTGTGTCCGTCCCTGTGTGTCCGTCCATCCCTGTGTGTGTGTGTGTCCATCCATCCATCCATCCCTGTGTGTGTGTGTGTCCATCCATCCATCCATCCCTGTGTGTGTGTGTGTGTCCATCCATCCATCCATCCCTGTGTGTGTGTGTCTCCATCCATCCATCCCTGTGTGTGTGTGTCTCCATCCATCCATCCATCCCTGTGTGTGTGTGTCTCCATCCATCCATCCATCCCTGTGTGTGTGTGTCCATGTGTGTGTGTCCGTGTGTGTGTGTGTGTGTGTGTGTGTGTGTGTGTGTGTGTGTGTGTGTGTCCAGCCTACCTGTGTCCCGAGCCTCCGTCCCGTGCCTTGCCTCCTTGCCTCCGTCCCGTGCCGTGCCTTGCCTCCTTGCCTCCGTCCCGTGCCGTGCCTTGCCTCCTTGCCTCCGTCCCGTGTCGTGTCGTGCCTTGCCTCCGTCCCGTCCCGTGCCGTGCCTTGCCTTGCCTCCGTCCCGTGCCTTGCCAGGATCGCCTCGGCGGCCATTCTAAAATTCAAAAGCCCCGCCTCCGCCTCCGCCTGTGATAGGCGGAACACTGAATTTCCCAGCAGCCTGTGTTCCGCCTATCACCGATATCGTCTCATCCTCGTACTACGGACGAGGATAAGACGATGTCCGTGATAGGCGGAACACAGGCTGCTGGGAAATTCAGTGTTCCGCCTATCACAGGCGGAGGCGGAGAAGGAGGCGCGGCTTTCAAATTGTAGTATGTCCTCCGTCTGTCTGCTCGATACGCTGATCGAGCAGTCAGACGGCGATGACTCGAGTATAAGCCGAGGGGGGCACTTTCAGCCTCAAAAAAGAGGCTGAAAATCTCGGCTTATACTCGAGTATATACGGTAATAGGCAAAAGAAGAAGGGGAGTCCACTGCAAAGGTAAAAAAGCTTCTTTAAAGCTTTGGTAATGCCAGAAATCCAGTAGCCCCTTGAGACCACCAGAGCGGGGGTTCCCTCCATAGAAGCTCCTTTAGAGACTGTACAGGAGGTACTTCCAAACAGGAGAGGCTTGAACCTGCTGGGGCGAATGCGGTAGAGGCTTATTCATCTGTAACAGGAAAACTCCGTCCGTCCAACCTGTCAGGTGAGGATAAAAAGAGAATGCAGCAGGGTGTCTCCCCTTCAAATTTATAGTTAATCCAATCCTGTCAGGTTGTGGGGGCGGAGTCACAACCCAGTGTGTACTGCCATGAAGGCGTCAGGAAAACAAAAGTGCCCATTTAAAGGCTTATCTGCAAGTTATTGCCATAAAAAGTGTTTTGGAACCCGGGTTCTGTCCCAAGGGACATGTATCAATACAAAAAAGTTTTAAAAACAGAAGTTTTTTCGTGAGCAGTGATTTTAATAATGCTTAAAGTGAAACAATAAAAATGAAATATTCCTTTAAATGTTGTGCCTGGGGGTGTCCTTAGTATGCCTGTAAAGCAGTGCATTTTTCCCATGTTTATACCAGTACCACAGCAAAATAACATTTCTAAAGGAAAAAAAGTAATTTAAAACTGCTTGCGGCTGTAATGTATTGTCGGGTACCGGCAATATAGATAAAAATCATTGAAAAAAACGGCATGGGTCCCCCCAGTCCATTACCAGGCTCTTTGGGTCTGGTATTTATATTAAGGGGAATCTCACACCCAAATTTTAAAAATTGCATGAGGATTCCCCCAAAATCCATACCAGGCCCTTCAGGTCTGGCATGGATATTAAGGGGAACCTTGCACAAAAATGTAAAAGAAAATGGCATAGGGGTCCCCCCTAAAACCCATACCAGGCCCTTTAGGTCTGGTGTGGTATAATATAGATGACAATCATTGAAAAAAACGGCATGCCCCCCCCCCCCCCAGTCCATTACCAGGCCGGTCGGGTCTGGTATGGATATTAAGGGGAAACCATACCCAAATTAAAAAAAAAATTATGTGGGGGTCCCCCAGGCACTATATAATAAGTCCATACCGGGCCCTTCAGGTCTGCTATGGATATTAAGGTGAACCCTACACCAATTTTTTTTTAAATGGCATAGGGGTCCCCCCAAAATCCATACCAGGCCCCTCAGATCTGGTATGGATTTTAAGGGGAACCCCGAGCCAAAATAAAAAAAATGGCAGGCTGCAGGAAAAGGGGGGGGGGACAAGAGAGCGCCCCCCTCCTGAACCATTCCAGGCCACATGCCCTCAACATGGGGAGGGTGCTTTGAGGTTCCCTCCAAAGCACCTTGTCTCCATGTTGATGGGGACATGGGCCTCATTCCCACAACCCTTTCCAGGTGGTTGTGGGGGTTTGAGGGTGGGGGCTTATCGGAATATGGGAGCCCCCTTTGACAAGGCCCCTTTTAAATTGTACCCCTACACATTCACCAAAAAAGTGTCAAAATCTTAAAAATTACAGAAGACAATTTGGGACTTTATTAAAAAGAAAATACATTACATTACTTATTTTCCTTTAGAAATTTAATTTTGCTGTGGTACTGTTATAAACATGGGAAAAATACACTACTTTACAGGCATACTAAGGACAACCCCCATTCACGATATTTAAAGGAATATCTCATTTTTATTGTTTCACTTTAAGCATTATGAAAATCACTGCTCCCGAAAAAAACTCAGTTTTTAAAACTTTTTTTCCATTGATATATGTCCCCTAGGGCATCACCCGGGTCCCCAAATACTTTTATGGGAACAACTTGCATATAAGCCTTTAAAATGAAAACTTTTGATTTTTAATGTTCGTGTCCCATAGACTTTAATGGTGTAATTTTTTGCCTGTTCGCAAGTTCTGGTGTGAACTGAACCAGAGGGAGGTGTTTTCAGCTCATCCCTACATAAGAGAGCTATTCTTAGAAATTTGATTTTGTTCATAGACTCCCTTGAAGCCTTACCCTATGTTATCAATTCAACACCATGGAGAATCCATTCCCTGGGGATCTCGTGCTTGGATGTTCACCCCATGTGCAGTGCAGCTTCCTCAGCTCCCATGACAGACAGGCAATTAGTGTTTTTTTTCCAAACTCCAGTAGTACATACCTCTCAATCCCAGCTCCATGTAAGCTATTCAGCCTCAATATCTTCCTTTTTTTTCCTTCCTTTGTAGTTGGAGGTTCAGTTAGGGCCGGTTCACACAGCAGGCGAGGCGAGGCGACTCCGACTTGCCTCGCCGCGACCTGCCGCGACCTCAGCGGCGACTTGCAGATGACTTCTGTATAGAAGTCAATGCAAGTCGCCCCGAGGTCGCCCAAAAGTAGTACAGGAACCTTTTTTCTGAGTCGGAGCGACTCGAGTCGCTCCTCTCAGAACGGTTCCATTGTACAGAACGGGGGCGACTTGCGAGAGCGAGGCGAGGCGAGTCGTGTCGCCTCGCATCGCCCGCTGTGTGATCCGGCTCTTAGAGTTTATCGTTTTTTTTATAATTCTTACAGAATAGTGGTTGCACCCACTCCTGAAGTGTCTTAGTAACATGATGGGATGCACCATGTTTTTATTCATGCACTTTATAATCTCTGCTAGTTTTTAATCCTTATACGGAGTATATACCCCATGCATGGGTTACTGGAATGTGCTGCTATTTTGCTTTTATAATGTGTGCATATTTATATGAACTGTTTGGAATATGTATATTATATATTTATTCCTATGTATTTATGAACTATACTTTATTCATTTTGTGTATATATTCAATGGCTTTGCTATATATTTCATAGTGAGTGCTATTTTATCCCCTCTTTATGACAAATAAACACATTTCTAAGCCATCTGTTAGTGTATTACCCTATTTGGTTGCCACCTGCCTCACACAAAGTCCCATCTCCCTCTCTATGAAATTGAATGTTGATGAATTTTATATTTTATCTTTTAATAAGCTATTCATTTTTATTTTTTCGTTTGTTTTTAGCTGGACTTCTACTTTAACTAAAATTCACAAGACATGCCTATAGTTTGCCAAGATACATGGAAGATCCTAAAAGCAGATGGAAGGTTTTATAGATTAAACCAAGCTTCTTGGTGATCACGGATCACGGTAAACGTCCGCTCATCGCGGCCGTTTACCACGTGATCGCTCCGTCAAATGACGGAGCGATCACTTGTAAACAAACCGTGTTATGACAAACCATGTTATGACGCCGGTTCCTCCCTCCCCCTCTTTGTACCGATCGGTACAGCGGAGGGGGAAGAGATCGGTGTCAGCAGCGATGTGGGCTGCATCTGCAGTACCCACATCGCTGCTCACCGAAAATTAACCCCTCATTTCCCTTCCAATACTCTGCAATACCCTGCAATACTCTGCAATGCCAGCTAATACTCTGCAATACCCTGCAACACTCTGCAATACTCTGCAATACCCTGCCATTACTCTGCAATACCCTTCAATACTCTTCAATACCCTGCAACACTCTGCAATACCCTGCAACACTCTGCAATACCCTGCCATTACTCTGCAATACCCTTCAATACTCTGCAATACCCTGCAACACTCTGCAATACTCTGCAATACCCTGCCATTACTCTGCAATACCCTTCAATACTCTGCAATACCCTGCAACACTCTGAAATACCCTGCAACACTCTGGAATACCCTGCCATTACTCTGCAATACTCTGCAATACCCTGCAATACCCTGCAACACTCTGCAATGCCCTGCAACACTCTGCAATGCTCTGCAACACCCGCCAGTACACTGCAACACTCTGCAATGCTCTGCAACACCTGCCAATACCCTGCAACACTCTGCAATGCTCTGCAACACCCACCAATACCCTGCAATGCTCTGCAACGCAATACTCTGCAACGCCATACTCTGAGATACCCAGCCATACTCTGAGATACCCAGCCATAGTCGGTGATACCCAGCCATAGTCGGTGATACCCTGCAATACCCAGCCATAGACATCCCCCCCCGCCGCCCTCCGGTGCTTCTACCGACTCACCAATATGATCAAAGCCAGAATCTTTTTTTTTTCAGGCTTCCTAGCTTAGAGGTGAGATGTGGGGTCTTATTGACCCCATATCTCACTGTAAAAAGGACCTGTCATGCCATATTCCTATTACAAGGGATGTTTACATTCCTTGCAATAGGAATAAAAGTGATCAAAAAATGTATTTTTGGGGAAAAAAATGTCAAACTGAAATAAATAAAGTAAAATGAACAATAAAAAAAAATAGGCTTTCACATTGGTAAACAGCGGGCGCACTGCTGTGTGTTTGCTTACGTAGTGCTCTGTTAGGGAATCAAATAAAACACTTCCCTAACACTGACCCACCTCTCAGCCAGTCAGGTGCACCGGGTCTGGTTACCTGTCAGCTGATTGGCTGAAGTGACAGGCGATATGATTGGATGCCTATCGGGTGTCCAATCATAGCAGAAGAGGACGGGATAAGACATCGAGGACTCAGAGGGAGCGTGGAGGAAAAGCGCCCCTTTTCCCATGTGCTCGCATGCAGAAGCGAACGCATACGTAAGTCCCGCCCACATATGAAAACGGTGTTCAAACCACACATGTGAGGTATCGCTGCGAACATTAGAGCGAGAGCAATAATTCTAGCCCTAGACCTCCTCTGTAACTCAAAACATATAACCAGTAAAAAAAAAATTAAATCCTCGCCTTTGGGGATTTTTAAGTAGCGACGTTTGGTGCCATTCCACGAGCGTGTGCAATTTTGAAGAGTGACATGTTAGGTATCTATTTACTCAGCGTAACTTCATCTTTCACATTATGTGAAAATTGGGCTAACTTTACTGTGTTTTTTTTTTTTTAAGCACAAAACAGTCTTTTTTCCAAAAAAAAGCATTAAAAAAATTGCTGCGCAAATACCGTGCGAGATAAAAAGTTGCAACGACTAGTGATGGCCGAACGGTTCGCCCGGCGGTCGTTTCGCGGCGAATTTCCGACTTTCGCCGTCCGCGGGTTCGAACGCCTTTTTCCGTCGTTCGCCCCGGCGGACTTACGTGTTTAATGTATACAAGAACTTTAACCTTTCGTGACACGTTTATCATGTGTTACAGGACAACCAATTGAGACATGACAGCTCATGGACACTTGGACATTCCCCCTAACCTATAAATACACCCGATCCGGTGGCCATTTTACATTCTTTCTTCTGTCACTGTAGGGAAAGGATCCTGTGTGGAGTAGGGACAGAGAAAACGCTAGCTATTTGGTACACAAAAGTTCTTTTCAGGACTGGTATAGGTGTTAGGTCAGCAGCCTGAGTTTCTTTTGTCAGTTTAGATAAAGGGACAGAGCGCTGTATGCTGCTATTTTAGGGACAGCTCAGCCAGATTAGTCTTTCTTCATCATCATCATCATCATCATCATTAGCTGTTACTATCAGGTCCACAAAAGAGCTGTTCCAGCTAATCGTTCCAGCCTACTCTTTTTTGCCAATTTGTATAGGGACAGGCAGGAAGCAGTGTGTCAGGCAGTGAGGATAATTTTAAAGACTTGCTGTTACTATTAGTTCCACAAAGGTTCTTTTCAGGACTGGTATCAGTGGTACGGTAATAGGCTTGTACACGTATAATATTCTTTCTTCCAAATATAGAAAGAATATTATACTTGACTGCTGCCCTTCTGCTGCAGTCTGCTAATCATTCACAACTCACTTGTTCCACAAAGCTCTTTATCAGGACTGGTAACTTGGTCTGTCTAGGGTGCTACGGTACATAGGCTTGGGTGCGGTACAGTCTGCTGTTCTGTAAGGACCGCTATCGGTCCACAATACATAGGGTTGCCGTGCACTACTGCTGACCGCTGCCCTATACTGCAGCAGTCCTTCAGCGGTATAGGGACTGACGCACAGTCTGCTAAACACTAATACACAACCTGCTTGGTCCACAAAAGTTCTTATAAGGACTGGTAACTTGGTATAGGGTGCTACGGTACATAGGCCTGAGTGCAGTACAGTCTGCTGTTCTGTAAGGACCGCTATCGGTCCACAATACATAGGGTTGCCGTGCACTACTGCTGACCGCTGCCCTATACTGCAGCAGTCCTTCATTGGTATAGGGACTGACGTACAGTCTGCTAATCACTAACACACAACCTGCTTGGTCCACAAAAGTTCTTATAAGGACTGGTAACTTGGTATAGGGTGCTACGGTACATAGGCCTGAGTGCGTTACAGTCTGCTGTTCTGTAAGGACCGCTATCGGTCCACAATACATAGGGTTGCCGTGCACTACTGCTGACCGCTGCCCTATACTGCAGCAGTCCTTCAGCGGTATAGGGACTGACGCACAGTCTGCTAAACACTAACACACAACCTGCTTGGTCCACAAAAGTTTTTATAAGGACTGGTAACTTGGTATAGGGTGCTACGGTACATAGGCCTGAGTGCAGTACAGTCTGCTGTTCTGTAAGGACCGCTATCGGTCCACAATACATAGGGTTGCCGTGCACTACTGCTGACCGCTGCCCTATACTGCAGCAGTCCTTCATTGGTATAGGGACTGACGTACAGTCTGCTAATCACTAACACACAACCTGCTTGGTCCACAAAAGTTCTTATAAGGACTGGTAACTTGGTATAGGGTGCTACGGTACATAGGCCTGAGTGCGTTACAGTCTGCTGTTCTGTAAGGACCGCTATCGGTCCACAATACATAGGGTTGCCGTGCACTACTGCTGACCGCTGCCCTATACTGCAGCAGTCCTTCATTGGTATAGGGACTGACGTACAGTCTGCTAATCACTAACACACAACCTGCTTGTTCCACAAAAGTTCTTATAAGGACTGGTAACTTGGTATAGGGTGCTACGGTACATAGGCCTGAGTGCGGTACAGTCTGCTGTTCTGTAAGGACCGCTATCGGTCCACAATAGATAGGGTTGACGTGCACCACTGCTGACCGCTGCCCTATACTGCAGCAGTCCTTCAGCGGTATAGGGACTGACGTACAGTCTGCTAATCACTAACACACAACCTGCTTGGTCCACAAAAGTTCTTATAAGGACTGGTAACTTGGTATAGGGTGCTACGGTACATAGGCTTGAGTGCGGTACAGTCTGCTGTTCTGTAAGGACCGCTATCGGTCCACAATACATAGGGTTGCCGTGCACTACTGCTGACCGCTGCCCTATACTGCAGCAGTCCTTCAGCGGTATAGGGACTGACGTACAGTCTGCTAAACACTAATACACAACCTGCTTGGTCCACAAAAGTTCTTATAAGGACTGGTAACTTGGTATAGGGTGCTACGGTACATAGGCTTGAGTGCGGTACAGTCTGCTGTTCTGTAAGGACCGCTATCGGTCCACAATAGATAGGGTTGACGTGCACCACTGCTGACCGCTGCCCTATACTGCAGCAGTCCTTCAGCGGTATAGGGACTGACGTACAGTCTGCTAAACACTAATACACAACCTGCTTGGTCCACAAAAGTTCTTATAAGGACTGGTAACTTGGTATAGGGTGCTACGGTACATAGGCTTGAGTGCGGTACAGTCTGCTGTTCTGTAAGGACCGCTATCGGTCCACAATAGATAGGGTTGACGTGCACCACTGCTGACCGCTGCCCTATACTGCAGCAGTCCTTCAGCGGTATAGGGACTGACGTACAGTCTGCTAAACACTAATACACAACCTGCTTGGTCCACAAAAGTTCTTATAAGGACTGGTAACTTGGTATAGGGTGCTACGGTACATAGGCTTGAGTGCGGTACAGTCTGCTGTTCTGTAAGGACCGCTATCGGTCCACAATAGATAGGGTTGACGTGCACCACTGCTGACCGCTCACCTATACTGCAGCAGTCCTTCAGCGGTATAGGGACTAAGAGTTTTGTCACAGGGTCATTTAAAAAATGACATGCAGAGGAAGAGGCAGGCCCTTCCGCAGGGGTGGTAGGGGTAGGGCAGGAGCAACAGGCTTGAGCCAAAGTGGGAAGTTGCAGAAGGTGCGTTCAATTACTTTAAAGGATGCACCAGACTTGGTTGAGTGGCTCGCTCAGCCTTACTCTTCTGCACCCTCCTCATCCTCTCGATCTGCACCCTCTTCTTCACTCTCTGCTATGTGCACCCCCAAAGACACTACCACCAACAACACGACCACCACCACCACCACCACATACCTTCCGCTTGAGTCACTGGAATTATTTTCCGATCCATATCAAGAGGACATTTCTGATGCGCAGCCACTCTTGGTATTGGATCAGGAAGAGGAGGTAGCAACAAGCGCTACTCAGCAGTCTGACGCCAGTACCCAGATCAGCCCAAGGAGGAGGTTGGTCCCCGGTGTTGCTGCCTACTCTACTTATAGCGGTGGGGAAGGTGACGTTGATGATGACGTGTCTAGTGATGTCACGTGGGTGCCCACAAGAGAGGAAGAGGAGGGGAGTTCAGAGGGAGATATGGACCAGCAGATAGGGAGGAGAAGCAGCAATGACTTACATTGCACAGCAGGGACAAAGCAGACTGCAAATGTATCAGGAGCGAGTCATCGACCATGTACGGTCACATCTGGCGCTCCCAGGACACCGGCACATGGCTCCGCAGTGTGGGCTTTTTTTAACGTGTCCGCTGCTGACAATAGCGTTGCCATCTGCAATCTTTGCAGTCAACGCGTTAGTCGCGGTAAGCCCAATACTCACCTAGGGACGACCGCCTTAAGAAGGCACATGAGCAGCCATCACCGAGCCCAGTGGGAGCAACGGAACACACAAAGCCACACTGCAGGCTCTCACCGTCCAGCCTCGTCTTCTACTTCTCCTTCTCCTCTCTCCTCACAATTGTCCTCCACTCCACCTTCCATCACGCCAAGCTCACATTTTTCTGCAAAAAGGCAGGCTTCCGTGGGCCTAATGTTTGAGCGTAAAAAAATGATGACGCCGGATAACCCTCTTGCCCAACGGTTGGCGGCTGGCTTGTCAGAACTCATAGCCCGCCAACTACTGCCATATAAACTGGTGGACTCGGAGGCCTTTCGCAAATTTGTGGCCATTGGAACACCACAATGGAAGGTCCCAGGAAGGAAGTATTTCTCAGAGAAGGGCATCCCAGAGCTATATGGCCATGTTCAGCGGCAAGTGAATGTATCTCTGGCACACAGTGTCGGTGCCAAGATACATCTGACCACAGACACGTGGTCTAGCAAACACGGGCAGGGAAGGTATATCAGTTTTACTGCCCACTGGGTGAACCTTCTGACGGCCGTCAAGCATGTAACCCGTGGCACCCGTGTAGATTTGGTTTTACCGCCACGGATTGCATGCAGGCCTGACTCTTCTTCTCCTCCTCCTACTCCATCCTCCTCCCTCTCCTCCTCAGCTGCCTCCTCCTTTTCCGCTGCTAGCGTCTCTTCCACTGCACCGCCCAAGCTCCCCAGAACCTATTCCACATGCCAGGTGAGACGTTGCCATGCCGTGCTGCGTCTGTTGTGCCTGGAAGCAAAGAGCCACACTGGCCCGGCACTCCTTTCAGCTTTGCGTTCACAGGCAGATGAGTGGCTAACACCGCTCAATTTGACAGTTGGTAAAGTGGTGTGTGACAACGGTGCCAATCTGCTTAGCGCATTGAAACAGGGCAAAATCACGCACGTGCCGTGCATGGCACACGTCTTAAACTTGGTCGTGCAGCGATTCCTTGTCAAATACCCTGGGGTCCAGGACATCTTGCGGCAGGCAAGGAAAATCTCGGCCCATTTCAGAAGATCTTACACGGCCATGGCTCGCCTTGCTGACATTCAGCGGCGACACCATCTGCCGGTCAGACGTCTTATTTGCGATTGCCCGACGCGATGGAACTCAACCTTCTATATGCTTGATAGGCTGCTCCAGCAGAAACGTGCAGTTAACGTCTACCTGTATGAACTCTGCGAAAGAAACGGTTCTGGGGAGCTGGGTTTTTTTTCACCGCGCCAGTGGCTGCTCATGCGCGACACATGCAGACTTCTGCGGCCATTTGAGGAGATCACCAAACTGGTCAGTCGCAGCCATGGCGCCATCAGTGACATGGTACCTTATGCCTTCTTTCTGGAGCGTGCATTGCGTCGTGTCATTGATCAGGCTGTGGAGGAGCAGGAGCGGGAAGATGAGGAAGTCGCAATGCTGGATGAATTCCCAGGGGGGGCTACTCTATCTGAGACAAGTCAACAACAGGAGTCTGATGAGGAGTCAGAGGAGGATGGTGCCGGGGCGGATGAGCAGGAGCAAGAAGAGCATGCTTTAAACCTTTCTGGGATCCCTGTTGTGCGAGGATGGGGAGAGGAGAATGAAGAGGACGACATTATCCTGGATGATGAGCAGGAGCCAGGCCACCACACCGCTTCCACTTTAGTGCAAATGGGGGCCTTCATGCTCCAGTGTTTTAATAGGGACCCCCGTATAAAAAGCATGAGGGTCAAGGACCAGTACTGGGTGGCAACGTACTTAGACCCCCGGTACAAACACAAAATGGCGGAAATGTTACCGCCGTCGCAGAGGGCTGTCAGAATGCAGCACTTCCAGGCCTTGCTTCGAGAAATGCTGCATTCTGCTTTTGCGTGCGCTGGCAGAGGAGCAATTCCCACTCCCAGAGAAGGATTTGCGGGTACCAATCCAACAGCGCCTGCAAGAAGAGGCCGGTTTGAAGATGTGTTGGTGACTTCGGATATGAGGTCATTCTTTCAGCCGACCCATCGACAGGTGTCATCCGGATCCAGCATCAGGGAACGCCTAGACCGTCAGGTGTCCGACTACATTGGGTTAACGGCCGATGTGGACGCTCTGAGGAGTGATGAACCCCTAGACTACTGGGTGGGCAGGCTTGACCTCTGGCCAGAGCTTGCCCAATTTGCAATCGAACTGTTGGCTTGCCCCTCATCCAGTGTCCTGTCCGAAAGGACGTTCAGCGCAGCAGGGGGGATTGTGACCGATAAGCGTACTCGCCTAGCTCACCACAGTGTTAACTACCTCACATTTCTAAAAATGAATGAGGCATGGATCTCGGAGGAATTCAACACATGTGATCAGTAGACCATGTATATGTCTATAAACAATTTTTGGAATCAAGCACACAGACCTTCTTAATTCATTTGGCTCACTTCCCTGACCCAAAAAAGCACACCGTACTATATGCCCCTACCCTCCTCTTTGAAGAGGTTGAGCGGTGTCATATTTCTACTGGGGCTGCTTATTATGAGGGGTTCCCACCATCCCTGTGCTGTGCTGACTTCCTCCTGGGTGTTCTTATTATGAGGGGCTCCCACCATCCCTGTGCTGTGCTGACTTCCTCCTGGGGGTTCTTATTATGAGGGGATCACACCATCCCTGTGCTGTGCTGACTTCCTCCTGGGGCTGCTTACGGTGCTGCTGTCAGCGCTGTATGTCACGGAGCTGCTGTCAGCGCTGTATGTCACGGAGCTGCTGTCAGCGCTGTATGTCACGGAGCTGCTGTCAGCGCTGTATGTCACGGAGCTGCTGTCAGCGCTGTATGTCACGGAGCTGCTGTCAGCGCTGTATGTCACGGAGCTGCTGTCAGCGCTGTATGTCACGGAGCTGCTGTCAGCGCTGTATGTCACGGAGCTGCTGTCAGCGCTGTATGTCACGGAGCTGCTGTCAGCGCTGTATGTCACGGAGCTGCTGTCAGCGCTGTATGTCACGGTGCTGCTGTCAGCGCTGTATGTCACGGAGCTGCTGTCAGCGCTGTATGTCACGGAGCTGCTGTCAGTGCTGTATGTCACGGAGCTGCTGTCAGCGCTGTATGTCACGGAGCTGCTGTCAGCGCTGTATGTCACGGAGCTGCTGTCAGCGCTGTATGTCACGGTGCTGCTGTCAGCGCTGTATGTCACGGAGCTGCTGTCAGCGCTGTATGTCACGGAGCTGCTGTCAGCGCTGTATGTCACGGAGCTGCTGTCAGCGCTGTATGTCACGGAGCTGCTGTCAGCGCTGTATGTCACGGAGCTGCTGTCAGCGCTGTATGTCACGGTGCTGATGTCAGTGCTCTGTATTACGGTGCTGCTGTCAGTGCTCTGTATCTCCTGCACCCTCTTGTTTGCCTACCCTGGTCCCTGACCTTCCCTCTCCTCCATTGCCTTCATTAGCTCCATAGTCCTGAATTGTCAGAACAATTTCCCAAATAAAAAAAAAATGCTTGTAGTTATCGATCCCAAATTCACCTCATACATGTATTATGCTATTGTCCAGGTGGTGGGACTACGTGCTACCCCCTAATAATTACCCCGTGGCCGCAAATTCGACCTAAAGGTTTGCGAAATTCGCCTCCCATTGAAGTCAATGGAGCCCGCGGCGAACGGTCGTTTTCGCGAACGTTTGTGTCCGTTCGCGTTTCGCGTTCGCGAAACGTCCCGTCGGAAGTTCGTCCATCACTAGCAACGACCCCCATTGTATTCTCCAGGGTGTTTGCTAAAAAAAACATATATAATGTTTTGGGATTCTATGTAATTTTCTAGCAAATAAATGATGATTTTTACATGTAGGAGAGAAAGGTCAGAATTGTCCTGGATGCTCCAGAACACCTGATGGCGCTCCCTGCATGTTAGGCCTCTGTATGTTGCCACACTGTGTAAAAGTCTCACACATGTGGTATCGCCGTACTCGGGAGTAATAGCAGAATGTGTTTTGGGGTGTAATTTGTGGTATGCATATGCTGTGTGTGAGAAATAAACTGATAATATGACAATTTTGTGAAAAAAAAAAAGTAAAACAAATCTTGATTTTGCAAAGTTTTGTGGGAAAAAATGACAACTTCAAAAAACTCATCATGCCTCTTACTAAATACATTGGAATGTAGACATGTGCAGAGTAAAATATTTCGTTTCGGAATTTCGTTTTCGTCCGAAAACTTAATTTATTTAGTTACTCCCGAAATTAGTTTTTATTTATTTCGTTTTTCGTTCAAAAATTGCATTCGTCCGAAAATCCACATGAATTACGGTCGAATCTGTCTTGGAAGGCTTATGGTGTCTGTCGAATGTATAAAGAAGATTCGACGGAGCTAACTATATAACATACTTTAGAACCCTATTAAAGTCTATGGGACTCCAACGTTCAAAATCTAAAGTGCTAATTTTAAAGGCTAATTTGCAAGTTACTGTCCTAAAAAGTGTTTGGAGACCCGGGTCCTGCCCCAGGGGACATGTATCAATGCAAAAAAAAGTTTTAAAAACGGCCGTTTTTTCGGGAGCAGTGATTTTAATAATGATTAAAGTGAAACAATAAAAGTGTAATATTCCTTTAAATTTCGTAGGGGGGGGTTGTCTATAGTATGCCTGTGAAGGGGCGCATGTTTCCCGTGCTTAGAACTGTCCCTGCACAAAGTGTCATTTATGCAGGAAAAAAAGTCCTTTAAAATCACTCGCAGCTATTATGAATTGTCGGCTCCGTAATACAGAGAACACTCATTGAAAGTCATTGATAAAAAAATAAATAAATAAAAAAGCGTGGGGGTCCCCCAAATTCAATTACCAGGCCCTTCAGGTCTGGTATGGATATTAAGGGGAACCCCGCGTCAAATTAAAAAAAAATTTGACGTGGGGTTCCCCTAAAAATCCATACCAGACCCTTTATCCGAGCACGCAACCTGGCAGGCCGCAGGAAAAGAGGGGGGGACGAGAGAGCGCCCCCCCCTCCCTCCTGAACCGTACCAGGCCACATGCCCTCAACATTGGGAGGATGCTTTGGGGGTCTGTGACCCCTCAAAGCACCTTGTCCCCATGTTGATGAGGACAAGGGCCTCATCCCCACAACCCTGGCCGGTGGTTGTGGAGGTCTGCGGGCGGGGGGCTTATCAGAATCTGGAAGCCCCCTTTAACAAGGGGACCCCCAGATCCCGGCCCCCCCCCCTGTTTGAAATGGTAAGGGGGTACAAAAGTACCCCTACCATTTCACAAAGAAAGTGTAAAAAATGGTTAAATAAAACAAACACACTTTTGAAAAATTCCTTTATTAAAAATAAAAAAAAGATTCCAGCGGCGGTAATCCACTCTTGCTATCCAGCGACGGACGGTCATCTCTCCAGCGATGGCTCATCTCATCCAGCGCAGCGAATACATCCTTCTTCTGTCTCCGTGGAGGAGACACTGCAGGCATTCCGGCGGCTGACGTTTCTTATATACGGAGGGCGGGGCCACCTGTCACCTGACCCCGCCCCCCTCTGACGCAAGGGGAAACCCGGGGTTCCCTGTGACGTATGGGTGACCCCGCACCCCTCTGATGTAACACAGGCAGGTTTCCGTTACATCAGAGGGGGGCGGGGTCACCCATACGTCACAGGGAACCCCGGGTTTCCCCTTGCGTCAGAGGGGGGTGGGGTCAGGTGACGGGTGGCCCCGCCCTCCGTATATAAGAAACGTCAGCCGCCGGAATGCCTGCAGTGTCTCCTCCACGGAGACAGAAGAAGGATGTATTCGCTGCGCTGGATGAGATGAGCCATCGCTGGAGAGATGACCGTCCGTCGCTGGATAGCAAGAGTGGATTACCGCCGCTGGAATCTTTTTTTTATTTTTTTATTTTTAATAAAGGAATTTTTCAAAAGTGTGTTTGTTTTATTTAACAATTTTTTACACTTTCTTTGTGAAATGGTAGGGGTACTTTTGTACCCCCTTACCATTTCAAACAGGGGGGGGGATCTGGGGGTCCCCTTGTTAAAGGGGGCTTCCAGATTCTGATAAGCCCCCCGCCCGCAGACCTCCACAACCACTGGCCAGGGTTGTGGGGATGAGGCCCTTGTCCTCATCAACATGGGGACAAGGTGCTTTGAGGGGTCACAGACCCCCAAAGCATCCTCCCAATGTTGAGGGCATGTGGCCTGGTACGGTTCAGGAGGGAGGGGGGGGGCGCTCTCTCGTCCCCCCCTCTTTTCCTGCGGCCTGCCAGGTTGCGTGCTCGGATAAAGAGTCTGGTATGGATTTTTAGGGGGAACCCCACGTCAATTTTTTTTTTTAATTTGATGCGGGGTTCCCCTTAATATCCATACCAGACCTGAAGGGTCTGGTTATGGATATTTAGGAGGAACCCCACGTCAAATTTTTTCTTAAATTTGAGGCAGGGTTCCCCTTAATATCCATACCAGACCTGAAGGGCCTGGTAATTGAATTTGGGGGACCCCCACGCTTTTTTATTTATTTATTTATTTATTTTTTTATCAATGACTTTCAATGAGTGTTCTCTGTATTACGGAGCCGACAATTCATAATAGCTGCGAGTGATTTTAAAGGACTTTTTTTCCTGCATAAATGACACTTTGTGCAGGGACAGTTCTAAGCACGGGAAACATGCGCCCCTTCACATGCATACTATAGACAACCCCCCCCCCCTGCGAAATTTAACCACTTGCCGACCGCCTAACGCCGATGTACGTCGGCAGAATGGCACGGGCAGGCATAAGCACGTACATGTACGTGATTTGCCTCCCGCGGGTCGGGGGCCCGATCGGGCCCCCGCCCGGTGCCTGCGGCGGTCGGTTTTCGTTCGGGAGCGATCCCGGACGAGGGGACGGCCATTCATTCATGGCCACCCCCTCGCGATCGCTCCCGACGAATAGAAATCCCCGGTGACATCACTTCCTCTCCTGTAATGTAAACACAGGAGAGGAAGTGATGTATTCTCTCCTCCGTGTCGGTATTTTTCGTTCCGACACGGAGGAGAGCGGATCAGTGAGTTGCACCAACACATCCCACACACAGTAGAACATGCCAGGCACACTCACACCCCCCCTTTACCCCCCGATCACCCCCCCAATTACCCCTGCCCCCCAGTCACAGTGACACCAATGTCATTTTTTTTTTTTTTTTTTTTTTTTTTTGCATTGGTGTCATTTGTGACTGTAATAACTGTTAGGGCAGTTAGAGTTAGCCCCCTTTAGTTCTAATGTACCCCCCTAACCCCCCCAATAAAGGTTTAACCCCGTGATCACCCCCCGTCGCCAGTGTCACTAAGGCTGGGTTCACATTGCAGCGGTTTATGAGAACGAATGTGATTCGCACCGCACTGCAGTGCAAATCACATCCGATCTCTGTGCGATTCGAGTTCAGCCATTCGCCGCACCCGCCGCACCCGCCACACCCGCCGCACCCGCCGCAAATTCGCACGGGACCCTTTTTTTGGCCCGCAGCAGAATCGGATCGCATGGGTGTTCACACCATGCGATCCGAGTTTGCAGATCGCACTGCGATATGCGAACTGATCTGGGGGTGTCAGTAACATTTCACTGACACTCCCAGCAGTTCGCATAGGGCAGTGTGAACTGCCGCCGGGAGGCATGCGATGCGGGAACCCGCCGCGGATTCGCGGCGTTTCCGCATCGCTCCAGTGTGAACCCAGCCTAATAAGCGATCATTTTTCTGATCGCCGTATTAGTGTCCCAGGTGACGCTAGTTAGGCAGGTAGGTATTTAGGTTCGCCGCAGCTTTTTATAGCGCCAGGGACCCCCATATACTACCGCATAAAGCCCCCTGATTGCCCCCTAGTTAACCCTTTCACCAGTGATCACCATATAACTGTTACAGGTGACGCTGGTTGGTTAGTTATTTTTTTATAGTTTCAGGGCACCCGCCATTTATTACCTAATAAAGGTTTAACCCCCTGATCACCCGGCGGGTGTCATTTGTGACTAATAACTGTTAGGGCAGTTAGGGTTAGCCCCCTTTAGTTCTAAGGTACCCCCCTAACCCCCCCAATAAAGGTTTAACCCCGTGATCACCCCCCGTCGCCAGTGTCACTAAGGCTGGGTTCAGATTGCAGCGGTTTGAGAACGGATGTGATTCGCACTGCAGTGCAAATCACATCCGATCTCTGTGCGATTCGAGTTCAGCCATTCGCCGCACCCGCCACACCCGCCGCACCCGCCGCAAATTCGCACGGGACCCTTTTTTTGGCCCGCAGCAGAATCGGATCGCATGGGTGTTCACACCATGCGATCCGAGTTTGCAGATCGCACTGCGATATGCGAACTGATCTGGGGGTGTCAGTAACATTTCACTGACACTCCCAGCAGTTCGCATAGGGCAGTGTGAACTGCCGCCGGGAGGCATGCGATGCGGGAACCCGCCGCGCATTCGTGGCGTTCCCGCATCGCTCCAGTGTGAACCCAGCCTAATAAGCGATCGTTTTTCTGATCGCTGTATTAGTGTCACAGGTGACGCTAGTTAGGCAAGTAGGTATTTAGGTTCGCCGCAGCTTTTTATAGCGCCAGGGACCCCCATATACTACCGCATAAAGCCCCCTGATTGCCCCCTAGTTAACCCTTTCACCAGTGATCACCATATAACTGTTACAGGTGACGCTGGTTGGTTAGTTATTTTTTTATAGTTTCAGGGCACCCGCCATTTATTACCTAGTCTCACTAGTGTACCCCTAAATTTAGGGGTGTCTACTTTCCAAAATGGGGTCATTTGGGGGGGGTTTGTGCCATCTTGGCATTTTATGGCCTTCAAAACTGTAACGCCCTTAGAAAGCCTGAAGGCGGTGCTTGGTTTTCGGGGCCCCGTACGCGGCTAGGCTCCCAAAAAGTCCCACATATGTGGTATCCCCGTACTCAGGAGAAGCAGCAGAATTTATTTTGGGGTGTCATTTCACATATGCCCATGGCATGCGTGAGCAATATATCATTTAGTGACAACTTTGTGAAAAAAAAAAAAAAAAAAAAAAAGTTTGTAATTTTCCCGCAACTTGTGGCAAAATATAAAATATTCCATGGACTCAACATGCCTCTCAGCAAATAGCTTGGGGTGTCTACTTTCTAAAATGGGGTCATTTGTGGGGGTTTTGTGCCATCTTGGCATTTTATTGGCCTTCAAAACTGTAATAGGTAGTGAGGAGTGAAGTCAAATATTTACGCCCTTAGAAAGCCTGAAGGCGGTGCTTGGTTTTCGGGGCCCCGTACGCGGCTAGGCTCCCAAAAAGTCCCACATATGTGGTATCCCCGTACTCAGGAGAAGCAGCAGAATTTATTTTGGGGTGTCATTTCACATATGCCCATGGCATGTGTGAGCAATATATCATTTAGTGACAACTTTGTGAAAAAAAAAAAAAAAAAAAAAAAGTTTGTAATTTTCCCGCAACTTGTGGCAAAATATAAAATATTCCATGAACTCAACATGCCTCTCAGCAAATAGCTTGGGGTGTCTACTTTCTAAAATGGGGTCATTTGTGGGGGTTTTGTGCCATCTTGGCATTTTATGGCCTTCAAAACTGTAATAGGTAGTGAGAAGTGAACTCAAAAATTTACGCCCTTAGAAAGCCTGAAGGCGGTGCTTGGTTTTCGGGGCCCCGTACGCGGCTAGGCTCCCAAAAAGTCCCACATATGTGGTATCCCCGTACTCAGGAGAAGCAGCAGAATTTATTTTGGGGTGTCATTTCACATACGCCCATAGCATGTGTGAGCAATATATCATTTAGTGACAACTTTGTGTAAAAAAAAAAAAAAAATTTTTTTTTTGTCATTATTCAATCGCTTGAGGCAAAAAAATAAAATATTCAATGGGCTCAACATGCCTCTTATCAATTTCCTTAGGGGGTCTACTTTCCAAAATGGGGTCATTTGGGGGGGTTTTGTACTGCCCTGCCATTTTAGCACCTCAAGAAATGAGATAGGCAGTCGTAAACTAAAAGCTGCGTAAATTCCAGAAAACGTACCTTAGTTTGTAGATGTGACAACTTTTGCGCAAACCAATAAATATACAATTATTGACTTTTTTTTTACCAAAGACATGTGGCTGAATACATTTTGGCCTAAATGTATGACTAAAATTGAGTTTATTGGATTTTTCTAATAACAAAAAGTAGAAAATATCATTTTTTTTCAAAATTTGCGGTCTTTTTACGTTTATATCGCAAAAAATAAAAATCGCAGAGGCAATCAAATACCATCAAAAGAAAGCTCTATTTGTGGGAAGAAAAGGACGCAAATTTTGTTTGGGTACAACATTGCATGACCGCGCAATTACCAGTTAAAGCAGCGCAGTGCCAAAGTGTAAAAAGACCTCTGGTCATTTACCAGCAAAATGGTCCGGTCTGAAAGTGGTTAAAGGAATATTACACTTTTATTGTTTCACTTTAATCATTATTAAAATCACTGCTCCCAAAAAAACGACCGTTTTTAAAACTTTTTTTTGCATTGATACATGTCCCCTGGGGCAGGACCCGGGTCCCCAAACACTTTTTAGGACAGTAACTTGCAGAATCTTTTCTCTCTGTCAAATCTTTTTTCTCTGTCGAATATTTTCTCTATATAATCTTGGACTAATAGAGGTAAGGTTAGGCACATTCGACCACAGGTTCTATAGACACAGATTGTTGTCAGAGTCATGTCGAATCTCCTATTCTATATCGAACTGTTGTAACAATGAAAACTAAAATAAAGCATTTATTTATGTCGGATCTTTCGTTTTTCGGATTTTGTGCTTTCGTTATCGTTTGTCAAAACGAAAACGAAAATAGCTGAAATTCGGACGAAAATGCATTCGGACGAAAACGAATGCACATGTCTATTGGAATGTCTTCTTTCCAAAAAGGGGTCATTTGGGGGATATTTGTACTTTTCTGGCATGTTAGGGTCTCAAGAATTGAAATAGGCCGTCGGTACTTCAGGTGTGATCAATTTTCAGATATTGGCACCATAGCTTGTGGACTCTATAACTTTCACAAAGACCAAATAATATCCACCAATTTGTACTTATTTTTACCAAAGATATGTAGTAGTATAAATTTTGGCCAAAATTTATGAAGAAAAAATTACTAATCTGCTAAATTTTATAACAGAAACAAAGAAAGATTCATTTTTTTACAGAATTTTCTGTATTTTTTCTTTTATAGCACAAAAAATAAAAAACCCAGTGGTGATTAAATACCACCAAAAGAAAGCTCCATTTGTGTGAAAAAAAGGACAAAAAATTCATATAGGTCCAGTGTTGCATGACTGAGTAATTGTCATTCAAAATGTGAGAGCACCGAAAGCTGAAAATTGGTCTGGTTGTTAAGGGTGTTTAAGTGCCCAGTGGTCAAGTGGTTAAAAGCTGAAACCCAACATTTAGAAACGCCCGTTTTCCCGTGATTTTTACAGCGATTTAGCTGCGTTTTACAGTGTTTTACCGCATTTGCGTCTAGAAGCGTTTAGTTAAGCTAACATCATAGACCCTCCCCAGCTCAAAAAACAGTATTATTAACTATTTCAGCAAATTTGTGAGACCAGAGTGAGTAGCAGCAGCTGTGAGAGCAGCAGTGTACTTGTATTTAGCGTGTCAATTACCACGGCACCTGCCACAAGTTGTGGATTGTCCACTTGCCACGTGACTTGCCACATCACCTGCCACGTCACTTGCCACGTCACCTGCCACAAGTTGTGGATTGTCCACTTGCCACGTCACTTGCCACATCACCTGCCACGTCACTTACCACGTCACCTGCCACAAGTTGTGGATTGTCTACTTGCCACATCACCTGCCATGTCACTTGCCACAAGTTGTGGATTGTCCACTTGGCATGTCACTTGCCACCTGCCATGTCACTTGCCACAAGTTGTGGATTGTCCACTTGCCACGTAACTTGCCACGGCACCTGCCACAAGTTGTGGATTGTCCACTTGCCACGTGACTTGCCACATCACCTGCCACGTCACTTGCCACCTCACCTGTCACAAGTTGTGGATTGTCCAAATGCCACATCACTTGCCACATTACCTGCCACGTCACTTGCCACGTCACCTGCCACAAGTTGTGGATTGTCTACTTGCCATATCACCTGCCACGTCACTTGCCACAAGTTGTGGATTGTCCACTTGCCATGTCACTTGCCACCTGCCATGTCACTTGCCACAAGTTGTGAATTGTCCACTTGCCGCGTCACTTGCCACATCAACTGCCACAAGTTGTGGATTGTCCACTTACCACATCACCTGCCACATCACTTGCCACGTCACCTGCCACGTCACTTGTCATGTCACCTGCCACAAGTTGTGGATTGTCTACTTGCCACGTCACTTGCCACGTCACTTGCGACAAGTTGTGGATTGTCCACTTGCCACATCACCTGCCACGTCACCTGCCACAAGTTGTGGATTGTCTACTTGCCACGTCACTTGCCACATCACCTGCCATGTCACTTGCCACAAGTTGTGGATTGTCCACTTGCCACGTCACCAGCCACATCACCTGCCACAAGTTGTGGATTTTCCACTTGCCATGGCACTTGCCACGTCACCTGCCATGTCACCTGCCACAAATTGTGGATTGTCCACTTGCCACGTCACTTGCCATGTCCCCTGCCACATCACCTGCCACAAGTTGTAGATTGTCCACTTGCCACATCACTTGCCACGTCACCTGCCAGGTCACTTGCCACATCACCTGCCATGTCACTTGCCACAAGTTGTGGATTGTCCACTTGCCACGTCACCTGCCACGCCACCTGCCACAAGTTGTGGATTGTCCACTTGCCACGTCACTTGCCACATCACCTGCCATGTCACCTGCCACAAGTTGTGGATTGTCCACTTGCCACGTCACTTGCCACATCACCTGCCAGGTCACTTGCCACATCACCTGCCACGTCACCTGCCACAAGTTGTGGATTGTCCACTTGCCACGTCAAGTGCCACTTCACCTGCCACGTCACTTGCCACAAGTTGTGGATTGTCCACTTGCCACGTCACTTGCCACCTGCCATGTCACTTGCCACAAGTTGTGGATTGTCCACTTGCCACGTCACCTGCCACGTCACCTGCCACAAGTTGTGGATTGTCCACTTGCCACGTTACCTGCCATGTCACCTGCCACAAGTTGGGGATTTTCCACTTGCCACGTCACCTGCCACGTCACCTGCCCCAAGTTGTGGATTGTCCACTTGCCATGTCACCTGCCACATCACCTGCCACAAGTTGTGGATTGTCCACTTGCCACGTCACTTGCCACGTCACCTGCCACAAGTTGTGGTTTGTCCACTTGCCACATCACTTGCCACGTTACCTGCCACAAGTTGTGGATTTTCCACTTGCCACATCACTTGCCACCTGCCATGTCACTTGCCACAAGTTGTGGATTGTCCACTTGCCACGTCACTTGCCACCTGCCATGTCACTTGCCACAAGTTGTGGATTGTCCACATGCCACGTCATTTGCCACCTTCCATGTCACGTGCCACAAGTTGTGGATTGTCCACTTGCAATTGCAATCGTTTAAAATATTTTGTTAATGGTTTTTCATCATTTGCAATTATTTTTGAGATTTTTAATGTAAAAAAAATAGGTCACCTTTAAAAACACTTATAAACGAAAATGTGGCAAAATGCGGTAGCGGCGTTTTGGCACGTTTTGCCACGTTTTAACGCGTTTTGCCATGTTTGCGTCTGAAACGTGGAAACTTTTGCGTCTGAACCCATTTTTTTGCTTCTGGAAAAACGAGGTTAAACGCAAATGCATAAAAACGGCAAAAAACGAGACTGTGTACAATGACACATAGGATAACATTGTTCAGAGGCACGCGTTTAACAGCGTCTCGTGTGCATGAGGCCTAACGCATGTATATCATTATATTATATTATTTTTAACTATTTTCTGCCTTAAGTCCAATGGGATTCAGTGTTTTATGAAAAAAAAAGAACTTCTAAGGAGATGAATATATATATAAAGTGTTGAAGAAGTTGAAGTGCACACGAGCCAGATATGACAGTGCTGAGCAATCAGACCCTTCCATAGGTCATATATAGAAAAAAAATAAAATGGGATTGCTGCACTTATAAAATTATTCTGAAATTTCAAATTCCATTCAATGTCAAATGCATAATGGTTTATAGGCTATACAGATACCGCCCTTCATCAGACATATACAATAATGATTATCTTTACAAGCGTATTTAAATACTTCTATCTCATATAGAATTAATCAATTAAGCAATCATTGAATACCAGTCAAGATAATTAACAAATAAGAAAAACATGTAGGAATGTATGGCATCAGGGGTCATCAGTCGCTATCATTTTTCCTATTACATTCGATATGCGCTAAGGAAGAACAAAACACATGTACATAACAGTGAATATATGTACATAACCAGCTAAAAACAAAATGTATGTATAATTACAATATAGAAATTATATATATATATATATATATATATATATATATATGTATGTGTATGTGTGTGTGTGTGTGTGTATATATATATATATATATATATATATGTATGTGTGTGTGTGTGTGTATATATATATATATATATATATATATATATATATATATATATATATATATATATATATATATATATATATATTTTTTTTTTTTTTATATATATATCATTTCTATATTGTAATTATACATACATTTTGTTTTTAGCTGGTTATGTACATATATTCACATATATATAGCTGTAAATAAACATTAAAAAAATAAGTATTACTCAAAATCAGAATTCAATCCATTGGGCCATAGTGACTTTAAACAGTGTATCCATTGAACTTCCCACTTTCTAAGGGTTAATTCCCTGTTTTCTCCACATCTATTTTTGGGTATACCATCTATAACCATGAATCTTAACTGAGAAACAGTGGGGGTTATTTACTAAAGGCAAATCCACTTTGCACTACAAGTACACTGCAAGTGCACTTGGAAGTGCAGTCACTGTAGATCTAAGCGGTAGATCTGAAATGAGGGGAAGCTCTGCTGATTTTATCATTTAATCATGTGAAACCAATAATTCAGTTTTTTATTTTCCTTGCATGTCCCCCTTGGATCTACAGCAACTGCATTTCCAAGTGCACTTACAGCGCACTTGTAGTGCGGAGTGGATTTGTCTTTAGTAAATAAACCCCAGTATGTCCTTTCTCAGTGAATTGTCGGGCTAAGGGTAATTTATCCCTTTATGGTGTACTTATGTCTAGCAATTCTATCTTTTACCTTTTGAGTGGTTTCTCACACATATAACAACCCGCATGGATATTTATTTATGTATACAACATAATGATTGGCAAGTATAATGGTTTTTAATGTTGACATTATAGCCTCTACGTGGAGTGGAAAAGGATTTCCCTTTTATCATGCTGTTACATTGAATACAGCATAAACAGGGGAACGAGCCAAAGTTCTGGAGAAGGGGTTAATTTAGAACTCCAGCACCAATGCCCACAGACTCAGGGAATTTCAGTGCAATTATATCTGCCTTCCTAACTTAATAGTTTTAAGATCTTCATTTTAATGGCTTTATGACTCCTGGAAATGTCAGCGATATTGCTCATAAATCAATGTCCTTTCTGTTAGCCCTCTTGGATTAATATAAGATCCCTTTAATTACATTCCTGCTGAGGGCTATCATACCTAACCCCTTCTTAGGGTTTACTGCACTGGCCTTACTGCAGCCAATTAAAATAACACTGACATGGGCTGGAGATATGAACATAAACCCGGCTACTGAATGCAAAAGTATTAGTAAGAAGCCAATACTTGTGTATGCAATGCGTGACTACAAGCTTGTGTGTATGTGTACATGTGTCTTCAGGGATATGAGTTATAGGCAACATGAACATTATGATATGGAAAGATGTAAATTTGTACAATACCAGAGGGATTGTATGTAAGAAAGAAAATTTTCTATTTACAAAAATCACCTGTATGGTATGTTCCTCTGCGTTGGTATAGATAGCAGAATCCTCTTTGCAATGTCTCAGTACCTTCACCATCTCACTGCCAGCATGTTTTCCCATTTCCTTTCCAGACCATTTTCAGTATTTAGTACTGTAATGCTTTGACTTTGATAAGCAACAGTGTACTCAAATAAATTTTATATAATTTAAAGACAGATATAGCTTTATTTTTTAATATTTTTTATATATATATATATATATATATATATATATATATATATATATATATATATGGAAAAAGGCCAAAAAGGTTAATTTATGAAATTAGCCCTTTTTGGAGGGTAGATGGTAATGGTTATCTTATTTTTTACATTTTTTTTGCAAATGAAGAAACATACTGGTATTGGATATTTAAGATGCATTTGAACCTAGAAAGTCACCCACTGAAGCCAAGAGCCCCAGTTATTAGTGGAATAGGGTTCCCTAGAGGATGAAATTGTATTGCATTGGGACTCAATAATGTGTAATGGCTAGGTGTCAAAAGTAACCTACAGAAACAAGCCATTTTCACCAACAGGCTCCTTTTAGAGCCACAGACCCAAATATGCACTGCACTCTTCCCAAATGGGACATCCAAGATAAATAGATTTTTAATTTAAAGTGTCACTAAAGGCAAAACTTTTTTTACATTTTGGATTGAGTAAGGGGGGGCGGGGAGTTATAACCCCTGCCTGCTTTTTTTTTTTTCATCTTTATCCCATTGTGGAGATTTCCCTTCACTTTCTGTCCCATAGTCAAACAGGAAGTGAGAGGAAATCCTTCCAAAGTGAGGGAATCCCGGGTCGTCACCAGTGTCACCAGCACTAGTGTCCCTATCAGAAAATTTCCCCTGTATTCCTGTTATAATGTGAACCCAAATTTTTATTTATCTTTTTACTTTCACTTTCCCTTTCGATGATAAAGGTAAACATAACAATAGAAAGAATAAATCTCCCTAAAGGGGACACAGGCAGCAAATGACAGGTGTTCTGATCCCTCTCCACTCTAAACAAAACTAGATACTTTAACGTTTGTCCTGAAATGGTCCCTAAGGGCCGGTTCACACTGCAGGCGATGCGAGGCGACACCGACTTGCCTCGCCGCGACCTGCCGCGACCTCAGCGGCGATTTGCAAATGACTTCTGTATAGAAGTCAATGCAAGTTGCCCCGAGGTCGCCCAGAAGTAGTACAGGAACCTTATTTCTGAGTCGGAGCGACTCGAGTCGCTCCTCTCAGAACGGTTCCATTGTTCAGAACGGGGGCGACTTGTCAGATTGCAGCGAGGCAAGTCGTGTCGCCTCGCATCGCCCGCAGTGTGAACCGGCCCTAAAGCTTTTTTAAGGAGGGTACACTGAAGATTAAATATTTTGCAGAATTACCTGGGGTTCTGTTAATGAGGCAATCTGTTTACACCTTTGTGATCATTGTGATTGGTTCACAGGGATCACAAGGTATAGAGTCACTTTGATTGACTTTGTGAGTGCACATGGTATGTGCATGTGCAGTTCACCAAAGGACATTTTAATACATTCGCTCAGAAATATAGTAAGTTCACTGACCATCCATTTATTGCAATAGCTTAACTTGAGAGAGTAAAAGAGACCCTGTCACCATATTCTGTCCTCCCAACTAAACACAGGATGGCCACCTGCATTGAGTGTATTTACTGAAGTGCTGCAGCAATCTGGAAGTAAAGATATCAGCTTGGCTGTTCAGCCATACCATATACAGGTTCTGGAGCATAAGATCATGAGACTTCCAGGTCTCCCACATCCCTCTACCCCCAGCCCCTACATCATCAGTGAGCCTATGTTGGAAGTACTAATATTTCATAAGGTAAGAACTGAGAGCGCCGGAATATGTAGCCCACTGTCATTATTTACAATGCAGTGGCTTTCAGTGCAAATCGTATGAAAGTTTTTATTACCAGCAGAAACATTACAATAAAATAAGGAGTTTGGGGGGGGATCTAACAGTTTGTCACTCTAAAACATGCTGGCTGAATTGTGAGTGTATTATCTTCTTTTTGAATTTTCAGGTTTTTAGGTTAGGCAGCGATTCTGTAAGTCTATTAGAAGCAGAGTGGGCTTAACATCCACACTTCAATTGCGCAGCAGGAAACCACTAGTGCTAGATTAAGGACTTCTGTCTGTAATGAAAATAGCAAAATTCAACCCCCTCTTGCACACGGTACATGTTTTCGTCATAACTTTATTAAATATAAGGCAAACATTACTATTTAAAGTGGTTGTAAACCCTTACAAACCACTTTGACCTACAGGTAAGCCTAGATTAAGGCTTACCTGTAGGTCCAAGAAATATCTCCCAAACCTATACGGTTTAGGAGCTATTTGCCCGAAGACGGGCACCCCTGTGTACGGCGCATGCGCCGTAGACAGCGGCGCGCAGGCCGCACTGAGCGTGGCATCCTCGATGACGAAGATGCCGTGCAATGCCGCGCGTCTCGGCTCCCGTGCGCATGCGCGGGAGTGACGTCATCCCGGCTTCGCCGAATAACAGTGGCCGAGCTGCGAGACCCCACCGAGAAGATGGATGCGCCGAACTACAGGGGACAGCGGGTAAGTCAGATAAGTGACACATAATGGGCTACTATGCGATACATAGTAGTCCATTATGCTTTGCCTTTGCAGGGAATGAAAGAGGAAGTAAACTCATCAGGGTTTACTTCCTCTTTAAACATAGAGGAGGGCCCCATGGGATCATTACCCCTATCACTCATTTATGATTAAATTCATTCCGCTGTAGTCCTATTAACCACTTCAGGACCGCCGTATTGCCAATGTACGTCAGCACAATGGCACAGGCAGGCACAATCACGTACATCTACGTGATTGCCTTCCAGCGGGTGGGGGGTCCGATTGGACCCCCTCCCGCTGGTTACGGCGGTCCGATTCGGTCCAGGAGCGCTCCGTGATGAGGGGATGGCAGTTGGTTTTCGGCCACCCCCTCTGGATCGCTCCTGGCCAATGAGAAGCTTCCTCCCCTGTGTATTGTTTACACAGGAAGGAGGAAGTGATGTCATTCTCCTCGGGGCGGTCTTTTTGACCGGACTACGAGGAGAAGAGTAAAAGTAAGTGTGCACCAACACTACACTGACATGTAGGTACACACAGGCACACAAACCCCCCCCCCGATCCCCCCCCGATCGCCCCCCGATCCCCCCCCCCCGCCCCCCCTCCCCCCCAGTCACAGTGTCACTGATTGCATTGATCATTTCTTTACTGATCAATGCATTCAGTGTCAGTTGTGACAGTAAAAACTGTCAGGACAATTAGTGTTAGGTCCAGGGTAGCCCCCTATCACCCCCCAATAAAGATTTAACCCCCTGATTGCCCCTAGAGTTAACCCTTTCACCCCCTTTTGCCAGTGTCACTAAGCGATCATTTTTCTGATCGCTGCATGTGTCGCTAGGTAGCTAGTTATTTTTTTAGGTTCACCACCAGGTTTTTATATCGCTAGGTACCCCGATATACTACCCAATAATGGTTTTAACTCCCTGATTGCCGCTAGTTAACCCTTTCACCCCCTTTTGCCAGTGTCACTAAGCGATCGTTTTTCTGATCGCTGCATTAGTGTCGCTACAGTCGCTAGGTAGCTAGTTATTTTTTTAGGTTCACCGCCAGGTTTTTATAGCGCTAGGTACCCCGATATACTACCCAATAATGGTTTTAACCCCCTGATTTCCGCTAGTTAACCCTTTCACCCCCTTTTGCCAGTGTCACTAAGCGATAATTTTTCTGAACGCTGCATCAGTGTCGCTAGTGTCGCTAGGTAGCTAGTTATTTTTTTAGGTTCACCGCCAGGTTTTTATAGCGCTAGGTACCCCGATATACTACCCAATAATGGTTTTAACCCCCTGATTGCTGCTAGTTAACCCTTTCACCCCCTTTCACCAGCGATCACAGTATAAGTGTCACTGGTGACGCTGGTTAGCCAGTTAGTTATTTAGGTTCCCCGTCAGGTTTTTATATAGCGCCAGGGACCCCCATATACTACCTAATAAAAATTTGAACCCCCTGATTGCTCCTAGTTAACCCTTTCACCACTGATCACCGTATAAGTGTTACGGGTGACTCTGGTTAGTTTGTTTTTTATAGCATCAGGGCACCCACCATTTATTACCCAATAAAGGTTTAACCCCCTGATCACCCGGCGGGTGATATCAATTAGGTTTTAGGGTCAGGGTCTGCGTCGCCCCAGGCAGCGCTAGGTTAGTGCCAGTACCGCTAACACCCACACACAAAGCATACACCTCCCGTAGTGGTATAGAATCTGAACAGATCAATATCTGATCTGATCAGATCTATACTAGCGTCCCCAGCAGTTTAGGGTTCCAAAAAAACGCATTGTTAGCGGGATCAGCCCAAATACCTGCTGGCACCTGCGTTTTGCCCCTCTGCCCAGCCCACCCAAGTGCAGTATCGATCGATCACTGTCACTTACAAAACACTAAACACATAACTGCAGCGATCGCAGAGTCAGGCCTGATCCCTGCCATCGCTAACAGGTTTTTTGGTAGCATTTTATATTCAAATCCGGAAGGCAGTGCTTGGTTTTCGGGGTCCCGTACGTGGCTAGGCTCCCAAAAAGTCCCCCACATGTGGTATCCCCGTACTCGGAAGAAGCAGCAGAATTTATTTTGGGGTGTAATTTGACTTCTGCCCATAGCATGTGTGAGCAATATATCATTTAGTGACAACTTTGTGCAAAAAAAAAAAAAGTTTGTAATATTCCCGCAACTTTTGGCAAAATATAAAATATTCCATGGACTCAACATGCCTCTCAGTAAATAGCTTGGGGTGTCTACTTTCCAAAATGGGGTCATTTGGGGGGGTTTTGTGCTATTTTGGCATTTTATGGACTTCGAAACTGTGATAGGTAGTGAGGAGTTAAATCAAAAATTTGCACCCTTAGAAATCCTGAAGGTGGTGATTGGTTTTCGGGGTGCCGTGCGCGACTAGACTCCCAAAAAGTCCCACACATGTGGTATCCCTGTACTCAGGAGAAGCAGCAGAATGTATTTTGGGGTGTCATTTCACATATGCCCATAGCATGTGTGAGCAATATATCATTTAGTGACAACTTGGTGCAAAAAAAAAAAAGTTTGTAATATTCCCGCAACTTGTGGCAAAATATAAAATATTCCATGGACTCAACATGCCTCTCAGTAAATAGCTTGGGGTGTCTACTTTCCAAAATGGGGTCATTTTGGGGGGTTTTGTGCTATTTTGGCATTTTATGGCCTTCGAAACTGTGATAGGTAGTGAGGAGTTAAATCAAAAATTTGCACCCTTAGAAATCCTGAAGGTGGTGATTGGTTTTCGGGGTGCCGTGCGCGACTAGACTCCCAAAAAGTCCCACACATGTGGTATCCCCATACTCGGGAGAAGTAGCGGAATATATTTTGGGGTGCAATTCCACATATAACCATGGCATGTGTGAGCAATATATCATTTAGTGACAACTTTTTGTAAAAAAAAAATTTTTTTTTTTTTTTTGTCATTATTCAATCCCTTAGGACAAAAAAAATAAATATTCAATGGGCTCAACATACCCATCAGCAATTTCCTTGGGGTGTCTACTTTCCAAAATGGGGTCATTTGGGGGGGATTTGTACTGCCCTGCCATTTTAGCACCTCAAGAAATGAGATCGGCAGTCATAAATTAAAAGCTGTGTAAATTCCAGAAAATGTACTCTAGTTTGTAGACGCTATAACTTTTGCGCAAACCAAAAAATATACGCTTATTGACATTTTTTTTACTAAAGACATGTGGCTGAATAAATTTTGCCCTCAATGTATGACTAAAATTTAGTTTATTCGATTTTTCTTATAACAAAAAGAAGAAAATATCTTTTTTTTTTCAAAATTTTCGCTCTTTTTCCATTTATATCGCAAAAAAAAAAAATCGCAGAGGCAATCAAATACCATCAAAAGAAAGCTCTATTTGTGGGAAGAAAAGGACGCAAATTTCGTTTGGGTGCAATATTGCATGACCGCGCAATTACCAGTTAAAGCAGCGCAGTGCGAAATTGCAAAAAGACCTCTGGTCCTTAAGGTATTTATTGGTCCGGAGCTGAAGTGGTTAAAGAGTAACTAAAGGCAAACATTTTTTTTTTATTTCACTTTGGATGATAACAGTAAACAGGATAAATAGAGAGAATTTCACTTACAGAGGCATAGGCAGCAAAAAAGCCTATACAAAATAAAAAATAAAAATAAAAAGTTTTCCCTTTAGCTACACTTTAAGTACATGTTTCTCTATGGCTGCTTTCCTGTTTTGTGTATCAGGTGACAAGCTAGCTGCTGTTGCTAGGAAGATTTATGTCAACTGCTGGGCAGATCTTCAGTCAGCTTAGCGCTGGATTGGTTACAAATACAGGAAACATCTGGTCAATAAGTGTAACCTTTCACTTGTATATCTTCATCTGTCACTGGGTGGAGTCAGCATTTAGCTCAGGTCTGTCAACTGGACTCACCTCTACATTCTCTTCAGCCTTCCTTTTTGAACTACTCCTGCACCCAGCCTCCCCTTTGTTATTTTTCCCTCATCACGGTCCAACTTTATGAGCTAATGTCACTCACTTTGTGGGTGGACAGTGCTTGGTACTCTGTTCTTTGGTTGGCATAAGATATTGCTGCTTGAGTCTTGGTGACGAAACACGTTGATCTGTTATTTGTGAAAATTGGTTCTGTTTGGTAATAATGTTTAACCACTTGAGACCCGCGCTATAGCCGAATGACGGCTACAGCGCGGATCTCCTTTGCCGGGACTACGTCTATTGATGTCGTCCCGTGCACGAGCGGCCTGCGAGCCCCCTGAGGGGCGCGCGCAGCACGCTCTGTGATCGGCGAGTCTATGAGACTCGCCTGATCACCGATCCGAGCAAGGGGTCAATCCCGACCCCTTATCACGTGATCAGCTGTCAGCCAATGACAGCTAATCATGTGATACAACGGAGCCGGTAATCGGCTATTATTCCTCCTCGCGCTGACAGCGCGAGGAGAAAAAAAAAGAGCCGATCACCGGCGGCCGTGATCGGGACATCAGTCCCGATCATGGCCAGCCCTGCCAGTGCCCACCTGCCCCCTGCCAGTGCCACATGAATAAAAAATGTGTCCCCCCCTGTCAGTGCCACCCAGCAGTGCCCATAGTGCCACCCAGCAGTGCCCACAGTGCCACCCAGCAGTGCCCATAGTGCCACCCAGCAGTGCCCACAATCTGCCTCAACAAAGGTGCTGCACCCCAGTGCCACATATCTGTGCCCATCAGTATCATCTACCAGTGCCCATCAGTGCCCAGCAGTGCCGCCCATCAGTGCCCAGCAGTGCCACCTATCAGTGCCACCTATCAGTGCCCATCAGTCCCATCTATCAGTGGTACCTATCAGTGCCCCTTAGTGCCACCCATCCGTGCCACCCATCTGTGCCACCCATCCGTGCCATCTTATCTGTGCCCATCTTTGCCCATCAGTGCCGCCTTATCTGTGCCCATCGGTGCCGCCTTATCTGTGCCTATTAGTGCCGCCTTAACTATGCCTATCAGTGCCCACCAGTGCAGCCTATCAGTGCCCACCAATGCAGCCTATCAGTGCCCACCAATGCAGCCTATCAGTTCCCACCAGTGCAGCCTACCAGTGCCGCCTCATCAGCGCACATCAATGAAGGAGAAAAATTACCTGTTTGCAAAATTTTATAACAAACTATTAAACATGATTTTTTTTTTTTTTTTTGCATCTTTTTTTGTTTGTTTAGCAAAAAATAAAACTCCCAGCTGTAATTAAATACCACCAAAAGAAAGCTCTATTTGTGGGAAAAAAATTATAAAAATTTAATTTGGGTACAGTGTTGTATGCCCGCGCAATTGTCATTCAAAGTGCATCAGCGCTGAAAGCTGAAAATTGGTCTGGGCATGAGGGGGGTTTAAGTGCCCAGTAAGCAAGTGGTTAATATTTATTTCATCATTAAAATTGATTCAAACCCAATAAAGTGTCTGCGGCCTAAACTTTCCACAAACCTTGTCTTGCGTTTACTTTATTATTTAGATATGTTGTTGTGGTATGATGAGTATTAACCGGCTCCCGACCGGTTCCTGTACTTATACGTCAGCAGAATGGCACGGCTGGGCAAAGTAATGTACCCGTACATTACTTTGATTTTCCCACCGTACCCGAGCGTGTGTGCCGGCGGCGGTGCGTGTGCCTGCCACGAGCTCCATGTCCGGTCCCGCGGACTAGATCGCCGTGGGAATACCCGTGATCATGTCACGTAGCTCAAGAATGGGGAGATGTCGATGTAAACAGCATCTTCCCGTTCTGCCTAATGACAGTACACCGATCGTCTGCTCCCTGTCATCGGGAGCAGCGATCAGTGTGATGTCACACACAGCCATGCCCCCAGACAGTTAGAAACACAGCCCTAGGATACACTTAAGTCCTCCCCGTCCCCTAGTGGTTAACCCCTTCACTGCCAGTGACTTTTTTACAGTAATCAATGCAATTTTATAGCATTGATCGCTGTATTAATGCCAGTGGTCCCAAAAATGTGTCAAAATTGTCCGATGTGTCCGCCATAATGTCACAGTCATAATACATTGTGTCCAATAGAAAGAATCAGGGGCAGGAAAGGGCAGGGCTATGTGTAGATCATGTATGTTGCTGCTATAATTTCCTTTATAGAGCACCCCAGGGCTTCAGGAAGTCACTGGGTTACAAACAAGATTCTTCAGGATCTGTAGGCTTGTTCTTACGTTGAATTTGTATGTAATTTGAAACAGCTACATTTTTTAAGTGTAACTCCAGCCAAAATAAAAGTTTAAAATTTTTTGGATAACATAGGAAAGGGTTAACACACCTGTAATGTTTGTTTTGCCCTCTGTGCCCCTGTTCAGCATATTACACCTCACTTTCTGTCCCTCTGACAAAAGGATTTTGAATTTTAGGTTGTTTCAGAACCAAGGATTGATGATAAAGCTTCAGTGGAGATACCTATTTCCCATGATAAATCTTACAGGAGTGAATTTCACTTCCTAGGGGTAGATTTCCTCTTGTTTCCTGTTGTCTCCCTCCAATTGTTAGTATGAGTCATATGTAATTCGGATTTTTGTAACTACTGCCTTTATTGGAAAACGATGCTGTAGCAATATGTTTATACAGTATATATAAAGGGGGTGGGGAGGAGCCCCAGTGTTGATGGCGGGCAATAGGGATATAAAGTGTAATCTTTTCTTTTGGTGAGACAAAACAATGAGAAAAAAAGTATAGAACTAACGATTGCCATGGATAACCCCAAATAACGGAGACAGTACTCAAAAAGTATAAAAATATACAAAAGTTTATTTCATATCATATCACCATTCAAACCATAAAAACATGTCCAAAATACATAAGGCTATCTATCCTAAATTTCCCAACTGGCTATATTGAGCACTCTGTGTGCATAGAAACCTGTCACAAATGGCAGAATTGTCAGGGCTGGGCTCAGCCCTTCCTCCTCTGAGCTGGCCACTGAGCTGTCAGCTAATTGCCAGCTCCTATCTCTCCACAGTTACTCAGCTGTTGATCATATCCTGCTCGTCAGTCCTGCCTACTTAAAGCGGAGGTCCACCCTAAAGTGGAGCTTCCGCTCATTGGAACCCTCCCCCCCTCCGGCGCCACAATTGCCACCTTTCAGGGGGGAGGGGGGTGCAGGTACCTGTACAGTACAGGTATCTGCACCCACTTCCGGCGTAGATTCTGCATAAGCTACGCCCCTGTCCGCAGAATCTACGCCCCTTTCCAAAGGTCCCCCGCTGCCTGCTGGGAAACACACGGATTCCAGAGACAGCGGGGACCATCCTTATTGCGCAGCGCGACTCGCGCATGCGCAGTAGGGAACCGGGAAATGAAGCCGCAAGGCTCCACTTCCTGATTCCCATACCCAAGATGGCGGCGGCAGCACCCGACAGACGATCGAGAGATCGGCTTCGGGTGCCGACATCGCAGGCGCGCTGGGCGGGTAAGTGTCATTATTTTAAAAGTCAGCAGCTGCAGTATTTGTAGCTGCTGGCTTTTAAAATAAAAAAACGGCGGACTCCCGCTTTAAGCCATCCAGCCCAGAGGTTCTCTGCCTTCGCCTTTAGTGATGGCCGAACGGTTCGCCCGGCGGTCGTTTCGCGGCGAATTTCCGACTTTCGCCGTCCGCGGGTTCGAACGCCTTTTTCCGTCGTTCGCCCCGGCGGACTTACGTGTTTAATGTATACAAGAACTTTAACCTTTCGTGACACGTTTATCATGTGTTACAGGACAACCAATTGAGACATGACAGCTCATGGACACTTGGACATTCCCCCTAACCTATAAATACACCCGATCCGGTGGCCATTTTACATTCTTTCTTCTGTCACTGTAGGGAAAGGATCCTGTGTGGAGTAGGGACAGAGAAAACGCTAGCTATTTGGTACACAAAAGTTCTTTTCAGGACTGGTATAGGTGTTAGGTCAGCAGCCTGAGTTTCTTTTGTCAGTTTAGATAAAGGGACAGAGCGCTGTATGCTGCTATTTTAGGGACAGCTCAGCCAGATTAGTCTTTCTTCATCATCATCATCATCATCATCATTAGCTGTTACTATCAGGTCCACAAAAGAGCTGTTCCAGCTAATCGTTCCAGCCTACTCTTTTTTGCCAATTTGTATAGGGACAGGCAGGAAGCAGTGTGTCAGGCAGTGAGGATAATTTTAAAGACTTGCTGTTACTATTAGTTCCACAAAGGTTCTTTTCAGGACTGGTATCAGTGGTACGGTAATAGGCTTGTACACGTATAATATTCTTTCTTCCAAATATAGAAAGAATATTATACTTGACTGCTGCCCTTCTGCTGCAGTCTGCTAATCATTCACAACTCACTTGTTCCACAAAGCTCTTTATCAGGACTGGTAACTTGGTCTGTCTAGGGTGCTACGGTACATAGGCTTGGGTGCGGTACAGTCTGCTGTTCTGTAAGGACCGCTATCGGTCCACAATACATAGGGTTGCCGTGCACTACTGCTGACCGCTGCCCTATACTGCAGCAGTCCTTCAGCGGTATAGGGACTGACGCACAGTCTGCTAAACACTAATACACAACCTGCTTGGTCCACAAAAGTTCTTATAAGGACTGGTAACTTGGTATAGGGTGCTACGGTACATAGGCCTGAGTGCAGTACAGTCTGCTGTTCTGTAAGGACCGCTATCGGTCCACAATACATAGGGTTGCCGTGCACTACTGCTGACCGCTGCCCTATACTGCAGCAGTCCTTCATTGGTATAGGGACTGACGTACAGTCTGCTAATCACTAACACACAACCTGCTTGGTCCACAAAAGTTCTTATAAGGACTGGTAACTTGGTATAGGGTGCTACGGTACATAGGCCTGAGTGCGTTACAGTCTGCTGTTCTGTAAGGACCGCTATCGGTCCACAATACATAGGGTTGCCGTGCACTACTGCTGACCGCTGCCCTATACTGCAGCAGTCCTTCAGCGGTATAGGGACTGACGCACAGTCTGCTAAACACTAACACACAACCTGCTTGGTCCACAAAAGTTTTTATAAGGACTGGTAACTTGGTATAGGGTGCTACGGTACATAGGCCTGAGTGCAGTACAGTCTGCTGTTCTGTAAGGACCGCTATCGGTCCACAATACATAGGGTTGCCGTGCACTACTGCTGACCGCTGCCCTATACTGCAGCAGTCCTTCATTGGTATAGGGACTGACGTACAGTCTGCTAATCACTAACACACAACCTGCTTGGTCCACAAAAGTTCTTATAAGGACTGGTAACTTGGTATAGGGTGCTACGGTACATAGGCCTGAGTGCGTTACAGTCTGCTGTTCTGTAAGGACCGCTATCGGTCCACAATACATAGGGTTGCCGTGCACTACTGCTGACCGCTGCCCTATACTGCAGCAGTCCTTCATTGGTATAGGGACTGACGTACAGTCTGCTAATCACTAACACACAACCTGCTTGGTCCACAAAAGTTCTTATAAGGACTGGTAACTTGGTATAGGGTGCTACGGTACATAGGCCTGAGTGCGTTACAGTCTGCTGTTCTGTAAGGACCGCTATCGGTCCACAATACATAGGGTTGCCGTGCACTACTGCTGACCGCTGCCCTATACTGCAGCAGTCCTTCATTGGTATAGGGACTGACGTACAGTCTGCTAATCACTAACACACAACCTGCTTGTTCCACAAAAGTTCTTATAAGGACTGGTAACTTGGTATAGGGTGCTACGGTACATAGGCCTGAGTGCGGTACAGTCTGCTGTTCTGTAAGGACCGCTATCGGTCCACAATAGATAGGGTTGACGTGCACCACTGCTGACCGCTGCCCTATACTGCAGCAGTCCTTCAGCGGTATAGGGACTGACGTACAGTCTGCTAATCACTAACACACAACCTGCTTGGTCCACAAAAGTTCTTATAAGGACTGGTAACTTGGTATAGGGTGCTACGGTACATAGGCTTGAGTGCGGTACAGTCTGCTGTTCTGTAAGGACCGCTATCGGTCCACAATACATAGGGTTGCCGTGCACTACTGCTGACCGCTGCCCTATACTGCAGCAGTCCTTCAGCGGTATAGGGACTGACGTACAGTCTGCTAAACACTAATACACAACCTGCTTGGTCCACAAAAGTTCTTATAAGGACTGGTAACTTGGTATAGGGTGCTACGGTACATAGGCTTGAGTGCGGTACAGTCTGCTGTTCTGTAAGGACCGCTATCGGTCCACAATAGATAGGGTTGACGTGCACCACTGCTGACCGCTGCCCTATACTGCAGCAGTCCTTCAGCGGTATAGGGACTGACGTACAGTCTGCTAAACACTAATACACAACCTGCTTGGTCCACAAAAGTTCTTATAAGGACTGGTAACTTGGTATAGGGTGCTACGGTACATAGGCTTGAGTGCGGTACAGTCTGCTGTTCTGTAAGGACCGCTATCGGTCCACAATAGATAGGGTTGACGTGCACCACTGCTGACCGCTGCCCTATACTGCAGCAGTCCTTCAGCGGTATAGGGACTGACGTACAGTCTGCTAAACACTAATACACAACCTGCTTGGTCCACAAAAGTTCTTATAAGGACTGGTAACTTGGTATAGGGTGCTACGGTACATAGGCTTGAGTGCGGTACAGTCTGCTGTTCTGTAAGGACCGCTATCGGTCCACAATAGATAGGGTTGACGTGCACCACTGCTGACCGCTCACCTATACTGCAGCAGTCCTTCAGCGGTATAGGGACTAAGAGTTTTGTCACAGGGTCATTTAAAAAATGACATGCAGAGGAAGAGGCAGGCCCTTCCGCAGGGGTGGTAGGGGTAGGGCAGGAGCAACAGGCTTGAGCCAAAGTGGGAAGTTGCAGAAGGTGCGTTCAATTACTTTAAAGGATGCACCAGACTTGGTTGAGTGGCTCGCTCAGCCTTACTCTTCTGCACCCTCCTCATCCTCTCGATCTGCACCCTCTTCTTCACTCTCTGCTATGTGCACCCCCAAAGACACTACCACCAACAACACGACCACCACCACCACCACCACATACCTTCCGCTTGAGTCACTGGAATTATTTTCCGATCCATATCAAGAGGACATTTCTGATGCGCAGCCACTCTTGGTATTGGATCAGGAAGAGGAGGTAGCAACAAGCGCTACTCAGCAGTCTGACGCCAGTACCCAGATCAGCCCAAGGAGGAGGTTGGTCCCCGGTGTTGCTGCCTACTCTACTTATAGCGGTGGGGAAGGTGACGTTGATGATGACGTGTCTAGTGATGTCACGTGGGTGCCCACAAGAGAGGAAGAGGAGGGGAGTTCAGAGGGAGATATGGACCAGCAGATAGGGAGGAGAAGCAGCAATGACTTACATTGCACAGCAGGGACAAAGCAGACTGCAAATGTATCAGGAGCGAGTCATCGACCATGTACGGTCACATCTGGCGCTCCCAGGACACCGGCACATGGCTCCGCAGTGTGGGCTTTTTTTAACGTGTCCGCTGCTGACAATAGCGTTGCCATCTGCAATCTTTGCAGTCAACGCGTTAGTCGCGGTAAGCCCAATACTCACCTAGGGACGACCGCCTTAAGAAGGCACATGAGCAGCCATCACCGAGCCCAGTGGGAGCAACGGAACACACAAAGCCACACTGCAGGCTCTCACCGTCCAGCCTCGTCTTCTACTTCTCCTTCTCCTCTCTCCTCACAATTGTCCTCCACTCCACCTTCCATCACGCCAAGCTCACATTTTTCTGCAAAAAGGCAGGCTTCCGTGGGCCTAATGTTTGAGCGTAAAAAAATGATGACGCCGGATAACCCTCTTGCCCAACGGTTGGCGGCTGGCTTGTCAGAACTCATAGCCCGCCAACTACTGCCATATAAACTGGTGGACTCGGAGGCCTTTCGCAAATTTGCGGCCATTGGAACACCACAATGGAAGGTCCCAGGAAGGAAGTATTTCTCAGAGAAGGGCATCCCAGAGCTATATGGCCATGTTCAGCGGCAAGTGAATGTATCTCTGGCACACAGTGTCGGTGCCAAGATACATCTGACCACAGACACGTGGTCTAGCAAACACGGGCAGGGAAGGTATATCAGTTTTACTGCCCACTGGGTGAACCTTCTGACGGCCGTCAAGCATGTAACCCGTGGCACCCGTGTAGATTTGGTTTTACCGCCACGGATTGCATGCAGGCCTGACTCTTCTTCTCCTCCTCCTACTCCATCCTCCTCCCTCTCCTCCTCAGCTGCCTCCTCCTTTTCCGCTGCTAGCGTCTCTTCCACTGCACCGCCCAAGCTCCCCAGAACCTATTCCACATGCCAGGTGAGACGTTGCCATGCCGTGCTGCGTCTGTTGTGCCTGGAAGCAAAGAGCCACACTGGCCCGGCACTCCTTTCAGCTTTGCGTTCACAGGCAGATGAGTGGCTAACACCGCTCAATTTGACAGTTGGTAAAGTGGTGTGTGACAACGGTGCCAATCTGCTTAGCGCATTGAAACAGGGCAAAATCACGCACGTGCCGTGCATGGCACACGTCTTAAACTTGGTCGTGCAGCGATTCCTTGTCAAATACCCTGGGGTCCAGGACATCTTGCGGCAGGCAAGGAAAATCTCGGCCCATTTCAGAAGATCTTACACGGCCATGGCTCGCCTTGCTGACATTCAGCGGCGACACCATCTGCCGGTCAGACGTCTTATTTGCGATTGCCCGACGCGATGGAACTCAACCTTCTATATGCTTGATAGGCTGCTCCAGCAGAAACGTGCAGTTAACGTCTACCTGTATGAACTCTGCGAAAGAAACGGTTCTGGGGAGCTGGGTTTTTTTTCACCGCGCCAGTGGCTGCTCATGCGCGACACATGCAGACTTCTGCGGCCATTTGAGGAGATCACCAAACTGGTCAGTCGCAGCCATGGCGCCATCAGTGACATGGTACCTTATGCCTTCTTTCTGGAGCGTGCATTGCGTCGTGTCATTGATCAGGCTGTGGAGGAGCAGGAGCGGGAAGATGAGGAAGTCGCAATGCTGGATGAATTCCCAGGGGGGGCTACTCTATCTGAGACAAGTCAACAACAGGAGTCTGATGAGGAGTCAGAGGAGGATGGTGCCGGGGCGGATGAGCAGGAGCAAGAAGAGCATGCTTTAAACCTTTCTGGGATCCCTGTTGTGCGAGGATGGGGAGAGGAGAATGAAGAGGACGACATTATCCTGGATGATGAGCAGGAGCCAGGCCACCACACCGCTTCCACTTTAGTGCAAATGGGGGCCTTCATGCTCCAGTGTTTTAATAGGGACCCCCGTATAAAAAGCATGAGGGTCAAGGACCAGTACTGGGTGGCAACGTACTTAGACCCCCGGTACAAACACAAAATGGCGGAAATGTTACCGCCGTCGCAGAGGGCTGTCAGAATGCAGCACTTCCAGGCCTTGCTTCGAGAAATGCTGCATTCTGCTTTTGCGTGCGCTGGCAGAGGAGCAATTCCCACTCCCAGAGAAGGATTTGCGGGTACCAATCCAACAGCGCCTGCAAGAAGAGGCCGGTTTGAAGATGTGTTGGTGACTTCGGATATGAGGTCATTCTTTCAGCCGACCCATCGACAGGTGTCATCCGGATCCAGCATCAGGGAACGCCTAGACCGTCAGGTGTCCGACTACATTGGGTTAACGGCCGATGTGGACGCTCTGAGGAGTGATGAACCCCTAGACTACTGGGTGGGCAGGCTTGACCTCTGGCCAGAGCTTGCCCAATTTGCAATCGAACTGTTGGCTTGCCCCTCATCCAGTGTCCTGTCCGAAAGGACGTTCAGCGCAGCAGGGGGGATTGTGACCGATAAGCGTACTCGCCTAGCTCACCACAGTGTTAACTACCTCACATTTCTAAAAATGAATGAGGCATGGATCTCGGAGGAATTCAACACATGTGATCAGTAGACCATGTATATGTCTATAAACAATTTTTGGAATCAAGCACACAGACCTTCTTAATTCATTTGGCTCACTTCCCTGACCCAAAAAAGCACACCGTACTATATGCCCCTACCCTCCTCTTTGAAGAGGTTGAGCGGTGTCATATTTCTACTGGGGCTGCTTATTATGAGGGGTTCCCACCATCCCTGTGCTGTGCTGACTTCCTCCTGGGTGTTCTTATTATGAGGGGCTCCCACCATCCCTGTGCTGTGCTGACTTCCTCCTGGGGGTTCTTATTATGAGGGGATCACACCATCCCTGTGCTGTGCTGACTTCCTCCTGGGGCTGCTTACGGTGCTGCTGTCAGCGCTGTATGTCACGGAGCTGCTGTCAGCGCTGTATGTCACGGAGCTGCTGTCAGCGCTGTATGTCACGGAGCTGCTGTCAGCGCTGTATGTCACGGAGCTGCTGTCAGCGCTGTATGTCACGGAGCTGCTGTCAGCGCTGTATGTCACGGAGCTGCTGTCAGCGCTGTATGTCACGGAGCTGCTGTCAGCGCTGTATGTCACGGAGCTGCTGTCAGCGCTGTATGTCACGGAGCTGCTGTCAGCGCTGTATGTCACGGAGCTGCTGTCAGCGCTGTATGTCACGGTGCTGCTGTCAGCGCTGTATGTCACGGAGCTGCTGTCAGCGCTGTATGTCACGGAGCTGCTGTCAGTGCTGTATGTCACGGAGCTGCTGTCAGCGCTGTATGTCACGGAGCTGCTGTCAGCGCTGTATGTCACGGAGCTGCTGTCAGCGCTGTATGTCACGGTGCTGCTGTCAGCGCTGTATGTCACGGAGCTGCTGTCAGCGCTGTATGTCACGGAGCTGCTGTCAGCGCTGTATGTCACGGAGCTGCTGTCAGCGCTGTATGTCACGGAGCTGCTGTCAGCGCTGTATGTCACGGAGCTGCTGTCAGCGCTGTATGTCACGGTGCTGATGTCAGTGCTCTGTATTACGGTGCTGCTGTCAGTGCTCTGTATCTCCTGCACCCTCTTGTTTGCCTACCCTGGTCCCTGACCTTCCCTCTCCTCCATTGCCTTCATTAGCTCCATAGTCCTGAATTGTCAGAACAATTTCCCAAATAAAAAAAAAATGCTTGTAGTTATCGATCCCAAATTCACCTCATACATGTATTATGCTATTGTCCAGGTGGTGGGACTACGTGCTACCCCCTAATAATTACCCCGTGGCCGCAAATTCGACCTAAAGGTTTGCGAAATTCGCCTCCCATTGAAGTCAATGGAGCCCGCGGCGAACGGTCGTTTTCGCGAACGTTTGTGTCCGTTCGCGTTTCGCGTTCGCGAAACGTCCCGTCGGAAGTTCGTCCATCACTATTCGCCTTGGTCAACGTCACAGAAACTCCTGCAAACCTGTTCAAGACCTGCTTTGCTGACATCCCTTCTGGCTCCAGATCCTGCTTGCTGTTCCACTACATTGATCCCTGACTTCTGGTTTGGCTGGCTATCTGTTCCAGTTACTGAACTTTGGCTATGTTTTGACTACGTTTGTTATTTTTACTTTTATTATTAAACAAGTGTGATTTAACTGTACTTCTGTCCCAGCCTGATTTCCTGGTTTCTGGCAGTAGGCGAAGGCTATGAATTCAGAAGATGCAGTCAATCCACTTTTTGGTAATATTTTTTCCCAGATTGGATGAACTGGATCACCGTATGGATCAGTTTGCCATGGTATCACAATCGCTCCTGAGTCACACGGCTCACCTGGAATCTCCCACTGTGGCCGCTCCGGTACAACCTATGTTGCAGGCTGATCCTGCTGCTGCTCCAGTCTCTGTGTATGTCTGGTTCTGCTCCACTTCCCCAGAAATTTGGGGACGATCCAGTCCAATGCATAGGGTTTCTCAACCAGGTTGAGATATAATTTAGGGCGGCACAGTGGTGTAGTGGTTAGCACTCTCACCTAGCAGTATGAAGGGTTGCTGGTTTGAATCCCAACCACAACACTACCTGCCTGGAGTTTGCATGTTCTCCCTGTGCTTGCGTGGGTTTCCTCCGGGTACTCCGGTATCCTCCCACAATCCAAAGACATGGAGGTAGGTTAATTGACTTCTGTCCAAAATTGGTTCTAGTATGTGAACGGGGACCTTGTATTGTGGGCTCCTTGAGGGTAGGGACTGATGTGAGTGTGCAATGTGAAGGGGCAATTGTAGACACTCCCTCAGGTTGAACTGGATGGACTGGTGTCTTTATTCAACCTTACATGAAACTTTGAGAAGCTGCCCCACGCATTTCCCACAGACAGAGGCAAAGTAGGTTTTGTGATATCTTTGCTTTCTGGGAGAGCCTTGGCCTGGGCAAACCCTCTATGGGAGATGCAAAAACCTGTTGTCTTGAGCTACTCTGAGTTTGTGGCTTCGTTTAAAACGGTATTTGACATTCCTGCATGCTCTGCTCCTGCTGCCAAGTGCCTCATGTCCATTGAACAGAGTACAAAAACAGTTTTTGACTATGCCATTGAATTCAGTACTCTGGCAGCAGAGGTTGTGTGGAACAATGAGGCCCTCGTGGCTGCTTTTTCTCAAGGTCTCTTGGAGGAGATAGCAGCCTGAGATATACCCACTGAGCTAGAGAAGTTAATCAAGTTTTCTATCCTCATTGACTAGAGACTCAGAGAAAGACTCTCTTTTAAGGAGCACTTGCGGAAGCCTCCTGTGCGTTTGTCTCTGAACTTTGCAGTCCCACCCTTGCCTCCCTCACTTCCCATGCCTCCTGGTACTGAGTCGGTCAGTGAAGGTGAACCCATGCACTTGGGTTTCACGCGTCTCTCTGAGAATGAGTGAACCTTTAGGAGGGGGGAAAGATTGTGCCTTTATTGTGGCCAAGCAGGTCACTTTTTGAAGTGTTGTCCTACCCGTTCAGGGAACGCTCGAACCTTGAGGTTATGTCAAGGACAGACCTTAGGTGGCGTTGTTTCATCCCCAGTTATTCAGAGGGATAAGCCCCTGGTTTTGGTCACCCTTTCTAGGGCTGAGTCGTCCATCGAGCTACAGGCTCTAATCGACTCTGGGGCTGCAGGCCTGTTCATTGATGCTACCTTTGTATTCAAGCACTCGATTGTGCTGCAGCTGCGTGGCACTCCACTTTCCATTGAGGCTCTTGATGGGAGATCTCTACAGCCTGCCCATGTGACTCATGAGACGGTTCCGTTGTCCATGGCCATAGGGGCTCCTCGCCATGAGATAATCCAATTCCAAGTTATTTCCTCACCTAAGTATCCGCTGGTTATTGGTTATCCTTGGTTACAGAGGCTGTAGTAGAACAATAACGTATCAAACCAGGCCGGACTTCAGTGATGCAGGTTTATTAATAACAGCTGGGAACATACAGGTTTATGTTCAAAGTATTAGAAGATGAAGGTCTATATTATTCAGTTTCTTAGGCCGCGTACACACGGGCGGACTGTTCGCCCAACCTTGTCCGCTGAACAGTGTTTGGGCGGACAGTCCGCCCGTGTGTGGGCTTTCAGCGGACAGTTTCAGCGGACAGTTGGACGGACAAAGTCTTTCGGAAATTCCGAAAAACTGTCCGCTGAAACTGTGTTTGAGCGAACAGTCCGCCCGTGTGTGGGCCTGTGCGCTGTACTTTAGAAATGAGCGGACTGTTCCCGCTCGGAAAGTCCGCCCATTTCGAGCGCGTGTACAGGTAGGCGGGGCCCGCGAAGGATACGTCGCGGGCTCCGCCGCCTGGAATGGGCTTAAAGGGGAACCCCAACGCCGAAAAAAATCGGCGTGGGGGTTCCCCCCAAGTCCACACCAGACCCTTGTCCGAGCACGCTACCCGGCCGGCCAGGAAAGGGGGGCGAGCGAGCGCGCCCCCCCTCCTGAGCCGTACCAGGCCGCGTGCCCTCAACATGGGGGGTGCCTTGGGGAAGGGGGGGCCGCGCGGCCCCCCCACCCCAAAGCACCTTGTCCCCATGTTGATGAGGACAAGGGCCTCTTCCCGACAACCCTGGCCGTTGGTTGTCGGGGTCTGCGGGCGGGGGGCTTATCGGAATCCGGGAGCCCCCTTTAAGAAGGGGGCCCCCGGATACCGGCCCCCCACCCTATGTGAATGAGTATGGGGTACAATGTACCCCTACCCATTCACCTGTGAAATAAAGTACAAAAAAAAACACAACACATAGAAAAAGTATTTTATTGCACAGCTCCGGGGGTCTTCCGTCTTCGGGGGTCTTCTCGCCGGACTCCTCCGCTATGTGTGTGTAGCTCTTTTGCTAGCGGAGGAGTCCGGCTTTCTTCCTCCCCGCCGCCGGCCTCTTCTCCCGACTTCGGGGGTCTTGTCCCCCTCTTCGGTTCTTCTGCCGGGCCACCGCGCCTGGTCCGGTGGCCCGGTCTTCTGTCGCCGTCTTCCGTTCTTCTGTCGCCGCCTTCGGTTCTTCTGCCGGGCCACCGCGCCTTCTTGTAGCTCTTTTACAGGCGGTGGCCCGGTCTTCTGTCGCCGATGTCGTCGCCGCCGCCGCCGCCGCCGCCGCCTTCCGTTCTTGTTCTTCTTCTTGTTCTTCTTCTTCTTCTCCTGGAGATGTTGACTCGACGAGCTCTCCGGCCGGAATGCCAGGGACGCGCTCTGCTGCCACTTATATAGTGACAATGGGACGGGGTCACATGGTATATGTCACATGGGTTGGTCACATGGGTTGATGTCACATGGGGACTATGACATCGTAAGGGGGCGGGGTCACCATGTGACCAACCCATGTGACATATACCATGTGACCCCGCCCCATTGTCACTATATAAGTGGCAGCAGAGCGCGTCCCTGGCATTCCGGCCGGAGAGCTCGTCGAGTCAACATCTCCAGGAGAAGAAGAAGAAGAACAAGAAGAAGAACAAGAACGGAAGGCGGCGGCGGCGGCGGCGGCGGCGACGACATCGGCGACAGAAGACCGGGCCACCGCCTGTAAAAGAGCTACAAGAAGGCGCGGTGGCCCGGCAGAAGAACCGAAGGCGGCGACAGAAGAACGGAAGACGGCGACAGAAGACCGGGCCACCGGACCAGGCGCGGTGGCCCGGCAGAAGAACCGAAGAGGGGGACAAGACCCCCGAAGTCGGGAGAAGAGGCCGGCGGCGGGGAGGAAGAAAGCCGGACTCCTCCGCTAGCAAAAGAGCTACACACACATAGCGGAGGAGTCCGGCGAGAAGACCCCCGAAGACGGAAGACCCCCGGAGCTGTGCAATAAAATACTTTTTCTATGTGTTGTGTTTTTTTTTGTACTTTATTTCACAGGTGAATGGGTAGGGGTACATTGTACCCCATACTCATTCACATAGGGTGGGGGGCCGGTATCCGGGGGCCCCCTTCTTAAAGGGGGCTCCCGGATTCCGATAAGCCCCCCGCCCGCAGACCCCGACAACCAACGGCCAGGGTTGTCGGGAAGAGGCCCTTGTCCTCATCAACATGGGGACAAGGTGCTTTGGGGTGGGGGGGCCGCGCGGCCCCCCCTTCCCCAAGGCACCCCCCATGTTGAGGGCACGCGGCCTGGTACGGCTCAGGAGGGGGGGCGCGCTCGCTCGCCCCCCTTTCCTGGCCGGCCGGGTAGCGTGCTCGGACAAGGGTCTGGTGTGGACTTGGGGGGAACCCCCACGCCGATTTTTTTCGGCGTTGGGGTTCCCCTTTAAGCCCATTCCAGGCGGCGGAGCCCGCGACGTATCCTTCGCGGGCCCCGCCTACCTGTACACGCGCTCGAAATGGGCGGATTTGCCTCCTTACGTGGGCGAGTCCGTTCATTTCAAAAGTTGAGCGAACTGTTTGCCCAACCTTGTTCGTCAAACAGTCCGCTCGTGTGTGGGCAAGTCCGCTCATGCAAATTTTGAGCGGACTGTTTGACAAACTGTTTGCCGAACAAGGTTGGGCGAACAGTCCGCGCGTGTGTACGCGGCCTTACAGTTCTTCTTAGGTACAACATGATTGGTTACTAAGATCTACATCAATGTAACTAACCATAAAGCTGACACTTGTCATACAACCAGACAAACTTATTCATTCCTACATGTTTATTAGAATGATTTATAACTGTTTTTGTCTATGGCTTTACCCATTTAAATACTTGTATAGAGACAATATGGCACACAGTCATATTAAATCAAACCCTCCTTGTCCTGATAAGACTTCACCAACTCAAGGATAACAGATTCATGATTTTGGGAAAATAAACTTGCAATAACCCCACCTTATGTGTTATATGTCTTATTGTTTTTCACTATACAACCCTAGGTGTATGTATTCATATATTGGTTTAACAAAAAGGTACTGTATTATTTACACATATATATATATATACATACACAAAGCTAACTACTTCAATAATCAATATTCTCTAATTATCAATACATACATACACATCAGTGTTATCATTATTCAATGTATTTTAAGTTTTAATGAGGGCACAAGCAAACCCTTTTGACCCTGTCAAACTAAATGAATGTACATAACTTTCCCATATTCCACTGCTGTCAAAGTGTTTCTTTTCTAATTAGTGAACTTAAAAACTAAAAATGAACTATCCCAATACACATTCACCCAGTAAACTTGTGACTGTCTTAGAAAAAATATCAGCATGAAGCAGAGAGATCATCTAAAGTTCAACATTTAAAAATTAATTTCTCTAAATTTATGTAATAACATAGTATACATTAATAAAGATGAATAACTATTGCTTTACTATTGCATAATAATATTGATAAGAACACTACTATAACACTGCAGGATCGCAGTGCATTTCTTTATGATGATTGGCCAAAGTATGCACCTTACCTGTATGCTTTGCCCAATCACAGCGTCCTCTCCTAAGAGAGCCATAATTGGCCAAAGGCAGGGTGCCTTTGGCCAATTGGGACACTATTTGGGACAATAACAAGTGTTAGGGTAGCTAATAGTAAGCCCCGGGAGGTCTAGGGTACCCCCCTAAACCCCCCTAATAAAGGTTTAACTTTATCACCCCCAGTTAACTCTTTCACCCCCATTCACCAGTGATCACTGTATTAGTGTCACGGGTGAAGCTAGTTAGTTATTTTCTTATAGCATCAGGGCACTTGCCATATATTACCTAATAAAGGTTTAACCCCCTGATCGCCCAGTGGGGGACATCAGTTTTTGGTGTCATCAGGTTTTAGTTAGGGTCTGCGTCAGCCCCAGGCAATGTCAGATTAGTGCCAGTAGTGCTAACACCCACAAGCGCATCACACAGCTCCCTTAGTAGTATAATGTCTGAACGGAACAATATGTTTGATCAGGACTATATTAGTGTACCCAGTAGTTTAGGATTCCCAAAAACGCAGCGTTAGCGGGACCAGCCCAGATATCTACTAGCGCCTACATTTAACCCCTCAGCCCAGCCCACCCAAGTGCAGTATCAATAGATCACTGTCACTTACAAAACACAAAACACATAATTGCAGTGTTTGCAGAGTCAGGCCTGATCCCTGCAAAACAGTTTATTTGGTCACGATTGACGCAGGCTCTCACAATCAGGTGCTCTTTTTTCCTGTGAGTCTCACTTGTTGTACCAGTACATTTAGAGGCCACAATGTCCAATCAAAAGTACACTAGTGAAGAGTCCTACATGTTTCTGAGCATGACAGATGAGAGTGAAGAGGAAGCCACCCATCTGTCAGATTCAGGCTCAGAATACGAACCAGTAGATAGCAGCGGCACCCTGACAGATAGCTATGACAACTGAGTAGTGGTCCCTGTTCTTCTTCTGTTGTTGAGGTGCAAGAACCACAGGGCTCTCATATGGATCAGAGAGCCAGTACTTATTCTTCTGGTAAACTGGCAAGCACCGGTGGACTAGTACACCCTGGTCATAGTCAAACCAGCACTGCAGTATCACATGGTGACGTGGTGAGTCCCATAAATGCAGTTCAAGCTGGTGCGGTGGCTAGCACAAGTAGTGTCCTGCAGCCACAAAGAAGACAAACACAGGCCCGTTGAGCCCATAGTGCCCTTCCCACTGCATTTGCCCATCCCAATTGGGAGCCCAGCACTTCTGCAGTGCCCGTACCTCGCCCATTCACTGACCAACCCAGAATTTAGGTGGAAACAGTTGATCACTTTATTTTTATTCACTATTTTTCGTGGGAAGATCTCTATAGATCTCTTGTGGAACAAAGAAATATATATGCTGGTCAATTCATCACCGCTAATCCCCAATTAACCCTTGCCAAAGATTGAAAACCTATTACAGTTTCCAAATGTAAAACCTTTCTGGGCCTATCCCTCCTATATCGGCATAACTAAAAAGAGTGAGTTGCAGACCTATTGGTCCACTGACCCAATTCACTATATGCCCGTTTTTCTCTGCATCCATGACCAGGGCTAGGTAGGAGCGGATCTTGCGGTTTATGCACTTCAACGTCAATGGACACTGTCGTCCTTGGGGTGACCCTGGACTTGATCGGCTTTACAAAATTCGGCCCCTCGTAAATCACTTCAACCAACAGTTTGCAGCCTTGTTTACACATGATCAAGTTGTCTGCATTGATGAGTCCCTGATTACGTTTTCTGGCCGCTTGTCTTTCAAACAGTATCTTCCCAGCAAGCGTGCTAGATATGGGGTCAAGTTGTATATGCTCTGTAACAGGGCAAAAGGCTATACATATAGTTTTATGGTTTACGAGGGAAAAGATAGTCAGGTGGAGCCTGAGAACTGCCCAGACTACATAGGAAGCACTGGTAAGATAGTATGGGACTTGGTGTCACCCTTATCCAGAAAGGGGTACCACTTGTACGTGGACCATTATTACACAAGCGTGCTACTTCTTAGTCACCTTTTTGATTGTGGAATTGGCACATGTGGCACTGTGCGATCTAATCACTGGGGTGTACCCCAGCAGCTTGTAGAGTGCCGACTTAGACTGGGGGAGAAAGCCTGCTTGAGATGTAATAATTTGCTCACAGTGAAGTGGAGGGATTCAATGAATGTTTTCGTTCTGTCCACCCTTCATGCAGATACGACAGTCCAAATTTCACCGGCGACTGTTGTTATGGAGAAACCCCTCTGTGTCCATGAATATAACCTTAATATGGGAGGGGTGGACCTCAAGGACCAGTTGATGGCACTGTACTTAATTGCCGTAGAGCCAGACACTGGTACAAAAAAGTGTCTGTATACCTAGTGAGCCTAAAGCTCTGCCTTCTACCCTATTCCACGTGGCTTTCACTGCATCTCTTGTCTCCCCAGCCCAGGGCAGGTCTGTCTGATGACAGGAGGAGGAGAGAGAGAGAAGCACGAGGGGAACCCACTAGCCAGGACAGCTGGTAAAATTGAAAAATTACTATTACTCTTGTAATGTGCATGTGCCAAGCAGCCAATCTGTGCTCAATATGGAAATTAATATACAGATCATGATATTGCAATAAAGTGATCCATGCTACAAACTCAAAGTGAAAGTTCATGTACTGCAAACTTTATTGCAATATCATGATCTGTATATTAATGACTTTCACTGAATGTGGACTGTTTAATGAGTTTGTATTTATTTCAGCATGTGTAAAGTGCTCCATGCATGTTGAAATCAATGCAAACTCATTAAAGTGGTTGAGGCTGCACTGATTGTCACTGATTAGGTGACACTCTTAAGCTGCATTGATAAGGCAGGACTGATATGCTACAGTGATGGCCACTGATGAGGCTGCACTGATGGCCACTGTTAACCTGCACTGAATAGGCTGCATTGATGGGCACTGATGAGGCTGCATTGATGGGCACTGATGAGGCTGCATTGACGGGCACTGGTGAAGCTGCACTGATGAGCACTAGCGAGACTGCCCTGATGGGCATTGGTGAGGCTGCATTGATGGGCACTGGTGAGGCTGCATTGATGGGCACCAGTGAGGCTGCATTGATGGGTACTGATGAGGCTGCATTGATGGGTACTGATGAGGCTGCATTGAAGGGAAGTGATGAGGCTACACTTGGTACCCACTTTTAATGTAAAGAGAGGAAGAGGTGGAGCTCTAAGATGTAAAGGTGGAGCCTAAAAGGGAAGGAGTGTGGTTTACAGATGACAGGGCGGGTCTTAAACTGAAAGGCGTGTGACCTTGACAAGAAGGGTGGGTCATATTTAACTTAGGGGTGCATGGTTTTAGTCAGGCCTAGGGCAGCACAAAACCTAAATACACCACTGGTCTGTAGGAAACGCGGATACAGGCGGGACACCTGATTTTATTGTCCCTCCTGTCCTGACCAACCTGGTCTCTGCATCAGTGAATGTTTTCAATGCTACCAAACACTAGTAGAGTATTAGCGTAGGGTACAGCACTGCATAGTCCTAGGACACACTTCCCCAGGGTCTCCAAAGATGCCATCGCATTTTTAGAGACCCGAACCTGCCTTAGATCTACTCGTGAATAAGAGCTGCCACTGATATATCTTCAGAAAAGTGTTTATAGTTCATGATGTAATCTACCCTGGACTTTCCCTTTATACAAAGAGTTAAACACAGTTGTGTGTAGAGGGCAATGTTGCCAACCATCAGTATTTTTACTGATAGCCAGTAAAAACTGGCACTTTTCTCCTGCCAGTAAATGTCAGTGATAGGAAAAGGTTGCCAAACTATTGTTTGCTTGGACGGCATTGGCAGGGGAGGTCTGGAGGAGGTGGTGCCTAACGTGGGATGTCATGGTGCAAGGGAGCCAAGGGTAGAGGTTGGAGCCTTGTGTGTGGGTCTGCAGGATGGGAGTAACGCAAGCCGGGATTTGGACTGTCAGTGCTGTTTGGACTGAAGGGACCACCTGGCATGAAAAGAGACTGTCACAGTGGCTCAGGGGGTGATGTGTTTTGTCAGTGAGGTGTCATCATCATAATTTGTGCTGCTGCACATTGCCACAATGCCGCATACACACAATCCGATTTTCCGACTGGGAAAATTGGATGCGAGGTTGTTGGCAGTAAGTCCGATCATGTGTATGCGCCATTCAACATTTGTTGTCGGACTTTTCGCCAACAAATGTTGGCTAGGCGGTTCTCAAATTTTTGCTGTCAGACTTTCTGATCGTGTGCACACAAGTCCGTCGCACAAAAGTCCATGTATGCTTGGAATCAAGGACAAGCCGGAAGCACTCGGTCTTGTAAAACTAGCGCTCGTAATGGAGATATCACATATCTCTTGTGCGTCACTACATTCGTAATTGTTGGCCAACATTTGTGTGACCGCGTGTATGCAAGACACGTTGGAGATAACACCCTTCGAACAAAAAGTCATGGTTTTGTTGTTCCGATTGTACGAGGCATAAGAGTCAATTTCAATTTCAATTCATTTTCAATTCATGCTTGTGTGTGCGCCTGCCCATTCTAATTTCTTGCCCTTCTGAGTCCTGTCCCTGGGCTACTTACAGTGCCTTGCAAAAGTATTCACCCCACTTGGCTTTTTACTTATTTTGTTACATTACAGCCTTTAGTTCAATGATTTTTTAATCTGAATTATATGTGATGGATCAGGACACAATAGTCTAAGTTGGTGAAGTAAAATTGTAAAAAAGGTTTAGGGGTGTGTCTATGGGAATGTTTGACCATTCTTCCAGAAGCGCATTTGTGAGGTCAGGCACTGATGTTGGATGAGAAGGCCTGGCTCACAGTCTCCGCTCTAAATCATCCCAAAGGCATTCTATCGGGTTGAGGTCAGGACTCTGTGCAGGTCAGTCAAGTTCCTCCACCCCAAACTCACTCATCCATGTCTTTGTGGACCTTGCTTTGTGCAATGATCCAAATCATTTCGTAAAGGGGGAATTATCGCATGGGGTTGTTTATCAGGGGTTGCGCTTGGCCCCTGAGTTTCAGTGAAGGGAACTCTTAAGGCGTCAGCATACAGTACCAAGACATTTTGGACAATTTTATGCTCCCAGCTTTCTGGAAACAGTTTGGAGTTGGCCCCTTCCTGTTCCAATATGACTGCACACCAGTGCACAAAGCAAGGTACATAAAGACATGGATGAGCGAGTTTGGGGTGGGGAAATTTGACTGGCCTACATAGAGTCCTGACCTCAACTAGATAGAACATGAATAGGGGCTGGCCGTGGATAGATGCATGCTATGCATGCATCTATCCATTAACTATATTAGGGGTGGTGTGGACAGAGGGGGTGGTGCCTGTGCGCCCTTAATGGACAGGCCGCCCCTGCACTCTATCCAGAGCATTTCATGCTGAGGTATGTGTCAATCCTAGTCACCCCCTTGTGGATCTTGTGGAAAGACCTCCAAGACACTAAAGGAAACTTCAGTATTGTCATACCTGTGGTGTAAACCTATTTGTCTTGTTACTGGAGTAACAAGACACATACTGTAGGTTTACCATGGGGGAGCGAGGGTCCAGTCCTGTCAGAACAATAGTGGACTGGCTTCTTGTCAAGCAATCACGTAGAGAAGTAGCTCGCCATAAATAATACCAATTCAGAATGAGGTTTAACATATTTGGCTAGCGTTTGTTCCACCGTGAGGAGGTGTCAGTGTTTGGATATGATAGATTGTAATTGATTTTCATTGGCTGAGAATTTGGTAATTATTTTAACTGTGGGTTTGGTTGCTAGAGTTTTCGATTTTTTTTTCATATATTTGAGACCTTGATTGCCCCCTTTAGTTTGCTAGCCTAGCCTACAAGGTAGCTATTCTATTTTCAATGTTTATTAAAACCCATAGAAGATGTTCCTAAATTATGTTGTTAATATATTTACATATTTTACTACTTTCTCCATTATTAAGTTCTCCTGTTTCTCCATCTTGCTCTCCTGAAGAAGCAGGGAATCCGCTAAACATGTTGGGAACTTGAACCTTAGTGTTTAATGGTAACTGGATACACTTATCATTCTGAGTTGGACTCCAACAGAGGTGGTATGACCCCTTAGAATTAAAATTATTTGTAATATCCAATGTTTTAATAAGTATGTTGACTGTTTGTAAAAAAAAAAAATAATATTTGAAATCATTATGTTGTAATGTCTTGTGACGGTACCGGGAAAATACCATTTGCCCCAAACTTCCCCTTTCTCTGGAAGGTGGTAATTTTGATAATTTTTTGTACCCAGGGTAACTCTAGTCTCATTTAGGGTTTTGAAGGTATAGTATGTTTTCATTGTTGTAATCATATATGGTTGTTATTATTAGCAATAACTCAACATTTGTTCTCTTTTTTTATTTTCTTAAGTTCTAATGAGCCCCCGGTTTCTCTAAAATTATATAAAAAAATAAAATAAATGAAAACACACACTTTGCTGAGGAATTTATCTTTTTGGGATAAAACAAACTGTCATAAGATGTAAAGGTTATAAGAAAAGGAAAAAAAATCCTATTTTTATGAGCCAAACAGGATCTAGATTAATTAGCTGGCACACAGCACGGAAGAAAATGTGCCAAGTCCTGAATATGTTATCATAGGGGAAGCAGTATTATCTGTCAGAGTGAATTGAATGTATAATAGGAAAATGAAAGCGGAGCATTAGTAAGTAGGGAGAATCCTTGGTGTCATTGATGCTTGGTAGCGGATTGGTCAATTTGCACATCAATGGGTGGCAGTGTACAATTTAAAACAAATAGCACAACTAAGCAGAAATACAACTTATTTAAATATGTGAATTTAATGTCAGCTAAACAACTCATTCCCAAACTATATAATGTACAGTATACAAACAACGATGTGCCATGGGGAGCTGCTCTACACTGACAAAACAAAGGGTTTTGTGAATATTCTAGGCACATAGATGTAGTAAAACATAGCAACTAATTAGCGTAAAACTACAATTATAACTATTCTCACTGCAAAATAATCTCTGTCACTCAATATATTTGTTGCATACAGAGCTGTGAGACAATCAATTTAAACCTGCATTCTCCTGGATAGATTATTGTCTCTTTGGGGGATCAATTTATACATTTGTTTCATTTATCAATGCATGCTTATTAACCATGTCTGTGTTCCTCCATGACATCTAGTAAAACTCAGCAAGGGAAAATGACTGTTGGAGGATACATCTGGATTTATGTCTGTGGGCAACTAAGAGGGTTCTTGATTAATATGGACTGATAAATAAAAATAAATTCACCCTGGACCCTGAGCACTCATTTATTTTGGGTGCTACCTCAGATGGCTGTGATACATTAACACATGTTTAATTTCAAGTTTTCTGTAATGGCTAGCAGGCCTTTGAAACCTTTAGTAGTAGAAATGCATAACTATGGCTGCTCCATGCTGACTTGCATAAAGTCGGCTGTCACTTGTAACAAAGACCATGGTGGTTCTTGATGAAGAAGCAATGGGAAGACAAAAAACACACATAAAACCCAAAATTTCATACATTTGGGGTCCCTAATGTGACACATCCTAAAATGCCGCGATACACTATGGGTCTTGACACCCCTTTTTATATTACTAATATGTTCTCCCACCCTTACATGTAATGCTCTGGGTGTGTGGCCTACGTATTGTAGCCCACAGGCGCATTCAAGCATATATACTACTCTTTCAGAGGCGCAAGTAATTAAACTTTCGATTTTGTACTGTTTACCTGTAACAGTGGCCACAAAGTGTCGCGCACGACGTTACCCGCAGCCATCACATCGGATTGATACACATTGTTGTCTGGATGCCTAGCACTCGGCTTGAGTGCGATATTTTGTAAGTGCAATTCCGTTCATTTTTTATTATTAAACATGCAATACAGAGAGCATTAGATCGTATGTTCTCTTTTTTACACATGACCTTTTAAAACTTCGGATCCCGATATTTCCATGATACGAGGACCTGTTTGCTTCACCGTTCGTTCACATTATAATGATTGGCAATAGATTGTTGGTCGTAAGATGTGTGGATCCTGCCGATCGTTTACTGCATAGTGACTTTTTAGGTCGAAGGTTGGAGGTGAGAGGCCATCCTTTTATGTGGTAAAGGGATCACTGAATATCAGATCTATCGATCTACATCTATCCCCCTGCACCTTTTCGGATTGTTTTCCATAGATTATGGACATTTAATATATTTTTTGCGCAGCACTGTTTACGTGTTTTATGCTATTTGAGGGATTGATTGAATTTACCTTGAGTGTCTGCTTGCATTTAGCTTTTAGTATATATACATTAGCGCTGAATATTCTATCTATATTTTATATTCTAGATGCGGTCTTACTAATGATTTGTAAAGGGGCAAATTATGTCTCTCGCGCTATCTCTCTCAGCAGACAGGCGGTAGTTGTTTGTCATGACCTCCATATTTCCCTCCTTCTTAGGCACCAACAAGGGTCACATGAGAGACCTATCCCGGGGTGGGTTTTTCTGGGCTATGCTTGTACAGGGCCACTTTACTACACATGGGGTAATTTTGCTCTATGCCATTTTCATCAATTCCCTGGGACAAAGCTGGGGCTGCTGTGGGGAACACTCAACCTTGAGGCGGACTCTACTCTACTAGAGATGAACGTACACCATGTACACTTGCACTGCTCTCCAGTTAATTCTCGGGCCCCCGTGACAAAGTACAACTTTGCTCTGTATTTTGCATTTAGGAGGCACATGCTGAGCCTTGTCCACATCCTTCTGTCCAGTGTTTTCCATTACCATTCCCCAGTAGCAGAGTTGGCCTGCGTGGTCTTCACTCATGCATTTAACTTAACTATTGAACTCCTGTACTTCAGTAAAGGATGGGAACCTCTGCAGCGCCAATCTGCTCCTGCCGCTATGGGGCACAGACCTCTAGTGGAAGAAGTGCTGACAACCTCTCCTTCACTGCTAGAGGTTGTTCCACCTATAACAGGTACACACTATCAAAAAGCTGCTGTAAAACTTCTGTTACCCTAAATAACTGCTTGTGCCTGCACACTACTCCACACCAATGTCTTCATACACAAATGTGTTAATACTCACTCGGTAGACTGTGCCAGTTACTTGCATTACTCCCCTTTCAGTAACTTCAGACCAGACAAGGACAGCATTTCAAATGCTTTACTTAGAAGAATGCACAGGCAATTACAGAGTCCAACATTTAAAGGCATAATTCTTCCCTAATTCCCTACTCTAACTACAGGCTGTGTGCTGCCCCAGCATAGCTGCAAAGGTAGTGATCGTGCAACACAGAGTCCAACAGAGGTATCCTTCCAGAGCTGGTGTCTTTGGGACAAACTTCAGGTTCTGATTACATTACATCCAGGTAGTGATGAACGATATCCTTCTGCTCCTAGTGGGTATTGTTCTCCTTCTCATTCCCTTGCAGGCATCGGACCTGATGTGGGCCCTGGACCTCTTGGTTCTCTGCTGAGGACCTCTTGTAGCCTCTTCAATGGATCTCTCTCGAAGGCCTCTCCACTGGATCTCTCTCCGGGGTCTCCCTTGCCGAATCACTGTCCCATATTTATATTTCACAGGATTAGTGGGTCAGAGAAGAACCCATCAAAAGACCAAAGAACTGGAAAAGGCATTAACTCCTACCCTCCCGGCTGGGACAGTGCCTAACTGGCTATTTTAACCTGCTTCAAACTGTCTAGCATATTGCACCTTAGACAGGTAACATGGATCCACTTCAGAATGTCTTTATTTACACTAGCATATGTTGTGAGTTTTGCTATGTTTGCATGTCTATAATACTATGGTTTGCTTTGGCTATAATATTATACAATTCCTTCGGCCAGCCCCAGTTTATGGAGTTTGGAAGACAGATCAGATAAAACAATTGTCTTCATATGAAATGCATGCTGAAATGTATTATACCTTGGATGCGTTAAGGTGAGTGGGCCTGCAGATTGTATGTTTTGTTTCAAATGCTGCTTTACACATTGACATACCTTCTTAAACCCAGTCTGTCTGGACAATATGGTCACCTGCTGACTTAGCACATTGCACAGGCAGCTTAAAAAATCAATAAGACATAGAATTTGAATTCAAAGCATTTTTACTTCAGTTATTTGCACTGCAGATTATGTTTTTCCAGTGTAAGTGAAAGGGTAAGAAAACAATGACTTTCCTGAGCTCTATCTCTGTGGAAAAAGAACACTGACTAAGGGAATATGGAAGAAATGGGGAGGGTCTAGCTAGGACTAAAATATATAATGCTAATTAGGAGGGAAAGAGGAAAGAAGATAACAAAATCACATTAGTAAATAAGTTGTAGTGACTTCAAACCCCCACTAAATCTCAGCATACTACTAAACAAGAGAGTTGACAGGACAGAGTTGAGAGGGGGCCTAGACCCCCTGTTAGTTTGTTTTGCTTTCTGTGCCCCTGTTAAGGAGGGTCACCCACTATATTTGTCCTGTTTACCATTATTATTTAAAGTGAAAGTAAAAAGAAAATCCGAATTTTTGGGTTGTTCTCAGAAAAGTAATAGATGGGAAATTGGGAAAAAATGGGGACACTAGTTCTGTGAGCTGGGAGTCCCCACAAAAATTCCTAATTTGCAGAGATATCCTCCCACTTCTTGTTTGGCTATGGGACAGCAAATAAAGGGAAATCTCTGCAATGGAACAGAGATGGCGAAAAAAAAATGTGGGTTATTACCCTCCCTTACACTATCTGAAATGAAAAAAAAAAGAAAATAGTTTCATACTTACCGTAATTTTCTTTTCCTGATGCCTATCCATGGCAGCATACCTGTGACAAGCTCTGCCTTGACTCCTCCCTCAGGACCAATGAATATAATAAAAGAAAAGGATTAGTGCCCTCCCAGCATGATACGTAATATAGCATAACGAGGTTGGGATTGTATGCTGCCATGGATAAGCACCAGGAAAAGAAAATTATGGTAAATATTGCAATGCATGAATCTATCTATTGGTGATAGAGCGGTGCAGGAGAGAGGGGGCGGCACTCCTGCACTCTCTTTTGATGCACCGCCACTGCCCTAGTCCTGTATGCCTTCTTAAACAATTTGATTATCCATGAAACTATTGTACTAGAGCAGGGATCTGCAAACTATGGCTTCCCAGCTGCCGCAGAACCACATGTCCCTTGAGGTATTTTAAAGCTCTGATATTCACAGACATGACTAGGCATGATAGATACTGCAGTTCCGGAATGGCCGGAGGGCCACTGCCATGACTCTGGAATAATACATTCATGCCCTGTCTGTCTCTTACCTGGTCTGTGTATCAGCCTTAGGGCTTGCACTCTGACACCTGCATGGTTAAGTAATCTTCCCTCAGTGTGGCTCCACCCTGACCTCAACAGGAACCACTATTTAATACTGTGTTCTCCAAGTCTGCCTTGTTGCGCAATATTGTGTGTTTGGCTTTCTGCTTGCTGTGTGCTCTACGTCTGTCTCTTTTACCAATCTTGGCTTGTTCTTTACTATCCCTGCCTTCTTGTGACCCTGACCTTTGGTGTGTTCTCTGTCTATCCTTGTCTGCTAGTTGCCCGACCTTTGGCTTTCTCCTTACTATCTCTTGTTGTCCTGGGATGCTGCTTCCGCTCTATCCTCCTGTAGTATACCGTGAGCTGGAAAACCCTGGGGGCCACGAACTGGAGTCAGTTGCAGCACAGTCCATTCTCACCACTAGAGGCTCTGGTGAACACCTGGTGGCTCTTAGACTCCGCGCCCTGGGGAATATTATGCTCTAGCTCCCAGTGGGATCCATGCTGGTGCTCCAGTGGACCTGCCTTCCTGAACCACCCAGAGTTCCATCCTCAGCAGTCAGCCATAGGGTCCACTACCTTAGTGGTTCACTCCTGACTCCAATGGTGTGCATCTGTCGCCTGGACTCAGGTGACCTGACAGACACATTCTGGAAGCCTCCGCCCCAGATGATGCTTCTTTGCCCTTGTTTTTAATTTTAATTTTTATTTTTTTGGGGGTATTACTAATAGGTTAGATGAAAGTCTGAAGGGAGTTGTGGCTTGAATATAGTGTCTTAGCACCAAATTAATATTGTTTTTGTGAAGAAGGCCGAAATTGGATCTGAAAAGATTGGCAGGGCACAAGGCTCTGAGATAATAGAGGCAGAGCAGAACTTAGGGATGAATCCATGTATCGTTCTAAGTTCTACTCTATCCGAGTTCTGATACTTCCCAGCCCAATGCCATCGCTACAAGGAAAAATAGTTTCCAAGTGAGATTCCACACGGATGCTGAATCAGATGGGGCAAAAGGCTGTTTGGATAAGGGCTCCAGAGCGATATAGAGATGGGAAGTGGGAAAGAGTTGTTTTAATGGATGGGCTTATCTTCTTGACCGTCTTGAAGAATTAGCTTATTAAAGGATCTTCCGTCCATCTCTTGTGGTCACAGCAGAGATTGCCACCAGCTTAAATTGCATAATCCTAATCCTAAATCAGATCTGTTTGCAGGAAGTCAAGCAGTTGGGAGGAAGAGGGTACATCTGGATTGGAGTTTTGCGAAAGATTTAGCAAAAGATATAAGCTTATTCCAAACCTTGTCATATGTATTAATATAGGAAAGGTACATTTTGGGACTTTAAATGAGGCCAGCATCAAAGGGACGCCAGCCTCCATCCCTATCGGTAGTTTATAAGGAGAGGAGAGAGATGGGACTTTGAGTGAAGCACACAGCAGTAAATGAATTGGTCAAGTGACTGAAAAAATTTAATTTATTTATGTTTCACAATTCATATATTGTTAACAAGTATTTTGGGCAACAAGCCTCTAAAAATACTTGGGTCATCAAGCCTCTATACAATAAATCACAGAACAAACATACATAGGGTACAAAATAAATCACAGTACAATAAATAAACATATATTAAATAGTCAAGAGACCTTAATTAGTAGGTAAATTAACCAAATGACCAGAATGAAAATTTCTAAATATGAATAAGATGTGAGATAAAAAATAAAAATACAAATATGTGAATTATGAGCATGTGTTAAAATGGTGATGAATAAATTTATTTTCATAATTCACATATTTGTATTTTTATTTTTTATCTCACATAGGTCCCCCTAGGGTTTTTTTTCAATTTTTCTGTTCACACCACACTCATTGTACTCACCTACTTTGGAGGTGTTCTTGGCTGCTGCAATCATCCATGCAGGCTACCGTGATGCCCGGGAGCTTCACTTTGCTGTCTTTTTTTGGCGATCCTTGATGCCACCCAGATGGTGTGCTGATGCACATGTAAGTTGGACGCACAGCCTTTGTTTAAATATGGGCTAATACCCATTTTCAGCTCATTTTTGTTTTATCATTATTTTTCTATTTATTAATTTTTTGCTATTCTTTTTTTTTAGATTTATTCCATGGTACTTGCTCCTGATGAGCGGCTACAGTGCCGCAAAACGCGTAGAATTAGCAACTTGTATTTCAGATGGAGCACGGAAACTGAATTCCTGGGCAAAAAAGAAGAAAAATTACATTTACAGTTGGCAAAAAACAGGGTCCCCTTCAGGAGCTTCCCGCATAGGCAACCTCCTCAGATGACAACAGGATTCCATGCTGAAAACCCCCAGTAATAAACAATGGAGAGGGGAGGGACATCTGTGGAAAATACAACCCTCTAAAAATGATTTTGACAAACAAAGGCAAAAAACTCCCTATCTTATTAGATCATCAAACAAATTTTAATATTACACAAAGATAACCCGAGTAAATCCAAGATGCAGTTTTTAACCACTTCATCCCACGGAAGGATTTACCCCCTTCCTGACCAGAGCACTATTTGTGATACGGCACTGTGTTGCTTTAACTGACAATTGTGCAGTCATGCAACATTGTACTCAATCAAAATTTACATCCTTTTTTCCCACAAATAGGGCTTTCTTTTGGTGGTATTGTATTTTTTGCTCTATAGACAAAAAAAAGAGCGACATTTTTTAAAAATAAAAACAATATTTTTTACTTTTTGCTATAATAAATATACCCCAAAAATGTATAAAAAAAACACATTTCTTTCTCAGTTGAGGCCAATATGTATTGTTCTACATATTTTTGGTATATTGTATATTGTATACTGATTGGTTTGCGTAAAAGTTATAGTGTCTACAAAATAGGGGATAGATTTATGGCATTTTTATTATTATTTGTTTTTAATCAGTAATGGTGGCGATCTGAGATTTTTATCGTGACTGCAACATTACGGTGGACACATCGGACACTTTTGATACTATTTTGGGACCATTGTCATTTATACAGAGATCGGTGCTCTAAAAATGCACTGATTACCATGTAAATGACACTGGCAGGGAAGGGGTTAAACATTTGGGGCGATCAAGGGGTTAAGTGTATCCTAAGGAGTGATTCTAACTGTAGGGGGGATTGGCTCACTAAAACATGACATAGATCACTGCTCCCAATGACTGGGAGCAGTAGATCTCTAGCATGTTGCTAGGCAGAACAGGGAAATGCCTTGTTTACAAAGGCATTTCCCCATTCTGCCACTCTGTGAAACGATCACGGCCCCCAGCAGACATAGAGTCCATAGGACCCGCAGGCATGGCCATGGAGTACGCCCACAATTCCACAATTTAAAGAGGACGTACGTGTACGGCCATTTGCCCAGCAATGCCATTGTGCCGACATTTATCGTCATGCTCTGGCTAAATTAATATTTTATTTATTAAGGGAAAAAAGCTGTTCAATCCTGTCTGGCCCTATATGGAAAGTTAATTGCCCCCTCCTATGCTGAATCATGAATGAACTGCGATTAACCACACTTTTTTGGAAAGCTGAGTTAAATTTCACTTCACTTCAAATTCCACACCCAGGCCTGATTATTGCCAGAACTGTTGAATCAAGAAATTTCATAAATATAAGCTGTCTAACAAAGTGAAGCAGGCTAACAGGTCACAAAAAGCCACACATCATGCCACAATCTAAAAAGAAATCAAGAAAAGATTAGAAACAAAGTACATGTATCGGTCTAGGAAGGGTTCCAAAGCCATTTCTAAGGCTTTCGAACTCCAGTGAACCACGGGGAGAGCCATTATCAGGGCCGTCTTTAATATTAATTGGACCCTGGGCAAAAGTTTTCTTGCACCCCCCCCATGCAGTTTTGCTCTCCACCTGCTCTGAGACATACAATAAATAGCAGCTAGACTCAAAATCAGTTTACCGAATCAGATCAGGCACCTATTGCGATTGGTTGCCAGAGGTTACAGTGTATCATTACCGCTCACTGACGGGTTGCTAGAGGTTACACCATACATTATGGCTCACTGATTAGTTGCTAGAGGTTACAGCACATGATTTCTGCTTGTTGATTTGTTGCTAGAGATTAATGTGGACATGAGCTCAGGAGGGGGATGATATACACATCAAGGCCTCCGGCCTCTGCTATTTACATTTGAATGCCAGTAATTTACATGTAAACACAGGGTCTGCAGGTGAGTAATCTGTACACAACAATAGGGCAGAGCTGGGCAGCATTAGTAGCAGCACTTCACACTGAGATATTGGGACATAGCACAGGACTAAAACCTCAAGTGACAAGGGAATTTAAACCAGGATAGTTGGCAAGTATGAGGCAGCTGTTTGGGCCCCACAACCATGACAGGGCCCAGGGCAGCTGCCCCTTTTGCCCTTCCTTAAAAATGGCCCTGGCCATTATCCACAAATGGAAATAATTTGGAACAGTGCTGAACCTTCCCAGGAGTGGCCGGTCTACCAAAATTACTCGAAGAGCATGACGATGACTCGTCCAGGAGGTCATAAAAGAACCCAGAACAACATCTACAAAACTGCAGGTTTCACTTGCCTCAGGTAAGATCAGTGTTCATGATTCAACAATAAGAAAGAGACTGGGCAAAAATGGCATCCATGGGAGAGTTTCAAGACCAAAGCCACTGCTGACCAAAAAGAACACAAAGGCTCATCTCACATTTACCAAAAAACATCTTGATTATCCCCAAGACTTTTAGGCAAATATTCTGTGGACTGATGAGAACATTTTGGAAGGTGTGTGTCCTGTTACATGTGGCATAAAACTAATACAGAATTTCATAGCAAGAACATCATACCAACAGTCAGACATGGTGGTGGTAGCGTGATGGTCTGGGGCTACTTTGCAGCTTCAGGACCTGGACAACTTACCATAATTGATAGAACCATGAATTATGAGCTCTATGTAGTAGGTGTTTGATGTTTGATTGTTCCTTATTTGATACATCATGAGGAATTAGACCTTGTTGAGCTCTAGCACTCCAATTCTTGTAATTTTATTTTAGGAGCTTGTCTTCTGTTAATCAAACAATGTTATAACTGAAATATCTCCACAAAACAGTTTAATAGTATGCAATAAGTTAATGAAAAATCATGACAATTTTTTTTTTGTTTCAATATATTTTATTTTGCATAAAGAAAAAGAAACATAAGCAATGTAGATATGACAGAAGTACATCAGGAGGTAACACGAAATTACAAATATTTGTAGTCCTGAAATTACCAAGCAGGCTGACAGTCGAACATATCAACATAATACAGTCAATGAACCATTATAGAGTAAGCACTACGGGGATTACAAACTGAGGTACCTGGATGAGTCAAAAGCCTCCAATAGACAGGAACTATCTTGTACATCTGTTCAAAATCCCAGCTAAAAAGGATGTAAAGGAAAGAGGGAGGGTCCTCCGTCACCCCATAAGGGCTCTTGCTGTGACCGGGGACCCCTAACCCCTCACCAAAACTGAACTCAGTGAGAGCGAGGATTGTGCTCACCAGAGAATACAATCTAGTTAAGTAAACAAAAACAGGTAACAAAAACATATTGCTTGGCTAATAAACAATATAGATCCAGAGATGATTATAACAACATCCAGGACGGGCGTCAGAGCCCAAAGTAACCAGTTGAGTGTATGATAAATATTAAATAAAAGTGTAGCGCTTTAAAGACATGGCATATTTACTGCCAGTATTACAAATACATATATTCAACAAATAATCTCAATTTGAACTGGTGCACACACCATGCAAAATACTATTGGCTATAGTTTGACCACCACGTGAGATCCCTCCACCAAGCGAAATGGGCGCTTACCGGATTTAGTGGATCCTACTCAAATTTATATTTGGAGGATCACATAAGCTTGTACATATATGTAGACTCCTTTGATATTGCACTTTCTAGAGGGATTTCAAATGTGGCTATTCCATTCAGAAAGATGACATATCTCCAGCCATATGGATCCACATGGATAATAGAGCACATATAAAGAGAAGCAGGGACCACAATAGTGTAATTCCGTTTTCATATAAATAATTTAATAAAAGGTTATTAAACTCAGATGTATACAGAAGATTTAAGCGCTTGTTAATGTAAAATCAGGCTGCAGTGAAGTACCGACGCGTTTCGTCATAAAAAGACGTCATCTGGGGTGAGTGTATGCACCCCGGTATCCCGGGAGCCGGTAAAAACAGGCTTTAGCCTATATTGTAGTGCAAGGACAGACCCTGAATTAGGCTTTACTGACCCTGCTCTACAAAGAAGCACCTACGACAGACTGTCCGTCGCTAAGCGTCACAAAAAAGGCAAAAATGGAGAAGAAGAGAGGAAAAAGGAGAGAGGAAAGAAAAGGACGAGAAAGGTAAATGAAATCTTCTAGCAGGAGTCGACTAGGGGGTAATGAAGCTGTAGTCGGGATCCCAATCCATGTGGAATTATGTGGACAGGGCAATACCCACAAAGCACGCCCAGGGCTCCCAAGTGGCCCTGAATTTGTCCGAGCGATCCAGGAGTACACTTGCCATCTTTTCCTGGAGCATGATCCATGAAATTTTCCTTTTGGCCATCAGGGTGGGAAATAGTGGGTTGCTTCCCGATTTTTTTTTTTATTCTGGACCAAACAGAAAGTAAGTTGGAGCTAATGGTTCAAGATTGAAGAGCTATGCAAATATTTCCAGCATATTACTATATATTTCTTTGAAGGCATTAAAAAGAATGGTTGGTATATACAGGCCTCTTTATATGTGAGCTGACAGTATTCAGGCCTCCTTTTCAATTTCTCTGCTATTAGAGATCCTTCTGCTGGGTAAAAGGCTGACCACCACTAAGAGAACACAAAAGGTACATGTGCTGATTGTTTTGAGGAGCCCATTAGGGGGCACCCTTTTAGTCAGGAGTCAATATAATATTAGTTAGGAGCTCGGGCAATAAGATGTTTTGTTTGTTTAATTCTATGGACTTGCTGTACAAAACTTTCCTACAGTTAACTGTGTGTTGTCAAATCACGTTATTCTGTCTGTGAGAAGAAACAGAAATAAAGAAATGAAAAAAAAAGGACTCTGTGCCTATAGCTGAGCTGTTTAATTTGTGCTACAATACTAATTACACATATAAGAGGCCTTTATATACCACCCCTATATATATTAGAAATGTGTAAACAGCACTATGGAAGTTCTTATGGTGTGTAAAAAGAATTAAATTTAAACTGAAATACAACAAATGTGCCAAATCATTAAAAAGTCCATGTAATATATATTTGATATACAGTTCCAAAGTGCTATTGTGCTATCTTCATTGTGCACATGCTTGACAAACATTCATGGTGCTCCAAAGTACAAACAGAACAATCAGTGTGCTTGGTGCTACATGCCCCCCCTTGCAGTCAAGACTCATAAGAAACTTTTGACCCTGTGTCACATATGGGCCAATATGCGCTTTTAATGGTAAAGACCATAGTAATCTGCCTTTTATCGCCACACTGCCACCAGAACTCTCTGATCCAGCCTATAGTCACCAGCTCAGGTATATAGGTGGGAAACAAGTACCGATACTTTTTTTCAAGTACTCGCTGATACCGATTTCCGATATCTTTTCTTAATGTCAAGTGACAGTTTTGCACTGATGGCTGGCACTGATAGGTGGCACTTATGAGCACTGATAGTTGGCATTGGTATGTGGCACTGACTGAGGGGCAATGATTTTCAGCACTGGTATGTGTCTCTGACTGATGAGCACTGATATGCGGCACTGATAGGTGGCACTGACTGATGGCCACTGATTAGCGGCACTGACGGCTGGCACTGTTATGTGGCACGTACTTATGGGTACTGATTTGCAGCACTGATAGGTGGCACTGACTGATGGCCACTGATATGCGGCACTGATGGTTGGCACTGATGGCTGGCACTGATAGGTGGCACTTTTGGGCACTAATAGGTGGCACTTATGGGTGGGACTTATGGGCAATGATAGGTGAAACTGATTGGTAGGCAGTGGCACTGAAATGCAGCACTGATAATTGCTGGCAGCCAGGCATGATAAAATGAAATCAATGAAGTAAAAGAGTATACAAGAGCCTATCTTGGTACACCCTGCCATCGCCCTAAGTAAGCCTAGTCAGAATGCATCAGAGGACATCTTGTTACACCCAGCAAATATAGTTAGTGAATTGTATGGGCTGGGTGTAACAAGATGTCTGTTGCTGCCTTGTGACTGCAGGCTTACTGAGGCAGAGTGCAGGGTGTACCAAGATGAGCGTTGTGGTGTACAGTCTCTGACAGAGACACGGATCGTCACTTCCATTAATGATTCTGACAGCCAGGCCACCAATTCTTATGGGGGCACATGCAGCTGCGACCCACATCCCTGCCCAAGCCAGCTTAAGTTCCGCTGCCAGGACTCGCTTTCTACTGCTGCCAGGACTCGTGCTCCACTCCGCCCTCTCCACCCACTCCACCCACTGACTTGCGGGAGCCTCTTCATGCAAATGTATCGGGTGAAACATAGGGAGCATTTACCCAAGTGCAAGTACTCGGTCAAATACTCGGTATCTGCACCGATACCAATACTATTATTGGCATCGGTGAAGCCCTACTGCACACCATAATTTATTAAAATGTAACATTTTCCCCTATACATAAAACCTTTGTTTTGCACACTCATGTGTAAATGTGCCTTGAATCTGCACTAATTATTTCCAGCAGTGGTTAGATGTATATTCCAGGAGTCGCTGCTGTTCCTCACTCCGGAACCACTCCAGAATACTCCTCACTCTAGGACGTCCTTGGACCCGCCTAAACGTGTTTCACTTCACCAAGAGCATCTTTAGGAAGCCTGAAGATGCTCCAGGCAGAGTAAAATGCATTGAGACGGTTCAGAGGATGTTTGTAGCACATTTGTTGCATGACTTGCAAAACACGTGTCCACTAACTGAGTTTAGAGTGTTATAAAGAATGTATGGCTTCCTAAGTGCATTGAGTGTTTTGCTTTGACTTTATTGGGCAGCATTTTAACTTGGGTAGCACTCTCTACTGCCCCTTTGAAAAGCAATCTGTGGTAAATTGTTTTTCATAGAGCAGCAGAGCAGCAGCTGGCAAGCATTCATCGGGCAATGAAATCTGCCTCCTCCCGAATGCCTGTTTTTGTTGTTTTTTTCTTCCCAGAGTTGAACAGTAATTTCTATTGAACTATCCTGCTGAGGCACGTGGCTGTGTGGCACATGGTTGCAGCTCAGCCCTATTTACTTGCATGGGCTGCATTTAGTGGTGGCACTGTCTGCTAAACATGCTGTATCATATTTGCTATGTCATGAGTAAAGGCATAGCAACTGTGGCAATATATACACCAGCTCTGGTGTATAAACACAAATGAACTGCCAGTTTTTACCACCCTCTGTGTGAATTAGGCATAAAACTGTAAACAGCAAAAGAAGGATTAGAAGGCAACATATCACTTTCTCAAATCAGCAACATCTGCTGTGAGTTTGGAAATGAACGTTCTGATAAACGGATAAAGACAAAACCTGCAATTTGGGATTCACAATGAGGCTAACACGAAGATTTATTATAGTGACAAAAATTAGCATGTACATTTTTTCCGACTATAATCCGTGTTATCCAGAAAAGGAATTTTGCATATTTGTAATCTGCCTTGCCCTTTACTCTTGGTTATGGCCTATTCTTAAAAAAAGAATATAGACTCACAATAAAATGTTGTAGAAATGCTAATGGTACATTACTGTACATTAAATAGACCTACTTTATATTAGCTATCATTCCTCTAATTACTGGCAAGTAAGTCCCATGCATATTTCTTTTTTTTTTTTTATTTAATTTGAGAAATAGCTCCATTAAATAAAGATGGTGACCATTCTCCTCAGTTTGGAGAAGTTGTATTAATGAGCAGCAGAGTACAGGAACAGAACAATTCCCCATTCTGACAGATACCGCATTAGGATGGCACGTTTAATAGGATGGCACGTTTAATCCTCCGAACAATGGCAGATACATCTTTCAAACACTTTAAGTGCAAACATGAGCTCATGTTACATTAATCTGAAACAATGTTACCTTAGGATTGAGGACAATTAATGTAGACGTGGCGTACAGTACAATTTATTATAATATGATTCAAGCTAAAAGCTTTCTCTGCAAGTATTGTTCTTGGTATTAGGAACATTATGCATTATGATGATATAACTAAGCTTGACAGAAGCTGCTAACAGTCCTACGGACATTTTTTAAGAGCATAACAGGAAGTCATTACATCTGTGTAATCCTGCAAACATTACCAGCATGATATCTGAAACTGTAGGTACAATATGCAGACTAATGTTGGATTCCATTATAATATCTTTTTTGGGAAGTCTTTTGTTCATTCAGCACACAAGTCCAAAAAAGATGAATTCCAAAAGTTTTGAAAAGAATGAAGCAGGGGCCAATTTATACAATATGATTGAACAGGTGCTGAGACCCCCTCCTGCTCTGTGCCTAGACCTTGGCACTGCACACATCTAGGGCAGGTGAGAAGCGGGCATCATTCTTTATGATGTGTTAACTGTTCTCCTGGTTTATAAAGCCTAATGCCACGTACACACGATCGGAATTCCAGCCAGAAAAAGACCGATGAGAGCTTTTCATCAGAAAATGCGACCACGTGTATGCTCCATCAGAATTTAGCTGTCCGAATTTCCGCCAGCCAAAAATTGATAGCATGCTCTCAATTTTCCCAATGGTAATTCCGATCGTGTGTATGCAATTCCGACACGCCAAAAATCACGTATGCTCAGATTCAACTACGAGACAGAAGCTATTGGCTACTGGCTATTAAACTTCCCTTTTCTAGTGTCGTCCTACCTGTTGTACGTCACCGCATTATAAACGATCGGAATTTGATGTGACCGTGTGTAGGCAAGACAGCTTGAGCCGAATTTTGTCGGAATTCCGTCTGGAAAACCATCAGAGCTTTTTCTGACAAGAATTCCGATCGTGTGTACGCGGCATTAGTTGTTTCTGGCAGCAGCAAGCATTTTCTTCACACCCTATCTGACCATGGAGACCTGGAAAAGGCAGCAGTAGACCGCAATGGGATACCAATAAAAGGGTCTTTACTGTGATGTGGACAGATGCAGTCACAGGAATGAATGGACGGTTACCATGTTTCACACATCTTGTGCTTAGTCATAGGTCATAGGTTATGACTAGGGTTGCACTGATACTAGTATCAGCATCAGTGCAGATACCGAGTATTTGCCCGAGTACTTGTACCTGGGTAAATGCTCCCGATGCTTCACCCAATACCTTTGCATGAAGAGGCTCCCAGAAGTCAGTGGGTGGAGTGGTCGGAGAGGGCGGAGCGGAGCTCAAGTCCTGGCAGCAGTAGAGAGAGTTCTGGCAGCAGATTGTAAGCTGGCTGGGGCAAGGGTGTGGGTCATCTTGATACACCCTGTACTCTGTCTCAGAAAGCTTGCAATCACAAGGTGGCAGCGGACATCTTGTTACACCCAGCCCATATAGTTCACTATCTATATGGGCTGGGTGTAACAAGATGTCCAATGATGCATTCTGACTAGGCTCACTTAGGCCGAGTGCAGGGTGTACCAAGATGGACTCTTGTATACTTTTTATCTTCATTTATTTCATTTTATCATGCCAGGTTGCCAGCAATTATCAGTGCTGCATTTCAGTGCTGCTGCCTACCAATCAGTTCCACCTATTAGTGCCCATATGTGCCACCCATAAGTGCCACCTATTAGTGCCCATAAGTGCCACCTATCAGTGCTGCAAATCAGTGCCCATCATTCAGTGCCACATACCAGTGCCACCTATCAGTACTCATACCTGCCACCTATTAGTGCCAGCCATCAGTGCCAACCATCAGTGCCCATCAGCCAGTGCCACCTATCAGTGCTGCAAAACAGCGCCCATCAGTAAATGCCACATATCAGTGCCGCAAATCAGTGACCATCAGTCAGTGTCACCTATCAGTGCCCATCAGTCAGTGCCACCTATAAGTGCTGCAAATCAGTGCCCCTCAGTCAGTGCCACATACCAGTGCCACCTATTAGTGTCCATATGTGCCACCTATCAGTACCAGCCACCGGTGCCAAAATGTCACTTAACATTAAAAAAAGGTATCGGTAATTGGTATTGGCGAGTGCTTTAAAAAAAAGAGCATCATAACTTGTACTCGGTCTTAAAAAAGTGGTATTGGTGCAACCCTAATTATAACTAAGCACAATATGTGTGAAACATGTTAGCCTTCCATTCATTCTCGTGACTGCATCTGTCTACATTACAATAAAGAAGTTATTTTGGTGTGGCTGCCTATTCCAGGTTTCCTTGTTTTTCATGGTGAGCTGGGCCAGCACCTGTGGGGTAACCTGCTGTGTGATCCCCTCGGATCACCTGGAGTGATGATTCCTCCTCTGCCTGCATTCTCTATCTGACCATCACCGATACCCTTTTCTCCTTTTTATGTCTGACACCATTTGGCCTGGATGTAAAGCGGGTGTTTGCTGTCTGATCCCACAAACATATTATGGACCCTAAGAGAAATCAGGGTAATATAAACATTATTATACTGTATAGGATTTTTATAGTGCCAGCAGTTTGTGAACCACTTTAAAATATAAAGGGAGTCAGTAGAATTACAATACTGGGGAGGGCCCTGCTTCAGAGAGCTTACAATCTAATAGGGAAGGGCAAATGTTACAAAAGGTGTGGCTATATGCTCCCTGAAGATGTCCTCTTGCAGAGGAAACGCGTAGAGATAGCCAATGACTCTGTTGATGTCCACCAGTATACAACGGTGTGGGGTATTGTGTTTTGAACCCTTGTCATTTGAATTACCTTTTTTTTATTTAATAAAGAAGAATTTAAGCAATGCTTGCCTATGTTGGTTTGCTTTTTATTTCTGAGCTGAGCTGTGTGTTTTAGGGGTCTGGCTTATTTAGTGAAAGAGTAACACATGACACATGGAAGCATACGATGTGCCCAGTGGTGTTTAACCCTTCTCACAAACACATTGAGTGGAAAGCGTGAACAAGTTTTGCTTTTGACTGCTGGTGATTGATGGGTTGCATTTTTTGGTTCTTTTTATGGCTGTTCCTTGTAGCTTTTTAACACCATTTGGCTGGCCAAACACCAGACCACTTTTTGCGATTTGGCACTGCGTCGTTTTAGCTGACAATTGCACGGTCGTGCAACGTGGCTTCCAAACAAAATTGATGTCTTTTTTTTCCACAAATAGAGCTTTCTTTTGTTGGTATTTGATCACCTCTGTGGTTTTTATTTTTTGCGCTACAAAAAAAGAGTGACAATTTTGAAAAAAAAAAACTTATTATTTTTAACTTTTTGCTATAATAAATATCCCCCAAAAATATATAAAAAAAACTTTATTTTTCCGCAGTTTAGGCCGATACGTATTCTTCTATATATTTTTGGTAAAAAAAAAATGCAATAAGCGTATATTGATTAGTGTGCGAAAAAGTTGTAGCGTCTACAAAATAAGGGATAGATTTATGACGTTTTTATTAATAATTTTTTTTTTTACTAGTAATGGCAGCGATCAGCGATTTTTATTGTGACTGCGACATTATGGCGGACACGTTGGACAATTTTGACACATTGTTGGGACCATTGGCATTAATACAGCGATCAGTGCATTGATTACTGTAACTGCTTAGAGAACCGGCAACTATGTGTTTACACACACAGCTACCGGTTCTCCGTGTGCCCCGAGCGATCGAGACCGTCGGGCACTCGCATCAGCTCAGGGAGTGAGCCCCCTAGTGGCCGTTTATGCTACTGACGTAGCATATCGGCGATTCACGCAGCTGAGCCATGCTGCTGCAGTACAACTGCGGCGTCTAGTCGGCATGCAGTTAAACAGATGTTTCTTTTTTTTTCTCTTTGCTTCCTTTAGCCTACTAATTAATATGAGTTGTTAATTGGTCACAGGTGCTTGAGGCCTATATAACTTTCTGAAGAACTCATTGTGAGCCTGCTCATCTTTGAGCTTGCTGGACCTTAGACCAAGTGGAACTGAACTAAGTGATGAGTTAAAAAAACAGAGTTGAAAACAAGAGGTTATAACAGGGGTCAAGTACCTGTGTAGGATGTGTGCACATGGGCTGTATTGAGTATTATTAGTGTCAGGTAGTATCTATGTATTGTGAGTACCTGAGCGTTGTCTAAATAATGTATCTGTGTGCACATGGGTCTGCGAGTGCATGTGGGTTTGTGATTGCACGCTGGTCAGCAAGTGCACGTCGGTCAGTGAGTACACGTTGGTCTCTGAGTATCGGTGTATTATCTTGTTGAGTACCTGTGTATTGTCTTGTTGAGTATTATGCCGCGTACACACGATCAAACAAGCGGGTGGAAAAGTCCGGCCAACTGAAGTCCGCCAGACAATCCCCCCGTGTGTAGCCTCCGGCATACTTTTTTGACCCGAAAGTACGGCGGACTTAGAAAGTAGTTTTGCACTCCAATCTTCCCGCCGGACTCGCATTTCAGCGGACAATCCGGCCGTGTGTGTGCCAGTCCGCCGTACTTTTGAAATGAACGGACTTTTCCCCCCCGGAGAAAAGTCCGCTCATTTTGAGCAGGTCTCCAGGTAGACGGGGCCCGCGAAGGAGACGTCGCTGGCCCCGCCACCTGGTATGGACTTAAAGGGGGACCCCAACACAGAAAAAAAACGGCGTGGGGGTCCCCCCCAAGTCCACAACAGACCTTTGTCCGAGCACGCTACCCGGCCGGCCAGGAAAGGAGGGGCGAGCGACTTATATAGGGACATCCTGGATGATGTCCCCGCTCATTATGGTGTCACAGTCCAAGAGGATGCTGGGACTGTGACATCATAATAGGCGGGGACATCATCCGGCGATGTCCCTATATAAGTCGCCGCGTGCCCGGTCCCCGTCATTGTGAGCGGAGGACTCGGCGAGGCAACATCTGAAGAAGAAGAGGAGAACAGAAGAACAGAAGGCGGCGGCGGCGGCGGCGGCGGCAGCGGCGACAGAAGACCGGGCCATCGCCTGTAAAAGAGCTAGAAGAAGGCGCGGTGGCCCGGCAGAAGAACCGAAGAGGGGGACAAGACCCCCGAAGTCGGAAGAAGGGCGGTGGCGAGGAAGAAAGCCGGGCTCCTCCGCTAGCAAAAGAGCTAAAAGAAGATAGCGGAGGAGTCCGGCGAGAAGACCCTCCGAAGACGGAAGACCCCCGGAGCTGTGCAATAAACTATTTTTACCCTGTGTTGTGTTTTTTTTGTACTTTTTTCACAGGTGAATGGGTAGGGGTACATTGTACCCCATACTCATTCACATAGGGTGGGGGGCCGGTATCCGGGGGCCCCCTTATTAAAGGGGGCTCCTGGATTCCGATAAGCCCCTCACCCGCAGACCCCGACAACCAACGGCCAGGGTTGTCGGGAAGAGGCCCTTGTCCTCATCAACATGGGGACAAGGTGCTTTGGGGTGGGGGGGCCGCGCCGTCCCCCCTTCCCCAAGGCACCCCCCATGTTGAGGGCACGCGGCCAGGTACGGCTCAGGAGGGGGGGCGCTCGCTCGCCCCTCCTTTCCTGGCTGGCCGGGTAGCGTGCTTGGACAAGGGTCTGTTGTGGACTTGGGGGGGACCCCCACGCCGATTTTTTTCGCCGTTGGAGTCCCCCTTTAAGTCCATACCAGGTGGCGGGGCCAGCGGAGTCTCCTTCGCGGGCCCCGCCTACCTGGAGACGCGCTCAAAATGAGCAGACTTTCCTCCGCATGTGTGGGCAAGTCCATTCATTTCAAAAGTAGGGCGGATAGTACGGCGGACTTAGTACGCCGTATTAGTCCGCTGAAAAAGTGCCGTGTGTGGGCAAGTAGCCCGTTCGGAAAGTCCGACGGACAGTCTGGCGGGAAGTCCGCCAGTCTAAGTCCGTCGGATAGTCGGCTACGTGTGTACGCGGCATTAGTGTCAGGAAGCTAGTTGTCAGGTAATTTGGACAGGGTATGAATGCAATCTATACACTGGGGGGAGAACCTCTGGGGGAATCAAGGATGGAAAAGGACCTGGGGGTCCTAGTAGATTATAGGCTCAGCAATGGCATGTAATGTCAAGCTGCTGCTAACAAAGCAAACAGAATATTGGTATGCATTAAAAACGGGGATCAACTCCAGAGATAAAACAATAATTCTTCTGCTCTACAAGACTCTGGTCCGGCCTCACCTGGAGTATGCTGTACAGTTCTCGGCACCAGTCCTCAGGAAGGATGTACTGCAACTGGAGTGAATAAAGAAGGGCAGCAAAGCTAATAAAGGGTCTGGAGGATATTAGTTATGAGGAAAGGTTGCGAGAACCTATTCTCTCTGGAGAAGAGATGCTTGAGAGGGGATATGATTTCAATTTATAAATACTGTACTGGTGACCCCACAATAGGGATACAACTTTTTCGAGGAAGGGAGTTTAACAAGACACGTGACCACTCATTAGAATTAGAAGAAAAGAGGTTTAACCTTAAATATAAATGTAGAGGGTTCTTTACTGTAAGAGCGGCAAGGATGTGGAATTCCCTTCCACAGGCGGTGGTCTCAGCTGGGGGACATTGATAGTTTCAAGAAACTATTAGATAAGTACCTGAATGACCACAACATATAGGAATATACAAGGCAATACTGACATATAATCACACACATAGGTTGGACTCGATGGACTTGTGTATTTTTTCAACCTCACCTACTATGTAACTATGTAACATTAGATCTATTTACTGTATACCACGAAGATCATATATTTCAGGTAAGAAGCTGGCACTGTTGGTGGTCTGGAAAGTTGGAAGCAATGTATGTTTGATTGGACATACATTTCATAATATTTCACATTATGTTCTACTAGCCCTCTGGAGGTCTTATGGACACTGGGTGTGGGTTTTATTCTTTCACATATGATTTTATTAATGACTTTTTTGGGTTAACATTTGAATGTATTATGTACTTGCATTTAGAGAATGTTTTCTTTTCGTTCAAATATTTTTATTGACAACAAGCAAAAAAAAATACAAATGGTGTTGAAACTGTTACAATCGTTAGCAAGGAACTAACAGTGGTAGCAGAGCTGTTGCAGAGGGAGATAAAGGAGAATAGGGAAAATGTGCAAAAGTACATACAGAGTGATTCGAGTATTGGCATACAATAAAATCGTGTAACAAGAGAAAGAAAGAAAATATAACAAAACAATGAGCTTGGACATGTCACTAGATTATATGCTCAAAAATTGTTAGGTCAGCCAATGAGAAGAGAGACTCTGCCCGAGCAAGCTGGGCAACAGTAACGGAGATGTGAAAAGATATATAAGCTACATCATCAACAGATTTTAAGGGATGGGACAAGAGGGGTAAGAGATAGAAAAGAGATAAGGAAAAGGGGGAAGAGGTGCAGAAAGAGAATGGGGAGAGTGGAGTGAAGTAGAGGGTAACGACAGAAGGTGAGTGAAAGGAAAAGGGGAGTTGGTTCCGGCCAGGTGGTCCACGGGTGCCTAGGAAGCTGAGAACATCACAATCTCCCGATCTTAAAAAAAAACTTAAGTCTTAACAAAGCGGAATATCACAGAATCAAGGTTCCAAAAGGTGTTTATCAAAATCGTGGGGGAGGTAATGATCTGCCCAGGGGCGCCAAATTTTAAGGTGTTGGGGAATTTTGTCCAAAATTGTAGCTTCAATTTTACTATGGATCATGGCTTGGGTTATCCTACATTTAACTTCCGCAATATGTAACAATGGCGTCCTCCAGGCCTTCGCTATGGTCTGTTTGGCGGCCGTGGTAAGTTGAGTAAGGAGACGCAGTTGCGCCCTAGACAAATTGGGGGGAGGAAGGTTAAGCAGGGCAATGGCCGGGTCAGGAATGAAGGTGGTGTTGAACAGGAGAGAGGCCATTTGAAATATGAGTTCCCAAAAGTGTGCCACTACCGGACATGTCCACCAAGTGTGGAGGTGTGTACCCCTGGAATCACAACCGCGAAAACAGTTCGGAGAGTGGGCTGGGGTGTATTTAGCGATCCTGGATGGGACAAGGTACCATCTCATTAGCACCTTATAGCTGGCCTCCAGCGCGATCACATTCTGTGATGATATTTTAGTGGTTGCCCATATCTCTGCCCAATCGCCTGCATCTAAATTGAGGGATAAGTCTGTAGACCAGGCCGAAGCGTACGATGGAAGGGATGACGGAAGGGATGTAAGGTGAGCGTAAAGATTGGAGATGATACCTGGGGCGTGTGGATCAGAATCACATATATCCTCAAACATAGATAGCCTATTCGAGATTCTGTGAGAGCCTAGAAGAGTACGAATAAAATGGGTGATTTGGATATAGCGAAAGTGTTCCCGTGGGGGGATGTTCAACTGCGATTGAAGGACTGAGAAGGGTTTGAGAGTGCCATTGGAGATGAAGTCGCAAATACGTTCCAAACCAGCCCGAGACCACGTCTGGAAAGAGATAGGTTGGGCAAAGGCAGGGTAAAAGAGCGGTTGGCCAAATAAGGAAAGCAAAGGTGAGTGTGGGGAGAGTAATTGAAACGGTTTATTCAGCTTATCCCAGATCTTGAGGGAGTGCTGGGTCAAAGGGTTAGATAAGGGACCCCGAGCATGAGCAGGGAGCCACAGGAGATTAGAGATAGAAACTGGATGGACATCTATTGCCTCAAGGACGACCCACAAGGGGATCTCAGTTCTAGCGTGATAGAGAGTGAGTTGTGCAAGTTGGGCAGCATGGTAATACTGATGAAAGTTAGGGACTCCCAGGCCCCCATTGAGTTTGCTACGGAGCAGAGTAGTTCGGGAGATGCGTGGGATTTTAGAACCCCATATATATTTATAGACCCTGCTCTGAATCACTCTATGGAAGTAGGACGGGACGGTGACCGGGAGGACCCTGTACAAGTAAAGCAACTTAGGCAGTAGGGACATTTTTACAGCTGCTATGCGACCAAGCCAGGACACGTGGAGGGGCAGCCAAGTAGTAAGTAGGGAGGACAGGCATTTCAGCATTGGGGTATAGTTAGAATGGAACAATTGTAGAGAATGTTTTCATGGTTGATGTATGTACAAAAGAAGGATATTTATTTGCAGATTTATATTTCACAATTTTGTATTTAACGTGGGTTTGCATAATGTTATTTTTTTTGTTTGGATATAATTCTTGTATACAGATGCACCATATTATCAAAAGTATTGTGGCGCCTGCCTTTACGTGCATGAACTTCAATGGCATCCCAGTGTTAGTCCATAGAGTTCAATATTGAGTTGGCCCACCCTTTCCAGCTATAACAGCTTCAACTCTCCTGGGAAGGCTGTCCACAAGGTTTAGGACTGTGTCTCTGGGAATGTTTTACAATTCTTCTGGAAGTGCATTTGTGAGGTCAGGCACTGATGTTGGATGAGAAGGCCTGGCTCGCAGTGTCCGCTCTAGTTAGGCTTGGCCCCTTAGTTTCAGTGAAGGGAACCCTTAAGGCATCAGCATACCAAGACATGTTGGACAATTTCATTCTCCCAACTTTGTGGGAACAGTTTGGGGATGGCCCCTTCCTGTTTCAACATGACAAGGTCCATAAAGAAATGGATGAGCAAATTTGAGGTGGAGGAACTTGACTGGCCTGCACAGAGTCCTGACCTCAACCCGATAGAACACATTTGGGATGAATTAGAGTGGAGACTGCAAGCCAGGACTTCTCGTCCACATAATTTCCTGACCCCACAATTGCGCTTCTGGAAGAATGGTCAAACATTCCCAAAGAAACACTCCTAAACCTTGTGGACAGCCTTCCCAGAAGAATGGAAGCTGTTATAGCGGCAACAGGTGGGCTAACTCAATATTGAACCCTATGAACTAAGACGGGGATACCATTAAAGTTCATGTGCATGTAAAGGCAGGTGTCACAATACTTTTGGTAATAGAGTTTATATGTGGTGCTGCAGGTTTGCAACACGCCAGACACATTCAAGTTTTTGTTTTATTATAACTGTGTGGGGAAGAGTTTGTGAAGAAAGAAAAGTAATTTGTTAGGCACAGTCGTGATAGGTTTCTGTGAAGAAATTAGCTTTCAGGGATCGCTTAAAGGTGGATAGAGTAGGATATAACCGTACAGATTGGGATAGAGAGTCATAGAGAATGGAGGAGACTGTAGAGTAGTGCTGAATGCAAGCATGGGAGGAGAGGACAATGGAGACAGAGTGCAGGAAGTCTCGGGAGAAGCAGAGAGAACAGTTTGGGTGATATTTTGAGACAAGATTGTTGATGTATCTCAGCACTGTGAATGGCTTTGTATGTTTTTATTATTTGGATTTTTATTTGTCAGACTGACACTGCATGGTTGTTAAGGTAGATAAGTCTGATAGTGGCATTCATGATAAACTGAAGGGTTGATTGCCTGTTTAGAGGTAGACCAATTAGAAGGGAGTGGCGATAGTCACAGTGCGGGAATACAAGGGAGTGAATGGATAACTTGATGGTTTCATTGGTTAAAAAGTGGCATATCTTGAAAATATTATGAGGGTGAAAGTAAAAACGTTTGAACAGGGATTGGATTTGGGGCTGAAAGGACAAATCAGATTCCAAGATTACACTTAGCACCTTAGCATGTGGGCAGGGACTTATAGTTGTTTTATTGATCTTAATGGGACATCAGGGTAGAGGGCACAGGGGGAGAAAAGGGGGATACTATGAGTTCAGTTGTAAAAAAATTTAGGAAGTGGTGTGACATCCACCACTTAGTAAAACTTAACATTTAACTAAAGGTCAGTTAGTACGTTCTTAATGTAAAAAGAGACTGGAGGGGTGAAGTAAAAAATAGAGAGACAGATTTGGGTGTCATCAGTATAGAGGTGGGATTAGAGGCCATGGAAGGTTGTCAAGTGACCAAAGGAGAAGGTGTTGAAGGAGAATAGAAGGGGTTCAGAAATAGGAAGCAGAGAGGGGGAGATAGAGTTGTATGTGACACTAAAAAAAGCTTTGATAGAAGGAGAACCAGGAAATTGCAGATTCTGGGAGGCCAAGGAAGTGTAGTTTTTGGAGGAACAGGGACAGAGAAGCTGGTCAGAGTTGACGGGAAGATGGATGGAGCTAAATACAGGGCAATCTTAGAAGAAAATCTGTAATGCTGCGTACACATGGCCGGAATTTCCGATGGAAACAGTCCGATGGGAGCTTTTCATCTGATTTTCCGACTATGTGTATGCCCGTCTGTCTTTTTCTGTCTGCCTTTCCGACAGTCTTTAGATCGAGAGCCTGTTCTTAATTTTTCCGTCTGAATTTTTGATCGTGTGTATGCAATTCTGACATGCAAAATTCCGACGCATGCTCGGAAACAATTCAACGCATGCTCGGAAGCATTAAACTTCCCTTTTATAGTGCCGTCAAACGTGCTGTATGCCGCGGTGTTATTGACCGTCAGAATTTGGTGTGACTGTGTGTAGGCAAGACATTTTGAGCGAAATTCCGTCGGAAATTCCGACGGGAAAACCATCAGAGCTTTTTCTGACGAGAATTCTGATCGTGTGTATGTGGCATTAGAGTCTGCAAAGGACTTGAGACTGGTGCAGAGGTTCATCTTCCAGCAGGCCAACGATTCTAAACATATAGCAAGAGCTACAATGGAATGGTTTAGATCAAAGCATATTCATGTGTTATAATGGCCTAGTCAAAGTCCTAAATCCAATTGAGAACCTGTGGCAAGACTTAAAAATTGCTGTTCACAGATGCTTGCCATCCAATCTTGAGCTGTTTTGCAAAGAAGAATGGGCAAAAATTTCACTCTATAGATGTGCAAAGCTGGTAAAGACATCCCCAAAAAGACTTGCAGTTGTAATTGCAAAGAAAGGTGGTTCTACAAAGTATTGCCTCAGGGGGGCTGAATACAAATGCACGCCACACTTTTCAGATATTTATTTGTATAAAAAGTTTAAAACCATTTATAATTTTCCATTTCACAATTATGTGTCCTTTAAGTTGGTCTATCACAAAATCCCCAAAAAATTAATTTACTTTTTTGGCTATAACATAACAAAATGTGGAAAATTTCAAGGAGTATGAATTATTTTTCAAGGTACTATATAGCTGCCTAAAGCTATTGACTTTAATAAGCATCTATACACAGCATCTGCAGACTCTCTGGCAGCAAAATATCCTAAAGTTTAAGCCATGCAGCCAGATACAACCATGTGCATGAGCCCTAACGATAAGAAGCCCAAAGTCCGTAACTTCAAAAAATAAAAATAAGTCATCATTGGCGGCTTCTATATGTTTGTCATCACCAGTTCACTTTAAGATCCTTCTAGCTTCTCCAGAGGAAAAGAAATTCACTTTTCTTGAATTTGTATTGTCAGAGTTAATATGTCTCAAAATAAAAAGTGATCTTGATGTGATTTATGCCTGCAGATATCATAATACTCTGTGTTGTGCCCTCTTCAATCTCTGTACTGCGTCTGTGATTGAATGGAGCTGCCACACATCGTGCTGGTCTGTCCGTTTCCACTCTGCATCCCGGCCGCTTGGCTAGCATGGGGGACACTAAGTCATATTTGCTTGCCAGATGGATGGTAAAAGCAAATTGTTCTCATAAGCAATAAGCTGTAAATCTAATGAGCACTGAGCTGTAAATCTGCAGTGCCTAGTGTGCAGGTAAATTGTGCTGAGACACCTTACATTCCATGTAGAGAGGATTTCCTTTCCAATACACAAAACAAGTGCTAAATCAGCAGTCTTGAATTAGGACAAACTCTGTTTTCTACAGAGAGAGAAGATCAGAGAGGACACCAGTCATGTTAAATAAGTATATCCTAAATATTATGTAAAGACAGCGCTATTTCGGCTTTTATTTTTTATTTTTTTATGTAACAGGTCATAAAAATAAATATAGGACCATGCCCACTCCTAACTGCTATTTCATGAAGGCAGTGTGCTGATAAGTGGAGTGCAGGAACACCACTGGCAAAGTATTGCAACTATAATTCTCATGCTGCTTACACAAAACCGGACTTTCTGGCAGACTAGGTCCAATGGAATCAGTCTGTGGGACAATCTGATCGTGTGTGGATTAATCCGATCATTTTTCATCTTAAAAATCCGATGGACCTAGAAATAGAACATGTTTAAAATCTGTCCGACGGACTCAATTCCTATCAGGAAAACAGTTTGTCTGTATGCTGGTCCGACGGACCAAATACGACGCAAGGGCAGCTATTGGCTACTGGCTATTGAACTTCCTTTTTTAGTCCCGTCTTACGTCATCACATTCAAAACGAACGGACTTTCGAACGGACTTAGTCCGTTCGTTCGGAAGGTCCATCAGAACTCTGCCGAAAGTCCATCGGAACTCCGCCGAAAGTCCGTCGGGAAGACCGTCGGACCTAGTCTGCGGGAAAGTCTGGTCGTGTGTGCGCGGCATCAGTCTTTCCTTCTTTCTTATGCAGCAGCAACTACAATGTGAATCAATGAATTGAATACTGACCTTTGCATACCTCCCTACATTTTGAGATTGGAATGTAGGACATCTACTAGCAAACATATGCAGGCACAGGACACGCCCTCTGTCACACACCCCCCTTAAAGGAGAATTGACTGAAAAAAAAGTTTATTCAATCTACAAGGGTTTTTTTTACCACTACTATTCCTTTATATTGGCTTTTAAAATTTACAACTGCAGCCATTTAGAATTTGAATGGAAGGTTTAGCACTGGGAAACACTTTTTGAAAGATAAAAAGTGCATTTTATATACAACTATATGGATTAGGCCAAAATGAGGGACAAATGAGGGGGGGAGAGGAACAGAGGGACATTGCTCCAAATCAGAGACAGTCCCTCTAAATCAGGGACAGTTGGGAGCTATGACTATTGTGAAGTTTCCAGCTATGTCTCTGCTAGGGTTGCCACTTTTTCTTCAAGTCAAACCGGAACACTTTAGCTGCACACAGCAAATATTTTTTTTTTATAGCATACACTATAGGATTGTAACAGACCTGGGACACAAAGAGAATAGTAATGCGGCATGCATAGTGCCCCCTCACCCTCCTGTCAGGCCTTGTTCTGAGCCACATTTCTGTCTGAATATTATTTTTGAGTTTCCGGCAGACTGAAACCCGGACACATGATTCAAAACCCAGACTGTCTAGGTGACAACCCTAGTCTCTGCTCATGCCATGATGCTATCACTATGGAATCTACATTCTGGCTAAATGTGTGACACCTTATTTATGGCTTTTTGAAAGAATTACACAAGTCTCAGTGCTCTTCTGCTCAGACCCCCTTAACCTCTTCCCTATTTAAGGACTAGTTTACACTACTAAGGTCTATCACTTTTCAGAGGGCATTTAACAGACCGTGAGGAAGCATTATGTTGCCTCCTCACTGCCTGTTTTACCTCCCAAAATGCTGCAGCACAGCATTGCAATGGTGCATTTGCAGGACAGTTGCAGAGTGACCCCATTCACAAATGTGTACGCATGATACATGCGTATATCCCCATCAGTGGCGGCCCATCCATAGGGGGTGCCTGGGTGCCCCCCCCCACAGGAAGTAAAAAAAATGTATATATATATATATATATATATATAAAAATTATTTAAACATGTCCCTTTAAGATTTAAAAAAATAAGAAAAAAAAAGTCCTTTTGTGCACTGTGTCCCAGCGCCAGGCGCCGGGCGCAGTGCAAAATTGGAAGCGCCACGTCTATGCAATCACGAGATTGCAGACGAGGCGCTTCATTTGCTCCAAAAAAACTCGCTCTGTGGCACGGTCGATGGCGCCACAGGCTTCCGGCGTGATGGACTGAGCGGGCGAGTCTCAGTTAGGACCTGAGCAGAGCTTCCGACGTCACTCAAGGAAGTGACGTTTCCACTCGGCTGCTCAGCTCAAGCCCACTCTGCTGCTACTTCTCTGCTCATCAGGTAAGAGCACAGAAGCCTCACACAGCAAGCACTTTTAGTCCTCATCGTTTTGGTCGGATGGCAATCCCCCTCTCCCCCCCTGCTTATCATGCACGGCCGGCTTTGCGAACGGCAGCACATTATCAAAGTTTTGGTGGTTGGACGGCAGCAGCAATCCCCCCCCCACTTATGAACTTTACTTTAATGTATGGTTTGGTGCAGGTTGCAACACCTGCATCATACATGACATGTAAAAATGAACTCCTACACATCTATTGATTTTAAAGCAAATTTTTATCAAAGACAACATTTTTTAAAGCACACAGCTGCCATGTGCCACTCTGCTAAATTGAATACAGTTGACCATATGATTTTTTTTTTTTTTGTAAGAAATATTAAGATTGAAGGATAGACTGCCCCTAGGCAGTCAAAAAAAAATGTTAAAAAAATAAAATAAAATGTTATTTAAACATGTCCCATTAAGAATAAAAAAAAAAAAAAAGGTCCTTATGTGTACTGTGTGCCGGCGGCGGGCGCAGTGCAATATTGGAAACGCCATGTCTATGCAATCGCAAGATTGCAGACGAGGCGCTTCATTTGCCCCCAAAAAAACTCGCTCTGTGGCATGGTCGATCGCAATCTTGTGATTGCATAGATGTGGCGCTTCCAATATTGCACTGTGCACGGAACCGGGACACAATGCACATAAGCACCTTTTTTTTTAAAAAAATCTTAAAGGGACATGTGGCGCGGTCGAAGGCGAATGCAGATATGTATAATTTACAGGTTGCAGAATGCAGATATGTACAATTTACAGGTTACTTTAGTAGAGACTGGTGTATAATGTGCAGCCTGGTATATGATGTGCATAGCCCGGTGTATAATGTGCAGCCTGGTATATGATGTGCAGAGCCCGGTGTATAATGTGCAGGCTGGTATATGATGTGCAGCCTGGTATATGATGTGCAGAGCCCGGTGTATAATGTGCAGAGCCCGGTGTATAATGTGCAGCCTGGTATATGATGTGCAGAGCCCGGTGTATAATGTGCAGGCTGGTATATGATGTGCAGCCTGGTATATGATGTGCAGAGCCCGGTGTATAATGTGCAGAGCCCGGTGTATAATGTGCAGCCTGGTATATGATGTGCAGAGCCCGGTGTATAATGTGCAGCCTGGTATATGATGTGCAGAGCCCGGTGTATAATGTGCAGCCTGGTATATGATGTGCAGAGCCCGGTGTATAATGTGCAGCCTGGTATATGATGTGCAGAGCCCGGGGTATAATGTGCAGCCTGGTATATGATGTGGATTCTATAAGTGGTGGGGCTTGTGAGAAATGGAAGGGGCCAAGTGTGGGGGGGTGGGGTCTTGCGCCTCCTCATCCTAAAACTTCACCAGCCGCCACTGATCCCCATACAGCTGATTTTGCAATTTGGGAGGGTCAGGAGGCAGTAAAAATGTGGCTCAACCACATGTTTTCACCCCCCCTCCCCCTTCAATTGTAAACAAGGCCTTAGGGATTGTTCACATGGGTGGGCAGAGGGCAATAAAATCAGGTGGTTGAGCCCACCCAACCACCCACCTGAACAAGGAGATGCAGTTGCTCAGGGTTGTACAAATGTTGTGACCTTGATACTTTTCTTCATGGCCACAGCAATAATTAAGCAGTATGTCCCATTCGGTGGGCAATACCACTAGCAAATGCAACCCATTCAAGTGAATGCAGTCATGCTGCAGCTGTTACAATGCAGTGGGTTAGAATTTTCATGGTTAAAACAGGCAATGAGGAGGTGATTTATCACCCCCTCAAATGTCTGTCAAATGCCCTCTAAAAAGTTATCCACCACAGATGTTTTTTCAAAAGGGCAGCAATAATAGTCACACATCTAAATGAGCCCTTGAAGACCTTTCAGCTCCCCTTCCTCCCTCAGAGCAGCCCTAGATGCCTATAGTTGCATGCACCTATCATAGCCTACCTCCTCTTCATCATCCCACTAACATACACTATATTACCAAAATATTGGGATGCCTGCCTTTACACACACATAATGGCATCCCAGTCTTAATCCATGAGGCCCACTCCTTGCAGCTGTAACAGCTTCAACTCTCCTGGGAAAGCTGTCCACAAGGTTTAGGATTGTGTCTATGGGAATATTTGACCATTCTTCCAGAAGCATATTTGTGAGGTCAGGAACTGATGTGGACAAGATAACCTGGCTCGCAGTCTCTGCTCTAATTCATCCCAAAGATGTTCTATCGGGTTGAGGTCAGGACTCTGTGCAGGCCAGTCATGTTCCTCCACCCCAAACTCACTCATCCATGTCTTTGTGGACCTTGCTTTGTGCACTGGTCCAAATCATTTGGTGGAGGGGGGATTGTGGTGTGAGGTTGCTTTTCAGGGGTTGGGCCTGGAACCTTAGTTCTAGTGAAGGGAACGCTTAAGACATCAGCATACCAAGACATTTTGGACAATTTCATGGTTTGGGGATAGCCCCCTCTTGATCCAACATGACTGCGCACCAGTGCACAATGCAAGGTCCATAAAGACATAGCTGAGCAAATTTCGGTGGAGGAATTTGACTGGGCTGCACAGAGTCCTGACCTCAACCCTATAGAACACCTTTAGGATTAATTAGAGCAAAGACTGAGAGTCAGGCCTTTTCATCCACATCAGTGCCTGACCTCACAAATGCTCTTCTGGAAGAATGGTCAAACATTCCCAGAGACACACTCTTTAACCTTGTGGGCAGCCCAGAAGAGTTGAAGGTTGTTACAGCTGGAAAGGGTGAGCCAATTTAATATTGAGCCCTATGGACAAAGACTGGGATGCCATCAAAGTTGTGTAAAGGCAGGGTCCCAATACTTTCGGTATTATATATACTACATTTGCACACTGATTTTAAACTCTTCAGTTTGCTGCAGTGTACCACACCTTTGGTGCTAATTCAGCACACGTCACACACATTACATACATTTCACTGCATGTGTCACTGTTAGACCCATCCTCTTCTCACTCCATCTTTGCCCTAGGCACTGGATGACCTTGTCCCAGCACATCTTTGCATTTTTTTTCTAGAAGCCACTGCTGAAATGTAACATTTTAGATTAGAGTATAATCTGTTAAAATAAAAATAGCTTCATTCTGTCCTTTAAGATCTATTTCTTCATCTGTTACGTACCCCCACATTGAAACTTGCCCAGCATAGAAAAGAGTAACCCAGGCTGTCAATCACAGCCCACACACCAAAGACATCTGTACCCTTCCTGTGACAGTCATGTGTACCTGTTCTTTGCGTGTGTTAATAGTCGAGAGAGTGCTTAGAAATAGAGACAAAGGCTTAGCTATTAAAGCAGAATTATACTCACTAATTTAATCTCAAGTTAGAAATGTTCAGTAAATGTTATATCCTTAATCAAACAAATATTTAGGGCAATGTTTCCACTTACATTCTGCCTACTAGTGCATGCGCTACATTCAAGGCATGCGTCTGGTGATAATTGTTACAGTTGTCATTGTGCTTATAATTACTTAATTATATAGTTAGTCAGTTTGAAAAAAGACACAAGTCCATCTAGTTCAATCAATAAAAAAACACACACACACACACACACACACACACACACACACACACACACACACACACACACACACACACACACACACACACACACACACACACACACACACACACACACACACACACACACACACACACACACACACACACACACACACACACACACACAAAGCCTCCATATATGCTATCTGTAATGGAACCGTCCAGCACCCAGTTTGGGTTGCTTCCATCAGGAATAGCTTTATCCAGTCTGGAACCCGGAACCAGGTATTATAGCCAAGCACCCAAGATGACACCCAAGACAACACTAGCTTAGGTGCTCTGGAACTAGACTAACCTTATTGTAAAATCACACAGAATTTATAGCCCGCCAGATTAGGTGAGCTAATCACATTATCGTATGTAAAGGAAACTGTACACAGGAATATACCGTATTTATCAGTGTATAACACACACAGTCGTATAACACGCACCCCAATTTTAGGATGGAAGTTTAAGGTAAAAATCTTACATTTTAAATTAGGAACTTTGAAGCAAAATTAGGGTCACAGCTCATCAATGCACCCTGCTCAGTGCCCATCTGCAGCCTCTAAATTGCCCATCAATGCACCCTGCTCAGTGCCCATCTGCAGCCATTAAATTGCCCAACAATGCAGCCTGTTCAGTGCCCATCTGCAGCCATTAAATTGCCCAACGATGCACCCAGCTCAGTGCCCATCTGCAGCCTGTAAGTTCACCAACAATGCAGCCTGTTCAGTGCCCATCTGCAGCCTATACATTGATCAACAATGCAGTCTGTTCAGTGTCCATCTGCAGCCTCACCAGTGTTGGATTATCCCTGCTGTCTCCAAGGGAAGAGGAGGAGCGAGCACCACTAAATTACACAGAGCCACAATCTCCTTTCTACCTGGTGTTCCATCATTCACAGCCATGCCTCCTGGCCCTGCTCATATCATAGACAGAACAGTGGTCCAATGCGGGGGCCAGGAGGCGTGGCTGTGTGTGATGGAGCACCGGGTACACAGGAGATCCTCCTCGCTCAGAGACAGCAGGGATCAGTGTGTAGCACTGGCATCCTTGCCTATTAAATTATATTAGCATTTACAATGAAATTCTATGGACATTTCTATGGCTTAGTGTTTGGCGCCATCTAGCAGCCAAACACTGATAGTGGACTTAAATTATTTTTTCTTTAAGCAAAACATTGAACTTGGTACAGGAAGTGACTGTTATTTACATTGGAGAGTTGACCTTTTTACCCAGGATGCCGGGTGACCTACCCATGGACACTCTCTCTGACAGTGTATGCTGGGTAGGACATAAAAGGAGCCAGAGCGTCCATCTTAGGTCTCTTGGGAATGCATGGCCTGCCAGTGAGGACTTGTGAGGAGGCCTCCCAGAGGAAGTGGACTATTGCCCTTGCGGAGAGCAACCTTGCTCGGTTGTGTGAGTGACCTGAAGTGCGAGATACAGTGATCGGATTGGGAAGATCCAGAGACACTCATTTGAGCATCGGAAGACCAGGTCCACCAATCAAAACGGAATGGTGTGACAGAGCCGGCTAACATAGAAGCAAGCTGTACAAGATTAATATTACACTTTGCCATCGTCTCCAGAAGGCAAGTGTTATTGTCATTATTCACAGAATTAATCCAAGCAACACTCAGTGTTAATCAGCTGGCTGTCCATTAGAGAATGATCTGCTCTCTCCATGGACCATAATCAGTGGTCCACGGAGAAGTTTTTTTTTTATCCTAATGCATTCTATGCCATCTATGTCCAGCAGTTCCCTAATAATTATTTGTCCTTATCTTATCAGTCCACACGTGTCTCAGCTGTCCAAGATTATCTCGCTATTGGTTCCCACTGCTGTCAATCAAAGACAGCTAGCCAATCAGGAGAGAGAGTGGCCCAAGTTGGGGCTCCGTGTCTGAATGGACACAAGGAGCTGTGGCTCGGCACGAGTGCTTCCATAGCAAGCTGCTTGCTGTGGGGGCACTCAACAGGAAGGAGGGGCCAGGAGTGCCGGTGGGGGACCCGAGAAGAGGAGGATCTGGGCTTCTCTGTGCAAATCCAGAGCAGGTAAATATAATATATTTGTTATTATTATAGGGAAAAAAAACAAGAGTTTACAATCACTTTAAGTTGAAGAAATCCTGGAAGGACATAATTTCACTGCATAATTTGATATCATCAGCAAACACTGAAATGGTACTTTTAATCCCAGACCCCATATCATTTATAAATATGTTAAAAGGTAAAGGTCCCAAAACTGAACATTGGGGTAAACCACTAATAACCTTACACCATGCAGAGTATGAATTATTAACCACTATTCTTTGACTACAGTCTTTTAGCCATTTTTCTATCAATTTACAAACTGAATTTTTTGACTTTCATTTACACATTATCTGCTGCTGATCAACTGAACTTTTAAGCACTCAAATGGCTGGGCTCATTGCTGGTCTTACCATAGCAACTGCAAATCAAAATAGAGGCTACAATTGCAACATTTTCAGCAGATAAGAAGATAGAAGGGTTCAGTTTTGCTTTAAAATTGTACTGAAATATCTGATAGTACCATTATGTTTGCAAGCTTGGGAAACGGAAAGGTTCTTTTTAACTCCCTTTAAAGAGTGAGTTACAATTTGCTACCCATATATAATGTAGTAATAATAATAATAATATAAAGACAGTTAATAATTTGATTTGGTGTCATTGGTAAGGATCATGAACAGGTTTATTTAAATGAAGCATATGATGGCTTCCATTATGGACATATTGAACATGATAATTGCTTGGCTGGTTTTATTTCTTTATTAGTCGCACATCCAGAACAAGAAGAGATAAGCCAAAGCCCCTGATTTGATAATAACTTGTTTTGATTCAGTGACTGATAAAGTGTAGAAGTTACACATTCAGCCCGGGTTCACACGAATGCGGTGCCGGACACTGCATATAATTCGCACAGGAATCGCAGCATATTCCTGTGCGAATTACATCGGTATCTCTGGGGTGCAATTTGAGACATGGATTTGTATGGCTCAAATCGCACTGCATTCTCACCAAACTCATGCAGGACCCTTTTTTTCCACACCAGAATCTAATCGCATATGATCCAATTTTGCAAATCGCACTACTGAAAAAGGACTAATCTGACTATTCAACCACAAAATTGGCTTAGATTTGTACAAATATAGTGCATTTTTTATTCCAATATGCTTTTATTAAAACAGTGTGGTTTGGGTTTCAGGTCACTATAAAAGTTATTGTTACCACTTGTTTCATGCTTAATGCTATCAATGTCTTTTATATAGAATTTTGCATGTGTAACAGACAATATACATTTGTGTTTTCTTAACAAGCAGTTAAAAAGTGGGCCATACAAAATGGCAGGAAAAAAATCAACAGAATGTTTTACATTTTGTTTGTTTTCTCCATGAGACTAACTATTTTATTTTGTCCTTTTTGTTGCTTGCTTCACAATAATAATACCGGTAATAATAAAAAAAAAATATTCAAAGTTGTGGGCATGTTCTGTAAATTAAATAATGCAAATCCTCAAACAATCCATGTTAATTCCAGGTTATGAGGCAACAAAACACGAAAAATGCCAAGGGGGGTGAATACTTTTGCAAGGCACTATATTCTGTACATTTAGGAAAGAATCCAGGTTATTTTAAATCAATCTACTGAGCTGGCCAGAACCACCTCTGGAGGGAGTCTATTCCTGTGAAGAAACATTTCCATATTTGGAGATTTTTTTTTCCTGTAGATGTAAAGAGTGCCCCTTTTCCTCTGTGAAGACTTTAAAGTAAATAACTCAACACCAAGTTCACTATATTGACCACTTATGTATTTGTACATGTTGATCATATCCCCCTTAATCTCCTCTTCTCAAGAGGGAATATATTCAGTTGCTCTAATCTTTCCACATAACTTAGCTTCTGCATGCCACTTATCAGTTTGGTTGTCCTTCTCTGCACTTTCCCCAGTTCCTCAATATCCTTTTTGAGAACTGGTGCCCAAAACTGAACTGCATATTCCAGATGAGGTCTAACTAATGATTTGTAGAGGAGCAAAATTATATCCCTCTCTTTGGAGTCCATACCTCTCTTAATACAAGAAATTACTTTGCTTGCTTTGGAAACTGCAGCTTGGCATGCTATTATCGAGCTTATGATCTAACAAAACCCCCAGATCCTTCTCCACCACTGATTCCCCCAGTTGTACTCCCCCTAGTATGTATGATGCCTGCACATTCTTAGCCCCAAAGTGCATAACTTTACATTTATCAACAATAAACCTCATTTGCCACTTAGTTGCCCAATTAGTGCATTGAGGTCATGGAGACATCCGGTAAGGACGTTATTCCACTGCATATTTTAGTGTCATCTGTGAAACAGAAATGTTACTTTTAATCCCAGACCCTATATAATTTTTAGAGAAATTAAAAAGTAAGGGTCCCAGCACTGAACCTTGGGGTACACCACTGGTAACCTTAGACCATTTAGAATAAGAATAATTATCCACTACTCTCTAAATTCTGTCTTTTAGCCTGTTTTCTATCCATTTACAAATTGATCTTTCCAAGCCTGTAGCCTCTACCTTACACATGAGCCGTGTGGGGGGAACTGTGTCAAATGCTTTTGCAAAATTCGGATATCTCAGGTCCACAGCCAACCCTCTGTCCAAGGTTTTACTTACCTCCTCATAAAAAAAATCATGTTTGTTTGACAACTTCTGTCTTTCATGAATCCATGCTGTCTGTTGCTTAAAATATTTTTTTCCAGCAGAACTTGTCTATGTGATCTTTTATTAAACTCTCCAGTATCTTCCCAACTATAGAAGTTAAACTAACAGGTCTATAGTTACTCGGTAAAGACTTTGATCCCTTTTAAATATGGGCACCACATTGGCCCTACGCCAATCCAGTGGTACTATTCCTGTCATTAACGAGTCCCTAAATATTAGAAACAATGGCTTTGAAATGACAGAGCTCAATTCTTTTGGGATCCGTGGGTGAATGCCATCTGGTCCAAGTGCTTTATCCACCTTTATTCTGTCTAAATATTTCTGGACCATATCACTTTGGAGCCATTGTGGATCATTTGGGGCTGTGTCACTACCACCACATTATGGACATAAGCTCCAGATGCTCCTTTGCATACACAGAGCTGAAGAAAGTATTTAATAAATTTGCCTTCTCTTTGTCCCCAGTTACCCACTTTATATTATCTTGTAATGGACCTACATGTTCCGAACTGACCTTTTTACTATTAATATATTTGAAGAATTTTTGGCGGTTTGTCCTACTATTTTTTGCAATCTATCATTTGTTTTGATTTTTTGCATCCTTGGTTTCCTTTTTACATATTCTGTTATATTCTTTGTAACATTTAAACGACAATAACATTCCTTCAATTTTATATTTTTTAAAATCTCTTTTTTATTATTTATAGCCATTTTAATTTTGGACACATAGGTTTTATGTTTAGCCTTTTACACGTATTGCTCATAAGAATATACTTTGCAGTGAGTTTACATACAGTCACTTTGAAGAATTTCCATTTCTGTCCTGCGTCCATTGATGCCAATATTCCCTCCCAGCCTAATGCCGCGTACACACGGGCGGACTGTATGGCCTACTTAGTCCGCCGAAACACATTTCAGCAGACAGTCCGCTCGTGTGTGGGCTTCAGCGGACTTTTTCAGCGTGCAGTCCGGCGTACTAAGTATTTCGGATTTTTCGAAATACTGTCCGTCGTACTCGCATTTCGGCGGACAATCCGCCCTTGTGTATGCCAGTCCGCCGTACTTTTGAAATGAGCGGACTTTTCTCGCCCGGAGAAAAGTCCGCTCATTTCGAGCGGGTATCCAGGTAGGCGGGGCCCGCGAAGGAGACGTCGCTGGCCCCGCCGCCTGGTATGGACTTAAAGGGGAACCCCAACGCTGAAAAAAATCGGCGTGGGGGTCCCCCCAAGTCCACAACAGACCCTTGTCCGAGCACGATACCCGGCCGGCCAGGAAAGGGGGGCGAGCGAGCGCCCCCCCCCCCTCCTGAGCCGTACCAGGCCGCGTGCCCTCAACATGGGGGGGTGCCTTGGGGAAGGGGGGCCGCGCGGCCCCCCCACCCCAAAGCACCTTGTCCCCATGTTGATGAGGACAAGGGCCTCTTCCCGACAACCCTGGCCGTTGGTTGTCGGGGTCTGCGGGCGGGGGGCTTATCGGAATCCGGGACCCCCCTTTAATAAGGGGGCCCCCGGATACCGGCCCCCCACCCTATGTGAATGAGTATGAGGTACAATGTACCCCTACCCATTCACCTGTAAAATAAAAGTACAAAAAAAAACACAACACACGAGATAAAATACTTTATTGCACAGCTCCGGGGGTCTTCCGTCTTCGGGGGTCTTCTCGCCGGACTCCTCCGCTATCTTCTTGTAGCTCTTTTGCTAGCGGAGGAGTCCAGCTTTCTTCCTCGCCGCCGGCCTCTTCTCCCGACTTCGGGGGTCTTGTCCCCCTCTTCGGTTCTTCTGCCGGGCCACCGCGCCTTCTTATAGCTCTTTTACAGGCGGTGGCCCGGTCTTCTGTCGCCGCGCCGCCACCTTCCATTCTTCTTCTTCTTCTTCTTCTTCTCCAGGAGATGTTGCCTCGACGATCTCTCCGGCCGGAATGCCAGGGACGCACTGCGCGGCCACTTATATAGGGATAAGGGGCGGTGTCACATGGCTTTATTTCACATGGGTTGGTGTCACATGGTGACCCCGCCCCCTTACGATGTCATAGTCCCCATGTGACATCAACCCATGTGACCAACCCATGTGACATAAAGCCATGTGACACCGCCCCTTGTCCCTATATAAGTGGCCGCGCAGTGCGTCCCTGGCATTCCAGCCGGAGAGATCGTCGAGGCAACATCTCCTGGAGAAGATGGAGAAGAAGAAGAAGAAGAAGAACGGAAGGCGGCGGCGGCGGCGACAGAAGACCGGGCCACCGCCTGTAAAAGAGCTATAAGAAGGCGCGGTGGCCCGGCAGAAGAACCGAAGAGGGGGACAAGACCCCCGAAGTCGGGAGAAGAGTCCGGCGGCGAGGAAGAAAGCCGGACTCCTCCGCTAGCAAAAGAGCTACAAGAAGATAGCGTAGGAGTCCGGCGAGAAGACTCCCGAAGACGGAAGACCCCCGGAGCTGTGCAATAAAGTATTTTATCTCGTGTGTTGTGTTTTTTTTTGTACTTTTATTTTACAGGTGAATGGGTAGGGGTACATTGTACCCCATAGTCATTCACATAGGGTGGGGGGCCGGTATCCGGGGGCCCCCTTATTAAAGGGGGCTCCCGGATTCCGATAAGCCCCCCGCCCGCAGACCCCGACAACCAACGGCCAGGGTTGTCGGGAAGAGGCCCTTGTCCTCATCAACATGGGGACAAGGTGCTTTGGGGTGGGGGGGCCACGCGGCCTCCCCTTCCCCAAGGCACCCCCCCATGTTGAAGGCACGCTGCCTTGTACGGCTCAGGGGGGGGGGCGCTCGCTCGCCCCCCTTTCCTGTCCGGCCGGGTAGCGTGCTCGGACAAGGGTCTGTTGTGGACTTGGGGGGACCCCATGCCGATTTTTTTAGGCGTTGGGGTTCCCCTTTAAGTCCATACCAGGCGGCGGGGTCAGCGACGTCTCCTTCGCGGGCCCCGCCTACCTAGAGACGCGCTCGAAATGAGCGGACTTTCCTCCGCGTGTGCGGGCGAGTCCGTTCATTTCAAAAGTAGGGCGGATAGTATGGCGGACTTAGTACGCCGTATTAGTCCGCTCAAAAAGTGGTGTGTGTGGTCAAGTCCGTTCATTCGAAAGTATGACGGACTGTCCGTCGGATTGTATGACGGACTAAGTAGGCCATACAGTCTGCCCGTGTGTACGCGGCTTAAGTCCTGGAGAGCAGCCCTCATCCTTGGAAAATGTGCTCTCTTAAAGTTAAGTGTTTTTATCTTACCTGTATGTGTTTGTTACTTACAGCTAACATTACATGACATCATGTTATGGTCACTGCTACTCAAAGAACCCTACTGGGGTGATAAACACTGTCTTCTCCCTATTTTCAGGGTACATGGGGATTTGATAGTATCCACTCTTCAGATCCAGTATGCTGAATCACTTCACCCCGATAGGCTCTGCAGGGCATCTTCTTTCCTTGGAGCTGTGTGTTGACCAGGATTCATCCTGTTGAGCGTCTGATCATGGATGCACTGCCTCAGGGACCCATTCTTCTTCCTCACTACCACTATGGGGGAGGCATAAGGGCTCCTAAACTCTCTGATGAAGCCGATCTCTTCAATTCTGCCAGCTGCTCATGTAAATCTTCTAGGTCCCCCAAAGTGATCCATCTGACTCTTTCCCTGAATGGCTTGTCTTCCTGAAGGTGAATCCGGTGCTGGGCAGTTTTCACACACCATACATCAAACTCATTTTGCCAAAACATATCCTGCCATCTCAGGAGCTGGGCTTTGACCTTTCCTTTTCCACATAGGGGATAGTGGGGTGTTTTGTTGGTAAAACTGTTCTATGGAGATTCTGTCCTTTACTCCCTACCCAACTCAGTGACACTGGGGTAGCTGGATTCACTTGTCCTAAAAGTAGGGATGATCCCGATGTTCGAGATGAACATAAGTTAGACTTATAGCGGGATTCCACCCTAAAGTGGAACCTCCGCTGATCGGATCCCTCCCCCCCTCCGGTGTCACAATTGACACCTTTCAAGGGGGGTGGAGATACCTGTTAAAGACAGGTATTTACACCCACTTCCGGGCATAGACTCCCGTGGGAGTCTACGCCATTTCCTGCCCTGCCGCGCTGTCTGCTGGGACACACACGGGTCCCAGTGACAGCGCAGAGATTTCCTATTGCGCTGCGCGACTCGCGCATGCACAGTAGGGAACCGGGAAGTGAAGCCGATTCGCTTCACTTCCTGATTCCCTCACCTAGAATGGTGGCGGCAGCAGCCGAGAGCCGAGCGATCGATCGGCCTCGGCTGCCGGCATCGCTGGAACCCGGGACAGGGGAGTGTTCATTTATTAAAAGTCAGCAGCTGTAGTGTTTATAGCTGCTGGCTTTTAATATTTTTTTTTTTTGGTGGAATCCCTCTTTAAGCATCGGGTGTTCTCCTATTCGCAGAACAGCTGCCGAAACACCGTTAAATTCTATGGGACATAGGGATGAGCCGAACACCCCCCGGTTCGGTTCGCACCAGAACTTGCGAACGACCCCCGCGTTCGGTACGAACGTTAGAACCCCATTGAAGTCTATGGGACTCGAACGTTCGAATTGGAAAGTGCTAATTTTAACGGCTAATATGCAAGATAGTGTCCTAAAAAGGGTTTGGCGACCTGCCTCCTGCCTCAGGGGACATGGGTCACTGCAAAAAAAAAGTTTTAAAAACTACCGTTTTGGCGGGAGCACTGATTTTAATGACGATTAAAGTGAAAAAAAAAAAGTGAAATATTCCTTTAAATATGGTGCCTGCAGGGTGTCTGTAGAATGCCTGTGAAGTGCCACGTGTTTCCCGTGTTTAGAACAGTCCCTGCACAAAATGACATAAAACGGAAATAACACCATTTAAAACTGCTTGCGGTTTTAATGTTATATCTGGTTCCTGCAATATGGTTGAAAATCATTGAGAAACATGGCATGGGTAGCCCTCCCTGCCCATTACCAGCCTATTTGGGTCTTGTACGCATATTAAGGGGAACCCCGTACCCATATTAAAAAAAGGAAATGCGTGTGGCCCCCAGGCCCTATATACTCAGAACAGCAGTATACAGGCGGTGCAAACAAGACAGGGACTGTGTAGGTTTGTTGTGTTAAGTTGAATCTGTTTGTCATTTTCAACCGGTACATTTTTAAAGTGTAGCTCCAGTCAAAAAAACTATCTTTAAGCTTTTTGGAAAACATAGGGAAGGGTTATCACCCCTGTATAATTTGTTTTGTCGTCCATCTTTTTTCATCTCACTTGCTGCTGTCTCCTTGCGTTTGCAAGTAGGAGATGTTTGTAAGTTGGATGTTTGAAAGTAGGGGCCTGCCCTATATTATAGCGGTATGTACTGGGTACAGAGCACGCAGACAGCACGCACTATCTCCTAACACTACTGACTGCAAGCTCTATTATTAACCACTTGTTAGCCCAATGTTTGCATAAAGTGAAAGATGAAGTTATGCTGAGTAAATAGATATCAAACATGTCACTCTTCAAAATTGCACATGCCCGTGGAATGGCGCCAAACGTCGCTACTTAAAAAATCCCCATAGGCGACGCTTTAAATATTTTTTTACTGGTTACATGTTTTGAGTTGCAGAGGAGGTCTAGGACTAGAATTATTGCTCTCGCTCTAACATTCTCGGCGATACCTCACATGTGTGGCACATGCGAGCACATGGGGACATGGGCGCTTTAATTTTTATTTTATTTTTTTATTGTTCATTTTACTTTATTTATTTTAGTTTGACATTTTTTTTCCCAAAAATATATTTTTGATCACTTTTATTCCTATTACAAGAAATGTAAACATCCCTTGTAATAGGAATATGGGGTGACAGGTCCTCTTTACAGTGAAATCTGGGGGGTCAATATGACCCCACATCTCACCTCTAGGCTGGGAAGCCTGAAATAAAAAATAAAAAAAAGATTCTGGCTTTGATCGTACTTGCGAGTTGGTAGAAGCACCGGAGGGCGGTGAGGGGCGTCTATGGCTGGGTATTTCAGGGTATCACCGAGTATGGCTGGGTATCTCTGAGTATGGCTGGGTATGGCAATTTATGGCAGGGTATTACAGAGTATTGGCGGGGTATTGGCGGGGTACTACAGAGTAATAGCAGGGTACTGCAGAGTATTGGGGGTACTGCAGAGTATTGGCGGGTACTGCAGAGTATTGGGGGGTACTGCAGAGTAATGGGGGTTACTGCAGAGTAATGGGGGGTACTGCAGAGTAATGGCAGGGTACTGCACTGCAGAGTAATGGCGGGGTACTGCACTGCAGAGTAATGGCGGGGTACTGCAGAGTAATGGCAGGGTACTGCACTGCAGAGTAATGGCGGGGTACTGCACTGCAGAGTAATGGCGGGGTACTGCAGAGTAATGGCGGGGTACTGCAGAGTAATGGCGGGGTACTGCAGAGTAATGGCAGGGTACTGCAGAGTATGCACTGGTATTGCAGAGTATTGGCAGGGAATTGAGGGGTTAAATTCGGTGAGCAGCGATGTGGGCACTGCAGATGCAGCCCACATCGCTGCTGACACCGATCTCTTTCCCCTCCGCTGTACCGATCGGTACAGAAAGGGGAGGGAGGAACAGGCGTCATAACATGACGCCGGTTTGTTTCCAAGTGATCACTCCGTCATTTGACGGAGCAATCACGTGGTAAACGGCCGCTATGAGCGGCCGTTTACCGTGATGCGCCGGGTCCTATGGACCCGGCGGTCACGGATGCTCTCAAGTGCGCACACCTCGGGGCACGCGAGAGCAGAATTCTGGGAGGCCGTTAATTAACGGCCTCTCTGAGTTAAACAACCGCCCTGAAGCCATTAATCGGCAATGGGCAGTTGTTAAGTGGTTAAAGCTAGATCACTAGCTATATAGGTGAGGTGAATATAGTGGTGTATACTGCAGTCAGGGCACAGACAACAACCACTACACAGCAGCAAGATAGGAAATCAGCCAAAAACGATTGGTGTGTACTGTGTTGAAGGTACACAGAACACCCACTGCTTCAGATGCAAAGTAACACACTACAGGAGGCCGCCTTAAAGGCGGCCTTATATAGTGTGGGGCGTGCACTACACAGCCTGAGCTATGATTGGCCACAGGCAGGATGCCTGTGGCCAATCATGGCTCTCCTCGCTGCCGGCGCTGCGATTGGCCAAGCATGCGGGGTCACAGTGCATGCTTGGCCAATCATCGGGCAGCAATGCACTGCGCCAACGCAGTGCATTGTGGTCCGCGCGCGCATCACTCGAATTTTGGCGCGAACGGCCAAAACGTTCGGAATTCGCCGAACGCACGAACAGCCAATGTTCGAGTCGAACGTACGTTCGACTCGAACACGAAGCTCATCCCTAATGGGACACTAACATGAAAAATCTAAAGTGCTAATTTTAAAGGCTTATATGCCAGCTACTGCCATAAAACGTGTTTGGGGACCTGGGTCCTGCCCCAGGGGCCATGTATCAATCGTTTTTTTTTTTTTTTAAACTGACATTTTATTCGTGAGCAGTGATTTTTTTAATGCTTAAAGTGAAATAATAAAAATGAAATATTCCTTTAAATATCAGGATGCATGGGGATTTGATAGTACCCACTCTTCAGATTCAGTATGCTGATGCTGAACCACTTCACTTTAAATATCGTGCCTGGGGGGTGTCTATAGTATGCCTGTAAAGTGCCAAATTTTTCCCAAGTTTAGATCAGGGCCACAGCAAAATGACATTTCTAAAGGAAAAATTGTCATTTAAAACTGAGGGCGGCTGTAATGATTTGTCGGGTCTTGGCAATATAGAGCATGCCCCCCCCCAGTCCATTACCAGGCCCTTTGGGTCTGGTATGAATATTAAGGGGAACCCCAAACCAAAATAAAAAAAATTGCATGGGGGTCCCCCTAAAATCCATAGGTCTGGTATGCATTTTAAGGGGAACCCTGTGCCCAAATTAAGAAAAAATGGCGTAGGGGTCACCCCCAAAATCCATACCAGACCCTTATCCGAGCAACCTGGCAGGCCGCAGGGAAAGGTGGTAGAAGATGAGAGAGCTCCCCCCTCCTGAACTGTACCAAACCCTATAACCCCAACATAGGGAGGGTACTTTGGGGTCTGACCCCCATGCACCTTGTCCCCATGTTGATGGGGACAAGGGCATCATCCCCACGACCTGAGGCCTGCAGTTTCAATGGTGAGGCGTATCATTCTGGACACTGACAGGGATCTTCCTATGACTCCGCTGCAGAGCCCTAGTTGATATCACTTCCAGGATTACCTCTACTCCCGTGTCCTCTCCCTGACAGTTAGCTTCAAGGGCGGAAAAGGGGCCAGTTGTTCCCAATTGAGTTTGACTAAAGCTTGTAGACACGCCACCAGGCTGTAGTATCTTCTTAGCAAAGGACAAAGAGAGGCACACCACTGTAAGGGAGGAGCTCTCTGGGTTGTGAACAAGCAAGCTATCGCTTGTAAAATGTCTACCATTGCCTGTATCTGTTTGACCCTTTTGACAATAAAGATGACATTGAGATAATTTTCAGTTCCAGTGTGCGACCAATTCCTTGTTTTATAGTATCTTCTTACTTCTGCCTAATCACCAAATCTTTGCTACTCCTTCAGCTGGGGTTCTCTGTTCTTGAACTAGGTGCTGTTACACTTGTTTAAGGATAGGGTGTGTACCCTTGGTTGAGGCGTTGGACTTTGATACAAGAGGAGTGAGCAGCCTTCTGACAAGGTCAATGTTAGTTCCTATTATCAGAGAACGCCTGTTGGCTCCTGGTGGGTGAGGACATACAACAGCTAGGATATTAAATATTTCTGTTTGTCTGGCCATGGAGGGCTGAAAAGTCAACTTGACTGGTAAGTATCCATTATATGGGAAATTCTAGTTTCCAATACTCCTTATCTCTAGTTCCTCCAATTTCTGCAGGGGTAAGTGTTTGAGGTGGCTGTCATAAAAGTCTTGATAAAGCAGAGTCACTTGCGCCCCGTGTCCAGGAGGGCCTTTGCATAGATGCCTTCTACATGGATTGACACAATGGGAGAAGGTCCCACTAGTTTGTCAGGGAATTTACCAAGAGCAGTGGGGCTAGTCTGTACTGTTTTCTGTATTTGTGGCCCTTTCTTGAGTGTTGGTTTTGTTTGTGTCTCAGTGGGACAACAGGGGGTTGCTGAGCACTGACTTTATGAAATCGGTCTCACAAGGTCGATGGGAGTGGGCTTCCACTGTGGTTTCTTTGCGTCTAACTTTGATGCTAACTGCTAAGGATGGGCACCCCTTACCAGGCCCCGCTGACGTTTCCCACTGGTTTCTGGTGTTGGCTTTCAGACTTGGGTGTACTTGAACAATCACATCGGTAATGTCCCATTCCTCCGCAGTTGATACAAGCCCCCCAATTCACTGGTTTCATGGTAGAGGCAATGGTAAAAGTTGAAGTTTGGCTGGACCCCGGAGTACTACTTTCATTAGACAATGTGGTGATTTTGGCTGCTAACAAATTCATCATTTCCATCATCTGTGACAGCTGGGATTTCAGAGTGTCTATCTCCAAATTGGGTTCTGCTGCCCCACTGACCTGACGTTAGATAGAGATGCTGGTCTTGGCCTAGTTGCAGTTTTCTTGCCCTCAAACAAACTGTATATTGTGTTCACTAAGATGCACATCCAAGAGTCTATTAAAAATATCAATAATCTCCGCTGACACCACCAATTGTGGAAAGGAGTTCCACTTCCTTATTGTGCTGACAGGGAAAACCCCTTGCACAGCTTTAGTTTAAACCTCTTCTCCTCCAATCTCTTTGTGTGGCATCGTGTCCTCTTACACCACTTGAGACTGAATAGCTTTTTTCCTATACTGGGATCACCATTGATGTATTTGTAAATCGCTACCATATACCCTCTCAAGTGTCTCTTCTACAGTGAGAATACATTTAGTGCTTGAAGTCATTCCTCATAATTGAGGTCCTCCAATTTCCATATTAATTTTGTTGCTCTTCTTTGGACTCTCTCCAGCTCCAGCACATCCCTTCTGAAGACTATTGACCTGAACTGGATGTAATACTCCACATGTTGTCTAACCAGAGTTTTATAAAGTGGCAGGATTATAGTTTTATCTCTGGAGTATATCCCTTTTTTATGCATGCTGATATTCTGCTGGCTTTGGTAGCTGCAGCTTGACATTGCATGCTATTGCTCAGTCTGTCATTTACTAGGACCCCCAGATCTTTCTCCATCCTTGATTTGGTCAGCGGTTCACCCATTAGTGAGTAGTTTGCGTTTGTGTTTTTAACTCCCAAGTGCATTACCTGACATTTCTCCACATTAAACCTTATTTGCCATCTAGTTGCCCACGCCAATATTTTGTTCAGGTCCATCTGTAAAATGTCTATATCCTGATGTGAAGTTTGTACCCTGCTTATTATTGTGCCATGCAAAAACTGAGATTCAGCAATTTATCCCATCCTCTATATCATATATGAATAAATTAAACATAATTGGTCCCAAGATGGAGCCTTGGGGTACCCCACTTATCACTCCAGACCAGTCCGATGATAGTTCATACCTTTTTTTGCCATTTGCAAGTAGACCTACACTTGAAGATAGTTTTCAAGGCCTTACTTGAAACTTTAAAGGACAGGAGAACAAAGGAGGTACAAAAAACTCACAGAAAGCTCCTACAACTCCCTGTCCAGTAGTCACTTGGTGGGTCTGGGAATCCAGAAGCATCACATATAACTTCTTCTGCAGTGCATCAGCCACAAAACAGGGCAGTGGGATGTATATTTGTTTCATTGATTACTCTAGCAGAAAATCTTCTGAGTCTTCCAGGCACACAGCCTGCTCACAGCCTTGGCTCCAGTCTTGGAGCCTCATCAAGGCAAACTAGCCTCTTCCTAGGATGGAGGAGGAAAAAAAGGACCCGCTAACAGCATAGTCTTCTGTTTTGTCAAAGCTAGGTCCAGCCAATGATGACAAGCTTACCAGGGATTGGCAAGCTGACAGAATAGACAAGAATCTCCATACTCCCCCCTGAGACAGGACTTTGGAGCCTTCCCGGTGTCTGGCAGATGATGTCAGAAAGATCATCCCTGTGAGTTAGAGAACACATCCATAGAATACTAAAACAGATATGGGGTGGTACAGTAGGTACGTTAGGTATCTAGATGAACACAGCTAATTTACTGGGTATTATAAGTGTAGCACCCTCTAGTGTGCTGTAGTAGGTAGTGATAGGAGTTTTGTTAGCGTAGGTAAAAAAGTTTGGCTTGGCTGGCAGCCAAGCCTGTGTTTGAATCTGGGTCAGGGTGAGTGACTCAAAAAGGCTGGTATGACTCAACAGACAGCATATCTGGTACCTCCCCCTACTTTTGGAACTTGCGAGAAACTTCCAGAAGACTGGGAGGGAGGTTAGGAGGAGCTGCCTGGGGTATTCATGAGGGCCCTGACTAATCCCCAACAGATGGGTTGTTAGGGGGCAGCCAACCTAATAAATACTTGAGATCAACTCAGCGGGGGCGGGAGAGTTTGGGTGGAAGGGTGAGGGTAGCCCCCTAGTCTGGGAGGTGACTTTGGGTCTGGGGCTTGGGTGCTGGAGGGACCCTCTACAACGCAGAAATCCTTCCTGAATGCAGGACAGCAGGAGCCAATGAGCACATCCGAGAGATCTCCAGGGAGAGGACAGCTGGGTGGCTGGAGAGTTTGACAGTCTGGGATGACTGTGGGAAGATCAGCCAGGAGGGCTGGTGAAAGGGGCAGCTTCAGCCAGGTGGGCTGACAGTGCCTGAAGAGGTGATGCTGGAATCAGTATCCACGGGAGAATAACTAAACACTGGGACTTTTTCTACACACCAAAAGGGGTCCCTGTCTGTAATGAGCAATGGGTGGAGCTGACAGAGTGCCCCGTCAGATCCCATCCAAACAGTGTGCCAGCTGGATCTATGATTTGTTCTGCAAGTAAGTTTTGTGCATGAGGCAGTAGAGGAGTGTATATCGAGATTGTACACAAAGACTGTGTATAGTTAAGTGTCCTTGAAGAAGTTTGCAAGTCAAGTGGACATCCCATAATACCTTTATCCCAATCCAAGTTTCTTCCCCTTAATAAAACAAAAAAAAAACAAAGCACTGGGCTGTTTCCTGACTGCAGGGTGCTTGCGAAGATGCAGTGTGCCTGGCTGTGCAGGGTGGGGGATCCCTTTCTACTTGCTGCTCCTTAGGGGGTGCACTACATACAAATATATACTCTGGGATTAGCTCCCTTGTACTTTCACCACCTTCCTCTTTGATCACACTGTATAACAGGTGGCTTCACTTCCAATATGGAGGCAAAGGACTAGGATGCAGGGCAACCCTGAGGTCTCTGATCACATAATGACCTATGTACAAGCCTTTAGATAATTGTTGTCCCTTTTAGATTATCCGAGAACACTCATCTAGGATTCTGCAATTCCAGTGGGGACACATTTCTTCAATTTATGCCTAAAGTATTGTATCGTAAAAACAATTACAGACCTAACCTTTTCTTTGTTAATTATTTAGTAGCATGAAATCTTTCATGCCATACTAAATGCATGCTTGGGGACAAAAAAAGGAGAGCAAACCAAAAGCCCCAATGACTGCCTATAGCAGACGATACAGCATAGATTACACCTTTAATTTATTATTCTGCTGGATTAAACCAATGTCACAGCTGCCAGGATTGCTAATGAAAGGGTGATCAAAAAGACAGCGGAATGTAGGAGGTAAAAATATATCACTGAAGGTTTTCAGGTGGCTTGGATTGTAAATTCTGATTAACGACCTCTTTTTAATCCTAAACTTAATTCACCTTGTGGGAATGCACAGTCATAAAACACTCAGTTCTGTTACTACTGCCAAAATGTTCTACCCCTATGGAGCCTGGCTGTTAAAATATAGAGGAAGTCTGTCTGTTTTTAGTTGATTTTCATTAAGTTGTACAATTGTATTTGTCCTCCTGCCCACCTATGGTGAACCAACAACATGTGTAGGTAACCTGGGGAACAAATTACTCTGAATGAAATGGGCCGAGCAGAAAATGGCCAGCAAGCAGGTTTTTAAGGCTTTACTCTAAATTCTGGTGTTTTTGTAATAAGGTATTAACATGTGATTCATAGTTTATTTTGAAAATCAATGGATTTCTGTTACAAAATATTTACAGTAGCACTACAAGAGAGTATCCTGTGTCTGGTGAGCAGAAATGTAACTTAGTGCATACTGCATATTTGCTCTACAAAGTGTTATACAAGTGTAGCACCTTGGAGTTTAGGCAGGGTTGTCCTTCACAAATTGACTTGCCAGGAATAATTATCCTATTTGATTGTTAGAGATCTATTGCTTTCTCCCTAAGTTTGGCCTTGTTGCACTTTTCTCTTCTGCCACTAGGTGGCCGGGTACTAGACACAAGAAGGGCAACGCAAGGTCAGGTTATGGGTATATGGGGTATCTCAGACAATGGGCCTGGGTTTTCTTGAATCTCTTGGCCTGCTGGGACAGCCTATATATTCAGGTGGAGTCAGGTGATCTATGTTCTGTGCCACCTGGACAGCTGTCTGGGTGGATGTGTGTTGCATTGCTCGGGCACATCTGGCTGCTAGACTGTCTGAGGGCCTATCCAGAAGCAAGAGAGCAGTGCTGGGTTGGGACTGTGGCTTGCAGTTCAACCAAAAGTGACGTTTCTGCCGGAACCTGTCATGATCAGAAGTAGAAGGGAAGCTGTCATCACTAAGGAACCAATCACCTTATTACCAGGGACCACAGTGAGTAACTGAAGCAAGTACCGGTGCAGCATTCTCACCAACTGGGGAAGGTGAACAATCTGGAAACTTCAGTGGGTATCAAGCCAGGGACTCAGCCAGTGGAGGTGACTCTTGCAGAGCAGCCTTGTGTGTCAACCCAGGGGCTGAGCAGGCCAGTGGGGTGAAGCTTGAGAAGTATCAGTCTGGGAAGCCTGTGGAGAGAGTGTCAGTCTTGGAGAAGTGTGGATAATTTAGCCTGGAGGGCTAGTGAAAGGGGCACCTGCAGCTAGGCGGGTTGACAGTGCCTGAAGGGGTGGTGCTAAGATCGGTAACCACAAAGAGGAAGTGCTGGGAAATTGTGAGCTGTGCCACCCTATCTCCAAGTATAGGAGCTGCGAGTCTCTGCCTGTAATGGGTCTGAGCTATAAAATTACTACAGAGTGACATAACTGAGTTCTACAAGCAAGTGAGTGCTGGAGGAAGCAGAAGAGTGTATATGGACTGCATATAAGAGAAGTTGTCCTTGAAGTTTGTTTGAAGTCAAGTGGAGTTTGGAGTCAAGTGGACGTCCCATAATTCCCAATCCCCATTTAAGTTCTAATCCCTCAATAAAATAACAAAAACAAAGTACAGGTTTGTTTCCTGACTTTGAAGTGACTGTGAAAATGTGGTGTGCCTGGCTGTGCAGGGTGGGGGATCCCAGTTACTTGCGACTCCTAAGGGGGTGCACTACACTAGCAATCACTTATTAAAATTATAAAGCACACTGTTTAATCCATAGCCACCACAAGGATTTAAGCGTACCCTAAATTTAAAGAAAGTTTGTTTTTTGGGGGGTTATCATGTGTTGGTGCTTGCAGACCCATCATTTTAATGAGAACATTGTGAAATTTGGATCAATGAAGCAGTGGAAGAGAAAGAGGTAGTTGTTATGTGCAAATGACATCCATATTTGTGCCCATCCCTCTGACCTGATACTTTAAAGTCCTAGCCCTGGAAGGCTTCTTTGATCCACACTTTGTACTCTCATCTCTCTTTACTTGGCTCCAGTTAAAGATGTCCACTAGGAAATTTTAAATACCTAACACGCTCGAGGAACAGCATGGTAAAAGTGCTTCAGGATTTTCAGACCTCTTGTGGCCACCTCCTGTAGCGTAGGTGTTCATTTTGATAAATATCAGATTACAGCTTCTACCTGAAACTGTTATGCCCCGTACACACGAGAGGAATTAAGTCTGACAGACCTCCAAAGGAGTTCCGCCGGAGTTCCGCTGGAGTTCCGACGGAGTTCTGGCGGACTTTTCGACCGAACGGACTTGACCACACACCATCACACCAAACTCCGACGGAGTCGAACGTGATGACGTACGACTGGATTCGACGTAGGAAGTTCATAGACAGTAGCCAATAGCTGCCCTAGCGTCGGTTTTAGTCCGTCAGAGTAGCACACACACGAGAGGATTTTTCAAAGGGGACCGGGTCCGGCGGAGTTCCGTCGGGAAAATTTAAAGCATGCTTCATTTCTAAAGTCCGTCAGACTTTAGCTTCGCTAAAGTCCGTTGCAGCCCACACACGATCGGATAGTCTGCCGGACTCAGTCCGTCGGAGTTTGGATGTCGAAAAGTCCGCTCGTGTGTACGGGGCATAAAAAACCTCAAAATCCCAAGACACAGTGGGACAGACATTTATAAACAATATGCAACTTTATAAGTAACAGATGTACTTCCAAGACAACAGGGTATTAACCTACTGACTGTCCTATGGAGGGCTCATGCACACGGGTGAAAGTATAGCCTTGTATTTGCATAAACATGTGCATGTGCACATCCAATATATATATATATAAATACCCACAAATAACAGCATCCTGTAATTGCTTTCTGTGGGTAGCTGTATTAAGTGTATGCAGCAGCTGTGGCTCCTGGGGAAGTTTTAGTAAAGTTCCTCCGTACTGTATCGCCCCCCCCTTGCAGCCATGTGCATGAGCTCAAGGTAATATACATTGAAAGATGTGACAGTTGTGTAGCCCTTGTAAGTTGATCCACCCTGAAGAAAGTCTCTTCTCATTCAGCTTACCTATCCAGCAGACACTACTCTAAAAATTGTTATTTATTTTCTGTATTTAGCTGACAGTCTTTCTTCAACTATGCAGTACAGTCTATCACACTAACTTATGATGAGATGAACAAACATCTAAAGATATTGTTAGAAGTTTTGTATATAGCCCACATGGGCTTTGCTGCTTAAAGCTGAGTTCTGACATTTTTTTTTATATTTTTTTAAGTCAGTAGCTACAAATACTGCAGCTGCTGCCTTCTAAAATATGGACGCTTACCTGTCCAGGGCACCTGAGATGTTCTCACCCGAAGCCAACCCGTCCCTCAGCTCCCGGGTGGAGTCGCCGGCGTCTTCAGTAAGGGAATCAGGAAGTGAAGCCTTACGGCTTCGCAGCCTGGTTCCCTACTGCATATGTGTGAGTCGCGCTGCACATGCTCACTGGTCTCTGCTGTCTTCTGGGACCTGTGTGTCTCCCAGAAGACAGCGGGGGGGGGGGGGGCAAGGAGGGGCCGGATATGGCATAGATCACTGCAGAGCCTGCGGTGATCTATGCCCGGAAGTGTGAGCAAATACCTGGATTAGACAGGTATCTGCTCCACCCTCCCCCCTGAAATGTGCCAAATTTGACACCAGAGGGGGGAGGAATCCGATCAGCAGAAGTTCCATTTTTGGGTGGAAATCTTCTTTAACTGTAGACAGAAAACAGGAACTTTTATTACATAGAGAAGACAAAGGGGGTTATTTACTAAAGGCAACTCCACTTTGCACTGCAAGTGCACTTGAAAGTGCACTGAAAGTGCACTTGGAAGTAAAGTTGCTGTAGATCCAAGGGGGACATGGAAGGAAAATAAAAAAAACAGCATTTTAGCTTGCACATGATTGGATGACTCATTTCAGATCTACCCATCAGATTTACAGCGACTGCACTTCCAAGTAAGTAGTATCCTTACTACTCCCCACACTAATACATAAGGACCAAGTTGGATTTGTCTCCACCAGACACGCAGGGGACAATACCAGACGTACCATAGACCTTATAGACCTCCTGACCAAAACCAAAAGACCTGCTATAGTACTGAGCTTAGAGGCTCAGAAAGCATTTGACTGCTCATGTTTGCCACACTATCGTGGTACGGTTTTTCTGGCCCCTTTTTGCAGGCCCTAAGAGCATTGTACTCCACTCCTATATCCCAGGTACAGGTGGCCTCTCATGTCTCGGTGTCATTCTCCCTCAGCAACGGTACTAGACAGGACTGCCCCCTGTCACGCCTGCTCTTTATTCTTAGTCTTGAACCTCTGGTGGCAGCCATATGTTATCAACCAGATATTCGGGGGTGGCTTTGAGACATCAGGAGTACAAGCTATCCCTTTTTGCGGATGATATGTTACTGACAGTCACTCATCCACATACTTCACTCCCATCACTTCATTCTACCCTACAAACATTTGGCAACCTATCTGGTTTCAAAATTAACTCAACTAAAAGTGAAGCCTTACCCATAAATCTCTCGACAGAATTAACTACAATCCTACAAAACAACTTCAAATATCGATGGTGCTCTCATCCACTTAAATATCTTGGTGTTTGTTTATCCCCTCTCTTATTCCACCTTATACCAAGTAAACTTCCCTCCTCTATTCTCAGAAATCAACAAGCTACTAAAGAACTGGACGGCGCTTCCCCTGTCCCTCATAGGGAGAATTAACGTCCTTAAATTGTCTATACTCCCCAAATTGCTATCTTTTTGAAACTCTCCCTGTAATGATCCCAATGACTCAACTTAAAATGCTCCACAGGACCTTCTTGAAATTTATTTGGAATAATGCATCTCATAGAGTGACTAACTTGGTTCTCCTGGCTCCCCACTTATGCGGGGGACTGGTAGCCCTGGATATCATGAAGTATTACTACACTACCCATCTAAAAGCTATTTCAGCATGGACATCTCGATTCGGCTCGAACAGATGGTCAGAGATAGAGATGAGTATCACAGCTCCTGCCCACCCATGTTGTATGCTATGGTAGGCTGGTATGATAAATTTACCCCCCAACTACGGAAAATATGTCTAAACCCCATGCTATTTACACTCTCAACATGGAAGCGCTGTTCCAGTAAATACACACTATCATCTCAGTGGTCACCATTAATAAATATTTTATTCAACCCAGAAATTTCAGACAGCCTTTCCTATGATTCCATGCTACCGTGGACCCAAGCTGGTATATACCAACTAAGACACTTGGTACACCCAGTGACACGCAAACTACTTCCTTTTTCTGATTTACAAACTAAACATAAGATCCCGAACACACTTTTTTATTCTTACATGCAGATAAAACATTTTACTACTAGGTCCCCACACACATCTTTAGACATACCTACAGAATTTGAAATGCTATGCTCAACTGGCCCTCATGAACTCCACCAAATTTCCACTATCTATAAAATCCTTCATAGAATAGTTCCTGTTACTGAACAAAGTCACTCATATATGAGAAGGTGGTCCCAGGTCTTTCACAGACCTATTTCTTTGGCAGAGTGGGGAAGGATTTGGAACGCTACTTCTAAGGTTTCCAGGTGTGTAGCCCAGAAGGAAACAGCCTACAAGATACTAATGTTTTGGTATAGGACTCTCAAATTTCTGGCAGCCCACAAACTTTCACCCTATAGTCACTGCTGGAGATGCGGCTCTTCCCTAGGTACCCACTTCCATATATTCTGGGAATGTCCCATTATCACCCCCTTCTGGACACAAGTCCATGTTCTTTTGGAAAAAGTGCTGGAAATTCCCATCCCCTTTCAACCTATACACCTTCTACTAGGCCTATCTCTTAAGAAAATCACAAAACCACTCAACAAATTAATGCCATATATTCTTTTAGCATCTAAACGGGCTATACGGCAATGTTGGCGTACTACCAACCCCCCTACCTTTAAGCAATTTCTCTCAGCCATCGCAGATATCCATAGAATGGAAAATCTTACAGCCGTCATAGAAGATTCCCTGCCAAAATTTGATAACATATGGGGAAAGTGGAATTCTTCAGAATACAATATGGAGGCTCAACCTCCCACACTGGGTTAGTTATAAGTCACTGATAATTCAATAGGTATCTGTAAATTAATCACTAATTCGATATGATGTTTTAATAAGCTGATATTCATTCAAGTTTCACATTATACCATGATGTAATACCACTAATTGGTTTGTTCCTTTTTTATATCTTGTATACTGTCATTCAGACAACTTGAACAATATAAGAAATTTGATTATATTATTATTATTATTATTATTAATGCCTGTAACCTCATCTTATATTACATACAGAATGTTACATTTGCTTGTATTTCTTGACAAAAATGTTACAAATAAACAATTTATAAAAAAAAACAAAAAAAGAACATCAATTTTGAAAAAAAGCAATATTTTTTACTTTTTGCTATAATAAACACCCCTAAAAAAAAAATATATATATATATATATATATATATATATATATATATATATATATATATATATATCTATCTATATATATATATATATATATATATATATATATATATATATATATATATATATATACATATATATATATATATATATATATATATATACATATATATATATATATATATATATATATATATATACATATATATATATATATATCTATATATATATATATATATATATATATATATATATATATATATATATAAAAACAAAAAAAATACAATTTTTCCTCAGTTTAGGCCAATATGTATTCTTCTACATATTTTTGGTAAAAAAAAAAATCACAATAAGCGTATATTGATTGGTTTGCGCAAAAGATATAGCGTCTACAAAATGGGGAATAGATTTACAGCATTTTTATTATTCTTTGTTTTTATTAGTAATTACCAGTGATCTGCAATTTTTATCTTGACTGCGACATTTTGGTGGACACATTGGACACTTTTGACACCATTGTCATTTATACAGCGACCAGTGATATACAAATGCACTGATTACTGTATAAATGACACTGGCAGGGAAGGGGTTAAACACTAGGGAGCGATCAAGGGGTTAATTATGTCATAGGGAGTGATTATAACTGTGGGGCGGATGGGCTACTAGGATATGACAGCGATCACTGTTTCCGATGGCAGTCTTGTCACTAGGCAGAATGGGGAAATGCCTTGCTTATATAGGCATCTCTTCGTTCTGCCGCTTTCATGACACAATCGCGGGACACCGGGGGACATCAAATCCACGGATCCTGCGGGCACGGTCACGGAGAATGCGGCGGGCGCATGCCCACAATGTCGCTTTTTAAAGGGGACGTACCTCTGCGCCCATTTGCACAGCCATGCCATTGTGCCAACGTATATAGTCATGCACTGGTCGGCAAGCGGTTAAAAGAAAATCCTTTTGTCATTCATTTATAAACATTTAGCAGAATGTTATAAATTCCAGAAAAGAGTCAAGTAATAGCAGTCTGTGGAAACCTCATGAACATGCAGCACAGTCTACCAGAGATACGATTTGATGTTGATCCAATGCCTGTAGCCAAGTCCTAAAGGGGAAGAGGACAGATTGTGAATAGTAGAATGGACTGGTTTAAGTCTGCGTCAGCGCTTTTCTCTGTCCCAGACATCCACTCAGCCAAGGATCAATGAGTCTGCCGGCTATGCAATGTTTGACAAATATCCAGAAACGCGCCCATAGCTCTGTGTTCAATTAGGTCTTGTCTGCAGCAAACGAGAGAAAAAGTTTACTCATATAAGTTTGACACTGTGACATATGGCATATGAGTTGCTGTCTTCCATTTAGAAGTAACACATCAGGCGAGCGCTATCTTTCTATCGCTCTGACAACAGATATTATGAAACTATAGAACAGCCTGCAGAACACTGCATGAGAGAAGAGAAAATATAGAGTGCAAGGAAAATGGCCAGGAAAATAAAGACAGGCAGGCAAAGAAAAATTGGAGGCTAAAAAATGAAATAAGGAAAAGGTTCTCTGGTTTGTTGGTCTATTAGTTATACCTTTTCCAACTTGTTTATTTCACGTCTGGCAGGTAGCTACTTGTCCTGAATACAGGAATTTGAAGAACAGGATGTATTTTTGTTCCTTACTCGAAGGATTTTACAATTTAGGTGCCCGTATAGTACTTTAAAGGATAAGCTCACTTTTAACTGAAGCCTGAGTTTGGACTGGTTTAATAATGAGCTTAAACCGGAGTTCCACCCAAAAATGGAACTCTAAGTGATGGTGACCCCCTGACATGCCACATTTGGTATGTCATTTTAGGAGGGGGGGGTTGGGGCAGATACCAAGTTTTTAAGGGCACCCAGCTCCCACTTCCTCCCCTGGGCTCTGCAGCGCCCGAAGGAAGTTCACCTCCCTCCTTGCAATCTTCTGGGGCACCTCACAGGTCCCAGAAGTTTGCTCAACCATTCACAGCACAAAGTCACAGCTGGGCGCCCACAGTTAGAATGGCGTTGCCTCGGAGAGAAGGGAGAGAGCAGTGGGGCTTCATGAGCCCACATCCCTGGACCATGGGACAGGTGAGTGTCTGATTATTAAAAGTAAGCAGCCAAACTTTTTGTAGCTGCTGACTTTTAAATCGGTGGATCTCTGATTTAAAGAGGAATTTCATACCCATTTTTTTTTTTTTTTATCCCACTCCTACTATTTTTACTGGGGTAAACTCCATAAACATATGCACATGGCCAGCAAATCCAGTGTTGATCTAATGTAATGTGCCAATCCAAAGCCATATGCTGGGTCCTGTGTCTAGCTTCCTCTCTGAAATTCTCAGGTGCCAGGTGCTTCTTCCTAGTTTAGGTGAACTCCAGTGTTATGCCAATCCTCCTGCATGCCTCCTGAGATACATGAAGTTCTTATCCCAGGAGACACCAGTCCTAGACAAAAATAGAGGTAGGGTGAGCCAGGGCATTCTCCTGAGAGCCCAGAGGGTTGGGTGGAGGAGCCTCAGGCTCAGCGAAAGTGTTTTTTTTTTCTATAGGAACTGTTAGAGATCCATTGATTTATTTTTTGCCCAATGTAAACTGAGCTTTAACAAAAGCACTGCCAAGGGAAAAGCCTATGAACAGAAGATGTAATCTATCCAACGTTTAAATGTATAGCAGTACAATAAATTGAGATAGTATAGAAGCATTGTCCTTTCCACATCATTAATTTAGGAATTTAAATTCACCTGTCGGATCTAGGTCATTGATTCAATGTTTTGCAGCCAGGGAACTAGCATTTTTAGAATGTAGTCAGGAGTGACAGACAATATATCCCTGTTAGTAAAGGTTTCTTTGTTTTTACAAAGTGATGCTGCAAAGAAAGGGGCCCCACACCCTTTCTGATTACTCAATGTTCATTGTCATCATTGAAAACAAATTAAATAAATAATATACGGTAAACCAGGCATATGGGAAAAATGGAGGCTGTGATAGCTGAGTTATTCTTCTGAAAATGATGATGGTGGCACTGTAAGGCCTCATTTACACTGGTGGGCAAGAGGTGGTAAAAACAGGCTGTTCAGCCACTGTTTTACAGTCTTTTGCCTACTGGACCACAAATTGACATTAGCAGTAGGGATGGTCCCGATGTTCGAGTCGAACTCGCAAACGACCCGAACATATGGGGCGTCCACAGCAAATTTGAGCGCCGAGGAGTACCCCATAATGCACTGCGAGATCGCAGTGCATTGACAGCTGCTGATTGGCCAAAGTGTGCACCTGACCTACATGCTTTGGCCAATCACAGTGGGCTCTGCTGTGAGAGCCATGATTGGACAAAGGCAGGGGGCTAAGTCCACGCCCTGCATTATATAAGGCTGCTTACATGGCAGTCATATATAGTGTTATCATTGAGAGAACATTAGCTAGAGGCAGTTAAGTGTATATGTGTATATATATATATATATATATATATATATATATATATATATATATATATATAGTGTAGTCAGTGTAGTGTAGACTACACAGTGCAGGCAGTGTATTACTATATAAAAAGAATACAGTGCAGTGCTAAAAACAAATCTACACTAAAAGTAATAAAAATTATTTATGGCAAGAGAGTGGCCATATAAAAGTCCCAGTTTATAAGATTAAACCCAATCCATGAGGTTGAAAACAGGATACCACTTAGAGGTGTGACGCTAGACAGACGTAAGTTGTCCTCAATGGTGACCAGAGTGCTCAGAAAGAAAATTCCTATATGTGCATCCGTGCCAGTGCCTCCACCACAGACTATGTGGGCTTCTCACCTCAGATTGTGGACCCTGAATTAACAGACAGGTCAGTAAAGCATTCCCACTTAAGTAGGTAAAAAGGTTGTTAAAAAGGATCCAGGGATTGGACATATACACTTCCACAGCCGCGGCCGAATGGCACACGCATCAATACCAGATGGGAGACGTGGTAATCATGCAAACTCAATGAAAGGTACATAGTGCTCTCTGGTTGGCTTGAAACATCATTTATTTGATCATTTTATTTCTTTGCTGAGGAAGTCCTGCCCACTGGGATGATACACGCACGTGACATCATCCGCAGCCACCTTTCATTGTCTCATTGAGATGCTTGCTGTATACTTCGTATCCACGCAGTGCTTTGTATGTAAGTGAACTTTTTACTTAAATCAATGATGTTTCAAGCCAACCAGAGAGCACTACTGTATGTACCTTTTATTGATTTTGCATGATTGCCACGTCTCCAATATGGTATTGATGAGTGTGCCATTCTGCTACTGCTGTGGAAGTGTATGAGTCCAATTCCTGGATCCTTAAAAGGCAACAACCTACTTACCTACTTTAGTGGGAATGCTTAACTGACCTGTCTGTTAATTCAGGCGTCCTTGATCTGAGGTTAGCGGCCTGCTTTGCCTGTGGTGGAGGCACTGGCATGGATGCACAGAGAGGACTTTTCTTTCTTTCTGAGCACTCTGGTCACCATTGAGGAGGACACCTTATGTCTGTCTAGCGTCACACCTCTGTGTGGTATTCCGTTTTCAACCTTTTGGATTAGTTTTAATGTTATGAACTGGGACTTTTATATGGCCATATGTCTTGCCATAAATTATTTTTTTACTTTTATTTGTTTTTAGCGCTACACTATTCTTTTTATGTATTTATCCAAGGATTGTTATATATTGACCTTGAGTGTCCAGCTGCTTAAGTTAGTATTGTAGTGTTTTGTTCTTGCTCTGACTGAACCCCCAATTTTTATTTCTGAACAGTGTATTAATATATATATATATATATATATATATATACACATATACATATATACATACATATACACAGTGTTGTGAAAAAATATTTGCCCCCTTCCTGATTTTTTTTTGCATATTTGTCACACTTTAATGATTCAGATCATCAAACTAATTTTAATATTCCCCAACTATATCCCAAGTAAACACAAAATGCAGTTTTTAAATGATGATTTCATTCATTAGGGGAAAAAAAGCTGTCCAAAGCTGCCTAGCCCTATGTGAAAAGTAATTGCCACCTGTAAATAAAATTTGTAACTTATACTGTATATAATTGTATTCTCTTTTGTATGTATTGCACACTGCCCTCACTGTGCACAAAACACTAATAATGTTTTCAGTACATGTTTGCATTCTTTCGAGTCCTGATTAGAATTATGGCAAAGAAAAAACTGTGCTGGACTAAAAATTAACACAATAGACTAAATAGCAGCAACACCAAGTGTAATACACACAAAATACAACATAAATCAAAAAAGGTTGCGCTCTAAACGAAACACAAATATACAGTGAATTCGTATGTGGACAACAAATTAATAATTAATAAAGTGATCTCATAGCATGAATATGAAAAGCAGATCCTGGTGAAAAATGATTTGAGTGTAATTAAATTAATGTCCAAAGAAAGAATAACAAATGTCCAATATTTAGTGCAATATTCAGTGACAACTTGTAATAAATCCACAATTGAAGTGACTTTGCTGGATGAATCCCACCACCAAGTGAAGTGCACGCTTACCAGCTATAAGATATTAGTTGCCTGTGGCTATCCCCAGCCGGAGCCTTTTCTTCAATCTGTTTCAGTGCATGATCTGGTCGTTGCATCTGTAGGAGGGTCCCCCAATCTAAGCTGTATCCACACAACAAATCAACAAATCCTCTGCTGGCAGCCAATACCGAAAAAAGTTTGGTGGTGCAAAGAGGCTCAAATAAAGAGAGGGATGGCCATAGGTAAAACCTGTAGGACATTTATTAATGTAAAAAACAGATGCCGTAGGCATATAAAAACAAGCACAATAAGTAAAAATACCAACCGGCTGCAATACACATGCCCGGGCTTACAAATACAATAAAAATTCATTTTTATTGTTTCACTTTAAGCATTATTAAAATCACTGCTCCACTGCATTTTCAAAACGTTTTCTGCATTGATACATGTCCCTTGGGGCAGTGCTTGGGTCCCCATACACTTTTAATGGAAATAACTTATAAGCCTTTAAAATTAGCACTTTTGGTTTTTCATGTTCATGTCCCATAGACTTTAATAAGGTTCGCACACATTTTTTATGTTCTTGTTTTTATGTTCTGGTGCGAACCGAACCGAGGGGTGTTCAGCCCATCCTAAATTAGCAGCAGCCATGCTGATTCATAAAGGAGTTGATTTTCTAAAACTAGAGAGTGCGAAATCTAGTGCAGCTGTATAGACACCAATCAGCTTCCAGTTTTGTTTTTTTGTCAACTTAAAGCGGAGTTCCAATAAAGAATAAATACATAAATAAAAGTTAACAGCTACAAATACTGCAGCTGCTGACTTTTAATAATCGGACACTTACCTGTCCCAGGATCCAGCGATGTGGGGGAACAAAGCCCCGCTCGTCTCCCCCTCCTCTCTGCGGCAGCCAGGCACGCACTGCGCATGGGCAATTATCTGGGACTGTGACGTGTCCCAGATGATTGCCGAGAGGGAGGGGGGAGAGGTGCTCTTCCTTTCAGCACCGCGGTGCCCCGGGAGGAAGTGGGAGCTGGAACCCTATAAAGGGTTTCTTTACCCCCCCCCAAAAAAATGATATGCCAAATATGGTATGTCAGGGGGTCACCTTCCCTTAAATCGGAAGTCCCATTTTTGGGTGTAACTCTGCTTTGAAATGGTTGTAAAATCTGTAAAAAAATAAAAATAAAATAATAATACCTGTAAGACAAAGGCATCGCATACTAGCTCACTATGAAATACTTACCTTAGAACGTACACAAGTATGAAAATCCGATAATTTGAAGACTCTAAAATTCTAAATAATAACTAACTAATAATAACTTTTACTAACTATTAAATTATAGGTATTGGAATTTCCTTTCAAATTTGTCTGTTAGTGAACGTAACGAATACCAATTTATCCAAATTTACGAATTATCCAAAACAATGAATGCTGCATCTAAACAAATGGAATGTAATGAATTAATAATAATAAATATTATTATTAATAATAATAATAAAAACTCATTATTATTATTAATTCATTACATTCCATTCATTTAGATATGGCATTTGTTATTTTGGATAATTCGTAACTTCAGATACATCTGTATTAGTTACGTTCACTAACAGCCACATTTGAAAGGAAATTCCAATACCTATAATTTAATAGTCAGTTATTATTAATTATTATTTCAGATTTTAGAATTTTGTGACTTTCGAATATTGTGATTTTTGTTCTTTCGGATTTTCGTATTTTCGTTCCTATTTTCGGATTTTTACATTTTTGGATTTTCCAATTTCTGACTTTGAATTTTTGACTTTTAGATTTCGATTTTCCGAATTTTAGAATTTTAGAATTTTCGATCATGATGAATTATCCAAAAAACGGGGGGAAAAATGAATGAAAAGAAAAACACATTTTTCGGCAGTGCACATATCCAGTATTCATTAAAGATTCATTCCAATTATTTACTATTTTATATATATAGTTACATAGTAGGTGAGGTTGAAAAAAGACACCAAGTCCATCAAGTTCAACCTATATACCTGTATGTTGTGGTCTTTCAGGTGCTTATCTAATAGTTTTTTGAAACTATTGTTGCTTCCTGCTGATATCACCGCATGTGGAAGGGAATTCCACATCCTTGCCACACTTACAGTAAAGAACCCTCTATGTAGTTTAAGGTTAAACCTCTTTTCTTCTAATTTTAATGAGTGGCCAGGTTTCTTGTTAAACTCCCTTCTGCAAAAAAAGTTGTATCCCTATTGTGGGGTCACCAGTACGGTATTTGTAAATTGAAATCATATTCCTTCTCAAGCGTCTCTTCTCCAGAGAGAATAAGTTCAGTGCTTGCAACCTTTCCTCATAACTAACATCCTCCAGACCCTTTATTAGATTTTTGGCCCTTCTTTGTACTCGCTCCATTTCCAGTACATCCTTCCTGAGGACTGGTGCCCAGAACTGGACAGCATACTCTAGGTACGGCCGGACCAGAGTCTTGTAGAGCGGGACAATTATTGTTTTATCTCTGGAGTTGGTTCCTTTTCCAGTGCATGCCAATATTCTGTTTGCTTTGTTAGCAGCAGCTTGGCATTGCATGCCATTGCTCAGCCTATCATCTACTAGGACCCCCAGGTCCTTTTCCATCCTAGATTCCCCTAGAGGTTCTCCCCCCAGTGTATAGATTGCATTCATATTTTTGCCGCCCAAATGCATTATTTTACATTTTTCCACATTAAACCACATTTGCCATGTTGTTGCCCATCCCATTAATTTGTTCAGATCTTTTTGCAAGGTTTCCACATCCTGTGATGAAGTTATTGCTTAGCTTAGTATAGAGATTGAACTGTTTACCCCACCCTCCAGGTCATTTATTAACAAACTAAATGGGATTGGTCCCAGCACAGGACTCTGGGGGACCCCATTACCCACCCCTGACCACTCAGAGTACTTCCCATTTATCACCACCCTCTGAACTTGCCCTTGTAGCCAGTTTTCAATCCATGTACTCACCCTTTGGTCCATGCCATGTACTCCTTTATCTAGATGGAAACTCATCTCCTTATAAAAGGTAAATAGATTAGTTTTGCAAGAATGATTCTTCATGAATCCATGCTGGTTACTGCTAATGATACCGTTCTCATCGCTAAAAATCTTGTATATAGTTCCTTATCATCTCTTCCAAGAGCTTGCATACTATTGATGTTAGGCCAACTGGTCTGTAATTCCCAAGGGTGTATTTTGGGTCCTTTTTAAATATTGGTGCTACATTGGCTTTATCCAATCAGCTGGTACCATTCCAGTTAGTGGCCTGTCAGTACAAATTAGAAAAATGGTCTGGCAATTACTTGACTGAGTTCCCTAAGTACCCTTGGGTGCAAGTCATCTGGTCCCGGTGATTTATTAATGTTGAATTTCCCAAGACTAATTTTAATTTGGTCCTCTCTTAACCATGGAGGTGCTTCAGGTGACGTGTTATGAGGATAAACACCTCAGTTTTGGTTACTGAAGCCCCCCGATAAGAAAAATAAATTAAATACCTTTGCCATCTCCCCATCCTTTGTAATTAAATGTCCTCCCCTCATTCTTTATGGGTCCAATATGGTCTGTCCTCCTTTTTACTGTTTACATACATAAATAATTTCTTGGGATGTTTTTTGCTCACCTCTGCTATGTGTCTTTCGTGTTCTATCTTAGCTGCCTTAATTGCACCCGTACATTTCTTGTTGCATTCTTGAATGCTGATGATGATCTCTCAACCTTGTATTTTTGAAGGCCTTCTCCTTTGCTTTTATATGCATTTTTACATTGGAGTTAAGCCATCCAGGACTTTTGTTCGCTCTTTTAAATGTATTACCCAATGTCATTCATTGGCTAATGTCCTTTTTAATATGCTGTTAAAGTGATTGTAAACCCTTACAACCAACTTTGACTTACAGGTAAGCCTAGATTAAGGCTTACCTGTAGATCCAAGAAATATCTCCTAAACCTACATGGTTTAGGGGATATTTGTCGAAAGACAGGCACCGCTGTCTACGGTGCATGCGCCGTAGACAGCGGCACGCAGGTGCACTGAGCGTGCCAATGTCAACGGTGATATACCGCGAGTGGCGACTCCCATGCACGCATGCACGGGAGTGAGGTCATCGCGGCTTCGCCAAATAACAACAGCGAAGCAGCGAGACCCACCGAGAAGATGGATGCTGCGGACTACAGGGGACAGCAGTGACTTCGCTGGCTCCTGTGTCAGGTAAGTGACACATAATGGACTACTATGCGATGCATAGTAGTCCATTATGCTTTACCTTTGCAGGGAATCAAAGAGGAAGTAAACTCATCAGGTTTACTTCCTCTTTAAAGCAAACCCCTCTCTCTTCCATGATCTTTGTCCCTGAGATTTTATCCCAGTTTATGCCGTCTAGCAAGGTTCGTAGTTTAGGGTAGTTGGCTCTTTTGAAATTCAGTGTCTTTGTATTCCCCTTATGTTTCCTATTTGTGTGATTTATACTGAAGCCAATTGACCTGTGATTGCTGTTTCCTAAATTGCCCCATATTTCAACATCCACAATCAGGTCTGTTGTTGCTAATCAGTATATCCAGTAGCGCTTTATTTCTAGTTGCTGCATCTACCATCTGAACCAGGAAATTGTCCTGCAAGACACTTAGGAACTGGCAAGCTTTAGACTAATGCGTTGTTCCCTTTACTCAGTCTATGTCTGGATAATTAAAATCCCCCATTATGATAACACTTCCCATGGTTGTTGCTAATCCAACTTGTGATTGGAGATCCATCTCCCCCTCCTCCCTCAGGTTAGGAGGCCTATAGCATAATCCCAGTATTATTTTCCCCTTAGCTTCATCCATTTGCAGCTCTACCCATAAGGATTCTACCTCCTCCCTAACTCCCTTAGTGATGTCATCCCTCACATTCATTTGTACATTATTATTAATATTTAGGCATAACCCGCCCCCTTTTGTACCCTCTCTATCCCCGCGATAAAGGGTATACCCTTGAATGGTTGCCAGCCAATCATGATAGCTGTGGACCCAGGTCTCTGAAATTCCAACAACATCCAAAACCTCCTCGTACAACATATTTTTCTTGTTCCAATTTGGACCAATGTAATAATGCATATACCATACTTGGCCGATCCTTCTAGAAGCTGTAAATAAATTAAGTAGACACCGCTATTCCAGTGACCTCTACTTTCTACTCGATCCCATGCTGAGTGACTGGTGTAATGCATTCTGAACACAGGAAGTCAGCCGCTCAGCACAGGGGCCATTCAGAGAAAGCTTTAAAACAGCTGACAGCTTTAGCTACCTGAACAGTCCCAGTGTTAAAATCAAATGAAAATAGCGAAAAAAACAGATGGGTATTTGCTTAGCAGGAAAATACATTTATGAGGAAGTTCCATACATAGTTTGTTGACATTGTTATCATGATTGCTATGGTTACATCATAACTGGCTGCCGATTGAAATTGAAAGGTCATTTTTAATAACATTAAATTACAAAATTGCTGGTAAATGTACAATTACAGCATATGTGTAGTATCAATCATTTTAACAAAAGTTGTGTTACCCTTTTAACTTGTTGGTCTACTACTTAAAGCCTATTATGTTTTCAGAAGAAAGCAGCAACATTGGCAAGACGGTGCTAATTGCAAAACACTTTTGTTGCATTAAATTCAAACTTGATTTTTGCTATATACATACATATTCTACTACAGTGCAGAGTAGTAAACCACCTGAACAGTTGCACCCAAACAAAATTGATGTCCTTTTTTTCCCACAAATAGAGCTTTATTTTGGTGGTATTTGATCACCTCTGTGGTTTTTATTTTTTGAGCTATAAACAAAAAAAGAGCGACAATTTTGAAAAAAACACAATATTTTTTACTTTTTGCTATAATAAATACCTCCCAAAAATATATGACATTATTTTTTCCCTCAGTTTAGGCTGATATGTATTCTACATATATTTAAAAAAAAAAAAAAATCGCAATAAGCATATATTGATTGGTTTGCGCAAAAGTTATAGCATCTACAAAATTGGGGATAGTTTTATGACATTTTTATTATAATTTTTTTTTTTTTTACTAGTAATGTCATGTGACATACTTTACACTGACAATCACAGGATAGGTTTGTGCTGGAGGAGAAACTTTCTGGGAACATTGCCCTTACACAGTCAAGAGGGATGTCCTCATCCTTACATGGTAATGGGTGAGGGAATTCTGGAAGGAATAGTCTGCGGAAGTTAAGCAGAGGAGGTCCAATAGTTTGCATGATGATGCAGGGAAAAATACTGTGACTGTTAAACATGCACATCTTTTATTCAGGCTCAAATTGAGTGTTAATCTACACAACTCTAAAGTATAAAGGCAAAGATAACCTGTTCTATGAGCATCCCATATACCCCTTTCCACAACCAAGTTGTACCCCCCAATAAACAAAAATAAAACACAACAAATGACTTTTCATTGTCACTGCAAGCGAGGCAGCAGGGTGATACGGTGGATGTTTGTAACTAGTGGCAACCACACCGCTACATGTACATCTTCTTTTTCATCATAAAATTAAATTTTTTTGTTTTCTCCGCCCTTTTCTTTTTTTGTTTTTCCTTCACTGTCCCTTCTCTTTCCATTTTCTTTTCTTCCTTTTCTCTTCCCCATTTTCCTCTTCTCCTCCCATTTTTCTCATTTTTCTTCCCCTATTTTTCCTTCTCCCTTCTCTCCCTCCTTTTCCCTTTCTCCTCCTTTTTCCCACTTCTCTCCCCCTCCTCCCCCTCCCCCAGTCCTTTTTATTCCTTTCTTCCCCACACTCTTTTCCTCCCCCCCTTCTCCTCTTCTCTTCCACCCCGCCCCCTCTTTTTTCTCTTTTTCCTTCCCTATTTTTCACCTCTTTTTTTTCCCTTATCTTCCACCCCTTCTTCCTTTTCCTCTTTTTTACCCCCTTTTTTTTCTTCTTTTCTTTGTTGTCTTTTGCTGTTTGTCCTTCTCCACAGACTACCATATATTCCCACTATTAGAGTATTGTATTTCTCAATTATAGCTGTTGCACTACCAAGTCTCTCCCACGTCTGCCGTGTGGGGACTACCCTTTTTGGGTGCCTCTTTTTGTGCTGCTTGGTGTTCCATCAGGCCTCCACTGTTATGCTATGCATGACTTTACATAAATCTCCAATATTACCAGTTTTTCTAATATTCTGTTTAACATCTTTTTGACTATGTAACCATGAGACTGTATTTATTTTGTAGATGTTTATGGTGGACTCCTCCTGAAGAAGCGGTTATAGCTGCGAAACATGTAGAGGGTCACATCAGGATATAAATCTCAACTCTCCACATCATGGTATTTACCTGTTCCCTGTGAACCATCTATACCAATTAGGCACAGTTAGAAATGACTATTCATGGCCTAATCCTTGGGTATCGAGATAGTCCTCAACCCTCATAGTGCCTCGGAGCATATTTGGAGCATCCCCAGGCATCCTCTTTCCAATATCCTACTGCAAAGGATGATGGTACCCACCCCCACTTTCAGATTTAATTAGATTGAGGCAATACTCCATACTTGCGGGAAAAGGTAGTTGAACTGTATAAAACAGAAAAGGGATATAAAAAGATATCCAAGGAATTGAGAATGCCAATCAGCAGTGTTCAAACTCTAATCAAGAAGTGGAAAATGAGAGGTTCTATTGAAGCCAAAAATGGTCAGGTAGACCAACTACAATTTCAGCCACAACTGCTAGTAAAATTGTTTGGGATGCAAAGAAAAACCCACAAATAAGAAGGCACTTGAAGAAAGATGGGCTGCCTGGTCGAGTCTCCAGAAGAAATCCATTACTACGCAAATGCCACAAAGTATCCTGCTTATAATATGCCAAACAGCACAGAGAGCATCAAACCTTCTGGTACAAAGTAATTTGGAGTGATGAGACCAAAATTGAGCTTTTTGGCCACAATCATAAACGTTCCAATTGGACCTATGATGAAAGGTGCACCATTAATGCTGTGAAACACGGAGGTGGATCGCTGATGTTTTGGGGTTGTGTGAGCTACAACGCTACACAGAATTTGGTCAAAATTGATGGCAAGATGAATGCAGTATGTTATCAAAAATACTGGAAGAACATTTGCATTCATCAGCCAGGAAACTGCGCATTGGAAAAGTACCATTCTACATTCCAATATGACAATGATCCAAAACACAAGGCCAAGTTGACTTGTCATTGGCTACAACAGAATAGGTTCTGGAGTGGCCATCTCAGTCTCCTGACCTCATATCATTGAGCCACTCTGGGGAGATCTGAAACCTGCAGTTCATGCAAGATAGCCCAAGAATTTACAGGAACTGGAGGCTTTTTGTCAAGCTGAATGAGCAGCTTTACCATCTGAGAAGATAAAGAGCCTCATCCACAAATACTGCAAATGTTTTCAAGCTGTCATTGATGTTAAAGGGGGCAATACACGGTATTAAGAATTGGGGTATGTAAACTTTTGATAAGAGTCATTTGGGTAGTTCTGTTGTCATTATGATTTAAAGCAGAACTCTGGCCAATTTTTTTTTCCATGTCTTTGTTGCTGATCTCCTACCTTCACCAAGTTTGGCATCCATGTACTTCTGAGCTCTGTAGTTCCTCTGTAATAGGCTGCTGAACTTAATGAAAAATTGTTATTGCCGGCTGACATCCTGTTTGCAAGACCTCTGGCGAGTATTCCTCTCCTCAGCTCAGCCAGCAGTCTGGCACGCCCCCCTGTAGTCCTCTGAAAGCCAAGCAGGAAGGAAGCACACATGTTGTGGGTGGATAGGGTCTCACAGCCCCAACCCCCCACCTTCACAGCCGCCCGCCCCCCACCTGCAATCATTTGTATGACACAGCGAGGATGTCTCCCTGTGTCAGGTATAGTATATCAGAACACTGATCGCTGATGTCCTGCCTCCCTCTGGTATCGGGACAGTGCGCTGCCAATCACAATACTGTGAGACGGGACATCAGCGTTCGATATTCTGATATACAATACCTGACACAGCCTGAGTTTGCCACTGTGTGATACAAGTGAATTTTAATAATAATCTCCGCTCTGCACTGGAGATGGTCCCTGATAAGCTGCACTGGTGGGACAGACATGCTGCACTTGTGGTCCCTGACATTTGGCTCTGGTGGTCCCTGAAATTTGGCTCTGGTGGTCCCTGACATTTGGCTCTGGTGGTCCCCGACATTTGGCTCTGGTGGTCCCCGACATTTGGCTCTGGTGGTCCCCGACATTTGGTACTGGTGGTCCCCGACATCTGGTACTGGTGGTCCCCGACATCTGGTACTGGTGGTCCCTGACATCTGGTACTGGTGGTCCCTGACATCTGGTACTGGTGGTCCCTGACATCTGGCTCTGGTGGTCCCTGACATTTGGCTCTGGTAGCCCCTGATATTTGTCTCTGGTAGTCACTGACATTCAGCTCTGGTGATCCCTGACATACAGCACTGGTGGTGGTCCCTGGCACTTGGCTCTGGTGGTCCCTGACAATCGGCTCTGGTAGTCCCTGACATACGCACTGGTTGACACTGACACATTGCAATGGTTTGCATTTATAAGGGGCTGTAATCATACTGTATGTTATGTATGGCTGTGATTTATGTTGAAGTGGGCAAGTTCACATCTACATGTACAAGCCTAGTGTACCTCCCACATTCACTCTCATCCCAAGGATTCATGGGGAATGTAGGCTGATTGCAGTCGGAGAGAGAGAAGAGGATATGATGCAATCACTATTCTAACACCTCCTACATGCCAGAAAAGATGAAGCATTTTTTGAATCACAAAGCTGACTTCCTGAAATTTAAATCAGTCATATCTCTGGAGCCAGCATAGCCATATTAATGGTGGACACCTCTCTGACCCAACTGTTTTGACAGAGGAACTACAAGACCCAGGACTCAGGATCGCCACCGTGACATAACCATGTCTATATTTTTATGCCTATCACTTTCTGCTGAAATGTGAGTTTGACTAATTTATGTGTATTAAAGCTTGTTAAAAAAGCCTGCACCCAGAGGTGCCTCTCTCCTTGTTTTTTTTGCAGCTCCCTGGAACATGGTTTTTGTTCTAATATGAAGGCAGCCCTGCTTGCTCTGGACTTTTAGCCCCTTCTCACCATCCATATATAGACTTATAAAGACTGTGTATATAAAACAAAACAGATTGATCACAGATCTATGATTGATCGTTTTACAGTTTTATTGCAAAATTTTATTTGTTTTTTTTTCATGGTTTTAGTTGTTGTGCCTCCATTTATTTTATTCATCACACAAATCACGAAGGCAATAACTAACAAGTCTACCCTGGTCCCCTAACCCGAACCCCCCCCCCCAACATTCAAGCTGCTAAGAGTTGCGGACACACATAAGAGTGGAATCTCCTGGATTCCCAACACCCAATCCTCGTAACTGAGGCCTCATCCAAGGCAGCCTCTGTGGCCACCCCAATGCGAAAGGAGTGTGAGGCAAATTGCATGCAATCAAACCCCACCGCTTAAAGACATTTCTGAAAAACTGTTATGAATGGGAACCTGGATAAGTATGACTTATCCCCATGCAAGAAGGACGGCCCACCCCCAACCGGGGAAATCCCTCACCCCTCTCACAGGGCAAACCCTCAAACCAGGCAATGGAAACAGCTCAACCTACACCCGTTTTCCCCCTGATCCATTTTAGACTTGCACAACCTCAACACCACCCTGTCTTCCGCAGCGCACACATCTTGGGCCATAAAACCACCTGCTACCCATCTAGATGAGCTCACCAGCACCCCCACCCGAAATGCTCCAAAAAACACTAAAGAAAAAACAGCTCTGAACAAAATGACCTCATAACCCAAGGAACACACCGACCCCAGCTTCTTACAAATCGCCTGAAGGACCGAAAAAGGAGCCCGACCTCTGAGCGCCCTTGTGTGAGTGGCACTTACGATACCCTTTGATCGTCTGCTTCACCAAAAAATCTTTTGTGAAATCCGGGCGGCCCTGCAGTTTGAAACAAAAAGGCTAAACCCGCCAGCTTCCTTTCAGTTGTCGACACTGACCCCACTCCCTCCATATGCCTAGAAACAAAATATAACAACCTGGTCTCAGACTCACCCAACTCGGCTCCTGCCAGCCATATAAAAGCTGACCACTCCCTCCATACCTTTGAGTAAGCCGTCCAGGTCGACCCACTCACCGACCTCCTGATCTATCCCGTGGTGACTCCAAGGCGATCTCCCAAAGCCAACCCAGGCCCTTCTTACTCTGCAGTCGGAGCCAACTCCCTGAATTTGTCCCACTGAAACTGAGACAGGGAATCAGCTAATGTGTTGTCAATGCCCAGCATACAGAAAAATGTTCAACTGTAAACAACGAAGCACTAAGTGGCGCAGCAACCATACTAGCGGCTGTGATGATGCGGAAATCCATTTGCTGACTTGAACCACCCCCATGTTTTCATAGTTCAACCTAATCTTAAAATTCCTACACCTCTCTTCCCACAGCTCCATTGCCAGGACCACCGGAAATAATTCCAACAGTACCAGGTTTCCGAAGAATCCCCGCCTTCACCCAGGATCTAGGCCAAGATTCTGTGCTCCATTGCCCTCGAAAGAAAGCCCCATAGCCTGTAAACCCTGCCGCATCCGTGACCAAATCTAAATCAAAGTTACTCACCGATCCATCCATCCAAAGCAGTCACCCATTGTATGTCTCCAAAAACATGTGCCAAACTCCCAGATCCTCCTTAAGCTCCCTGGTAAGTCTGATGAAATGGGTCGGGGCAAGAACCCCCAATGGTAGCCACTGACAGCCATCGGCAGACCACCCTACCCAAAGGAATAATTCTACAGGCAAAATTAAACTTACCTAAACAATGACTGTAACATCCGGAGTAGAACCTTGTTCTGGCTCATCATCCCCCTTATCTCAAGCCTGAGATTCTCTACCTTGTCCCTCAGCAGCCGACACTCCATGGCTCTGGAGTCAATTAAAGTGCCCAGAAAACTACCCGCAATGTGCTGTAACATGGATAGGAGAACTGCACACACATTAGAGGAAGGAGGCCCCACACACAGAAAGTCATCCAAATTGCGTATGATGGGATCCAGGCCAGACACATCCCTAACTAGCCATTCCAAAAATGAGCTAAACATCTCGAACATGGCTCAGGAAATGGAGCAACCCATGGGCAGACATTGATCCACATAAAACTCCTCCTGCCAACAGCACCTCAACAGCCAAAAACTGTCCGGGTGTACTGGAAGCCAGCGAAATGCCGATTCAATGTCTGATTTTGCCATAAGTGCCCCCTGACCATAGCACCTAACCCACCAGACAGCAGCATCAAAAGAAGTGTACGACACCGTACATGCTTCAGGGTCTATGGCATCGTTAACAGACCCCCCTTTAGGAAACAAGAGGTGGTGCATTAGCCATCACCCCCAACAGTGAGACTATTAAATCCCTCAACGGCTTAAACTTAAACAGCCCCACCATGCGCCCCAGCGCCACTTCTTTTTCCAATTTGTCAGAAACTACCCCTGGATTCTGTAGAACTGACTGCAAATTCCACACCATAGGCGGCACCTCAGTCAAGGAACAAGGTATCCTAAAACCCTCCGAAAACCATGAGGCCAACATCCTAGCGGCTTTCCTATCCGGGTACCTATTTAGGAAAGGCTGCATCCTTTCCCCCCTCACCTGTGTTTGTATTGTATTTGAATCAAACCCCAAAAGCATTATTATACCATACAGCATTACCATCTCTTTCCACAGCTGCTGGCCTGCCACCATTACTATCTCCTCTCACTGCTGATGATCTACCTTCCATTCCTATCTCCTGCCACTGCTGATGGCCTTCCATTACCATCTCCAATCACCATTACCATCTCCTTTCACCATTGCAAGTTTGCCAGCATTACAACTCATACTACTTCTACAGCTCTATTTTGGTTCTTCAACACTGTAAGCCCCCGTCGGACACATGGTCGGACATTCTGACGGAAAATGTCTGATTGGACCGTGTTGTCAGATAATCCGACCGTGTGTGGGCTCCATCTGACTTTTTCCGTCGGAATGTCTGACCAACAAAGTTTGAGAGAAGGATATAACATTTTCCGACAACATGATCCGATCGGACTTTGTCCGATTGTTTGTAGAGAATTCCGATCGGACAAAGATCGGACAAAGTGCCACACATGCTCAGATCAAATTACGAGACCAAAGCTATTGGCTACTAGCCTCAACGTAGTTCCGTTGTAACGCACGAACGTCATCACGATCAGATTTTCCGACAACTTTGTCCGACCGTGTGTATGCAACACCAGTTTCGAACAAAATCCGTCTGAAAAAATCTGACGGATTTTGTGGTCGGAATGTCCAACCGTGTGTACGGGGGCTAAGAGTGCCCCAGTTGCTCCTCATCTGCAAAATTTGGGACGTTTTTTTTATGCAGGGTCATTAATCTATTGTGTCTAAATGTTTGTTGTGTATTGGTGTTCTAGCAATCTCAGGGTGTCACACCTAATGTTTATGCAATTGCCAAATTTGAGACATTTTTATACAGGGTCATTCCTGCTTACTGCCTCAGTGTTTTCAGTGTATTATGTTGCTCCAGCAATGCCAAAATGCCACACCTAATGTTTATGGAGCTGCCCTTTAGTTCTAAAAGATATAGTATTTTATTCAGGCTAATTCTTGCTAATTTTCTCCCATTTTCAGCCTATTCCTTGCTTCAATAATTCAGAATATGTGTGGCTATTGTCTCTCTGAATTTGTGTCGTCTTAAACTAACCACACATGTTACAATCTGACGGTACAATCTCTGTAGTAGTAGTGGATCTATCAACGAGTATTTAATGCAAGGGCTTGCCTGGTTTTATTCAGATTTATTGGATAGCTAGATAGATAGGTCCTCATAAGACCTAGTTTTGGTAAATGCAGATCAAAAGTCAATTGTGCAGAGCTTGTATGGTCATTTTTTATCTTAAAACATGTCTAGTTTCTCTGTAAACTGCAGGCTCATGAAAGTGCTTAAATATTGCACATGGAGTTTGAGAAATATTTTGCTTACTTGTGTTTGGTTACATAAAGCATTGTAATACCAATGTTGAAATAAATGTTTTGATTTCAAGCTGACTGCGTGTTGTTGAAAATGGGCAATTACTTTTTTTTAATGTTTAATGAGTCAGTGCAATATTTTGCTTTTTTTCCAGGGAAAAATAGACTCTAACATTGACTTTTAAAATAACAGCTCACCGCAGTCCCTACTGTTGAAAATACAGCCTAACAGAACAACCAAAATACTATCTATGGAGTAATTAAAGTATTTATACTTTTTCCACAGGCAAGATATACACTAAAATGTGATTTTTTTTTATTTTTATTTCTTTATTTTTTACAGCCTGCAGAAATGCACATATTCTGTCATTTCCAAATTGGGGCCTTAAAGTGATGTAAGTGATCACTTTGTAAAACACCCTTTTCAGTTTAACCACTACAATACTGGGCACTTTCGCCCCCTTCCTTCCCAGCCCAATTTTCAGCTTTCATCGCTCTAGCGCTTTCAGTGACAATTGCGCGGTCATGCTACACTGTACCCAAATGAAATTTTTATCATTTTGTTCGCACAAATAGAGATTTATTTTGGTGGTATTTATTCACGACTCCGTTTTTTATTTTTTGCGATATAAGCGCAAAAAAGCGGAAATTTGGAAGAAAAACAATATTTTCTTTTTTCTATTTTAAAAGAAATCCAATAAAATCAAATTTTGTCATAAATTTAAGCCAAAATGTATTCTGCTACATGTTTTTGGTAAAAAAAATTCCGTTAAGTGTATAATAATTGGTTTGTGTGATCATGGACATATGTACGCAAATGATCATGTACATATGTGTGCAGGTGATCACGTACATATGTGTGCACATAATCATTGGGACAAGTGATTTTAGTGGGACATATGTGGGGGACATGTTTTTATTATTAGGGACATGTGTTTTTATTATTTGGGGACATGTATGTTTTGGGGACATGTGTGTTATGGGGACATATGTGGGGACTGTGTTTACACTGTGTGGTGTGTTGTGTGTTTACACTAGACTGAAGATCAGTGAGTAAAAAGCTGTAAAAAACAGCTCATACTCACTGATCATCAGCCGGCTGCAGCAATCTGCTCTCCTCTCCTCAGCGATGACTTCTGTGTGAGGAGAGGAGGAGCCGATTGCCTAGCAACCGGCTGTTTGTTTACATCACATGACGGCCATGATTGGACACGGCCGTCATGTGATCAGGAGGGCCAATCACAGAGCCCTCCTGCCGATCTGAGATGCGCCGTGTCCCGGTGACACGGGCGCATCGGGATCGCGCCGCTGCGCGGGCACGCGCGCGCGCGATCCTGCTCCTCCTGATGGACGTTCCTGAATGTCCTATCAGGAGTAGACGGCTCCCACCCGGCCGAATATATGCATTGGCCGGGTGGGAAGTGGTTAAAATAAAAATGAAAGGCTGTGTTCTCAGCTGTATAAGAACTGTATAAGAACCGGTCAGCAGAACACTGAGCTTCCAAGTGAAAGGCTGTACAGGGAAGGCCTGTCATTGGAGGAGAGTAGGCTGAGTTACCAGCATAGCTAGAGAACTGACCACACTGTGGCCTCCTGCTTAGTGTAGTCAGCTTTTTATAGGAAAGCATAGGAACTGGCAGGAACACCAGGGATTTCACACAAATGAAGCAATACAAAGAGAGCAGAATATTTTTTTTTCTTTTTGCATGGTACAGCAGACACATATCATCAACATTGATGATCTGTAAGAAAGCTACCTATTGTACTTCACCCAATGTACACTGTTATGTGTATTTTTTTTTTGAGATGCTGTTAACTGATACCCGACCTATGTTTCTCTATACGTCATACGTCATACGTATACCTTTATTAAGTTACGTTTATTACGTTTTTTTTTTTTTTTTCAATTTAAAAGAGTTTATTGAGTCAAGAAGCAGATACAATCACAAACCAAGATTACATCATCTCGCCATGTACAGTCATATAACAGTAGATAAACAGTGCATCTGAACATATCCTCCAGAAAAAAGTGAACTTGCACCAGTATAACATCTTTGGAGGGAAACAAGTGCAATGCATAGTTTATACATAGGCAGATTGAGAACATGTCTATTAATCAAGTTTAGGCTAAGAGACCAGTAACCAAATATTAAAGGTCTTGACCATAAAATACAAAGAAGGGAGTAGAGAAGGAGAGAAGAGGGGAGCGATAAGAAAAAGAAAAAGGAGAAAAAAAGGAAGAGAGTGCAGGTGTGAGCTACGTTAGAGAAAAGTGAGAGAGGACCAAGCAGCCCCGGGGGGCAACCCCTCAGGCCACAGAGGGTATCTGTCAACACCACCCCCCCAAGCCCGAAAGGAGGGGGGTGGGAGTGAGAACCGGAGAACCACAATCCGTCCAGTGAAAAAGTATCATAATCAGCCCCCAGTGGATCTAGAAAAAGCGTCCGAATACTTAAAAAGTACCCATGGGGTCCATGTGGTGTGAAATCTGTCAGCTGTTTCATCTGCAATAGCGAGCGTCTCCTCCATCGAGTAAATGAAATTAACCGCGCTCAACCATTCTTTCACCGACGGTGTCAGTTGAGATTTCCAGTATTTGGGGATCAACGATTTCGCTGCCATCAAAAGGTGTTTGGTTAGGGATCTCTTATATCTTCCCATCGGGAAGTCAGAAATGTGAAGTAGACAACAGGCTGGTGAGAGAGTCATCTTAGTGTCTGTAATCTTCCTAATCAGTCCCAGAACTTGGTCCCAGAAGCTACGTATCTTGGGGCAATCCCACCATATATGTAGCATATCGCCCTTAGCCTCGCCGCATCTCCAACACAGGTCTGAGGACAGCGGGTACCACCTCTTCACTTTGTCCGGAGTGGCGTACCAGTGTGAGAGGAGTTTATATGAATTCTCCTGCAATCTAGTGCTAATGGAGCACTTATGTGCTAGGGTACAAGCATTCTGCCATTGCATGTCCGTAAACCTGGTTTGGAGGGCCGATTCCCACTGAGCCCTAAATTTGGGTGTGTCCTGATCCCCGAGACCGTGTAAGAATGTATACAAAATGGACGTAGTTCTCGCCACTGGTTCGCCCTTACGACACAGGGATTCGAAGGTGGTGAAATCTCTCGTCACAGTGTTTTTCCGCTTAGGTGTCAGTATGTAGTGGCAAGCTTGTCTATAGCTCCAAAAAGGTAACGCTCTCAGGGAGACATCGTCTCGTAAATCACTGTACATGCGCGTCCGACCCGCCGAAACAAGATGGGAGATGAGAATAGGAGAGGAATCCACGCATAAAAAGGACCCTGACTCCAGGCCAGGGGGGAAGTCCGGGTTCTGTGTCAAGGGGGACATAAGCCCTGGAACAGACGCTATCTGGTGCGCTGCCACGAGTTTGTGGAAAAATTTTAAAGTGGTTTTAATTAAAGGGTGTTGTGTTAAGCCCGCTGGGCATTTGTTCCAAGGTATCCAGGGTGAAAATTTAAGAGGCGTTCGTGAGAAACTTTCTTCCAGGGGGACCCAGTCCTTACCATTGGCGTGACAGTGCCAGTCGATAATACGTGCGAGGTGCGTCACCTGGTAGTAGCGTTTAAAGTCGGGGAACCCTAGGCCTCCTTCTGTTTTAGGACGCGTCAGGGTGCGCAAACAAATACGGGGTTTTTTGTCCGCCCAAAGAAATTTCCGCAAAATAGAATTTAAACGCTTAAAAAAACTCGCTGGAAGCTCTACAGGCAGAGTGTGGAGCAAATATAAGACCCTGGGCAACGTCACCATTTTAATGATGGCTGCCCTGCCAAACCAGGAAAAATGTTTAAGTGACCATTTAGACAAGTCCGTTTCCAGTCGTCGTAGTAAAGGTACGAAATTTTTGGTGTAAATGGACGGGAGCTGTGGAGTGAGCTGAATCCCCAAGTAAGTCAACGAATCCGCAACCCACCTGAAAGAGCTGTTCTGCTGAGCTAAACTGAGCGAAGCCGGGGGCAGTGAAATATTCATCGCCTCCGATTTAGTGTAATTGATTTTGAGGTTAGACAAAAAACCAAAGTCAGAAAAAGCCTTGAGTAGATTGGGGATCGAGGAATGGGGATGAACCAAAAAAAACAATAAATCATCTGCATACGCAGCTACCTTGTAGGTCTTTGGGCCAACCCGGAAGCCTTCAATGGCAGGGGAGTTATTAATGGTACGAATAAATGGCTCCAAGGATAAAATAAATAATTGGGGGGATAAAGGGCAGCCTTGTCTCCTACCATTGTGAATAGATACCCGTTCTGACAAGGTGCCATTGATTTTGAGTTGGGCAGTAGGATTCTGGTAGAGGGAGGAGATCCATGAGAACATATGGGGTCGCAGGCCAATGTGGCCGCAGGTTAGGAACAGGTAGTCCCACGCGACCCTGTCGAAGGCCTTCTCTGCGTGCGTAGACAGGAGAAGGCCCTCGACAGGTGTATTAAATTTAGAGCCTTGGTCACATTGTCTCTGGACTCCCTCCCCGGCATGAACCCCACCTGCTCAGCGCCTATCAAATGCGGTAAGAAAGACCGCAAACGATTCGCCACTATTTTCGCCAAGATTTTAAGATCTAAATTTAGGAGGGAGATCGGGCGATAATTAGAGCAGATCGAGGGATCCTTCCCTGGTTTAGGCAGTAATGTTATATGCGCACCCAGAAAAGTTTCAGGTAGGTTGCGTGGTTCGTTGAGCGAATTAAAGACCTTCAGAAGAGGTTTCTCAAGAAGATTGAAAAAGACCTTGTAATAGTGGGCCGTGAACCCATCCGGGCCCGGGCTTTTGCCCGCTTTAAGGTTCTTAACCGCTGTCGAAAGCTCCTCGGGCGAGATGGGGAGTTCCAACGATTCAGCAGCTTCTGGGGAAAGAGTCGGCATACCGCTCTGAACTAAGTAGTCTTTTATAATATGGGTCCTATCACCTAGCTGTCCCCCCGGATTATGCTGGGGAGGGACACTATAGAGACGGGAGTAAAATTGATGGAAGCTTTCTGCAATTTTGTCGGTCCTGTTAGTCAGAGTGCCATCGTTTGTTCTAATGGCCAAGATATTATTGGCCAGTGAAGCGTCCTTTAATGCCCTAGCTAGCATCTTCCCCCCCTTATCCCCCTTCTCGTAGTAGATTTTTTTTTTCAGGAAAAGGGTGCGTCTGCTCCTAGTGTCCAACAGGTCCCTAAGTGCCTGGTGGGTTTGTAACAGCTCCTGAGCCTGTAGGGAATCTAGGGTTGCTTTATGGCGAAGTTCCAAACGAGCTATCTTATCAGTTAGCGTGCGGAGCTGTTGGGCGGCTACACGTTTACGAGAAGCCCCTGCGTGGATGAGCTCCCCCCGTATGACGCACTTGTGAGCTTCCCAAATAGTCAAGGGGGAGAGCTCTTCGGAAGTGTTATCAAGGAAGTAATGTCTGAGAGCGTCAGTCAGTTTGGGGAGTAGTTCTGGGTCCGTCAGCAAGGCCGAATTCAACCTCCACATACACGTCTTAGGTCTGTCCCCAAGGTGTTCAAGGGAGAGGGAAATGGGGGCATGGTCTGAGAGGGACTGTATGCCTATCCGAGCATCTCTTAAATTCTGTAGGTCCCTTTGGGTCACAAAAACATAGTCAATGTGAGAGTATTTATCATGGGGCGTTGAATAACAGGTGAAGTCCCTGCCTCTGGGATTCAACGTGCGCCATGCATCAATTAAGGTTAAAGAATGCAAGAGGTTTTTAATGTATTTCAGAGTGCAATAAGGAATGCTTGATCTGCCAGAGGAAGTGTCCTGAGATGGGTCGAGAGGGAGATTGAAATCACCTCCCAAGATAATGCAGCCCGTGGCAAAACCCTTCAGTTCCTCTATCAGATGTCTGCAAAAGGATTTGTGTGCACTGTTGGGAAAATAGACATTGGCCAGAGTCAGCGGAACGTTGCCCCATGTCCCTTTAACAAATATGTACCTGCCGTCAGGGTCAGCTAGTATTTGTGTGACCGTGAACCCCGCTGTTTTATGAATTAAGATGGCAACTCCTTTAGTCTTAGCTTGAGAATTCGAGGCATAGAATACCTGAGGGTAGTTCTTGTGCCAGAGTTTAGGGTGTGAGTGACGGGCAAAATGCGTCTCCTGTAAGTAGACAAAGAGGGGGCCAACCTTGCCCAGCTCCCTGAGGACTGAAGTGCGCTTCTCCGGTATGTTAAGACCGCGGACGTTGTGGGAGACCAATGTCGGTCTAGTTCCCAACTCCGCGTAGGCCATGGGCTCTCGTACGTTTGCTCCCCGGGGTCGCCCGGCCCGCAAAAAGGGAAGAGGAACAGAGGTGAGAAGAGGATAGACCCTCAGAGGGAAATAGAGAAAGAGAAAAGTCAGAAGCAGAAAAAAGAAGGAAACAGGTTGTCCCCCGGAGGGGAAATATCACAAAAAGGCAAGATACGGCCTGTGCTCACTGCAGCTACAGGCAAAAACAATGTGCGGGCAAACCACAAGGCAACACCTAAGTGCCCTGCGGGCCGCTTGTGGGGTACGTGGGAGGAACTCCACACACGAGGAATGTAAATTATAGTTTAGACAAAGCAAATAGATTACTAATGTGAACCAAAATTTAAAGTACTACAATAACAGGTAAATAAGCATCCAATACGGAGACCCAGCGCCCTAAGTAGCGTCAACCAAACGTGCGAAATAACCTTCGGTAAAAAAATAAAAATAAAAATAAAAAAAGGGGGGGGAGGGGAGGGAAAACATCTATGTGCCCACCAGGAGGGAGAGGGACGGGTAAGAGAGAAGGGCTGGTAGTATCCAAGTAACAAGGGCTTAGCAAATGTCCACCTCTCAGGGCAAAGAACCCGCTTCAAGTCTGTGAGGGAAGTGGCGTCTGAGAGAGAGGGGGGGAGGGGGTGCAAGCTTAGAAGCAACCATCGTCCAAATAAGCACCCCCACAACCATGTAACAACGTGCAAAGTGCAAACTGGCAAAAACAAAAGAAATGAAGAGGGGAACAGAGGCAAAAATCATCCATTATCCAGTCAGCATCTCTTTAAGTGCGATCACGATTCCTGGACTGCCTGGAGGGTTGGGGTGCACGGGATCCTTCCCTGGAGGGGCGTTGCCCGATTTTGCTCCTCTTCTGCGGAGGTTTAGCTGGCGAGGACAAAGGGGCAGTAGGAGGGCTGAGCTCAGGTTGAGGGAGTTTAAACTCAGCATACCATTCCGGCAAGTCAGCACAAGGGATATGTAGGCCAGCACAAAAATCTGGAAGATCTTCGGGGATCCGAAGCAAAAACTGTCTCCCTTCGAATGTGGCTTGCAAAGCGAAGGGAAAGCGCCATTTATAAACGATGCCTCTCTCACGAAGCGCTTCTAGTAACGGTCGTAACGCCCGTCTGTTTTGCAGGGTTATAGGCGACAAGTCCTGAAACAACGAAATCTCCACTTCATTGAATACAATCCGATCGTTTTTCCTGGCTTGACTTAAAATTTCCTCTTTCAGCTGAAAACTCTGGAGGCAGCAGATAACATCCCGGGGAGGGGCTGAATCCAGGGGTCTAGCTCTCAAAGCCCTATGAGCTCGCACAAAGTCAATGGGGGAATCAATAGGGTTTTCCAGCAGGTTATTAAACACTGATCTCAGGGCCGAAGTAATCTGATCAGGGCCTACAGTTTCTGGGATCCCCCTCACCCGAATATTACTCCTCCTTCCCCTATTATCGAGGTCCTCCAAGTGTCTATTAATGTTGATTAAATGAACCGCATGTGAGGCTGCTGTAGCCTCCAATCTGCGTACAGTCCTGTCCCGCTTACTTTCAGCTTTCTCCAGGGTAGACATCTTTTCTGTGAGCGACAGCAAGTCAGCTTTAAGATCGGTAATTGCGGAGAATATTTCTTGCAGTTTAATAATAAAATCTCATCTTTTTGGACACCCCAAAACTAAATTTGGATGTGGTTTAGAGAATGAGGTCTAAAATGTATTGTAGAATGATTGCGTATGCTGTGTGTGTGTCATCTTACTTCTATTGTAATCAGAAAAATAGAAGTGTTACACTTTTTTATTCCTCCAAAGAGAAATGGAGATGTAGTTTAGTCAACATGGTCTACAAGAACTTGTAGAAATATTACATATGCTGTGTGTGGCATATTATTTCTATAGGAGATGTATTGCTCCATGGTAAACAATGTCTTATAAAGACATGAATGCACAAGTTTGGGGTGAAGAACTTGACTGGCATGCACAGAGTCCTGACCTCAACCCCTATAGAACACCCTTGGGATGAATTAGAGCAGAGACTGTGAGCCAGGTCTTTTTGTCCACATCAGTGCCTGACCTCACAAATGTGCTTCTGGAAGAATGGTCAAATATTTTCATAGACACACTCCTAAACCTTTTGGACAGCCTTCCCAGAAGAGTTAAAGCTAAAAGGGGGGGGGGGGGGGGGGGCAACTCAACAGTGAACGCTACAGACTAAGTCTGGGATGCCATTAAAGTTCATGTGCATACAAAGGCAGGTGTCCCAATACTTTTGGTAATATAGTGTATATTTGGCCTGAACAGCTGCCTTCTTTGTGGTAATCTTAAAATTCTATGCCCTATATCCACTTAGATAAGAATTTAATTCTGCATGTCCCTCTCAAACTGCATCCTATTCCGACAGATTCAATACTGACTGTACAATTGTTCTGTTTTGTGTCTCTGACATTATCCACTATAATTGTTATTTCTGGATACAAAATGACTTCTCTCTCCCTCTTCAAATTCAGCTTACTAAAAATTTTACATGATGTGCAGCATGTTTCTATAATATTTATGCTTTGGGTATCTGTAATAATCTACTGTCATTTTTATATCTGGATCAAAAATGCCTCAGCTCTCTCTTTTAAAATAAAAATGTATATGATGTGCAGTATGTCTCTGTTATATTTCTGCATCATGTCTCTTGCACCTTTGAAGTTTATCATTTGAAAAAAATTAATGATTTTTTTTTCCATGTGACCCTTGAAGTTGCATAAAATGGAGATCCCTCTCCCTGTCTAATGATATATATATATATTTTTTTTTTCAATGGTTCCTGTCCCCCATGATAGTGCCTGCCTCCCTGTGCCCTTTGTTTGTCAATCCCTTTATTATTAGCCTCAAAAATGGACAAAACTGATTTTCAAGATTCACCTTCCATTGGCTTCAGTGGGGTTTGAAATAAAGTTAGCAATTTGCAAATGTTATGGTTAGTTTGCGCAATTTTCCCACAAACTGAACCCAGGCCAATCCCTTTTGCATTCTAGCCATTTAGTGTATAACCCAAGGCACATGGGTATTGGTGCTAAATATCAAAGATCCTAAGGAGAATTACAGGAATAGAACAAAGGGACGGTATGAGACATGGGCTACTAGAGAAGAGGGTACAGAAGCTCTTTGATGCAGTAAACTATCATCCTAAAGTCCTTCACCTGGCAGGGTTGCTTTAACCGGTTCTTGACCAGCTCACGCAGATATACTGCTGCACAATGACTCTTCTGGGCGAAATCCAGTACAGGTACGTCCTTCCCTTTTGTGGCCACCAGAGGGCGCATGCAATCGCCCGCTGCATTGCAGGGGACCTGATGCACATGGTCAGTGGACATGACTTCCGCCAACCATGCTCAATCACGTGCATGAGCTCCAGCACAGGGATTTGTGTGTGTAAACACACAAATCCCTGTATTGTCAGAGGAGAGGAGACATGTACTTTGTTCCTAGTAAGTAGGAACAGCGATATGTCGCCTCTCCTACTCAGTCCTATCACCATACAGTTAGAAAACACTGAGGAAACACACTTTTAACCCCTTGATCGCCCCTGGTGTTAACCTCTTCAGTACCAGTGACATTTACACAGTAATCAGTGCACTTTATTGCACTGATTGCTGTATGAATGTCAATGGTCTCAAAAATGTGTCAAAGGTGTCTGATCTGTCCATTGCAATGTCGCAGTACCACAAAAAATTGCAGATCACTGTCATTACTATTAAAAAAAATATATAATAAAAATGCCATAAATCTCTCCCATAGTTTGGAGAAATTATAACTTTTGCGCAAACCAATCAATATACGCTTATTACGTTTTTTTTTTATACCAAAATATGTAGAATACATATTGGTCTAAACCGATAAAGACATTTTTCAATTAAAAATATTTATTATAGCAAAAAGTAAAAAATATTATTTTGTCGATAAGATGAACAGTCAAGCTTGTTGCTTATCAAGAGGATATTTCAACAGATGTCAAGCCAGAGGCTACACCCCAATAATTCTGCTTTCAAATCTTGTATGTAAAAATTAGATTTCAATTAACGTTCTTACCCAGAAGCCAGTTTAACTTTTACTTGAGATCTTGACCAATGGGCCATCAATAAATCACTATGTTTGTGGTGTACTTTACTACTTGATACTCAAGACATGCTGGTCTTTAGTGGAATGGGTATTATCCATCATACTCTAGAAAGAAAGACAAATACTTGCCCCATATGGCTTCCCTGAAGGAAGTTGTCATAACCAGAACATTCTTGTGTATATCAGATGGATCTGACACTTTCATGATATGTCTTAGAGATGCTGGCCCATTCACGCATGTCAAATCACATAACCAAGCTGTATGAGCATAATAAATGGGCTGTTATTCTTCTTTTTTTCCTTTCTTACAAGAATATATGCACACATATGCCTGAAAGGGCTTTCTAAAATGTTTAATATCTAATGGAAATGGTTTGTTTATACTAGTTTTTTTGTTCTTTAACAGGCTTTCCAAGCATCAAATAAACACTCACTAATGGATTCCAGGATTTACAGCTGAAATCTAGGAAATATATTAATGCTGATTTATTATTTAGATAAAATACTTATTAATCATAAAATATTTATCGTGATTCAAAAAACTTGTCATGACAGAAGTACAAAGAATGCCACCTACTTGTGAAAATGCGAGGTGCTTAGTTACAATGCTGATCCCTTGTATTCATGAGAAATTGAATCATGCTTTTTTCAAGTAATTCTGTCTGGTGATCCTGCCATTACTAAATCTCCTGTCCAAAGGTGACACCGCTCACTCACTGTACTTTATTTATAAAGCAGTGTTGAATACATAACCCCCCTACATACCATAGAAGTGATGTTCTGTAGTCCTCAGAGACATCTGGAAACAAAGGGGGTTTTTTATGGAAGACAAATCCACTTTGTGCTACAAGGGCACTTGGTGGTGCACTCGCTGTAGATCTGAGGGGGACATGCAAGGAAAATAAAAAATATAATTTTAGCTTGCACATGACTGGATGATAAAATCAGCAGAGCTTCCCCTCATGTCAGCTCTTCCTCTTAGATCTACAGCGACTGCACTTCCAAGTGCATTTTCAGTGCACTTGTAGTGCAAAGTGGATTTGACTTTCGTAAATAACCCCCAATGTAACTAATAGTAGTGCAGCACAGAAAATTACAGCTTCTCTAGAGTTCTGGCATGGTTAATAGATATTTTTTGAACAAAGATAACAAAACACTTTCAAATTGTATCATTAACAGAACAAAAGGGAGCAAATCAAATACGCCCATTGTTAACATTTCTATACACTTTACATTTTATATTACAAAATAAAATAAAAAAATCACGCAAGTGTATAAATCAAAAATAAGTACACAACATTAAAGTGGAACTTCACCCAAAAGGGTAAGTTCTTCTTGATTGCATTCCTCCCCTCCACTGCCACCCACATTTGGCACTTTTTTTGGGGGGGGGGGGGGGGGAGTGGATACCTGGTTTTAACAGATACCCGCTCCCACTTCCTACTCAGATTGCTCAGACCTAGTGATGGCCGAACGGTTCGCCCGGCGGTCGTTTCGCGGCGAATTTCCGACTTTCGCCGTCCGCGGGTTCGAACGCCTTTTTCCGTCGTTCGCCCCGGCGGACTTACGTGTTTAATGTATACAAGAACTTTAACCTTTCGTGACACGTTTATCATGTGTTACAGGACAACCAATTGAGACATGACAGCTCATGGACACTTGGACATTCCCCCTAACCTATAAATACACCCGATCCGGTGGCCATTTTACATTCTTTCTTCTGTCACTGTAGGGAAAGGATCCTGTGTGGAGTAGGGACAGAGAAAACGCTAGCTATTTGGTACACAAAAGTTCTTTTCAGGACTGGTATAGGTGTTAGGTCAGCAGCCTGAGTTTCTTTTGTCAGTTTAGATAAAGGGACAGAGCGCTGTATGCTGCTATTTTAGGGACAGCTCAGCCAGATTAGTCTTTCTTCATCATCATCATCATCATCATCATTAGCTGTTACTATCAGGTCCACAAAAGAGCTGTTCCAGCTAATCGTTCCAGCCTACTCTTTTTTGCCAATTTGTATAGGGACAGGCAGGAAGCAGTGTGTCAGGCAGTGAGGATAATTTTAAAGACTTGCTGTTACTATTAGTTCCACAAAGGTTCTTTTCAGGACTGGTATCAGTGGTACGGTAATAGGCTTGTACACGTATAATATTCTTTCTTCCAAATATAGAAAGAATATTATACTTGACTGCTGCCCTTCTGCTGCAGTCTGCTAATCATTCACAACTCACTTGTTCCACAAAAGTTCTTATAAGGACTGGTAACTTGGTCTGTCTAGGGTGCTACGGTACATAGGCTTGGGTGCGGTACAGTCTGCTGTTCTGTAAGGACCGCTATCGGTCCACAATAGATAGGGTTGCCGTGCACTACTGCTGACCGCTGCCCTATACTGCAGCAGTCCTTCAGCGGTATAGGGACTGACGCACAGTCTGCTAAACACTAATACACAACCTGCTTGGTCCACAAAAGTTCTTATAAGGACTGGTAACTTGGTATAGGGTGCTACGGTACATAGGCCTGAGTGCGTTACAGTCTGCTGTTCTGTAAGGACCGCTATCGGTCCACAATACATAGGGTTGACGTGCACTACTGCTGACCGCTGCCCTATACTGCAGCAGTCCTTCAGCGGTATAGGGACTGACGCACAGTCTGCTAAACACTAACACACAACCTGCTTGGTCCACAAAAGTTCTTATAAGGACTGGTAACTTGGTATAGGGTGCTACGGTACATAGGCCTGAGTGCAGTACAGTCTGCTGTTCTGTAAGGACTGCTATCGGTCCACAATACATAGGGTTGCCGTGCACTACTGCTGACCGCTGCCCTATACTGCAGCAGTCCTTCAGCGGTATAGGGACTGACGCACAGTCTGCTAAACACTAATACACAACCTGCTTGGTCCACAAAAGTTCTTATAAGGACTGGTAACTTGGTATAGGGTGCTACGGTACATAGGCCTGAGTGCGTTACAGTCTGCTGTTCTGTAAGGACCGCTATCGGTCCACAATACATAGGGTTGCCGTGCACTACTGCTGACCGCTGCCCTATACTGCAGCAGTCCTTCATTGGTATAGGGACTGACGTACAGTCTGCTAATCACTAACACACAACCTGCTTGGTCCACAAAAGTTCTTATAAGGACTGGTAACTTGGTATAGGGTGCTACGGTACATAGGCCTGAGTGCGTTACAGTCTGCTGTTCTGTAAGGACCGCTATCGGTCCACAATACATAGGGTTGCCGTGCACTACTGCTGACCGCTGCCCTATACTGCAGCAGTCCTTCATTGGTATAGGGACTGACGTACAGTCTGCTAATCACTAACACACAACCTGCTTGGTCCACAAAAGTTCTTATAAGGACTGGTAACTTGGTATAGGGTGCTACGGTACATAGGCCTGAGTGCGTTACAGTCTGCTGTTCTGTAAGGACCGCTATCGGTCCACAATACATAGGGTTGCCGTGCACTACTGCTGACCGCTGCCCTATACTGCAGCAGTCCTTCATTGGTATAGGGACTGACGTACAGTCTGCTAATCACTAACACACAACCTGCTTGGTCCACAAAAGTTCTTATAAGGACTGGTAACTTGGTATAGGGTGCTACGGTACATAGGCCTGAGTGCGTTACAGTCTGCTGTTCTGTAAGGACCGCTATCGGTCCACAATACATAGGGTTGCCGTGCACTACTGCTGACCGCTGCCCTATACTGCAGCAGTCCTTCAGCGGTATAGGGACTGACGCACAGTCTGCTAAACACTAACACACAACCTGCTTGGTCCACAAAAGTTCTTATAAGGACTGGTAACTTGGTATAGGGTGCTACGGTACATAGGCCTGAGTGCGTTACAGTCTGCTGTTCTGTAAGGACCGCTATCGGTCCACAATACATAGGGTTGCCGTGCACTACTGCTGACCGCTGCCCTATACTGCAGCAGTCCTTCATTGGTATAGGGACTGACGTACAGTCTGCTAATCACTAACACACAACCTGCTTGGTCCACAAAAGTTCTTATAAGGACTGGTAACTTGGTATAGGGTGCTACGGTACATAGGCCTGAGTGCAGTACAGTCTGCTGTTCTGTAAGGACCGCTATCGGTCCACAATACATAGGGTTGCCGTGCACTACTGCTGACCGCTGCCCTATACTGCAGCAGTCCTTCATTGGTATAGGGACTGACGTACAGTCTGCTAATCACTAACACACAACCTGCTTGGTCCACAAAAGTTCTTATAAGGACTGGTAACTTGGTATAGGGTGCTACGGTACATAGGCCTGAGTGCGTTACAGTCTGCTGTTCTGTAAGGACCGCTATCGGTCCACAATACATAGGGTTGCCGTGCACTACTGCTGACCGCTGCCCTATACTGCAGCAGTCCTTCATTGGTATAGGGACTGACGTACAGTCTGCTAATCACTAACACACAACCTGCTTGGTCCACAAAAGTTCTTATAAGGACTGGTAACTTGGTATAGGGTGCTACGGTACATAGGCCTGAGTGCGTTACAGTCTGCTGTTCTGTAAGGACCGCTATCGGTCCACAATACATAGGGTTGCCGTGCACTACTGCTGACCGCTGCCCTATACTGCAGCAGTCCTTCATTGGTATAGGGACTGACGTACAGTCTGCTAATCACTAACACACAACCTGCTTGGTCCACAAAAGTTCTTATAAGGACTGGTAACTTGGTATAGGGTGCTACGGTACATAGGCCTGAGTGCGTTACAGTCTGCTGTTCTGTAAGGACCGCTATCGGTCCACAATACATAGGGTTGCCGTGCACTACTGCTGACCGCTGCCCTATACTGCAGCAGTCCTTCAGCGGTATAGGGACTGACGCACAGTCTGCTAAACACTAACACACAACCTGCTTGGTCCACAAAAGTTCTTATAAGGACTGGTAACTTGGTATAGGGTGCTACGGTACATAGGCCTGAGTGCGTTACAGTCTGCTGTTCTGTAAGGACCGCTATCGGTCCACAATACATAGGGTTGCCGTGCACTACTGCTGACCGCTGCCCTATACTGCAGCAGTCCTTCATTGGTATAGGGACTGACGTACAGTCTGCTAATCACTAACACACAACCTGCTTGGTCCACAAAAGTTCTTATAAGGACTGGTAACTTGGTATAGGGTGCTACGGTACATAGGCCTGAGTGCGTTACAGTCTGCTGTTCTGTAAGGACCGCTATCGGTCCACAATACATAGGGTTGCCGTGCACTACTGCTGACCGCTGCCCTATACTGCAGCAGTCCTTCATTGGTATAGGGACTGACGTACAGTCTGCTAATCACTAACACACAACCTGCTTGGTCCACAAAAGTTCTTATAAGGACTGGTAACTTGGTATAGGGTGCTACGGTACATAGGCCTGAGTGCGTTACAGTCTGCTGTTCTGTAAGGACCGCTATCGGTCCACAATACATAGGGTTGCCGTGCACTACTGCTGACCGCTGCCCTATACTGCAGCAGTCCTTCAGCGGTATAGGGACTGACGCACAGTCTGCTAAACACTAACACACAACCTGCTTGGTCCACAAAAGTTCTTATAAGGACTGGTAACTTGGTATAGGGTGCTACGGTACATAGGCCTGAGTGCGTTACAGTCTGCTGTTCTGTAAGGACCGCTATCGGTCCACAATACATAGGGTTGCCGTGCACTACTGCTGACCGCTGCCCTATACTGCAGCAGTCCTTCATTGGTATAGGGACTGACGTACAGTCTGCTAATCACTAACACACAACCTGCTTGGTCCACAAAAGTTCTTATAAGGACTGGTAACTTGGTATAGGGTGCTACGGTACATAGGCCTGAGTGCAGTACAGTCTGCTGTTCTGTAAGGACCGCTATCGGTCCACAATACATAGGGTTGACGTGCACTACTGCTGACCGCTGCCCTATACTGCAGCAGTCCTTCATTGGTATAGGGACTGACGTACAGTCTGCTAATCACTAACACACAACCTGCTTGGTCCACAAAAGTTCTTATAAGGACTGGTAACTTGGTATAGGGTGCTACGGTACATAGGCCTGAGTGCGTTACAGTCTGCTGTTCTGTAAGGACCGCTATCGGTCCACAATACATAGGGTTGCCGTGCACTACTGCTGACCGCTGCCCTATACTGCAGCAGTCCTTCAGCGGTATAGGGACTGACGCACAGTCTGCTAAACACTAACACACAACCTGCTTGGTCCACAAAAGTTCTTATAAGGACTGGTAACTTGGTATAGGGTGCTACGGTACATAGGCCTGAGTGCAGTACAGTCTGCTGTTCTGTAAGGACCGCTATCGGTCCACAATACATAGGGTTGCCGTGCACTACTGCTGACCGCTGCCCTATACTGCAGCAGTCCTTCATTGGTATAGGGACTGACGTACAGTCTGCTAATCACTAACACACAACCTGCTTGGTCCACAAAAGTTTTTATAAGGACTGGTAACTTGGTATAGGGTGCTACGGTACATAGGCCTGAGTGCAGTACAGTCTGCTGTTCTGTAAGGACCGCTATCGGTCCACAATACATAGGGTTGACGTGCACTACTGCTGACCGCTGCCCTATACTGCAGCAGTCCTTCATTGGTATAGGGACTGACGTACAGTCTGCTAATCACTAACACACAACCTGCTTGGTCCACAAAAGTTCTTATAAGGACTGGTAACTTGGTATAGGGTGCTACGGTACATAGGCCTGAGTGCAGTACAGTCTGCTGTTCTGTAAGGACCGCTATCGGTCCACAATACATAGGGTTGACGTGCACTACTGCTGACCGCTGCCCTATACTGCAGCAGTCCTTCAGCGGTATAGGGACTAAGAGTTTTGTCACAGGGTGATTTAAAAAATGACAGGCAGAGGAAGAGGCAGGCCCTTCCGCAGGGGTGGTAGGGGTAGGGCAGGAGCAACAGCCTTGAGCCAAAGTGGGAAGTTGCAGAAGGTGCGTTCAATTACTTTAAAGGACGCACCAGACTTGGTTGAGTGGCTCACTCAGCCTTATTCTTCTGCACCCTCCTCATCCTCTCGATCTGCACCCTCTTCTTCACTCTCTGCTATGTGCACCCCCAAAGACACTACCACCAACAACACCACCACCACCACATACCTTCCGCTTGAGTGCAAATGGGGGCCTTCATGCTCCAGTGTTTTAATAGGGACCCCCGTATAAAAAGCATGAGGGTCAAGGACCAGTACTGGGTGGCAACGTACTTAGATCCCCGGTACAAACACAAAATGGCGGAAATGTTACCGCCGTCGCAGAGGGCTGTCAGAATGCAGCACTTCCAGGCCTTGCTTCGAGAAATGCTGCATTCTGCTTTTGCGTGCGCTGGCAGAGGAGCAATTCCCACTCCCAGAGAAGGATTTGCGGGTACCAATCCAACAGCGCCTGCAAGAAGAGGCCGGTTTGAAGATGTGTTGGTGACTTCGGATATGAGGTCATTCTTTCAGCCGACCCATCGACAGGTGTCATCCGGATCCAGCATCAGGGAACGCCTAGACCGTCAGGTGTCCGACTACATTGGGTTAACGGCCGATGTGGACGCTCTGAGGAGTGATGAACCCCTAGACTACTGGGTGGGCAGGCTTGACCTCTGGCCAGAGCTTGCCCAATTTGCAATCGAACTGTTGGCTTGCCCCTCATCCAGTGTCCTGTCCGAAAGGACGTTCAGCGCAGCAGGGGGGATTGTGACCGATAAGCGTACTCGCCTAGCTCACGACAGTGTTAACTACCTCACATTTCTAAAAATGAATGAGGCATGGATCTCGGAGGAATTCAACACATGTGATCAGTAGACCATGTATATGTCTATAAACAATTTTTGGAATCAAGCACACAGACCTTCTTAATTCATTTGGCTCACTTCCCTGACCCAAAAAAGCACACCGTACTATATGCCCCTACCCTCCTCTTTGAAGAGGTTGAGCGGTGTCATATTTCTACTGGGGCTGCTTATTATGAGGGGTTCCCACCATCCCTGTGCTGTGCTGACTTCCTCCTGGGTGTTCTTATTATGAGGGGCTCCCACCATCCCTGTGCTGTGCTGACTTCCTCCTGGGGGTTCTTATTATGAGGGGCTCCCACCATCCCTGTGCTGTGCTGACTTCCTCCTGGGGGTTCTTATTATGAGGGGATCACACCATCCCTGTGCTGTGCTGACTTCCTCCTGGGGCTGCTTACGGTGCTGCTGTCAGCGCTGTATGTCACGGAGCTGCTGTCAGCGCTGTATGTCACGGAGCTGCTGTCAGCGCTGTATGTCACGGAGCTGCTGTCAGCGCTGTATGTCACGGTGCTGCTGTCAGCGCTGTATGTCACGGAGCTGCTGTCAGCGCTGTATGTCACGGAGCTGCTGTCAGTGCTGTATGTCACGGAGCTGCTGTCAGCGCTGTATGTCACGGAGCTGCTGTCAGCGCTGTATGTCACGGTGCTGCTGTCAGCGCTGTATGTCACGGAGCTGCTGTCAGCGCTGTATGTCACGGAGCTGCTGTCAGTGCTGTATGTCACGGAGCTGCTGTCAGCGCTGTATGTCACGGAGCTGCTGTCAGCGCTGTATGTCACGGAGCTGCTGTCAGCGCTGTATGTCACGGTGCTGCTGTCAGCGCTGTATGTCACGGAGCTGCTGTCAGCGCTGTATGTCACGGAGCTGCTGTCAGCGCTGTATGTCACGGAGCTGCTGTCAGCGCTGTATGTCACGGAGCTGCTGTCAGCGCTGTATGTCACGGAGCTGCTGTCAGCGCTGTATGTCACGGTGCTGCTGTCAGCGCTGTATGTCACGGAGCTGCTGTCAGCGCTGTATGTCACGGAGCTGCTGTCAGTGCTGTATGTCACGGAGCTGCTGTCAGCGCTGTATGTCACGGAGCTGCTGTCAGCGCTGTATGTCACGGAGCTGCTGTCAGCGCTGTATGTCACGGTGCTGCTGTCAGCGCTGTATGTCACGGAGCTGCTGTCAGCGCTGTATGTCACGGAGCTGCTGTCAGTGCTGTATGTCACGGAGCTGCTGTCAGCGCTGTATGTCACGGAGCTGCTGTCAGCGCTGTATGTCACGGAGCTGCTGTCAGCGCTGTATGTCACGGTGCTGCTGTCAGCGCTGTATGTCACGGAGCTGCTGTCAGCGCTGTATGTCACGGAGCTGCTGTCAGCGCTGTATGTCACGGAGCTGCTGTCAGCGCTGTATGTCACGGAGCTGCTGTCAGCGCTGTATGTCACGGAGCTGCTGTCAGCGCTGTATGTCACGGTGCTGATGTCAGTGCTCTGTATTACGGTGCTGCTGTCAGTGCTCTGTATCTCCTGCACCCTCTTGTTTGCCTACCCTGGTCCCTGACCTTCCCTCTCCTCCATTGCCTTCATTAGCTCCATAGTCCTGAATTGTCAGAACAATTTCCCAAATAAAAAAAAAATGCTTGTAGTTATCGATCCCAAATTCACCTCATACATGTATTATGCTATTGTCCAGGTGGTGGGACTACGTGCTACCCCCTAATAATTACCCCGTGGCCGCAAATTCGACCTAAAGGTTTGCGAAATTCGCCTCCCATTGAAGTCAATGGAGCCCGCGGCGAACGGTCGTTTTCGCGAACGTTTGTGCCCGTTCGCGTTTCGCGTTCGCGAAACGTCCCGTCGGAAGTTCGTCCATCACTACTCAGACCCCCTCCTTCCCTCACAGTCTTCTGGGACACATCACAGGTCCCAGAAGACTGGGACCATTCACAAGGCACAGCGCAGCTCATTCATGAACAGAAGCAAACGAGCTGTGAAGCTGCAAGGCTTAATTTCCTGTTTCCCTTACTAGAAATGCCAGCGTAGGCACCCAATGCTGATTGAAGAATCAGCTCAGGTGAGGACATCACTGGATCCCCGGACAGGTGAACATTAATAGTCATCAGCTACAGCTTGGGGGAGCCTGGAGCTCCTCTTTAAGCAATAAACACAATAAGGGATATCACCTTAAATACACAAATCGCCAATAGCTTTGATGTAGGAATTTGATCTGAGCATGCATGGCACTTGGTCCGATCAAAATTCTCTACACATGATCGCAGTATGTCCGATCGAACCGGTTGGTCGGGAAATATTTCCAACATGTTGGAAAATTTGGTCCGACGGATATTCCGACGGAATCAGTCCGATGCATACCACACACTGTCGGATTATCCGACGACACGGTCCGATAGGACACATTCCGACGGATTCTCTGACCGTGTGTACAAGGGCTTACACTGAGGGCTTTTTTTGTTATTTTGAAGTGAAATTATTGTTTTATGTTTATATCTGTAGGGAAACACTTTTTGTTTAGATTTTAGATTTTAGATTCATGGGCAAAGTGATAAATATTGCTGGTGGGGCTCAATACTAATTAAGCCAGTGGTATTTTTTGCATTGTCTCTCTTTCCCTGATGGTACACAATAAAATCAGACAAATGTAGATATCATAACTTAATTGTAAGAAAAAAAACATCAAAGCCCTCAAGAGAGGTGATAAATACAGTGCAAACTGCTTGGACTTGACTCTGAAAGAGTACAGAGACACCTTCAAGAGGAAGTAAAGCCAAACAAAAAAAAAAATACACCCTGCAAGGCAAAGGCATAATGAGCTAGTATGCATAGCATACTAGCTCATTATGAATAACTTACCTGAGATGGAAGCCCCCAAAGCAACCCTCGTTCCCCTCCTCCGATGCCACCATCTATCCCGAAGTTGTGACTGGGAACTAGCCGGAGCCGCGATGACGTCACTCCCGCGTATGCGCGCGGGAGCCGCCACTAACGGCATGATCGCCATTAGCAGCGGAATGCTCATTGTGCATGTGTGCCTCTCTACCGCGCATGTGCCGTAGACAGAGGTGCCTGTCTTTTGAAAATATCTCCTAAACCATGTAGGTTTAGGAGATATTTCTTGCACCTACAGGTAAGCCTTAATCTAGGCTTACCTGTAGGTCAAAGTGGTCTGTAAGGGTTTAAAACCACTTTAAGTACTGCTTCATTCAAGTCTTTGGTGCAGACACCAGTGAAGATGCCAAATGAAGGTACACATTAGAGGTTTAATGTTAGTTTAAGGGGATAAGGAGGGTGGATTAGTGTAGTTTATGGTGAAGGTGAACTTGTCCTTTAGTATCAGTAATTTTTATTGAGTTTAGTTGACAAATAGACAATCAACAAAATACAGTACATTGTTAGCGGTGTCATCAACATTAACTTTAGCTCTCCTCGATTCCTCTATTCCCTGCAAACTCATATTGTATTATATTTTTGTTCTAGTATCCATAGTCTAAGTATTAGGTGAGAGGTAGTGTAATAACCTTATGTTGTTTTCACAGGGTTTCAAAGAATACCCATTGGTGATCACTCTATTTTGTCACTGTGGACATTCTACTAGTTGGTTTTGTTAACCCTCATTGTTTAGCTTTCATTAATTATAATGCAGAACCAATAATATAAAGATGACAATATAACTGTACAAAATTTACATCAACTGTGCCCAGTTTAAGCTCCACGATTGTACCAATCATTCCATGGGTCCCAATGTTTTTTCACCCTAGCATAAATCCTTGTAGCTGACGCATGTAGCACTTCATATGATCTGTTAGAATGTATGAGTTGTATTATTTCCGACAATGTCGGGATAGTCACCCCTCTCCATCGTCTCAGGATAGTCAGTCTGGTAGCAAGTAGTATGTGGGACACCACCACTCTGTAGAGTAGGGGTACAGAATGTAAGTCCAAGTATAGTAATGCCATCCCTGGAGATAGCATTTGTTTAGTGCCTGTGATATCGTGAACTTGTCTTTTAAATGTACATAACTGCAAGAATTGTAACTTGGAAATACACTGTACACACAAAAGGCCCCCCACCCATAAGGGCCGGTTCACACAGCGAGGCGCGGCGAGGCGTCTCCGACTTACCTCGCCGCGACCTGCGGGGAGCTCAGCGGCGACTTGCAGAGGACTTCTGTATAGAAGTCAATGCAAGTCGCCCCCGAAGTCGCCCCGAAGTAGTACAGGAACCTTTTTTCTGAGTCGGAGCGACTCGAGTCGCTCCTCTCAGAACGGTTCCATAGTACTGAATGGGGGCGACTTGCGGGAGCGAGGCGAGGCGAGCCGTGTCGCCTCGCCTCGCCTCGCTGTGTGAACCGGCCCTAAGTCAGCTAAACCTCCCCCAATAGGAAAAGCTTTTCATGTTCACGTTTTACACGGTCCACACCATGCAGGTACCGTTATTATAAACCTATACAACAGCTTACTACATCTATCCTTTCATGACAACATTGTGTCAGAAGCTCCATGCAGCCCTATGGACAGATGGGTGGAAATAGACTGTTTATACCCGCCTACCTCTGGATCTGACCAGGTCGGTGAAAAAAAAGGCCAAAGGACTGCCACTGTCATTTTTCATTTTGGTGGACTGAATCTGAGGTATCCTTATGTATATGGTCAGGGGAGTCCATTTACAGCCAGCCACCCATAGAGCACAGCGGTTACAGCATAAATATATACACGATTCCAGACTTCCACCTGCAGGGTGCACACGCGCGCCGATGGCCGCTTCTGCTGTGCTAATTCACAGCAGAAGCCGATCTATGGGTGCAAGGCACTCGATGTTCTCTGGCACCCACTGATCATTGGCAATACATAGAGAACTAAGATATGTCTATGTATACAGGGCATATCTCAGTTCTGACCGGGGAGAATTAATGGATTCTGTGTCCTTGCAAAGCAGGGACTAAAATCAATTACTTCCCCTAATAAAAGCAGCACACAGTTGACACACAAACATTGGTTAGGCACACAGTTAACCCCTAGATTGCCCTAGTTGGTAAACCCTTCCCAGCCAGTGTCATTAGTACATTGACAGTGCATATTATTAGCACTGATCACTGTATTAGTGTCACTAGTTCCAGGCAAAGTGTCAGTTAGTGTCAGAATGTCCCCTGTAATATTGCAATCCCACTATAAGTTGCAAATTACCACCATTACTAGTATAAAATAAATAAATAAAAATTCCATCAATATTTTTCCATAGTTTAGAGACACTATAACGTATTTGTAAACCAATCGATATGCGCTTATCAGGATTTTTTTTTCCCCCAAAAACATGTAGTAGAATACATATTGGCCTAAATGTATGATGAAATTAGATTTTTTTTTTTTTTTTTAATTGTTGGATATGTTTTATAGCAGAACGTAAAATATATATATATATATATATATATATATATATATATATATATATATATATATATATATATATATATATATATTTTTTTTTTTTAATTGTCGGCCTTTTTTTGTTTATAGCACACAAAATAAAAAAACTCAAAAGTGATCAAATACCACCAAAAGAAAGCTCTATTTGTGGGAAAAACTTACATAAAGTTTATTTGGGTACAGTGTAGCACGACAATGCAATTTTCACTTAAAGTAACACAGTGGCGTATCGCAAAAAATTATCTGGCCATGAAGGGTGTAAATTTTCTGGAGATCGAGTGGTTAATAAGGAGATACTACAGGGTACTGTGTGAGTAGTGCTTGATGGAGCTAGGAACGAATAATATGTGCCACAATATTCTCCTACCTGATCACTTAGAAAAAGTGGGACACTCCACCATTGCTACACACATACTGACCAAACAGATTTCAATTTTATGGGCTCAGATCAGACTGGAAGATGAAATATTATTTATGAGTTCTGTGGGTTACTGTACATCACTCTAATGCCCTGTACACACGATCAGACATTCCGACAATAAAATCCCATGTTTTTTTTCCGACGGATGTTGGCTCAAACTTGTCTTGCATACACACGGTCACATAAAGAATGCGGTGACGTACAACACGTACGATGAGCTGAGAGAAATGAAGTTCAATAGCCAGTACTGCTCTTCTGCTTGATTCCTAGCATGCGTGGCACTTTGTACGTTGTAATTGTGTACATACGATCGGAATTTGCGCGAATGGATTTTGTTGTCATAAAATTTGAGAACCAGATCTCAAATTTTGTGCAACGGAAATTCCGATGGAAACTGTCCGATGGAGCCTACACACGGTCGGAATTTCCGACAACAAGCTCCGATCGCACTTTTTCCATCGGAGTGTGTGTACAGGGCATTATTCTTGTTACCTAGATATGTATGAATTGTAATAGTAGAATAGTAGTAGATAAAAGTTATCATGGAAAATTAAAAAATGCTTCCATAAATGTGAACAGATTTCAGTCTGTCCTGAGGTGGTCCAACCATTTAAAAGGTTAACTAACCAATTCTCCCGCTTGACTGAAACCAGTCTTTTTTTTTCAAAGAACACCAACAGTTAGCTAGCTGGATTGCCTCCATTGTCTGTATTATGTATGTGTTTATGCTCACCAGATGGCAGAGAAAGTACTGTAGGCTGCCAAAAAGACCTCATGTCTTGTTACAATTACATGTGCAGAATCCTAGCCACAATGCCAATTACCCATAATCCTTTGCAACTAGAAGGTTTCATTGGTTGGACATGGGGAGAGGGAATGGCAGCCTGAAGTCACAAAATTCCATCCAACAAGCAGATGGTTTCTGTTCCTACTGGGCCAGGTTTCCTGTAAATTACCATTTAGGTTTCCATTAGAGATGCCTGTAAGCATACACGGGGCTCATAGAAATAATTTCTAACAACAAGGCATTTCCGCAGTTGTAAAATTTTAGCCTTCAAAATGTATACCAGAGGTTTAATTTAATTTTGTTGTAGCTGACAGGCAGAAAAATGAATTGACTTAGCAAGGTTGCACAAGTGTTAGACTTGTGCTCCTTCCTTTGGAATTTTAACATTCAGTGATGGGGGGGGGGGGGGGGGTCGTATGTGAGAGATGTCACAAAGGGGATTTGTAGTACGAAATTGGTACAATGAAATTTAAAAGTCTAATTTGCCTGAGTGATAACCTTGATTTTTTTTCTGTGTGTAATATATGTCAGGTGTTATTTATAGATGTACTCTTTAGTTGCAGGCAATTTTGAAGAGACAGGCAAATGGGCTACTATTGTAATTTCTATCAAAATTACAGTGATCTTTTTTAGTCGTGGAAATAAAATCCCAAAATAGGACATGAAAGAATAGTCTGGAAGGCAGATACAAAATTTGCACAATGGGGTGATAAGGCATGCTGTTTAAAGAACTGATTGGGGGCAAAGGGTGCAAATAAGGACAGAGACAGATAAGTACAAATACAGCACGCATTAGCAATGCCTATGTGCACACTTGCCCAATAGCAATAACCACAGGTGTGTGTAAGGAGTTATTACAGTTGAACTGCAAGTTCAAAGTGGACCTGAACTCAAAAATTAGAATTTTCTATCCTGTAGGGAAAATCCATACATTTTAAATGTGCCTAAGCAGTACTATGAAAGTTTTACATTTGTCTTATTGTGTCTGTAATAGCAGTGCACCTCTTGTGTCTTCAACCCGCACTTCCTGTGTCTTGACTGCTACACTCATGATAGTTGAAGTGAAATTTGGTAATGTCAATTTTCCAGCTGGAAAAGAAGTTGGAAAAGCTGGAAAAATAGCCGTATCTGAAAACCTATAGGACAAGAACCCCCCTGATCCTACTGTGTTCATTCTTTGGATCTGTGCTCCCTTCACTTCTATTTATTGTAGCTAGGTACTGGGCTACAGAAATATGAAGAAGGATGCATTGGGGTTGATTTACTAAAACTGAAGAATGCAAAATCTGGTGCGACTGTGCATGGTAGCCAGTCAGCTTCTGATTTCAGCTTGTTCAATTAAGCTTTGGCAATAAAACCTGGAAGCTGATTATTTTCTATATACAGCTGCACCCGATTTTTCAGGCTTCGGTTTTAGTAAATCATCCCTATTGACTTGTTTTCTTCTCTCCCTCTACTAAAATACTGATGTTATGCTGTACCATTCTCCTCTGGAAAATCAGGAGGAAAGCTAAGGCCAAGCAAGCCCATAAATGTCTATGCAGAGCTCTGAGAATCCTGGGAGTTGTAGTTTGAGATGGAAGCCATATAATGAGCTGAATAGACTCCTTGCACTACAGATCTCAATTGGCACTGTGGAGTGAAAGGAGCGGAGAAAGGTATGGGACTCCCTATCAGTGGGAGCCCATACCAGCAGAGATCAGAGCCTTAGAATGGGAGTGAGGACACCCAAGTTCAGCAAAGCACTGCCAATGTCACAGCACCTGCCCTGCTGCCACAGGGAGCCTGGAGCATGCACTCACCCTCTGCTTCTCACCGCTGCTCATTGGAGAGAGACTGAAGAGGCCCTGCAGCATTCAGGTGACTGGTGACATGGTTTTTTGCCCATTGCTGATACTGCTAGCACTGAGCCACTGACAACAGGACACCAAGTGTACCCAATCCATACCGAACCTATACAGGCATACCCCACTTTTAAGTACACAATGGGGTTTATTTACTAAAGCTGGAAAGTGCAAAATCAGGCTCACTTCTACATTGAAACCAATCAGCTTACAGGTTTTATTACCAAAGCTAAATTGAACAAGCTGGGGTTAGAAGCTCATTGGTTTCTATGCAGAATTGAGCCTGATTTTGCACTTTCCAACTTTAGTAAATAAACCCCATTGTGTACTTAAAAGTGGGGTATGCCTGTTCTGCACTTATTCCAAACTTAAACTGCACCTATACCAACCCTATACTATACTGAACCATTACCGAATTTGAACCACATCTACCTTGCACCTGTGCCAAGACTGTACTATGGCTATACTGTACCCATACTACATGCAGTTTAACTGGTACTGTCAATAAGTGCACCAACGCTTTTAAAAAGCCTAAAAAATAATTGGCAGAAGAACATCTCAAATGACTACCCCTTTCATAATATTTTTTTCTGAAAGCACTCTTTCTTCCCCTGCGCCCTCGTTACCATCCTCCTTTTCTTTTTGACAGTGTATACCCAGTTGGTCTAGGACTAGCATTGCCATCAAAAATGTACTGTGGCAGTAAAGTTCCAGCACTTGGTAGATTAAACATTAATACTGCTAACCACTGCACTTAAGAGGACTTTGCTACTGTTTATGCTAATCTGGATGCCAAGTATCACCTTATGCCTAATTCTTACTCTTAATCACTTTGTATGTGTTATTACTAGGGATGAGCCGAACACCCCCCGGTTCGGTTCGCACCAGAACTTGCGAACGGCCCCCACGTTCGTTACGAACGTTAGAACCCCATTGAAGTCTATGGGACTCGAACGTTCGAAATGGAAAGTGCTAATTTTAACGGCTAATATGCAAGATACTGTCCTAAAAAGGGTTTGGGGACCTGACTCCTGCCTCAGGGGACATGGGTCAATGCAAAAAAAAGTTTTAAAAACGGCCGTTTTGGCGGGAGCACTGATTTTAATGACGATTAAAGTGAAAAAAAAAAGTGAAATATTCCTTTAAATATGGTGCCTGGGGGGTGTCTGTAGTATGCCTGTGAAGTGCCACGTGTTTCCCGTGTTTAGAACAGTCCCTGCACCAAATGATATTAAACGGAAATAACACCATTTAAAACTGCTTGCGGTTTTAATGTTATATCTGGTTCCTGCAATATGGTTGAAAATCATTGAGAAAAATGGCATGGGTAGCCCTCCCTGCCCATTACCAGCCTATTTGGGTCTTGTACGCATATTAAGGGGAACCCTGTACCCATATTAAAAAAAGGAAATGCGTGTGGCCCCCAGGCCCTATATACTCAGAACAGCAGAATACAGGCGGTGCAAACAAGACAGGGACTGTGTAGGTTTGTTGTGTTAAGTTGAATCTGTTTGTAATTTTCAACTGGTACATTTTTAAAGTGTAGCTCCAGTCAAAAAAACTATTTTTAAGCTTTTTAGAAAACATAGGGAAGGGTTATCACCCCTGTATAATTTGTTTTGTCGTCCGTCTTTTTTCATCTCACTTGCTGCTGTCTCCTTGCGTTTGCAAGTAGGAGATGTTTGTAAGTTGGATGTTTGAAAGTAGGGGCCTGCCCTATATTATAGCGGTATGTACTGGGTACAGAGCACGCAGACAGCATGCACTATCTCCTAACACTACTGACTGCAAGCTCTATTATTAACCACTTGACCACTAGGCACTTAAACACCCTTAATAACCAGACCAATTTCAGCTTTTGGTGCTCTCACATTTTGAATGACAATTACTCAGTCATGCAACACTGGACCTATATGAAATGTTTGTCCTTTTTTTCACACAAATAGAGCTTTCTTTTGGTGGTATTTAATCACCTCTCAGTTTTTTATTTCTTGTGCTATAAAAGAAAAAAGACCGGAAATTCTACGAAAAAATGAATTTTTCTTTGTTTCTGTTATAAAATTTAGCAGATTAGTAAGCTCATCCCTATTAGTAGCATAAATATAAAACATCTACAGTGGTAACAGCATAGTACAATATATAACTGAATTGTTCCTTGGATGTAAACACATATATGGCATCAATTATCTCAACACATTTTGTGGAATATTTAAACTTATCAGGAGCATATGCAATATTGTATCTAAAGATGTTAACCACTTACCGACCATCTGCTGCAGTTGTACTGCAGCAGAATGGCACGGCTGGACGAAACAACGTTATGTAAAGTCGCTTCGCCCTGTGGTCCCCTGCTCGCCCACGGAGCCAATGTAAGTGCCCGGCGGTCGGGATCACTGCCGGGCTCCTGCGATTGCTCGGGGCACATGGAGAACTGGGATCTGTGTGTGTAAACACACAGTTTCCGGTTCTCTGAGGGGAGAAGTAACAGATTGTCTGTTCTTACAGAGTATGAACAGCCATCTCTCTTTCCCTATAGAGGCCCCTCCCCCCTTCAGTTAGAACACACAATTAGGAACACATTAACCCCTTGATTGCCCTCTAGTGGTTAACCCCTTCCCTGCCAGTGACAATTTTACAGTAATCAATGCATTTTTATAGTACTGATCGCTGTAAAAATGGCAGTGGTCCCAAAAACGTGTCAAAATTGTCTGAAGTGTCCGCCATAATGTCGCAGTCCCGATAAAAATCACAGATCACTGCCATTACTAGTAAAAAAAACGTAATAATAAAAATACCATAAAACTATCCCCAATTTTGTAGACGCTATAACTTTTGCGCAAACCAATCAATATACGCTTATTGCGATTTTTTTTTTACCAAAAATATGTAGAATACATATCAGCCTAAACTGAGAAAAACATTTTTTTAATATAATTTTGGGGGATATTTATTATAGCAAAAAGTAAAAAATTATTTTTTTTCAAAATTGTCGCTCTTTTTTTGTTTATAGTGCAAAAAATAAAAACCACAGAGGTGATCAAATACCACCAAAATAAAGCTCTATTTGTGGGGGAAAAAGGACGTCAATTTTGTTTGGGTGCATTGATGCACGACCAAGCAATTGTCAGTTAAAGCGACCCAGTGCATAAAATGGCAAAAAGTGCTCTGGTCAGGAAGGGGGTGAAATCTTCTGGGGCTGAAGCGGTTAATAGATAATAATAATTAGCAATTGGTATCAGCATAAGAGAGGGGGCTAGTAAAGGGAGAGGGTAATGACATTTCAAAATTACAATAGTAAATGGGAAAACCCCGCTCCCTCGGAAAAGGACTGCCAGCTGGACAGAATCGTCACACAGTGGAAGACTCCCACTGAGGCGGATTGTGTGGAGGACGAAGCGGAGAAGAAGAAGCCGGACGAAGATGCCGGACGAGAAGACCAGAGGAAGAAGCGGAGGAAGATAGAGGAAGAAGCGGGGGAAGAAGAAGTTGGAGGAAGAAGAAGAACACTGAAGGAAGACCAGAAGAAAGAAAATGGAAGAAGAAGTGGGGAAAGAAGAAGAAATTAATAAAGGAATTGTCAAAAACAGTCTCTTGTCTTTTTTTACTTTTTTGACACTTTTTTGTGAAATGGTAGGGGTACATTTGTACCCCATTACCTATTCACACAGGGGGGAGGGGATCTTGGGGTACCCTTCTTAAAGGGGGCTTTCAGATTCTGATAAGCTCCCTGTTTGCAGATCCCCACAACCACTGGACAAGAATTGTGGGGATGAGGCCCAAGGAGCTACCCCAAAGCACCCTCTCAATGTTGAGAGCATGTGGCCTGGTGCGGTTCAGGAGGAGGGGGCACTCTCTCGCCCCCCCCCCCCCCCTCTTTTCCTGTGGCCTGCCAGGTTGCGTGCTCGGATAAGGGTCTGGTATGGATTATTGGGGGGACCCCATGCCATTTTTTTAAATTTTGATGCGGAGTTCCCCTTAAAATCCATACTAGACCTGAAGGGCCTGGTATGGAATTTAGGGGGACCCCCACGCATTTTTTTTTTAATTTTGATTTGGGGTTCCCCTGTGGGGAAATCCCATGTCGTTTTTATCAATGAACTTTTATGTGTATTGCCGGACCGACAATTCATTGTAGCCGCAAGTTTTAAATGACTTTTTTTCCATTAGAAATGTAATTTTGCTGTCAGACTTTTCTAAACATGAGAAACATGTGCCACTTTACAGGCATGCTATAGACACCCCCCAGGTACGAAACTTAAAGGAATAGTACACTTTTATTGTTTCACTTTAAGTATTATTAAAATCACTGCTCCCGAAAAAATGTCCGCTTTTAAAACTTTTTTTTTTTGCATTGATACATATCCCCTGGGGCAGGACCCGGCTCCCCAAACACTTTTTATGACAATACCATGCATATAAGCCTTTAAAATTAGCACTTTTGATTCTTCATGTTTGTGTCCCATAGACTTTAATGGTGCTAACCGAACGGGGGGTGTTCGGCCCATCCCTACTTAGGAGCCCTGGGTAAGTTGACAGGAGAGCCAGAGCTCAAAGTGAGCACAAGTGCCTTGCTGGTCTTCTGTTGCAGGATGCTGATGAGCAGGCTGTGCATTGCTAAAGAGCAGGCCCTGCATCCTGGAGTGGCAGGAAGAAAGGCTGGAAATTGTACTGGCAGATAGACTGGAGCAGGAGACTGACACAGATCAGCAGACCCTGCAGGGAAATAATTTGTAAGCAGGGTTAGGCAGTCCTGGTTAGCAACTGAAAGGCAGATCAAGTACAATGCAGCATGCAGAAGAGTACTCAGAGGTTAAACAGGTTCAGTAACAGCAGGCAGATGGGCGGGTAAGCAGAAGGAGCAGGTGGAGCTGAAAAATACAAACACAAGCCAGGGCATCGGTACAGGTGGCATTCAGGAGTCAGGAACAGATCAAGTCAATAACTGGAAGTCAACACAGGAACAGGTAGAACATAATCAGGAAATATAGTAGACCAAACGGCAAAGACCAAAGGCCATACGGCAACTTAACCACTTCAGCCCCGGACCAATTTTCAGCCTAAGGACCAGAGGTCTTTTTACAATTTCACACTGCACTGCTTTAACTGGTAATTGCGCAGTCATGCAATGTTGTACCCAAACGAAATTTGCGTCCCTTTCTTCCCACAAATAGAGCTTTCTTTTGATGGTATTTGATTGTCTCTGCGATTTTTATTTTTTGCTATATAAATGGAAAAAGACCGAAAATTTTGAGAAAAAAAGATATTTTCTACTTTTTGTTATAAGAAAAATCGAATAAACTCAATTTTAGTCATACATTTAGGGCAAAATGTATTCAGCCACATGTCTTTAGTAAAAAAAATGTCAATAAGTGTATATTTATTGGTTTGCGCAAAAGTTATAGCGTCTACAAACTAGAGTACATTTTCTGGAATTTACACAGCTTTTAATTTACGACTGCCAGTGCCTATCTCATTTCTTGAGGTGCTAAAATGGTAGGGCAGTACAAACCCCCCCCCAAATGACCCCATTTTGGAAAGCAGACACCCCAAGGAAATTGCTGAGGGGCATGTTGAGTCCATTGAATATTTTTTTTTCCCCCAAGTGATTGAATAATGACACAAAAAAAAAAAAAGTTTACAAAAAGTTGTCAGTAAATGATATATTGCTCACACATGCCATAGTTATATGTGGAATTGCACCTCAAAATATATTCTGCTGCTTCTCCTGAGTACGGGGATACAACATATGTGGGACTTTTTGGGAGTCTAGTCGCGTACGGCACCCCGAAATCCAATCACTGCCTTCAGGATTTCTAAGGGTGCAAATTTTTGATTTCACTCCTTACTACCTATCACAGTTTCGAAGGCCATAAAATGGCAAAATAACACAAACCCCCCCCAAATGACCCCATTTTGGAAAGTAGACACCCCAAGGAAATTGCTGAAGGGCATGTTGAGCCCATTGAATACTTTTTTTTGTCCCAAGTGATTGAATAATGACACAAAAAAAAAAAGTTTACAAAAAGTTGTCACTAAATTATATATTGCTCACACATGCCATAGTTATATGTGGAATTGCACCCCAAAATATATTCTGCTGCTTCTTCTGAGTACGGTGATACCACATATGTGGGACTATTTAAGAGTCTAGCCACGTACGGCACCCCAAAAACCAATCACTGCCTTCAGGGTTTCTAAGGGTGCAAATTTTTGATTTCACTCCTCACTACCTATCACAGTTTCGAAGGCCATAAAATGCCAAAATAGCACAAAACCCCCCAAAATGACCCCATTTTGGAAAGTAGATACCCCAAGCTATTTACTGGGAGGCAGGTTGAGTCCATGAAATATTTTATATTTTGCCACAAGTTGCAGGAATATTACAATTTTTTATTTTTTTTTGCACAAAGTTGTCACTAAATGATATATTGCTCACACATGCTATGGGCATAAGTCAAATTACACCCCAAAATAAATTCTGCTGCTTCTCCCGAGTATGGGGATACCACACGTGGGGGACTTTTTGGGAGCCTAGCCACGTACGGGACCCCGAAAACCAAGCACTGCCTTCCGGATTTAAATATAAAACGCTACCAAAAAAAAACTGTTAGGCCGCGTACACACGGGCGGACTGTTCGCCCAACTTTGTTCGTCAAACAGTACGACAAACAGTCCGCTCAAAATTTGCATGAACGGACTTGACCACACACGATGAACGAACAGTCCGCTGAAAGCGTGCGCGATGACGTGAACGGCACGTACGACGGGACTAGAAAAACGACGTCCTATACACTGCAATGCAACCTTCGCCGTGTAAATTCTTTCTGAGCATGCGCGAGACTTAGTTTGTCGAACAAGCCTACACACGAGCGGACTGTCCGCTCAAACCAAGTTTCAGCGGACTGTCTTACGGGAATTCCGAAAAACTTTGTTCGTCAGACTGTCCGCTGAAACTGTCCGCTGAAGCCCACACACGAGCGGACTGTCCGCTGAAACACTGTTCAGCGGACAAAGTTGGGCGAACAGTCCGCCCGTGTGTACGCGGCCTTAGCGTTCGCAGGGATCAGGCCTGACTCTGTGAACGCTGCAGTTATGTGTTTAGTGTTTTGTAAGTGACAGTGATTGATCGATACTGCACTTGGGTGGGCTGGGCAGAGGGGCAAAACGCAGGTGCTAGCAGGTATCTGGGCTGATCCTGCTAACAATGTGTTTTTTTGGAACCCTAAACTGCTGGGGACGCTAGTATAGATCTGATCAAATCAGATATTGAGCTAAAATTTGTGAGCTAATTACAGAAGAAAAAAATTGCATTTCTGGAAATTACAACTCTTCAGGTTGCTAAATTGGAAGAAAGCTGCATTCGAAAGTTTACCACAGGGGATGCAGACTAAAACAAACATTTTATTTTTTAGTATCTGTAAATTACAAAATGGCTTATGTAGTAATCATATGTTATACAATATACTAACCATTAATTTTCATTTCACAAACAAGATTACAGTTACAACCAGGGTTTTTTTCTGGTATATGCATTTGATGTTGTGCTTCTGGGTTGGATGTGGCTTAGCTTCCAAATACATCTTCTAAACTAATTTGCTTGTGTAGCGGCCATAACCCGTTGCAGGGCAGCCTTGACTTAATGGGCTTACCGGTTACCTTCTCTTGGCCTGCTCTTCCACTTCTAGGGGTTCCCAGGGTTGATACCCAACGACTTGTACACTGACACAGAGGAAGTCCTTTTAAAAAGGTTTATTTTGCAGTAGAACTTTCAAATAACACAGTCTCTTAGGGAACAGAGGGCACAGGTGAAGAACTCAGGCACCTTGAACTGCGGGTCTAACAAAGTCTCTATTTCCACCCAGAGAGTAGCCACTCGCAGCTGGGTACTTCAAAGCTGAACAGATCTCTAGCCAGAGATCGTGGCAGTCAGCACGTTGACTCAGAACTTGAACGATCAACTAAGGGTGAACAGGAACCTTTTTCCACCGTATCTGGAACGCTTCCCGCTTCCTCAATGGTACTGGAAAAGTGTGAATTCATCAATGTCCTTCCCAACTCAGTAACTTCCCAGGATGCCACTTGCCGGCCCTCCTCCGAAGAGTCCTCCCCGGTCACTTCCACAAGCTGTGGTGTTCCTCCAATCCGTGAGGACACCCGGACACTGTGAATCCTCCCTCAGTTACTGCGCCTCGGACCAGCAGGTTCTGAGACTCGGGAACAGACGGATCCCTACCCCAGACCAGGCAGGTCTATTAGGGGCCACTGACAAGAACATGTTGTGGGGTGTCGAACACCCCATGCCTGGGACCCCTCACGGGGCTACCCTGGTCCTGGAACCAGAACAGATCACACGGGTCTCACGAACAACTCCGGAACCCCGAACACGTGACCAACACCCCTTTAAGTACCCCTTCCTCAGCAGGCCCCGGCAGTCCCACTGATTGGCTCCGAGAAGGCCGATACCTAAATATCCAACCAGACCTGGTTCTGGCCTGTCATGTGCACCTCACCGTTCACATGACCAGGCAGAACTTCCAAACTCAACCTGGCCAGAGTAGTGTTAAGGCCTACCTACATAATTAACCCTCAGAACCTTTATTGCTCTGAGGCAAAAAAATAAATTTACATGCATGTTACATTTGATCCCAAATGTCATCTGCTACACTTGGTTTTGGCTTTGACCTAGATCCTCGTTAATGTTCTTATGTTTTCCTATACCTGGTTCTCCCACTATGCTTGTTTACGTTTTGTCCTGACCTCATTCCAGAACTTGACCACAGCCTTTTCTGACATTTGTTAACTTCAACAGGTCCCTCCTAATGGTTTGTTGCTACCAGTTAAAGGGGTTGTAAACCCTCATGTTTTCTCACTTTAATGCATCCTAAGGTGAAAAAACTTCTGGCAGTCACTGGCCCCCCAGCCCCCTGTTTTACTTACCTGTGCACCATAATTCACACACCGGAGATTCACTGTCCCTCTCTGCACAGGGTCCCGGCTCTTGATTGGATAGATTGATAGTAGCACAGCCATTGGCTCCCGCTGCTGTCAATCAAATCCAATGACATGGGTGGCGGGGGCGGGGCCGAGTCATACATTCCGTGGCTATGGACCTGAAATTCTAGACTCGAGAGCGCCTCCTAGGGGGTTATCTGAAGTGAGGAGGAGCCGCGGGAGCCACTGGGGGACCCCAGAAGTCAAGGACTGGGGCCATTCTATGCAAAATGAGCTGCACAGTGGATGTACTGTAAGAATGGCATGTTTGTTATTTATAAAAAAAAAACAAGCCTTTACAATCACTTTAAGCAGTCATGAGGGTTATAGCCTAAAAGCTCACCGGTGGCCATATTCATCCTCACCATTAGGAGCTTGGATAAAGACAAGGCACTACTAGAGTCTTTAAATTGGTGAAAACCTCCTACAATGTGCTGAGGACAAATTGGATCCACCTAGATGTGGCATTGTGCATCTTTAAAATGTGAGCCCTCTGTAAAAAAAATTATAAATAATATATATATATATATATATATATATATATATATATATATATATATATATATACATATATATACATATCCATACATATACATATATATATATATATATATATATTTTTTTTTTTTTCACAATCAAAAAAGGTTTTATTGAGCGTATATTCAGGTTTACAATTAGCATAGAATTATACATGTTATCAACAATGGTATGTATACAAACATTGATACAATTAGTTAGCAGTAGTGTTGTAACTTAGTATTTCAATTAGAACGAAAAGAAAGAAGAAAAAAAAAAAAAAAGGAAAGCAGAGATAAATAGAGAAGCGCATAAACTAGTGATAACACAAGGTAGGTTATGTATTGGGGGAAGGGTGAAAGGGGGGTACAGGATAAAGGGGGTTGGTAGTCATGGGGGGGGGGTACCATCGCACTAGGGTTCATTTTCTTAGGTTCAGTGTGTGTCCAATAGAGACATGTATAACACAGCCCTTCTATTTCCTCCTTACTATTACCTTCTTTTCTGTAGAGTAACGGATAAGGGAAATTTAACTCATGAGTAATTGATATTCTGGCGAGAGTGTAAAAGCCAGCCAAGGTTGCCAAGTTCTATTGAAGGATAAGCTGTTCTCTTTTTTCATTGCCGCTATTTCCTCCATTTTAAAAATGTACTGTACCCTATTTAACCAGTCCTTAACTCCTGGGACTGTGGAGGTTTTCCAGTGGTTGGGTATGAGCGTTTTAGCTGCCACTAGTAGGTGTCGAGAGAGTGATTTTTTGTAGCGACTTAAGGTAGTTGGGACTAAATTAATCAGGCAGGCGGCTGCGGTTAGTTCTAAATTGGTTTCCGTTATATGTTTTATCCAGATCTTAATTTCATCCCAGTAGGCGCTAATGAGAGGACATTCCCACCAAATATGTAGAAGTGAGCCTGTGTGAGTTTTACATCTCCAGCATTTATCTGAGGTGGAGAGAGACCATCTCCCGGCCTTTTGTGGTGTCAGATACCATCGAGTGAGGACCTTATAGGAAATCTCTTGGTATTTGGAGCTTAATGAGCATTTGTGTGTCAAAATACACGCCTTTTCCCATTGCTTTATAGAAATGTTCATTTTAAGATCATGTTCCCACTTTCTTTTGTGTTTATTGTTATCGGCGTGTGGCATACAAGTTAGCCATGAGTACGCAAGAGATGTGGTGTGGGTTACCGGTGATCTGTTTAAGCATATGGACTCCAACTGTGTCAACGGGAGGCAGAGTTTGGATTTGTGTTTACCATTTACCACAAAGTCCTTTAATTGCATGTAAAACCACAGACCAGGAAATGTCTCGCCCACCTCAGAGCTAAGCGCATCAAATGTTTTGATTTTCGAGTTTGTCATGCAGTGGTGAATAAGGAGATCATGTGGTAGTTTATGGTGCATGCCCGGTGGGAAATCAGGGTTATTAGCAAGTGGTGTCAATGGACCTGGGATGGATGCAATGTTGTGTAGACTCGCTATTTTGTGCCAAATAGTGATTGTGTTTGCAACCAGTGGGTGGCCTATCTGTTTGTCTTTTTTGGAGTGTTTGGACCATGGATAGTAAAGCGTTTTATGTAAGGTTAAATTGCTTTCCAACTGGACCCAATCTTTGTTAGGGCCATGGCAGTGCCAGTCTATGAGTCTGGTGATGTGCGCAGCCTGGAAGTATTTCTTAAAATCCGGGAGGCCTATACCCCCTTTACTTTTGGGAAGTGTTAGAAGGGCAAAATTGATTCGGGGTTTTCTATCTGCCCAGAGGAAGTTTCTCTGTGCTTTAAGGAGAGTGCTAAAAAATGTTTCCGGGATTCTTATGGGTAGAGCATTAAATAGGTATAAAAGTCTGGGTAGTATCGTCATCTTCAGAATGGACGCTCTGCCAAACCATGAGAATTTTTTCGGGTGCCACCTAAGTAGGTCTTTTGTTATAGCGGATAATAGTGGTTTATAGTTGGCGTTATATAAGGCGTCGAGGTTGCTAGTTAAGTTTATACCTAGATATTTGAGTGCGGTTTGTTCCCATTTATAAGGGAAGTTGTCTTTCAGTCTCTGGAGTTGGTCAGGTGGGAGGGTGAGGTTGAGTGCTTCAGATTTTGATTGATTCACTTTAAAATTGGAGATGAACCCAAAGGTTTGAAACACTTTCTGAAGATTTGGTAGGGATATATGTGGATTGGTGATGAAGAATAAGAGGTCATCCGCATAAGCGGCTATTTTGTATTCTCTATTGTTTACTGTGAAGCCCTGAATATCTCTATGTAAGTTGATTGTTCTTATCAGGGGTTCTAGGGTGAGAATAAAGAGAAGTGGAGATAGAGGGCATCCTTGGCGTGTTCCATTGTGAATCGAGATGGGGTCAGATAGTGTGTTATTTACTTTAATTTGGGCTTGGGGTTTCTGGTAGAGTGCTGAGATCCATGACAGCATGTTTTCCCGTAGTCCGATATGGGCACAGGTGTCCATCATGTAGTCCCAGGAGACTCTATCGAAAGCCTTCTCTGCATCGGTAGAAAGCAATATTCCGGCTGTTTTAGAGTTGTGGGCAAAATGGATTAGATTCAGAGCCTTAGTAGTATTGTCACGAGCTTCTCTACCGGGCATGAATCCTACTTGTTCAGGGCCTATAATCTGTGTTAGGAGGGGTTTTAATCTGTTGGCAAGTATTTTGGCCAGTATCTTGAGATCAACATTTAGAAGGGAGATGGGTCTGAAGTTTGCGCATTCAGAGTGGTCTTTGTTAGGTTTGGGGATCACAGCTATGTGTGCCATTAGGAATGAGTTGGAGTTGATTCTATTTTTTGCTAGGAAGTTAAAAGCAGATTGAAGGGGTTTCAAGAGAGATGTTGTGTACGTCTTATAGTATTGTGATGTAAAACCATCAGGGCCAGGGCTCTTTCCCGTTTGTAAGTCAGATATTGCGTCTGAGATTTCTGATATAGCTATAGGGTCATCTAGTTTGCGTGTGTCGTCGCTTGACAGGGAGGGCAATTTACTATTTTCCAAGAAGTCTGTAATTGCTTCTTGTTTTGTCTGTGTTATATGGGGTGGTTTGTGTTGAGCCGGCAGATCGTATAATTTGGCATAATAATTGTGAAACAGGTCTGCCATTTCTTTAGATTTGTACTTCAAAGTCCCCTCCTTATCCTTTATGGCATGGATATGGCTTGATAGTGTTGCTTCCTTTAGGGCCCTAGCTAGTTGTTTCCCACTCTTATCCCCGTGTTCGTAAAAAATGTTTTTTTTAAAAAAAAGGGATCTTTTGATTTTGAGATCTAGTAGAAGGCGTAATGCCGTTCTGCAATCAGTCAGTTGCTCTTCTACCCTGAGAGATTGGGAATGTTTGTGTTGCAATTCCAAGTTAGCGATTTTTTGGGCTAGTTTTGTAATTTCTCCTTCTCTTTCCCTTTTCTTCCTGGCGCCCCATTTTATAAATTCACCTCTCACCACTGACTTGTGAGCTTCCCAGTTAGTCAGCGGGTTCGTGTCAGTGTCATTGTTGTTGTGAAAGTATGTAGTAATCGTGTTGTGGATGTCATCCTTCACAATTTGATCAGTAAGGAGTGCAGGGTTGAGTCTCCAATTAAATGCAGATTTGCGGTGTGCACCCAGTTCTATTGAGATAGCTGTGGGTGCGTGGTCAGAGAGGGCAATAATTCCTATCTCAGCTGCAAGTAAGTTGCTTAGGTCCCTTTGCGAGACAAATATCATGTCAATTCTTGAGTATCGTTTGTGAGGTGCGGAGAAAAAGGTGAAGTCCCTCTCTGACGGATGCACGGATCTCCATGCATCAACCAGTGCCAGAGACTGTAGCAGCGATTTTATTCGTTTAAGAAGCCTATAACTAACATGGGTGTGTCCAGAAGAAGTATCCCTGAGGGGGGAGAGAGGGATGTTAAAGTCTCCACCCAAAAGGACACATCCCTCCGCAAACCATTTAAGTTCTTCAATTATTTTGTTACAAAATGGCACGTGGGAGGTATTCGGGAAGTACACATTGGCAAGTGTTACAGGGGATCCCTCCCAGGTGCCCTTCAGAAACAAGTACCTTCCCTCGGGGTCAGTAAGTTGGTGCTTCAGTTCAAAGGGTGCATCTTTGTTCAGGAGGATGGACACTCCTTTCGTTTTGGCCAGAGGGTTGGTAGAATGGAAAACTTTTGTGAATACATTGTCAGTGAGTTTAGGAATACTCTTGTCTTTAAAATGGGTTTCCTGTAGAAATACGACTAGAGGGCGCACTTTTTTAAGTTCTCTCAATAGTTTAGACCTTTTTTCAGGTATATTCAGACCATTCACATTATGTGAGATAATAGTTGGTGTTTTCCCTAAAAAAGCATATGCCATTTTTGCCGTTGGGTTAGGATGGGTGGTTTCTGGAGGAGCTGTGTCTGTGGATGGTTTTCACGAGAGATATTGGTGACTTAGAAAGTGCTAGGGAGGAGTGTTTTGGGACTGAAAAAGAGTGCGTACGTGCGTGGAGGAGGGGAGAGAAAGGAGAAGAAAAAAAAAAAAAAAAAGGGGGGAGGGGGGTGGGTAAAATATGGGGGAGGGGGGGGGGGTTAATTAGATAAGGGATAAGAAGGAAAGTACCCACTAGTCACCAGTTGGTGGTGGGTCAATTTGGGATTTAAGTAATGCGCGTAAGAGTTGGTATTTTCCCTTTGGAGGAGAGTGGGAGGTGATCAATGAGCAGTCTAAAAGCGTCTATTTCCTTTAACCGCTCTGTAGCAGTAATGGAGGTGACCAATAGAGGAGCCCGGCACATCTCACGGTTCTAAACCCCATCAAGAGGTTAACTGTAAGCAAGGTGTCTGAGACCATCCATTGGCATTTATTATAGACTATAGAGGACTTGGGTAAAGGGCTGGAGGGAGGAGAAGGGATTGTGCGAGTCACAGTTAACCAGTTTGCAGAGTAAAATAACATTATAAACACTTTGTAAAACCGTTCTTAAGAAACTGTGGCTTAGGCGCCAAGCTGTATAACAGATATTAGCTTAAATAGCTGTAAACTTTCAACCCATATCCTGAGCATTTAACTTCAACACTCCTCAGCATATAGTGAGGAGTATACACCCCTGTATAATTGAGGGGTAGTCTAGACCCCAAGCAAACGGTGAGTGTACCACATCATGCAGGGGCGTCACAGGAGCAGTGGCAGGGGAATTTCTGCAGTAAGGCGCAGTTTGGTTTCCGTCCTGTACAGTCCCTATCCACTCCTACAGTCTTAGAGCGGAGCATATCATAGCGAGGCAGTGAGTGTTATCTACGTTAGCAGTTGCCGGGGCTGTACGTAAAAAGGTAGAGACAAGGTGCATTAAATGGTGACATTAGGATAGGACTGTTGCTACGTCCTGCCGTGAGCCTCTAGGATATGCCTTTCCCCTTTTTAATTTTTGAGAGGGAGAGGAATGTAAAGCAGTGTCCCGGGTAATGTTACTCACAGTTCCGCAGTCAAAAGAGAAACATCAACTTGAGGGAGGTAGAGGAATGTGATACGTGCAAACGGCAGTATTCAAGCCACTTAACAAAGTTGCCATTCTCAGAACCTAAATAAAAGACAAGAATTAGAGCATAACAGGATAGAAGCATATGGTGTTGCCGCAGGTCATTGTAGTCTTTCTGCAGGGTACATCTCTCAAACCTTGGTTGGGGAAGAAACAGGTAAACAAAGAACAAAAAGGAAAAAGAAAAAGCCCCTCTTGTAGGTAGGTTGACATAGGTGCAGATAAAGGTCTCAAGGAGTAGTCTCCGGAGTTTATCTTTTAACCTTTAAGGTGGTGTGCTCCCTCGTTACCATAAAATTGTGACAGCCGTCTGGATGAGATAATGGGCGATTTATACAAAAAACAAAACAAAAAAAAAAAACAAAGTGGGTATCATCTTAGCAAAGAGCTGTATTAGGGGAACTGGGTAACAGCAACTCGCAACAGGCCAAGATGTATATTGCAGAGGGACTTTCCATTTCAGTAGTCTCTTGGCTCCCTTCCTCTCGGGCTCCCAGCACTCTTAGAGGATGCCGGGGACTCAAAGTTGCTTCTGTCAGTACTTCTGCGATGCTTGCCAAGTTGGTAAGGCGATCGTGTGTGGCGGGGTTCCGCTGAGAATTGTGGGTTGTTAATTGCAGGTGGCGTGAGGAATTCAGCATACCAGTCCGGGAGGTTCATCTGTGTAATCTGTAGGTCCTCACAGAATTTTTTGAGGTCATCGGGGACTTTTAGCACATGTTGTTTTCCCAGGAAGTTTGCTTGCAGTGCAAATGGAAATTTCCATCTGTAGTTGATACCTTTTTGTTTCAGCACTTCTAATAGAGGACGTAGTGCTCTTCTATTTTTAAGTGTGATGGGTGAAAGGTCCTGAAAAAGTTGAATCGTGGCTTCCTCGTGCACTATCCTTTCTTTCATCCGTGCTTTTTGAAGGATATCTTCTTTCAAGCTGAAGTTGGATAGACAACATATGATGTCTCTGGGGGGGATTCCGTCTTGTGCCCTGGGTCTAAGAGCTCTATGAGCCCTGTCAAAGTCAATGGGAGATTGTTCCGGCCGTTCAATGAGAGTATTAAAGATGGTTGTTAGAGCTGGTCTAATTTGGTCCGGGGGCACCGTTTCGGGTACTCCTCTGATTCTGATATTATTTCGTCTACCACGGTTGTCCAGGTCTTCAATTTGTCTGTTCATATCGATCAAATGTTGGGAGTGCGAGTTCGTAATATCATCCAGTCTGACCAGTGCTCTGTCCCTCCTTTTCCCAGCTCTGTCTGAGATTGCCATTTGTTCTGTTAGCCTCATTAGTTCTGTTTTAATATCTGTTATTGCTGCCGCAAAGGAACTTTTAATATCAGCAGCAATGTCTGTCATAGCTGCGTAGGTAAGAAGTTGGTCTGTTTTACCGTTGCCTGCGGCTGAATCTTCAGATGCTGATAGGGAGACTTCGTCGTCGTCCATATCCTCAACAATATCGTTTCTTTGTGACAGAGCCATTTTGGAATGTTTGCTCCCTTCACAGTATTTAAACTTGCTAAGGTTTGCTGGCGAGTTCTTTTTTTTCCTCTGGGGTGTCCCCAAAGAGCGGAGGATGTGGCTGTGCGTGCTTTTCCTTGATTGTGATGACATATTCGTCTGTCAGGTCTGTTTTCAGTGCACAGGCCCCTCTGGTCACCAAGGTTTCTCTACATTACAGTCATGTGCGCCGATCACCAGGCCACTTCCCCTGTAATAATGTTTGCCAGTTCTTGGGTAGTAGAACTGTACTGTTAGTGGGGTGCGCACCTGTATTGGAGTTTTGCTGGGGTAAGGTTGGGTGATTACAGTTCGAGCTGGGCTAGTTAGAGAGGTGCAGGGTGTAGTTGGAGTAGCAAGATGGCCGCTGTCTCCAGTAGGTAGGCCGGAGCCTCAGGCTTTCCTAACTCTGGTGGCCTTATAGCTGCATTCTGCCCTGTTTGCCTCCTGTGCCCCCAGATTCTGCCCCCAGGATCTGCAGGTTCCCACTAAATATAGTAAATATGGTGTAAAAGAGTCCGCTGTGGGGGGGGGGGGGGCGCCGTGGGTGTACTCACTGCGGCCTGTTGTTGAGAATAGGCCGATTCCTAGGCCTGGATGATTGCGCCGACCGTATCCGGGGATCTGCTTGATGCTGCGCCCTGCTGTTCCGGCCGTGAGCGGTGGCGTGTGTCCGCCCGGAATTCAGCCTTACTCTGGCGGCGCTGCGGTGGAGGCTTGCGTGGGCCGTTTATTTTGTAGGCCGCAAGATGGCGCCGGACGGTCCGCAATGTGGCCGGGTATGTGTGCGCCGTTAATGGTGGATATCTCCTCCGATGGCCTCCGGGAGACAGCGCCGCAATCCCCAGACTCAGCACAAGTCTGGCGTGCTGTGGTCTGCGATCGAGAGGGATGGATGGCGGAGGATGGCGGTGGATTTCTCCCTGCCTGTGTGGAGCTAAGCCGTCGCACGTCCTCCTTGCTCCGCGTCCGGACACGCCCCCCTATATATATATATATAAATTCTACTTGTAGTGAATGTACAGCCATGTTCTGTGTTTCATTCAGACAATCATTCACTTACTGACTCATGCATGTAAAAAATGTAAAATTCTGTTTTTATTCTCAAAGGTTTCAAATCAAATCTTTTATTTGTAACCTTGTTCTGAGAAACAAAACAAAACACAGAAAAACAATTTGCTGCTGTATAGTACTCAAGTGTCTGCCTTTCTCCTGTGATCAAAAAAAAAACATGCTTACAAATAAAAATAACAACCTTTACATTCTACAGTTAAGACTTTTTGACTAATACAGGCCATATATTGTGTGATTTATTTGTTTAGTATCTTATCTAGGATATTAAACATTATTCTGTTTGATCCCTGACCAGGGATGGATTAGGAACTTCATGGGCCTGGTGCTGAGGATTTTGGTGGGGCTTTTATAAAAAAAAAATTTAAATAAATAAAATATAATTGATTGATCACAGCGCAGTGCTGGAGGGCTCAGTCTGACAGGTAAGTGTACCCTAATGTGCTAATATGCTGTGCTTACTAGTACATTATGGCATAACCTACCTTAGGACCTATAAAAAGTAGTAATATTAGTGAAGTTTACTACCGCTTTAATATCACAGGATCCCAGGCACCTCTCATGGGGCCCCCTACTGACGCGGTGGCACTTGAGCAGTGACCAAGTGCATAGTTGCCAACATTTCAAAAATATTTTCAGCAACACTTTGTTTACCAGTGGTATATTTAGTGTAGCTGACATCCCCTATGTTCCTCTATACATCACAGTAGTAATCACAAAATTAAATGAGTACTAATAATAGGCAGAACAAATATGAGGACTGAGAAGATTTCCTTTAGTTGAACTAACAAATGTGTACCCAATCTAGAGCTGGTAACATTGAGGATATTTAATATAATTTTAAAGAAATGTTTTTGTGGGTAAGAGGCATAAGGGAGGAGTATGGCTGGTATACAAGTGGGAAGTAGGTGCAGGTGAGGGAGAGGAATGTGGAGGGTATAACAGTGGGCAATATGTACAGGAGAAGAGTGTGGAGGGTATGGCAGTGGGCAGTATGTACAGGAGAGGAGTGTGGAGGGTATGTTGGGGCAGTATGTACAGGAAAGGAATGTGGAGGGTATGATGGGGGCAGTATGTACAGGAGAGGAGTGTGCAAGGCATTATGAGGGCAGTATGTACAGGAGAGGAGTGTGGAGAGGAAGATAGTTGTCAGTATGTATAGGGGAGGAGTGTGGAGGGTATGACAGTTGGCAGTATGTACAGGAAAGGAGTGTGGAGGGTATGACAGTGGGCAGTATGTACAGGAAAGGGTGTGGATGGTATGATAGTGGGCAGTATGCACAGGAGAAGAGTGCGGAGGGTATGACAGCCAACACTATGTACAATAGAGAAGTTTATGAACGTGGGCAGTATGTACAGGAGAGGAGTATGAAGGGTATGACAGTGGGCCGTATGTACAGGAACGGAGTGTGGATGGTATCATACTGAGCAGTATGTATGGGAGACAAGTGCGGAAGGTAAGACAGTAAGCAGTATGTACAGGGGATGAGTGTGGAGGGTAAGACAGTGGGCAGTATGTACAGGAGAAGAATGTGGAGGATATAACAGTGGGCAGTATGTACAGGAGAGGAATGTGGAGGGTATGACAGTGAGCAGTATGTACAGGAGAGTAGTGTGGTGGGTATGACAGCAGGCACTATGTAGTGAGGAGGATGAAGGAATCTGGAAAGGAAATATCTAAAGGTTTGTGGAAGAATGTTTAGGGACTGCGTTGCGGTTAAGCGGGCCATACGTGGATTGAAATTAAGCCAATTAAGTAGAGACCAGCCATAGTTGATCTATGTATGAGCTAGCTGGTTGTACACAAGTCAGTCTATTAATCGACTTATCGACTTAAGTACAACCAGCCTGTCTGTTTTTTCCCCCAAAACAATCAATGCTGCCAGCTATAGTTAGTAACATTGATCATTGTATCTGTGGGTAGGGAAGACTCCCCACTGGCAGAACACAATAACACCGCACAAGTGATTTCCCTATCCACAGGTCAGCAGGTGAGAGGGTGTGTGGGGACAGGCTGGGGAGAGATGTCTGTCAGCGCAAGGGGGGGGGGGGGGGGGTTAGGTGGTCATGGAGAGATATCAATCATAGGATGAGGGGAGTAACTGGGAGTGATATCTTATGGAGTAGGGTCTGTCATCTGCAGGTTGGGAAATGGTCACCTGTGATATACATTAAGTTTGAAGGGAGGCGGCTAACATGGACAGTGACTGGGGGAGCGACCTGGTTGGGGGGGATTGTGAAATGGATGATGTGTGTCAAGTTTCTTTCACATTTGCGGTAATGCTTACTGCCCTCTGAAAAGTGATCTGTGGTGGAGTGCTTTTGAACCAGTGGTTGACAGATGTTCATGAGGTGTTACTGCCACCTCCTTGTTTTTTTTGCTGAATAGTAGTTTTACATAGTTGGACTGTGCTGCTACTGTGAGCGAGTTTGGCTTGCAGTTGCAGAGTGGCCCCATTGAAATAAATAGGCGAGAAAATGATAGGCGGTGCTGCCTGTCCAACTCTGCAGGCTCCAAGCTGTCCATTGAGCTCAGTGCCTCTGGCAAGAAGTGAGGCATTGTGAGCTCATCCTCTCAGTCTGCTGCAAACAGAGTGTGCCAGCTTGTATTTAAACTGGCCGCTCCGTATGTAGCTTCTGACAGTCTGTGCTAGGAGCCCCGTATCTCTGGAACCATGGATGATAGGAAACCCAAATTTTGACCAGTGGGGGGGTGGGGGGTGTAGGTCTTCCTCCTGGTTGCCAAGCCACGACCCTCAAAGTCGATTGTTTTTTTCTTGGAGGGAGTTTTTTTTTTGGTCAAATGGGTCTATCTTATGGTAAAGAGCCTGGAGCTGCAGCTCCAATAGCCCCTATGCTAATCCGGCCCTGCCCCTGACCTGGTCCCTTAACCACTTCAGGACCGCCGTATTGCCAATGTACGTCAACACAATGGCACAGGCAGGCACAATCACGTAGATGTACGTGCCTGCCTTCCAGCGGGTGGGGGGTCCGATCGGACCCCCTCCCGTTGGATACGACGGTCCGGTTCGCTCCAGGAGCGCTCCGTGATGAGGGGATGGCCGTTGGTTTTCGGCCACCCCCTCTGGATCACTCCTGGCCAATGAGAAGCTTCCTCCCACTGTGTATTGTTTACACAGGAAGGAGGAAGTGATGTCATTCTCCTCGGGGCGGTCTTTTTGACCGGACTACGAGGAGAAGACTAATAGTAAGTGTGCACCAGCACTACACTGACATGTAGGTACACACAGGCACACAAACCCCCCCCCCCCAATCCCCCCCCGATCGCCCCCCGATCCCCCCCGCCCCCCCTCCCCCCCAGTCACAGTGTCACTGATTGCATTGATCATTTCTTTACTGATCAATGCATTCAGTGTCAGTTGTCATGCCTCTCAGTAAATAGCTTGGGGTGTCTACTTTCCAAAATGGGGTCATTTGGGGGGGTTTTGTGCTATTTTGGCATTTTATGGCCTTCGAAACTGTGATAGGTAGTGAGGAGTTAAATCAAAAATTTGCACCCTTAGAAATCCTGAAGGTGGTGATTGGTTTTCGGGGTGCCGTGCGCGACTAGACTCCCAAAAAGTCCCACACATGTGGTATCCCGTACTCAGGAGAAGCAGCAGAATGTATTTTGGGGTGTCATTTCACATATGCCCATAGCATGTGTGAGCAATATATCATTTAGTGACAACTTTGTGCAAAAAAAAAAAAAGTTTGTAATATTCCCGCAACTTGTGGCAAAATATAAAATATTCCATGGACTCAACATACCTCTCAGTAAATAGCTTGGGGTGTCTACTTTCCAAAATGGGGTCATTTTGGGGGGTTTTGTGCTATTTTGGCATTTTATGGCCTTCGAAACTGTGATAGGTAGTGAGGAGTTAAATCAAAAATTTGCACCCTTAGAAATCCTGAAGGTGGTGATTGGTTTTCGGGGTGCCGTGCGCGACTAGACTCCCAAAAAGTCCCACACATGTGGTATCCCCATACTCGGGAGAAGTAGCAGAATATATTTTGGGGTGCAATTCCACATATAACCATGGCATGTGTGAGCAATATATCATTTAGTGACAACTTTTTGTAAAAAAATTTTTTTTTTTTTTGTCATTATTCAATCCTTTAGGACAAAAAAAATAAATATTCAATGGGCTCAACATACCCATCAGAAATTTCCTTGGGGTGTCTACTTTCCAAAATGGGGTCATTTGGGGGGATTTGTACTGCCCTGCCATTTTAGCACCTCAAGAAATGAGATCGGCAGTCATAAATTAAATGCTGTGTAAATTCCAGAAAATGTACTCTAGTTTGTAGACGCTATAACTTTTGCGCAAACCAAAAAATATACGCTTATTGACATTTTTTTTACTAAAGACATGTGGCTGAATAAATTTTGCCCTCAATGTATGACTAAAATTTAGTTTATTCGATTTTTCTTATAACAAAAAGAAGAAAATATCTTTTTTTTCAAAATTTTCGCTCTTTTTCCATTTATATCGCAAAAAAAAAAAAATCGCAGAGGCAATCAAATACCATCAAAAGAAAGCTCTATTTGTGGGAAGAAAAGGACGCAAATTTCGTTTGGGTGCAATATTGCATGACCGCGCAATTACCAGTTAAAGCAGCGCAGTGCGAAATTGCAAAAAGACCTCTGGTCCTTAAGGTGTTTATTGGTCCGGAGCTGAAGTGGTTAAGCATCCATACCATATGTAAATTGAGTTTATTGACAAAATAAGATTTTTTGTTAACACAAAAAATACAGTTTAAAGAACAACTCCGGATTATTATTTTTTTGTTGGTTTATGAGCCCCACTGCATGGGTTAACTGTTCGTTTGGTCCAGGAGTGCACCAAAAGGCTACACTTAATCCTTTGATCCTCCGGAAAACAGCTCTCCCCCCATCCAGTAGTGGACTGTTCCTGTCCTCCTCACATCCAGAGCTGGTCTAAGGGCATGATGATGTTAGGAACAGTCCATGCACAAGACTGCTAGCGTGCTGGGTGGGGGGGTGGCAGGAGCGGCCTGGATCAGTATTGTACTTGGAGGAGCAACCGATCAGGTAAGTATATCTTAGCTCCACACTCTTCTCCCCTAGGCAAAAATGATCTTACAGTTAACCCATGCAATGTGGGCACATCCCCACTGCATGTAAAAAACAATTCTTTAACATAGTTCAGCACGATTTTCATTGAGGCCCAATGTATTTTGAAAGCACTTTACAATAACTCACTTTATTTGCATAATCTGCAATCATAGGCTCCCACCCATATCACACCGGCTTGGAGTCAATTGCACATTTTACAGCAGATCCAGACCATCAAACATACTACCAGATGATTGGTACTTAAAGCATATAAAGAAGGAAAGCCATACCTACAACTTATGTAGGTGGAGACACGCCTGTCTTTTTTTTTGAATATCTGTCTCCCTCATATCTGTCTCGCTCACCCCCCCCCCCCCCCCACAGTTATTGCCTTTTGTATCATTTGACCTTCCCTTTTCGATTGCAAGCTCTAACTAGCAGGGTCCTCTGATTCCTCCTGAAGTGTATTGCAACTGTACTGTCTGCCCTAATGTTGTAAAGCACTGCGCAAACTGTTGGCACTATATAATATCCTGTATAATAATCAAAATAAACAAATTGACAGTTGACTCCTCTAATTGCTAAAAACTTTGTAAAAAGAAAGTTTTAGCACCGTGGACAGCTCCAGCTGGGAAATTGTGTGTTGGCTTAAAAGCTGTTTTGACTGTTTTATGTGTACAAATAGCACTTGATGTATAGTATAACGAGCAATAGAAGTGCATAGGGGCAGCACACACAACTATATAGTACGAAAAATGTACCAGCACAAAAATGTTCAAACTGTTTTAGCAATTTGTGTTAAAAAAATAGTTTTTTGTTGCATAAGTTTACAAGGGCACAAGAAGTAGCACTGCCAGGCAAGGCCCCTCTTCAAAGTTTGCTTCCTGACTGTAATCCAACAGAGCTTTTGTATTTTATTTAGAATACCGCACTTGTGATATTCAATGACTGCTCACTGGCTGCCACATTCACCTGTTTCACAATAATGAATAGCGTCAAGGGTTTCACTTGTCATATTTCCCAATTAAACACCCCTATAACTTTACTCTAAGTGCAATTTTCTGCAGAAAAAAAAAATCAGCTTTTAATAAACACCTAGGTTAGATATAAATGTAGGACTGATGGCAACTAAACAGGGTCAGTGGAGGGGTGAGAAAGCTTACTTTTTATTGTAATGATGCTAAAATTTTGGGAAACTATAAATAATCCAGCAGAGAGTGAGAGAGCCATGGCAACAAATAAAAAAAAGCACAAAGGTGTGAATATGATATGACTGGGGAATGGCGTAAAAAATTAATTGGGTTACAAAGGCGACAGAAAAGAGATAAAACAATGAAGGGCCGCTACGTTGCTAGATCAATGAAAATAATAGCAAAATGCAGGGAGAGAAAATATTATGGAGATATCGCAGGTAAGAACAAAAAAAGCTGAATGAAATAAGTCTATATTTATTGTTTTGTGCATATATTTCCAGCCAATTACTGCCTTGTTTAGAGCTCCTGGGGTTGTAAGAGTCACCCTTGAGCATGCCCCCTTTAAAATAAACACATTTTGTTGCTTTGCAACCTGAAATGAACAAAGACGCAGTTTTTGTTTTATCCATCTGTATTTACTCAGTTCAAGTGAAAGATATAACATCAACATGGTGGCACAGTGGTGTAGTGGGTAACACTCTTGCCTAGCAATAAAAAGGGTCGCTGGTTTTAATCCCAACCATGACACTAAATGCCAGGAGTTTGCATGTTCTCCCTGTGCCTTTGTGGGTTTCCTCCCTCACTCCAAAGACATGTTGGTAGGTTAATTGTCTTCTGTCCAAAATAAATTGGCCCAAGTATATGAATGTGATTTGTGATTTGTGGGCTCTTTGAGGGTAGAGACCAATGTGAGTGTGTGGAGCACTGTGTAAATGGACGGTGATATATTGGTACCTTAGATAAATAATAGCAGTACTATGTCAGTAGATTACAGTCTTCAAGTCATTCCACAGATTTTCAATGTGGTTTAAGTCTGGGCTCTGGCTAAGCAATAGAAGGACATTCACCTCTTTCTCCTTTAACCACCGTGTGGTAATTTTTGCTGTGTGCTTTGGGTCATTTTCATGTTGGCAGGAAAACCTTCTTCCCACTGACAACTTTGTGGCAGTGGTATTCTGCCTCATCCATGTTTCTTCTATCCTGACAAGTGCTCCAGTCCCTGCTGCAGAGAACCCCCCATAACAGGATAATACCACCTCCATGTTTTACTGTAATAATGGTGTTATTTGGATGGTGAGCTGTATTGGATTTCCATCAGACATATCATTTGGTGTTGAGGCCAAATAATAACATTTTAGTCTCATCTGACCACCTTAAACGCACCTTGAAGTGGCCACATGGAAAAATGTGTTCTGGTCAGCTGAGACTAAAATTGAATAGAATGTTGCCTGTAGCAAAATGCCTGTCATTTAAAAAAAAGTACATGAGCTTCTTTTCAGGCAGACTTTAGCATTTCTGGCCCCATAGAGATCAATGGAAACACCTGAAAATGCACGGCATTAGTATTTTACAGGTGTTGTACGTTTTCCAGGCAAACAGCAGCTCTCCACCACTAATCTTCTCCCCCTAGTGCTTTCTATTGGCTAAAATAAAAACAACTGAAGCTTGAACACACATGTAAAACACTTGTACACGCTTGTATACGTTTTCAGGACTCTGAAATAAAAACACCAGAAAATCGCTCTGCTCAGTTGTGAATACAGCCTTAAAAGGAAATACAGCGATGATGTTCCCGGCTTATAAATATGTTGTAATTTCCATTTAAATCCTCATTACACCTCTAAGACTTCTATGAAATCCCACAACAAGTTGAAGGTGTTTTACGGCAGAAGACTTCTGGCTAAATATGAGCCTGTATACACTGGCAGACACTGATGGATCGGAAATCGTATAAAGTTTTAGGCCAGTTTGAATCGGCAACTATTTCTGCAGGATAAAAGCACTCCACTGTCCTGTGATTAATATCAGCAGTCGCGTGATTTTTCTGTTTGAAATCAATTCCAGCCCGAAGATGTACCTTCCAGTCCTCTCAGCGGTCATTAATGTAGGATGGATTTACAATCTAAGACTGTGTTTTGTGTGCTGTGGTGCTGCTTTGGCACAGCACAGCCATATAGTTCATCACTTGCTTATCTCTACCTAGTTTCCAATTATGTTTTTAATCCACTCGATTACAAGCTTCTTGCAAACGCACAAGAAGTAAAGAAGGGGGGAAAAAAAACATATACATGCACACGCAGAACAGCACGTTCCATCGGAGCTATAAAATCTCACACTAATCTTCAGGAAAGGCTGTGAAGATGACAAGCAAATGACAACATTTATTCAACGAAATAACGGCCCCAAGCATGTCTTAAATTTACAAGGAAATCTCACGATGTGTAAAAAAGGAGTTCAACCTTTATCTCGCTGCTATAAACTCATGAAAGGTACAAACCCATTAGCTATTTGTTTTGATGAACACTGCAGCTGCAGATTTTATTTTCCTTATTTATTTTTGGTAAAATCATTTTTTCGAAAGCCTGCTTGGCCAGGCTCAGCAACAATGATTCTTTGAACAAACGAGGGCAGGGGAAGATAGCAAGTGGTATACAGATTCTTGTGCAATGGAGATGTTTTCCAAGATTATACATACATACCATTCCAAGGATTTATCACACACTGCTAAGGATCTGTTTTCAATAGTTTATGTGAGAATGAACCTTTACCAGCAAATGTAAGGGAATTAATGGTCAAAGTGAAATGAAACATTTTTGTATAGGCCCCTATACCCTCTCCAACATCTAGGAATAATAAAAAAGAAATCAAATATGACTCCAATATGAATTTTGATACTTGAAGCTACCGACCCACAATGCTCCTGCACTTTCTCTGAAACAGCTGATTACAGTACTGTGCCTACTCTTGTCTGCTGTATATATAGATATAGCTCTCTCTCTCTATATATATATATATATATATATATATATATATATATATATATATATATATATATATATATATATATATATATATAAAACCCTCCTCAGAAATTGCATTCGTCCGAAAATCCAAATTAATTAAGGTTGAATCTGTCATTAAAGGCTTATGGTGTCTGACAAATGTTCAAAGAAGATTCAACGGAGCAGCTAAACTGTATGCCCTTGTACACACAGTCGGACATTCCGACAACAAAATCCGTCGGATTTTGTCCGACGGATTTTGTCTGAAACTTGTGTTGCATACACACGGTCGTACAAAGTTGACGGAAAATCCGATCGTTCAGAACATGATGAGGCTCATTCATTACGACGGGACTATGTTCAGGCTATTAGCCAGTAGCTTTGGTCTCGGAATTTGATCTGAGCTCGCGTGGCACTTTGTCCGATCGGAATTCTCTACACACAATCGGACAAAGTCTGATCGGATCATGTTGTCGGAAAGTTTTATAGCCCAGCTCTAAAACTTTGTCCGTCGGATATACCGACGGAAACAGTCCGATGGAGCCCACACACAGTCGGATTATCCGACAACACGGTCCGATCGGACATTTTCCGTCGGAATGTCCGACCGTGTGTACAAGGGCTATGACTCTATATAGTTTAGCTGCTCCGTCGAATCTCCTTAGAACTTTCAACAGACACCATAAGCCAAAGATTCAACGTTTGTATGTTTTTCGCTGCTTTGTCGAATCTGTGTCATTCATGTTGATTGTATATAGTTCAAACAGAAAATGGACTGGTGATAGTGATCACTGATCAGACATGTAACACGATAGGGTATATAGAATCTATATAGAATCTCAATCTTTAATATAGAATCTATAATAATAATTCCCCCCCCCCCCCACAACACGGGCAGCCTCTGAGGCTATCACAACACTAGCAAAACTAGTATCACTATCAAGTTCACAACATTAACACAAGCAGCAGATTATTATGAAAAAGTTAAGTTGAACTGTAGCTTGCTTCACTATTGTTCTGCTGCTGTGCTTATGCTTAATTGCTTAATAATTTAGGTTCTCTGACAAACAGACCAGCTAAGATTGACTGTCATCTGAAATGATTCAGTGTGTGTGTCTCTCTCTGCTAACAATCGTAAATGAAAGTAAGTCGGCTGTACGTGTGTACTTAGTTCTAGCTATTTTACTGCTCCTCCTCTTTAGTTACAATCAGCCAATAACATTCATCATCATCATTATTTTTATTTTACTTCCCTCACCCAGTTCAAGCAGCGATCTTTCCTCTCTATGTCGAATCTTTCCTCTCTATGTCAAATCTTTCATCTCTATGTCAAATCTTTCCTCTCTATGTAGAATAATGTTGGACTAATAGAGGTAAGGTTAGGCACATTCGACCACAGGTTCGATAGACACAGATTGTTATTGTCAGCGTCATGTCGAATCTCCTATCTATATCGAACTGTTGTCACAACGAAAACAAAAATAAAGCATTTGTTTATGTTGGATCTTTCGTTTTTCGGTTTCTGCACTTTCGTTATTTGTTAAAACGATAACGAAAATACCTGAAATTCGGAAGGAAAATGCATTCAGACGAAAACGAATGCACATGTCTAGCAATTACTGCTGTATAAACAAACATACAGTCAAAAGAATGGATAGCTAGAACGTTTAACTTGTCTTGGATCAACGTACAACGATCTTTGTATCATTTTTAATAATGGAAACCAATAATAGACTAGAGCTACTGTCCTATAATATATATATTAAAATGTGTAAATTAAATTTAAATATGTTTGACACCTTTTAACTCAACTTATTTTTTATTTTTTATTTTTTTGGTGTTTTTTTTGTGTAACAGAGAGGTTAACTGGCTGTTCTTTAAATGATTTGATAAAAAATACAGGGGAGTGTGCAAGTGTCAACAACTCATGAAGTGTTTAATTTGCTCCAAGATATAATCATTAGAGGCTCAGCTAGGTGCCTGCCCTAGAAATAGGAAAACAATTTGCTTTTGATATATTTGTTAGCAGATCTGCATTGACAGCCGAAAAGACGGAGAGTTTCCCACTAGGTCTGCGGCAGTGTGACCACTGGCAGCAGGAAAGTGACCTCTCTTTTATGGCTTGTTAAAATTAAAAGGTTAAAAAAGTTGGCTATGACAGCTCAGAATACCACCTGTACATAAAAGATATTAAAGAACAAGATTAAACAATTTACTAAAAGAATATATAATACAATGTGTGTATATATATATATATATATATATATATATATATATATATATATATATATATATATATATATATATATATATACACTATATTGTCAAAAGTATTGGGGTGCCTGCCTTTACACCCACATGACCTTTAATGGCACCCCAGTCTTAGTATGTAGGGTTCAATATTGAGTTGGCCCACCCTTTGTAGCTATAACAGCTTCAACTCTTCTTGGAAGGCTGTCCACAAGGTTTAGAAGTGTCTCTATGTGAATATTCGATCATTCTTCCAGAAGCGCATGTGTGAGGTCAGGCACTGATGTTGGACGTGAAGGCCTGGCTCGCAGTCTCTGCTCTAATTAATCCCAAAGGTGTTCTGTTGGGTTGAGGTCAGGACTCTGTACAGGCCAGTCAAGTTCCTCCATCCCAAACTCGCTCATCCACACTATATTGCCAAAAATATTGGGCCGTCCCTCCAAATCAATTGGTAGAGGGGGGATTATGACATGGGGTTGATTTTCAGGGTTTGGGCTTGGCCCCTTAATTCCAGTGAAGGGAACTCTTAAGGTGCCAGCATACCAAGACATTTTGGACAATTTCATGCTCCCAACTTTGTGGGAAGAGTTTGGGGATGGCCCCTTCCTTTTTCAACCTGACTGCGCACCAGTGCACAAACAAGGTCCATAAAGACATGGGTGAGCGAGTTTGGGGTGGAGGAACATGACTGGCCTGCGCAGAGTCCTGACTTTAACCCAATAGAACACCTTTGGGGTGAATTAGAGTGGAGGCTGTGAACCAGGCCTGCTCTTTCACATCAGTGCCTGACCTCACAAATGCGCTTTCGGAAGAATGGTCAAACATTCCCATAGATACACTCTTAAACCTTGTGGACAGCCTTCCAAGAAGAGTTGAGGCTGTTATAGCTGAAAAGAGTGTGCCAACTCTATATTGAACCCTGCAGACTAAGACTGGGGTGCCATTAAAGTTCATATGCATGTAAAGGCGGGTGACCCAATACTTTTGATAATATAGTGTTATGTTAACCTAACCTTCTTCTGTCTTTGTTTACTCTTTCAAATGTTTTTTGAAATATTGTCAATGTTGAACTGTTCAAGGTTTAATAGTATTAATATTCTGTATCTAAATACTGCCTCCTTCAAATCTTTTCCAAGACCTCAAATTATAAATGCAATCCTAAAGGGTTTTGTAGAAAATGTCAAACACCCTTTGTTTAAATTCCTGAACATCCTGGTCTCATCCGCAGTTTTACCCTCACACGGCCCCTGATCCACCATACAAGTCAAAGATTTTCAGGAGCTGCATACAACGACAGAGTTGACACTGATTATGCCCATATTGCTATGGTACCAACAGTTGCCCCTCAATAAATTAAATTAAGAATTATCCCAGAGGACATAAAGGAAATCTTCTACTTCTCACCCCTATTTCTCTGTACCTAGCCAAAGCATCCAGACGCAGCTGCCCTGACTGATAGAAAAATAGAGTAGTTTTGTCAAAGCAGAGGTCAATTTCAGCTCTGTATCAGATTCCCAAACAGATCCCAGGGGTGCAGAGAGTCCTCATCACCCCATATTCATGCTGAGAGTATGGTATGTGGGTGTTGGAACTGCTTCTAACATGCCCATGTTTTTAGAACCCCCTTATTAGCAAAATAAAAAAAGATTTGTTAAATAACAGTATTTTCTTTTCTTTTTTTTCCTCAATATTTTTATTGTTTTTTTGTTTTTGTTTTGTTTTTTAACATGTGTTACAAGAATGAAATAGAGGTTACATTCCAAATTTTCATAAATTCAAAACAAGTAGTTCAGCTCAGAAATACAGGTAGGATCTGTCTTGTTAAAGTTGGTTACGTTTGTTATAACATCAAAACATTTAATACAATTGAATAATCATGTCTGTTCTAAAAAGTATATAGTACAGGTCTTACCATCAGATATATAGGATTTACATGAATACCACTGCTCTAGTCCACTGTGACCAAGGGAGCCATTCTGATTTTGCTTTAGTAATCCTACCTTTGCTAGAGGCTAACATTAGTTCGTAATTGTAGTGCAGGTTAACTAGGTCAAGAGTATTTTCTATGGTTGGTGGTTGGCTAGTTTTCCAGAGTCTGGTTAAGATTAGTCTGGCTGCTAGGAGTATATAAATTGTCACCCATCTGAGGGGGTTGGGGATCATTTCTATTGTCAGGTTTAGTAGTCCTAGAGCCGGTGTAGGAGGTATCTGGTTTTGTGTGATATCCGACAAGATGTGAAAGATAGATGTCCAGTAGTTTTGTATGGATGGACACGACCACAGAATGTGTAGTAGGTCTCCTTTGCTGTGCTACATCTCCAGCAGGTGTCTGAAGTCGTGTTACCAAATTATGCTAATTTTATGGGTCTTAGGTACCAGCGTAGGGATATTTTTTTGGGTGAGTTCCCATAGCATAGAGCATTGGGTGGATTTGTAGATAGAATGGAATGCTGCCTGCCATTGTGTATCAGGGAACTAATGGTCCAAATCTGATTCCCAGTGTAGGTGTGAGTTTGATTTATTTAATACACATTTTTGTATTTTCCACTTCGGAGTGGGTCAGATATGTCTATGTCTTGGGAGGTAGAATGTATAGTGGGGTTGATATGTGGGAGATGCAGTGTTTTACTTGAAATTAGGTGAAGAGGTCTGTGGTGGGAGGGTTGAATTTCTTTGGTAGTTGAGGTAATGTCATTAGGTTGATTCCCTGAAATAGGTTGCCCAGTGAGCCAGAGATAGCTCTGTCGAGAGCTGGTGAAGTATTTCTAAAGGGAGAGGTGGGGAGAAGGTGCTATGTTGTGGTGTTAGTTGTTTCGAAGCTAGAGAAGAGGCTCTCATTGTGGGGGATATTGCCATTGGAATAGGGTAGCCAAGGGGGATCCTAATATCCATCTTTGTAAATTAGTGTGTTTAACCACTTCAGCCTCAAAAGAATTTACCCCCTTCCTGACCAGAGCACTTTTTGCGATTCGGCATTGCGTCGCTTTAACTGACAATTGCACGGTCGTGCGACGTGGCTCCCAAACAAAATTGACGTCCTTTTTTTCCCACAAATAGAGCTTTCTTTTGGTGGTATTTCTCTCTGCTGTTTTTATTTTTTACGCTATAAACAGAAAAATAGTGGCAATTTTTTAAAAAAACGCATTATTTTTTACTTTTTGCTATAATAAATATCCCACAAAAATATCTAAAAAAACATTTTTTTCCTTAGTTTAGGCCTATACATATTCTTCTACATATTTTTGGTAAAAAAAAAAATTGCAATAAGCATATATTAATTGGTTTGCACAAAAGTTATAGCGTCTACAAAATAGGGATAGTTTTATACCATTTTTATTGATAATTTTTTTTTTTTTACTAGTAATGGCGGTGATCAGCGATTTTTTATCATGACTGCAACATTATGGTGGACACATTGGACAATTTTGACACATTTTTGGGACCATTGGCATTAATACAGCGATCAATGCTAAAAAATTGCATTGATTACTGTAAAAATGTCACTGGCAGTGAAGGGGTTAACCACTAGGTGGTGCTGCAGGGGTTAAGTGTGTCCTAGGGAGTGATTATAACTGGGGGGGGCTGTGTGTGACATATCACTGATCACCGCTTCCAATTACAGGGAGCGCTGATCAGTCACAGTGTCATTAGGCAGAACCGGGAGATGCTTGTTTACATTAGCATCTCCCCATTCTTCTTCACCGTGAGACGATCGTGGGTATGCCCATGAACCTCGAGTCCGCGGGACCCACGATCATGGTCACAGAACTCCCGCTGGGCACGCGTGTACAGGTACATTAATCTGCCTGTACGTGGCCTTCTGCCGCAGTATATCTGTGTGAGGCAGTCGGGAAGCGGTTAAAGGTTTCTACCTCTATTTGACCCCATAAAGTGCTGGCATGTGGTTGAAACCAGTCTTGTTGTTGGGTCAGGATTGATACCCAGTAATAATCTTCTAAATAAATGGATCCCACCCCTTCTGCAAGTTTGTGTTTAGTGAGTTTAGTTTGAGCACAACTAGGTTTCATCCCTTGTTTGGGGCAGCATGTCAGTTGAGAATATTTGGGCTGAGGGGGTGGAGTATAGTGCTAGTAAGGCATTCAATATTTGGATCAGTGTGGGCATTATGTTGAGTAATCATGTGGCGATTGTTTTTGCATACATTTTTAAGTTCAAATTTAGCGAGAGATAAGACGAACGTTTTGGTGGGCTACCGCCTCCTACCCTGGCTTTGGCAGAGTTCTAATCAATGCTTTCAGGAATTCACTAGGAAATAATGAAGAGGAGGCAGCGTCATTAAATAGGGCAGTTAGGTGTGGCACTAATTGTTGAGCAAATTGTTTAAAATACTCTCCTGAGCCCATCAGAACTCAGTGCTTTACCTGGAGGGAGGGATTTGATGGTTGCTACGATTTCTTGTTCTGTGAAAGGGTCATTTAGATGGAATAGCTGTTCTGTTGTCAGCATTGGGATTTGAATTTGGTTTAGGAACTCATTAATATCCTCGGGCACTAACATGTTTTCATGAACTTGCAGACCTGGTATGTAAAGTAATTTTAGTTGGAACTTCAAATCCCTATTATTATCTTACCAGACCTTCATTTAGAATAAGGCATGCCCCGGATATGTTATTTAAAGAAATCTTAAATTTTATTCTTGTCCCTTAAGCATTAATAAAGTAAAATCACTTCTCCCCACCAAATATAAATTTAAAAAAAATAGGGGTTTGGTACAGGTTCCACAAGGCAATGCCCAGCCCTCCATTTGTTTCATAATTCATTACCTTTAGCCTAGAAAATGGCCATTATTGTTTTTTTAACATTCAGCTGTAATTGATTTCAATGGACTTGGATTGACACCTGAACTTCAGTAATGTTTGGTAATCCCGCCCTGAACTGAATAAAGGCACATTCAGCTCATCCCTGCTGCTTAACACAGTCTTGCCAGGTCCAGTCCTTCCCACTCGCTATACCTGTAACTCTGTAACTGCCAGTCATACAGTCTCCTTCTGCCAGCCATAAGCCCTTGTACACACGGTCGGATATTCCGATGGACAATGTCCGATAGGACCGTGTTTTCGGATAATCCAACCGCGTGTGGGCTCCATCGGACTGTTTCCGTCGGAATATCCGACGGACCAAGTTTTCCAGCTGGGCTATAAAATTTTACGATAACATGATCTGATCGGGCTTTGTCCGATTGTGTGTAGAGAATTCCAATCGGACAAAGTGCCACGCATGCTCAGATCAAATTCCTACACCAAAGCTATTGGCTACTAGCCTGAATGTAGTCCCATCGTAACGAAATTACGTCATCACGTTCTGAACGATCGGATTTTCCGACAACTTTGTCCGACCGTGTGTGTGCAACAGTTTCGGACAAAATCCGCCGGACAAAAACCAACGGATTTGGTTGTCAGAATGTCTGACCCTGTGTACAAGGGCTAAGGCTTCATCTACTGCTTGCCCTTTCATCTCTTCAGCTGGAGAATCAATGTGGCAGTGAGCCAAGGGAGACTACGAGATGGAGAGGGCACAAACTCTTTGCCATGGACCTGCACAATCTCTCTGAATTTGGAGAGCCGGGGTAAGCGAACCACAAAGGCTGTTAGCTAGTTCTCTACCCTTCTGTCCATTCCTTGCTTTAGGCAGCTAATAAGTGAGCCATGTTGTCACTCATTTGGACTATAGTTGGTGGAGCAGTCAAGAGAGAAAATATGTGAAATACTTTTTTGCTGCTGGTCATGCAGTGAGCTAACCTTCATTAACCTAAGCATAAAACCAACCGCCCATCTCTCATCCTTCTTTATCCCCCAACTTCCTGTACCTAACCTTAGTTCACTGGCAACATTCCCTGAGAACTCACCCACATCAATACACTAATGATTTTACTGAATCTATGTTTTACACTTACTGCATTGTTTAACTGGAAAAAAAAAAAAAACTATTCTGAACTTAAAATAAGTCTCTGTCTTTAGATTATGTTACATTAAAGCGGAGGTCCACCCTAAAGTGGACCTTCCGCTCATCGGAACCCTCCCCCCCTCCGGTGCCACAATCGGCACCTTTCAGGGGGGAGGGGGTGCAGTTACCTGGATAATCCAGGTAACTGCACCCACTTCCGGGACAGCTCTCAGAGAGCTGTCCCAGAAGTGGGTGCAGTTACCTGGATTATCCAGGTAACTGCACCCCCTCCCCCCTGAAAGGTGCCGATTGTGGCACCGGAGGGGGGGAGGGTTCCGATGAGCGGAAGGTCCACTTTAGGGTGGACCTCCGCTTTAATGTAACATAATCTAAAGACAGAGACTTATTTTAAGTTCAGAATAGTTTTTTTTTTTTTTCCAGTTAAACAATGCAGTAAGTGTAAAACATAGATTCAGTAAAATCATTAGTGTATTGATGTGGGTGAGTTCTCAGGGAATGTTGCCAGTGAATTAAGGTTAGGTACAGGAAGTTGGGGGATAAAGAAGGATGAGAGATGGGCGGAAGTGCCCGCCCCTTCCCGCAAGTGCCCCGCTGCCTGCTGGGAAACACACAGCTCCCAGAGGCAGCGGGGAGCGTCCTTATTGCGCAGCGCAATTCGCGCATGCGCAGTAGGGAACCGGGAAATGAAGCCGAAAGGCTCCATTTCCTGATTCCCATACCCAAGATGGCGGCGGCAGGACCCGACAGACGACCTAGCGATCGGCTTCGGGTGCCGACATCGCGGGCACGCTGGACAGGTAAGTGTCACTATTTTAAAAGTCAGCAGCTGCAGTATTTGTAGCTGCTGGCTTTTAAAAAAAAAAAAAAACGCGGAGTCCCGGTGGACTCCCGCTTTAAGAGCTATTAAATTGACACTAAACTCTGGTTTAAAAATATATATTATATTTATATATTATATTTTCCTAACTCAGAAAAGTACCTTCTACTTCTATTGCTCCCAACTTCCTCTAAAACTCCAAATCCCTTTTTTCTTTTCTTTTTTGCTGATGTGCACCAATTTCCAGTTAGAGGATGGTTATGTTCATTCTCCAAGGTCTCACTAGATGTAGGAACATAGCCAACCTCTTGTTCTGAGATGGACTATGAACTGTAGACTATAGACTATGGACTATAAACCATGGACTGTGGACTATGGACTATCGGATGTGTAATGTACATAGAGCAGTGCACATGACCACAACAAATGTGCACTGCTTATTACAAGCAAGCAAAAGTGAAGAGAAAAAGGAGAGGCTTGGGAGCTCATGTAGAACATTGCAAGGAAGCAGTAAAATGGAGTAAGGAACAACGTCAAAAAATAAAATAAATTACAGAACCAAGTAGCGGGTGTATATGGATTACTTTTGGAGAATAATGATATCATTTAATGTCACTTTAAAGTGGCCCTGTGATGAGAAAAATATAGGGGCTGCCATTGCTGACATCCCCTTTGAGAATGTTAGTTTCCTGGATGTTATATTGATAACTTGGTTTTAATGCTTTCTGAGATTCTCTCTGAAAAGGTGTAAAGATAAGGCATTCTGAAAATTCTGACACTTAATAGCATGCTTGTTCCTGGGCTGTGACTCAAAAGTATTAAAATTAGTCATCTATCATTTTCAAAAGGGCCCGCAATGGCAGCCCCAATACTTTTTTCTTGACAGGTTCCCTTTAAGGAAGGTATCTATCTTAGCCTGCTATTGCATTATATCTAATTAACCAAACTTTTTAAACAGTATGTTTCAATTTGATGATACATCTTTGCATGTGATATTTATAACTCTTGTGAGCAGACTGTTGTGGGCTGTGGAGTCAAACCCCAGTTTCAGGACTAACAATTAAAAACATTAAAGCACATTTGGTTATATTGACATTGAAGTTGCTTTCTATAAAAAACAAACAGCAAACACTTAAAGCCAACAGTATTTAGAAGCACTTGGAATGTACAGTTTAATATGATACACAGGATCTTGGCGTCCTAAACAGTAGCAAGTGCCAGGACTCAGCGAGTGGTGGTGATAGTGCACCATTGTTATAAATCATGATAGGTCAGAACATTTACGAACCTTTTTATTGCAGTCTATATGACGGAGTACTGCTTCTTTCTAAAGACATACCAAATCAGCAATATCTTAGACTTTGCAGCAGACACCAAATGTTACAAAGGTAAAGATTTGTTATGTTTTTTAAAACTGAACTCCAAATAAAAACACCCACACAGTTTAAAAAGTCTTTTTTTTTTTAAAGAAACAATGCCCCCCTTCCCCCCCCCCCATATAAATCCAATGTCAATCACATCATTCAACTGATGATGTTGATCTGTTGACATGACAATGTGTTTTGATCAACAGTCTTCCCCCATCACTACTCCCATTATAAATAACAGATCCCAGGCTGGCTTCTGTATGTCAACAAACTGGCTGGGGGTGCTGGGTGAAATTAATGACCAAATATATTAACAACAAAATTTGATAAATGACATCACCCAGGGTCTCTGGCCATTTTATTTCTAAATAGAAATAAGCTGGGCATCTGCCACTGATACTAGTGCTACTGCTGTGTTAAAAAAATGACCATAGTTAGTGGCAGTAGCACTAGAATTAGCTTGGCAGTAGCACTAATGTTAGGCTAGGAGAACCACCCATGCTAAATGGCAGTGCCCCCAGGCTGTATTGTTTCTGCTTGCAAACAAAGTGGCTGGGGATCCTGGGTGACATTATTACCTGATTAGGGCCACAATCCTTCTTGCTCAACTATGTCACCTGGCATTCTAGGTCTGTTTGTAGCAGTAGGTGAAGTTTTCTGTGCAAGTAGGGGTTGGGTAAGTGGATCACTTTGATTGATGTGGAAGTGCAAGCCGGACAACATGATTGATATAAGATTTATATCATGGGATATAACGTGTGTTTATTAATTTTCTAATAATTTTTTATTAATATATTAACTATCTTTGCTGTTGAAAGAAAAAAAAAAACTAATGTTGGTATCTGGGTGGACTTATCGGAATCTGGAGGTCCTCTTAAGGGAGACCCAGATATCTGACTACCCCAGCTGAATGTGTACAGGGTACATAGTATCCCTTGTTACTTATTCACAAAAAAAAGTAAATTGTAAACAAAAACATCCACAATATAAAGAAAAAATCCTTAATTAGAAAAATTATAAACAATGTCCCCCAAAGTAAATATAAAGTCAGTCATGTTGTCCATCAATGTAGAGCCATGTCCATCACAATGACCCAGCAAAACAAAGACATGCTGCACTAAAAATGTTCACCCGCAGCTATACCCACTGTAAAGGACAGATCCCCAGCTAGCTTCTGTATAAACAAAGGAGCTTGGGATGCTTGGTAGTCATATTTGGTAAATTACGTCACACAGGATTCTTTGACTATTTGTTTACAAATAGAAGTTGTCGGAGATCTGTCAACTTCAAAAGCAGATTTAAGGTATGCACAAACTTAAAGTGTTACTAAACCCAGCACCCTGCATTAAAGCGGAAGTAAACCCATCCATAAAACAGTTTCATTTCCGGGGCATGCCGGAAATGTAACACTCCCATTGGTTGTGCTCTCAATCAAACTGTTAAACCATCCAATGGCTGGTGTCATGACTGATCACATGTGCAGCATCATGGTAGTTTTATATTAAACAGAGGCAAAGATGGCAGCTTCCTTGGCTGAAAACGATAGGGGGGTTTACTTACACTTTAACTATTTCTGGTCTCTCACAGTACACAAAACATGAAACTGCAATAGTTTTAGTAAATATAAAATGCTAAATACACTTTCTCATCAGCAGTTAGCAGTCTTTTGACTTCTATCAGTGTCTGATTAAAGCTTGTAGGAGGAGTTTTCATTATCCCCTGATTGTCCTAAAAGAATGTGGGTATAAGTGTAGTGCTAAATAAAAAAAAAAACTGTGAAATATGTATAAATCAATAAATAATAAAGTAATGAGACACACGTAAAAGTTATATTAAAGTGAAACAAATGTGAAAAATAATATTAAAAGTCCACCAATGAAAATGGAATAGAAATAGAAATGTCCATCATGGAGGTGGAAGAATATCACGGTAACAATGTCACAAAAGCCATATAGACCCTCACATGAAAATTTCTTTCAAGCAATATGCACTATGCAGTATGACTTAAAAATGTTTACCAGAACTGTTGGACCTGGCTGTCAGCGACAACAGGTCAGTTGAGCAAGGATTATCCCAGTCGGCAGATGGACCAAACTTTCACAGGGATCCTGGAGGGTTGGTGGTACCACTGGAAACCACTGGACAGCTTGCAATCGATCCAATGTAGATCTCCAATCATGTAGATAAATCAAATAACCAGGGATATCAACAAGAAGTCCACAGGGGACCAATGGATCAATATGAAGTAACCCCAAATGGGTAACTCCACCCAATTCAGGAACCCAAAAAAGGCTTTCATACACAGAACATGGAAAAAAGAGAAAAAAGGGGGCTCCGATAGTGTAGGTAAAAAATGGTAGGTTTTAATTAATAAAACCGACATACATGGATAAAAGTGATCACAATTTGAATAAAAGCAATATACGGAATGGTGTACCTGGCCCATGCATGACCTCTGATCCTTTTTTGTGGACAGTGCTGATTGGCCCTGTGCTGATCACATGCACTCTCTCAAGAGCAAAAAAATATACACCAAACTGAGCATATGCTGTTTGTCCCCTAGCCTCTGTACTATCAGGAGATATAGTGGGAACTCTGGAAGAAGGATACAATCAGAGAAGACAGGATCAAATAGCCTTTTTACACAATGCAGATGGTTAACCTCTTAGGTTTCACAGTGAGTATAACAAGCATGCTTACTGCATATACAGACTGATTTTACTGTTATGGGCTTAGTAGCCCTTGTTACTCTTCAGCCCTTTTTGCTACCAAAGCCTTTTTATTTTTACTTTTGCACACAACAGTCCTGAAGATTGCTTTAACCCCCATCCAAGCTATATATATTTTTTTTTCACCAAAAATATGTACCGGAATGCATATTGGCCTAAATTGAGAAAAAAATAATTCGATTTTTTCTTTTTTTTTATTAGATGTTTTATAGCAGAAAGAGGTGATCAAATAACACCAAACGAAAGCTCTATTTGTGGGGACAAAAGGACATACATTTAATTTAGCTACAGTATCCAATGACCGTGCGATTGTTAGTTAAAATAATGCAGTACCGTATGTAAAGTGGTTAAAAAAAAGAATACATTTACAATCGCTTAACTGCATCTCTGTAGTCGTTAATACATCTTTACATTTATTTTTAAAGGCAAGCAGTTTACATACCTAAATTTAATCAGCCTCTTGCTGTCCCTCTACAGCAGAACATAGACTGATGCCACGTACACACGACCGGACTTTCCGCCAGACTAGGTCCGACGGTCTTCCCGATGGACTTTCAGTGGACTTTCCGACGGACTTGGCCACACACTAAGTCCATTCGTTTTGAATGTGATGACATAAGACGGGACTAAAAAAGGAAGTTCAATAGCCAGTAGCCAATAGCTGCCCTTGCGTCGTATTTGGTCTGTCGGACCAGCATACAGACGAATGGTTTTCCCCAATTTTGGAATTGAGTCCGTCAGACAGATCTGAAACATGTTTCATTTCTAGGTCTATCAGATTTTTAAAACGAAAACGAACGGATTAGCCCACAAACTATCGGATTGTCCGACGAACTGATTCCGTCAGACCTAGTCTGCCAGAAAGTCCGGTCGTGTGTACGCGGCATGAAAGAAGCAGTTGTGCAAGAGCTAGTCAATTGTGCTGCGGTGCTAACAAATGACATACCTTGATATAAGGAGAAAGCAGAGTACTGGAAAGATATGTTAGGATTGCCAGTTAGGCTTGTACTGCGAGGCAGAGCTGCATGATTTTAGAACTGGATGAGCATAAATATAAATTTGCATGAGCATAAATATAAATTTAGTTTTTTTTTTAGCTGTTTGCCTGGAGTCCAACTTTAACATCTAGTTGTACAGTAAACTGTTAATTCATATCATATCACAAACATATTTTAAATTGTATTATTTTGCATAAAAGAAAAAGTCAACAAAAATGTTTAGTGTCTTAAGATGAAAAGTACAAGTCTGGATGCTGTCTTTTTGGTGGCATCTAGTTGTGAATTCTGATTTATCAGTACGGTAATTTGCAACTGCAATTATTTAGCCTGAACATTCATTTCATTTCATGTACTTAACAAAGAAATCTGATCATATATCAAGAACATCCTGGGGACAATGTGCAGACTAATCACATGAGATGACTGAATAAAAAAAAGATCAAAAGATGTTGTTTGCCAGCCATTCTTTGCCTTACTTCTGTTACATCTTTTCAAACACACCAAAAGCTTGTGTCCCTGGTAACAACAGGGTCCATTTCAAATTGTCCAGGTTTAGGACAGGTTTATTTTAATTGCTATTTGCAATAAAGTTTTTATGCTAGCACCACCTGAGATCTCCACTGTATCCGTCTCTATTGATTTCCCAGAGCTGATCCAAGTATTTGAGGTGTGGGTTGCTTGGCAGAAGCAGCTGTGTGTGTCCTGGTCACAGGCGTTTTGGCAGCTCTTTCTACAAACATGCACTTAAATGCAAACTCCATTGCACCAGCCTTTACAAAGAAAAAATACATTTTGGTCGGCCCAGATTTTGTAGGCTCTTCAGTAAAATCACATCAGAAGAGCATATAACACCAACGCGTTTCAATTTATTTAGTGCATGGAATAATCACTAAAATAGCGCAAAAAGTGCTAGCGCCTAGCTGTTATATGCTGTTCTCCCTTACTGTGTTTGTGGTGATGTGATTTTACTGAAGATTCTACAATAAAGATCATTTTAGATGTACAGTCCACCAAAATGTCTTGTTTCTTCGTGAAGAATGCTGTGAGCTGGGCCAGCAACTAGTGATGGATCAGTGGACCAACCTGGAGCAGGGCTTGTTTTCCCTGTTCTTCTTGATTGTACCAGAATTGGGTGAATATACCTTTAAGAGCCCAGCCTATTTTAATATTGCTCAGGGGATGGTCACAAGAGAGGAGCAGGCACAGCATGGCTTTATAAATTACGCCTTGTGGGTTAGTCAGTTGATGGCCCAGACAAGTGACTTCCAGGTTGATAACCCGCTGAAACAATGGAATTTGGACCCCTTTCACACTGTGCCGCCTGAAGTAAATGATCAATCCAGCCTATTATTATTATCAGTTATGTATTACTTTGTCTAGTCCCTATAGTTTAGTTAGTCTATCTATACTCCAAGCACATGCTATCGTTAATATCACAATACTACCACAATTAGCTATGAAATCAATACACGGTCTAAGATCAATCAAATCTCTTTTATTTCCCAAGGAAATAAGAAAGCTTGCATAAGGTATCAATAGAAGTTACAAGAATACATAGCATACAATCAGAGTACAATACAAGCAATACTTATCAGATCTTCGCAGCTAAGCCTCGTGATGGAAATGAGAGACAGATCTCATTCATGAAACCCTTTTTGATAAACACACCTCAGCCACACCACACCCCATTGCCCACCCTCATTTGCCTGTGGACCAATCAGCGTCTCTGGGGCGTCTCCTCCCCTAGGCTAACTACCTCTGACAGTCCTGCCATAATTGGCCTCTGGGGGGCAGTGTTTGCCCATGAATTGTAACTGCTCCGACTGGGTTCACATCTTGTGATTCAATCTCGGACGCCCTTCATTAGTTATCTTCTTTGTCCTTACAGACAGACCGGCGCCGTCATTGTCCTAAATGTCTTTGAAGCTTCGTGCACACCAGGTGGGCTGAATAGAACTCATTCTGCTATGTAGATTCTGTCTGGTGCCACACTCCTCTCAAATATCAATATGGCTGAGTTCGGTTGTACAAACAGATGTGTAGAACTTTATATGTATTCCAACACCGCCCATATCGTCGATGGTCAAAACTCAGCTATTTTTAGTGGCATTTTACCGTCGGATTTGTGGCGCATTTAGGCTGCTAGCAGGGCGTTTTTAACCCCTGCTAGCCGCTGAGAAAGGGTTAAAATCTCCCGCAATGCACCACAATAGCTGCGTTTTGCAGGCGGTATAGCCGCTCTGCCCCTTTGACTTCAATGGAGAGTAGAGGTGGAGGAGCAGTAAACACACCGCTCCTTCACCATTTCAAAGAAGCTACTGATTTCCTACCAGCGCACTGCTCCAGTGTGAAAGCCCTGGGATAATAATGAAGCTGCTTTGCTGGTGGTACTGATGGAGTTTATTGCAAGCTAATTTTTAAAGGCTTTTTTTTTCTATTGATATCAAGTATAATACTATTATCCATAGGTTTTAAGATCAAAGATACAACTATGTTGGTGTCCTTTGTCAATTTTACATTGTATTTTTTTAAATGTAACTGCCTACTCCCAAACTGCCATTTGAAGTAAAACACATAGCCAATTATTATTCTCCGCAATTTGTTTTTTATTGTGCATTAAAAAAAGAAAACAAATAAAATTAGACATGCTATCTGCCAATACAACTTAACCAAAAATTGCATTCTATGCATCCAAAAATAGAGAAAATTGAACAAATAAAATCATTATTCAACCAAAAAATAAAATAAAATAAAAGCCTTATGAATGTGCCCTGTTTCTTAATATAGGGGGTTAACAATGCCAAGAGTTGGTGAAAGCAGGTGTCCGTCATCAGGAGATAATTCCAAAAAACATCTGGATTATTATCCTGGAGCTCCCGCAGGAAAGGCATATGACATAATTGGTCACGATTAATAAAGCAACCAATTTTTGGTCCAAGAAATCCTCCTTCTCCTGTTCCTAGACTGGATTTCGGTCAAAGCTAAGGTCAATAATAAATAACACGGTATCTTCTCCGCTTCCACGACATGTCTGGTTGACGAACGGCCCTTCAGAAACAAACTGAAAAGCACAAAATGAAAAGCACAAACTGAAAAGTGCTAAATGAAATTGGTGACTCAACACTCACCACACTCCTACTAGCACGAAATTAGCAGAAGGAGCACAAAGAGTGGCGCTAAAGAGATGAAAAACCACATAGTATGTCACTACGTTGGTGTTTGTTGGCCGACAATTCCTTGCCGTTTGTATGAAAGACAAAATCCAGGCACACACCTTCAGACAAAAGAAAATCCGATTGTGTGTACGAGGCTTTAGTCATCTAAGTATCACACTGCTGAAAACTGATTGAAAAATGGCCTGGACAGTAGACATTTATTTAGTTTTGTTTTGGATATATTCGTTACGTTACTAATTTCATTTGAATCCAGAATTAGTTTAGTGTCGTTTCAGAATTTGTTTAGTTTTCATTAAATTCCCCTTATTAATTTTCGAACTAATTCCACATTTTCGGAACAATTTAAATTCCAATTGGCCGAAAAATTATCAACCAATTAGAATTCTGTGTGAAGATAAGCTGGTTGTTGAACAGCAGGCCAGGAAGCTGGCTGCTGCGCCCTTAACAACCAATGCCTCCTTAGCTGTCAACAGGCTTCCCCACTGACAGCTGAAATGTAAACAAAACAATCCCAGCAATAAAAAATTGTTAAAGGTGGCTTCCAGTTTCCGATAAGCCCCCTGCCTGCAGACCCCCACAACCACAGCCCAGGATTGTGGGGATGAGCATCTCGTCCCCATCAATATGGTAACAAGGTGCTTTGGGGTGTGGGGGCCAAAGCACTCCCCATGTTGAGGGCATGTGGACTGGTATGGATGGGGGGAGGGTGCTTGCTCCCCCCCTTTTCCTTGCCTGCTGTGCTGCATGCTCGGATAAAGGTCTGGTATGGATTTTGGGGGGGACCCCACACCATTTTTTCTTAAATTAATTTTGGCGTGGGGTTCCCCTTAGAATCCATACCATATCGGAATTTTCTTTTGCCAGCATTGTTTTGTTTACATTTCAGCTGTAAGTGGGGAAGCCCGATTCCCCACTAACAGCTGGTTAGTTATTAACAGCTCATTGGTTATTAAAGCGGTAGTAAACCCGCAATTTATTTATTTTTTTCAACCTGCAAAGCAAAAGGCATAATGAGCTAGTATGCACCGCATACTAGCTCATTATGAAATACTTACCTTAGAACGAAGCCCCGACATTTGGTCTGATCCACACCGAGGGAGCTGACATGCTCCCTCGGCGTTTCTTCCGGGTATCACGGCTCCGGCGCTGTGAGTGGCCGGAGCCGCGATATCGTCACTCCCGCGCATGCGCGTGGGAGATTTCATTCCGGCCAGCCACTTTAAGAAAGCGGCGGCTGGCTGGCTTCCCAGCCTGCTGCTTAACAACCAGCTATTCTTTACACAGAATTCAACTCGGATGATCATTTGTCGACCTATCCGAATGCTAATCATTCTGAAAATTTGGAATTTGTTATGCCGCATACAGACGATCAAACTATCCGGCGGAAACGTCCGGTGGACTCGAGTCTGCTGGACAATCCGCCCGTGTGTGGGCAAGTCCGTTCATTTCAAAAGTACGGCCGATAGTCTGGTGGAAGAGTCCCGTGTGTGGGCAGGTCCGCACGTTCGGAAATTTGGTGGACTTTCCAGCGGTTTTTCCGCCAGACTAAGGCCGCCGGATAGTCTGATCGTGTGTAGCATTAGAAAGTGAATAAACAAAACAAAATTCTAAGAATTTCAACAAAAATCATTACTATTAGGTACTATTTCATGTGGAGATTCAGATAAAATTAATTGCACATGTCTACTGAACAGGAATTTGATTTAAAATGCCAGTCTTCAAGTGGTTAAATCGAGGGGATGGAGCCTGCAAGGTCCAACACTAACAAGAGTTACTTTAAAATAATTTTTAGGTTTCCCTTCGAGTGCACCACTTTTTTAGGAGGGGGTTTTAATTGGCATACATGATAGTTGTGTACTATGAGATGCATTTCCGGATATCCACATTAAAGCAATAGGATAAAGCCACAAAAAGAAGAATTCAATGCTTGTTATTTTATACTTAGTTACATTGGTCCAGCTTGGAGCAATATAATTATGCATATACCATACCTGTGGGCGGGGCTGGTGCAAGGATTTTTGACACCCTAGGCGAAACCTAATTTTGCCGCCCCCCTTGGCTCCACCCCTAAATTCACCCTCTGATGTGCGCTCTAGGCCAGCACCTACCTTGCCTATAGGTAGTGCCGGCCCTGTATAGGGGAGATGTACAAAGATAATCAAGGCACTGATCATCAGTGCCCTGATAATCAGTGCTCCCCATCAGTGCCACCTATCAGTGTCCATCAGTTGGGAACCCTTATAATGGGCACAGTAGGCATACAGACCCACAAACTAAGCACAGGGATGGTGGGAACCGCTCATAATGGGTACAGCAGGTGTACAGACCTGGGGACTAAAGCACAGGTATAGTGGGAAGCCCTCATAATGGGCACAGCAGGTGTACAGACCCAGTAACTTACCACAAGGATGGTAGGAACCCCTCATAAATGGCACAGAAGGTGTACAGACCCCTAGACAGCCTGCAGCTGCTGACTGCTGCTGAAAGGGAGAGGAGAAGAAGACATCTTTCAGATGCTGCAAGTGGAGGAAAATACAGCCCAGTTCTAGTAAATGCTGCACCCCCAGGCTGCACTAGTATCAGCAGTAACCAGGAAAATCCATAGGGACTAGTGGGAAGTAGCCTGATCTGTAGGCAGTGTTTTTCATGGGTGGTCACCAGCAGAAAAAAAGAAACATAAAGGGAGCCAACACAATGACAGCCCTGCACAGCACTGATATCAGTAATAGCATGTGTAGCAGGACTCTGATCACTCACCCACTGCTTCCAACCTGCCGTGCCATGATCTGTGCAATGTGACTGAGAGTGGAACATTCCAGGGAGCTCTGGGTTACCAGGAGGAAGAGCTGGTGTCATCCTATCCTAAAAGTAGCAGAAAGCCGAAGGAACGGTTTACTGTCATGTAGTAAATGGGGGCGAGCTGAGTGTGTACAGATCTCAGTTTGCAGAGCAATCAGTGGGGTGCATGAGTTGCAATGCAAAGGCTAGGGAGTCAGTGGTGTTTAAAGAGCAGCATTTACAGGCACCAGTCGTTGCATTTTCCTCCACTGTCTGCTGGACTCTATCAGTGTGTGTGTGTCAGTGCCTAAGACGAGTGTTGGGAGCTGAGGAAGACACTTCCAGGCTGCTTTGTGTATTGTTGGTAGGAGAAGAGCGCAGATCGCTCCCATACACATGTAGTGCAGAGCGGCTCCACTAAAAATCTGCTGCTTATGCGATAGTGACTGAGCCCCTCTGTCTCTGCACTCCTCCCCCCTCCTCATGTTTGTCTGTCCTGTCAGACTGACACCCAGCTCTACACACAGGGCTGTTGTCATATCCACACCAGAGAGCTGTGTACACAGTGGCCACGGTTGCACTAAAGGTGGCAGTGCGCTCTAGGAGGCTGCCTAGTTTGCCTAGTGGCAGCACCAGCCCTACCTGTGGGATCCAACTAGAAGCTGCAAATCACAGTGATTCTTCACTAGCTTCCAGGATAGTGTTGAGTGGCTGCTTTTCTGCATTGTGAACACTGGAGGTTGCCCATTCAGCACAGGCACCATAAAAAACAAAAACAAAAAAAAACTTCTGACTTTAAAACCACTTTCACTCTCCCAATCAACATAATTTTATTTTTATTTTTTTCACATTAACATTTTTAGAATATTGAAAATCAATACAGAAAAACTGGGTTACGGGTGACTAACAAACTATATCTACAACATGTTAGATCACAATTTGATATGAGAAATATCATTTTGAGTAATAATATCACTAGTAAGGATGAGCCAAACACCCCCCAGTTAGGTTCGCACCAGAACCTGCGAACAGACCTAAACTTTGTGTGAACTTTAGAACCCTATTAAAGTCTATGGAACTCGAACATTCAAAATCTGTTTAAAGTGCTAACTTTAAAGGCTAATATGCAAGTTATTGTCATAAAAAGTGTTTGGGGACCTCGGTCCTGCCCCAGGGGACATGTATCAATGCAAAAAAAAGTTTTAAAAATGGCAGTTTTTTTGGGAGCAGTGATTTTAATAATGCTTAAAGTGAAACAATAAAAGTGTAATATTCCTTTAAATTTACCTGGCTTCCCCAATGCCGTGTGGGTGACCCCGCCCCCCTCTGATGTAATGCAGGTTTCCGTTACATCAGAGGGAGGCGGGGTCACCCACACGTCATTGGGGAAGCCAGGCTTCCCCACTTGCGTGAGAGGGGGTGGGGTCAGGTGACGGGTGGCCCCGCCCTCCTCATATAAGAAATGTCAGGCTGCTGGGATCCCCACAGTGTCTCCACCAGTGGAGACAGAGGACAGATGGACTGCGCTGCACGGAGAAATCACCCGTCGCTGGATCAGATCAGCCATCGCTGGACCCTGGAGAGATGATCATCCGTCGCTGGATAGCAAGAGTGGATTACTACCACTGGAATCTTTTTTTTTATTTTTTTATTTTTAATAAAGGACTTTTTCAAAAGTGTGTTTGTCTTTTTTAACATTCTTTTACACTTTCTTTGTGAAATGATAGGGGTACTTTTGTACCCCCTTACTATTTCAAACAGGGGGGCCAGGATCTGGGGGTCCCCTTGTTAAAGGGGGCTTCCAGATTCTGATAAGCCCCCCGACCGCAGACCCCCACAACCACTGGCCAGGATTGTGGGGATGAGGCCCTTGTCCTCATCAACATGGGGACAAGGTGCTTTGAGGGGTCTGTGACCCCCAAAGCATCCTCCCAATGTTGAGGGCATGTGGCCCGGTACGGTTCGGGGGGCGCTCTCTCGTCCCCCCTCTTTTCCTGTGGCCTGCCAGGTTGCGTGCTCGGATAAAGGGTCTGGTATGGATTTTTAGGGGGAACTCCACGCCATTTTTTTTTACATTTGGGGTGGAGTTCCCCTTAAAATCCATACCAGACCTGAAGGGTCTGGAATGGATATTTAGGGGGAACCCCACGTAATTTTTTTTTTTAATTTGACGCGGGGGAACCCCATGCTTTTTTTTTTTAATCAATGACTTGCAATGACTGTTCTCTGTGTTACGGGAGCTGACAATTCATTATAGCCGCGAGTGATTTTAAATGACTTTTTCTCCTGCAGAAATGACACTTTGTGCAGGGACAGTTTTAGGTACAAAATTTTAAGGAATATTACACTTTTATTGTTTCACTTTAAGCATTATTAAAATCACTGCTCCCGAAAAAACGGCCATTTTTAAAACTTTTTTTTGCATTGATACATGTCCCCTGGGGCAGGACTGAGGTCCCCAAACACTTTTTATGACAATAACTTGCATATTAGCCTTTAAAATTAGAACTTTAGATTTCTCCCATAGACTTGTATAGGGTGTTCCGCGACTTTTTGAATTTGCCGCGAACACCCCAAATTGTTCACTGTTCACCGAACAGGCGAACAGGCAATGTTCGAGTCGAACATGAGTTTGACTCAAACTCGAAGCTCATCCCTAATCACTAGTATTAATAACAACATTGATTATTTTAATACTCATGTGTCTAGCATTAATAAATAGATAAGAAAATATACCATATTTATTTTTTATTTTTATTTTTTTACATTTCTTCAGTTACCTCCTGGTTTCTTGTGTAGGCAAATGATGTCATACACCCCAGGAGTCTTTAAGAGGAGAGAAGAGGGGTTTTCTGCTAAGCACATTCTCCTGCATGCATGCTTGAGCTAAGGGTAGATAGATTTTAGGAAGTAAATGCTACATGAATCCTTTGGCCATGGCCAGAAATGCTAGGGGGGTTTCAAAGTGATTTCTCAACAAAATAAAGCATAGAGACATGTATGGATGGGGAAGTTTGCCTTGAATATTAAAAACAAATTTTCCAAAGTTTGGAAAAAATAATTAAAGTGGTTCTAAAGGCTAAAGTTTTTTTTTAGTTTCATGCATTCTATTCATGAAGGTAAAAAACCTTTGGGTGCAGCGCCACAGCCTTGGCTAGATGGGAACTCTCCCTTCTTATTGGTTGGGATAGCAGAGGAAGCATATTGGCTCCCATTTGTGTCAATCACAGCCAGTGACCCAATGAGGAGAGAGAGCAGGGGGTGGGGCCGAGATGACAGGGCAAGCAGCTTTCATCTTGGGGCACTGCTCGAGGGGAAGGAGACAGCGAGGGACACAAAAAGAAGAAGATCGGGGCTGATGTGTGCAAAACCACTGCACAGAGCAGGTAAGTATGACATGTTTGTTAATTTTGAAAAAAAAAAAACAAACAAAAAAAAACAAAGGTTTAGTATTACTTTAAATATTGTTTTTGGTTCGTGGTGCTCAGATGCAGTGAATATTTAAGGCTTTGGTCTTGATTTAGCTTTTTTACCATAAAGGAAAACTTTATATTCAAATGGGTATTTTATATAACTTTAACCAGTTGTCGACCAACCGCCGCAGTCAAACTGTGGCAAGTTGGCTCTGCTGCGTAAATCGACGTACTGGTCCATCGGTTCATGCACTGGCTTTTGCAGGCATGCGTGAAAAGAGAGCCAGAAAGGGGATCTGTCGATGTAAACAAACAGATCCCCATTCTGACCGGGGAGGAGAGAGAGATCTGCTGTTAGTAGTGATCAGGAACAGAGCTCTCTCTTCTCCCAGGCAGCCCATTCCCCATACAGTTAGAAACACCTCCTAGGGAACACAGTTAACCCCTTGATCACCATTAGTGTTAACCCCTTGCCTGCCAGTGTATTTTATACAGTGATCCGTGCATTTTTATAGCACTGATCACTGTATTGGTGTCACTGGCCCCCAAAAAGTGTCACTTAGGGCAAGATTTGTCCGCTGCAATGTCGCAGTCCTGCTAAAAATCACAGAAAGTCCCTATATCTTTCCCATAGTTTGAACACGATATAACTTTTACGTAAACCAATCAATATACGTTTATTGCAATTTTTTTACCATAAATATGTAGCAGAATACATATTGGCCTAAACTGATGAATACATTATTTTTTTTTTGGATATGTTTTATAGCAGAAAGTAAAAAATATATATTTTTTTTTTCAAAACTGTCACGCTTTTTTTGTTTATATGCAAAAAAGAAAAACTGCAGAGGTGATCAAATACCACCAAAAGAAAGCTCTATTTGTGGGAAAAAAAGGACATCAATTTTGTTTGGATATAACGTTGCACGACCACGCAATTGTCAGTTAAAGCAACGCAGTGCCATATCACAAAAAAATGGCCTGGTCAGGAAGGGGGTAAATCCTTCTGGGGCTGAAGTGGTTAAATATTTACATGAAATCGTTTATGTTTTCCCAACTGCCTGTGATGATGGATTTTAGCATCTCCAGCCAGCCATAAAAATCCAACCTGTTTGCTCTGCCAGTGCCATCTTGCAGCTGAAGGACACCTCCATTTTGACCGATCCAAATTTATGTTATGACAGGGCCAACTCACTGCTCCATTCTCCATCATCCTATCACATACTTTATCATACCATTGATCATTTGGATTGCCCTTGTAATGTATTATATTGACTTTCCACAAGACTTCTAATTCCTGGATGCATTAACAGAAATAAAGAAAAAAATGCTCCACCTGTGTACTGCTGCATTTTTTGCTTGGTATTTCTATGGCTTTAAATGAAAGTCAAGGTTTATGCTTGGAAAAAAATAAGGTAAGGATTTCTATTTGAACTGAAAATAACATTTTAGGAAATAGAGATTGAATATATCTAGCTTTTTCATACTAACATTTTGGCAAATAAAGCCTATTTTTTTGGCTCCGATTCTAGCACAAATACAACCCACTTGGGAGGGGAATTATTTCAAAATTAAGGAATATGTAAACTAGGCATGTTGGAGCAATACTGACTAAAATCTAAATTTTAGTTTTACCACTTCAGCCCCAGAGCATTTGGCTGGCCAAAGACCAGAGCACTTTTTGCGATTCAGCACTGCGTCACTTTAACTGACAACTGCGTGGCGGTGCAACGTGGCTCCCAAACAAAATTGATATCCTTTTTTGCCCACAAATATAGAGTTCTTTTGGTGGTATTTGATCACCTCTGCACTTTTTCTTTTTTGCGCTATAAACAAAAAAAGAGCGAAAATTTTGAAAAAAAATATTTTTTTTTAACTTTTTGCTATAATAAATATCACAAAAAAAATATATAAAAAAACATTTTTTCCTCAGTTTAAGCTGATACGTATTCTTCTACATATTTTTGGTAAAAAAAAATGCAATAAGCGTTTATTGATTGGTTTGCGCAAAAGTTATAGCGTCTACAAAATAGGGGATAGTTTTATTGCATTTTTATAATTTTTTTTTCACTAGTAATGGCGCCGATCAGTGATTTTTATCATGACTCCGACATTATGGTGGACAGATCGGACACTTTTGGTGCTATTTTGGGACCATTCACAGTTATACATCGATCAGTGCGATTAAAAATGCACTGATTACTGTGTAAATGTGATTGGTAGTGAAGGGGTTAACCACTAGGTGGCGCTGTATGGGGTTAAGTCAAGTGTGTCCTAGGGAATGATTCTAACTGTGGGGGGGGCTGTGTGTGACACGACACTGATCACAGCTCCCGATTATAGGGAGCAGAGATCCGTGACAGTGTCAATAGGCAGAGAGGGGAAATGTTTGTTTACATCAGCATTTCCCCATTCTTCCGTTCCGTGAGACGATCGCGGGTATCCCTGCAGACATTGTGTCAGGACCCGTGGTTGGACTCACGGAGCTTGCGGTGGGCACGCAAGAGTGCCACCACCGGTGTGCGCATGCCTGCTATCCAAGCCTCACGAGATCACGTACAATAATGTGATTTCACGTAGCGGATCCAACCCGCCGCAGTAAAACTGCGACAGCTGGTCCGCAATTGGTTAATAGGACTCAACAAAGACAGAGACTCAATCAAAACTGTCCCTGTAAAGACGAAAGTGAGTATTAACCTCTTGTGCCAACCTCTACATTAGAGTGTTGATGTAGGGTTCAACAGGAGGAACTACGGAATGTTCCAGGGAGCAAGAAGATCAGGAAGATTGATATAAAGTGTCAGTTTCTGAAGAGAGAACTAGAACAGAGTGCTGTATAGTAACATTGATGGCAGGAGAATATTCACTTTCTTATTTAAAAGGACAGTTCTGATTGAGACTAACATTGTTGATAGAATCTCATTAGGAAATGCACCTCTTCTAGGAGCACAGGAGATTAGGTTCAACGTCTCTCCTTTTTTATTTACCCCCATGATCTCCACTTCCAGCCTCCATTATTGTTTTTGCTATTTAGTGCACAATAAAATGTGACTTAAGCCTAAACTAGCAAATTGACCGATTCCACATTTTCTAAAAGGGGAGGTGTATCTGGTGTACTTGGGATAAAGTCTAGAAAATTGGATCAAGGAAAACTAGAAATGTTATCCATGGCAACTAATTGGGTTTCAACTTCCATCCAATTGAAATATTTAGTGAGAAATCCAAGTACAGTAATTGCTATGGGCATATACAATAAGCCATTTTTACAAAGCCCTAGCTCAGATCTATGTACATTTTATGAGCAAGCCTTATCGGTTTCTCCTGTTGGTTCCTAAGTCTTATTTCTCTGCTGAAAAATCATTGACCTTGGCCTCTAAATAGGGATGGGCCAAAGACCCCCTGGTTCGGTTCACATCAAAACATGCGAACAGGCAAAAAATTTGTGCGAACATGCTATTAAAGTCTATGGAACACAAACATGAAAAATAAGTGCTAATTTTAATGGCTTATATACAAGTTATTCCCATAAAAAGTGTTTGAGGACCTGGGTGCTGCCGCAGGGGACACGTGTCAATGCAACACGTGTCAATGCAAAAAAAAGTTGTTAAAACAATCGTTTTTTCAGGAGCAGTGATTTTAATAATGCTTAAAGTGATTGTAAAGCCCCATACACACTATTAGTTTTTATGCTGAGTTTTTGCTTCAGATTTACCAAAACCATATAATATGAGGTCAAACCTTAGGAGTTTCAATTTGTATGCAATCAGGCAGGCCCTTGCACTACATGGTTTTAGTAAACCTGAAGGAAAAACTCAGCAGAAAAACTGAAAGTGTGTATGGGGATTAAAGCTTCATTTTTTTTTTAAAATAACAAACATGTCATACTTCGTTCCACTGTGCAGATCGTTTTGCACAGAGTGGCCCTGATCATCATCTTCTGGGGTCCCCCAATGGCAAGTTATCTCCTCCCTGTTGTACAGGGGGGTTACCTTGCGGGTGTGCTCCTGAGTCCAGCATTTGCATCCATAGAATGCCGGACTCAGCCCGCCCACCGGTGACCCAGTCATTGGATTTGATTGACAGCAGTAGAAGCCAATGGCTGCACTTCTATCAATCTATCAATCAAGATCCGAGCCAATGGGCAGAAGGGAAGAGCACGTCTCCGGCATGGGAATTACAGGGCTCAGGTGAGTAAAAGGGGGGGGGGGGGGGGCTGGGGGGCCGGTCACTGACTGAATTTCATTCACCTTAATGCATAGGATGCATTAAGGTGAAAAAACATGACAGTTTACAACCCCTTTAAAGGGGTTGTGAACCCTTACAATCCACTTTTTTCTACAGGTAAGCCTATAGCTACCCCGGATATCTGTAGCTACCCCGGATATCTCCTAAACCTGTAGCTACCCCGGATATCTCCTAAACCTGCACGGTTTATGAGATATCCCCTGTATCCGCTTGTGCCAAATTCATCAGCACATGCATACTGAAGCAATGGCACGTACGTGCTGTTTGCTTCAGTGAGTGTGCGATTACTGGCGGCTCCTGCACGCATGTGCGGGAGTGATGTCATCGCGGCTCCAGTCAATCACAGTGCCTGTGCTGCAATACCCGGAAGTAACTTTGGGGAGAAATGTCGCCGGCCTATCCTGTGTATGGGCACCGCATTGGGAGTTTTGATCTCGAAAAAGAGTATTGAAGATAGATGGACATCGCGGGACACTTTTTATTGTATTCATTTTTTAATACAGGAATTGTCAAAAACTGTCTTTTGTGGTTTTTACTTTTTGAAACTTTTTTTGGTGAATGGGTAGGGGTACAATGTACCCCATACCTGTTTATATGGGGGGTTAAAAGGGGCTTCCAGATTCCGATAAGCCTCCGCCCGCAGACCCCCACAACCACCTGGCCAGGTTGTTGGTACAGGAAGGGAGGGGGGGGGGGGGCGCACGCTCGTCTCCCCTTCCTTACCTGCCAGGTTGCTTGCTCGGATAAGGGTCTGGTATGGATTTGAGGGGGGGGGCCATGCCATTTTTTTTATTTATTTTTTTCCACTTAAAATCGATTAGAGATCCAAAGGGCCTGGTATAGATTTTGGAGTGGACCCCACGCTGTTTTTTTCTTATATCTGTCATAGGGTTCCCCTTAACCACTTCAATGTACTATTATTTACTCTGCACTGTATGTATATATATATATATATATATATATATATATATATATATATATATATATATATATATATATATATATCTAACCTGTCTAATCTAGCTCGAGTTCTCCTCTCCACGTTATTATCACACTATACACGGCCGCCGTGTAAGCAGCCTTATATAGTGTTGGTCGTGGCCCCCTGAGCCATGATTGGACAAACACACCTTGTCTTCGGCCAATGATGGCTCTCACAGCAGATTGCACTGTGATTGGCTAAAGCATGAAGGTCAGGTGCATGCTTTTGGCCAATCAGCAGCCATCAGTGCACTGCGATCTTGCAGAGTATTATGGGGAGCACAAATTTGCTGCAAACGCCCCATAATGTTCGCTATTTGGCGAATGGGCGAACACCCGATGTTCGAGTTGAACATCCGGTCCATCCCTACCTCTAAGTATTACTAAGTCAGCTACTGTGATTTTACATTAAAGTGGTTCTAAAGGTAGATTCTATGCATCAAGGTAAAACACATTCTGGGTGCAGCTCCCCCTAGCACCCCCTATACTTACCTGACCCCCATCTTGATCCAGCGATGTGCATGTGAGCAGCAGCTTGGGAGCAAGCCTGCTTGGGTGTCCCCTTTGCAAGCAGCTTGGTCTGGGGGCACTCGGCAGAAGGGAGGGTCCAGGAGCACTGGCGGGGGACCCAAGAAGAGGAGGATCTGGGCTCCTCTGTGCAAAACTGCTGCACAGAGCAGGTAAGTATGACATGTGTGTTTGTTTGTTTGTTTTTTTCTTTTTAATTGCCTATATTACTTTAAAAAACACATTTAATATATTAATGATATATTAATGATTACAAAGCTGTAGTGTATTTTATATATGTTTAGTGTTTAGGTTTAAAGGAACTATATCAGGGTTTCAGCACTTTTTCTTTTTATATAATCTCTGCTATAGGCATGACCACGTTCTTTCTCAATAGTATATATAGAACAATGTCCTACTCATTATTAAATACGGTACAGCTTTTTAATTTACCAGAAGTGTTTCAGAAAATACTGCTGCCCCTATGATAAATGTAAATGAAACGCTTGTATGGTTTAATTTGGAATACTGTTGGCATTTTATATTTATTTTGTAATGTTTAGGTCTAATGAGAAAAGTAAACTGATAGACCAAAGTTTAAAACAAAGTTTAATGTCCTATTGATTCTGGAAATGCTTCCGTAAACACTTTACCACAACAGTGTACACTCATAAGTATAATTATGCTCTGATATTGATCGGCGGTAACAGAATTCTACTGTATCGGGGTGTCCTTAATTAGCAGACTAAATGATTTTAATAGGTAAGGAGTAGGGTAACAGCATAGTAGTCAGAGATAATGATACAAAAGTAAAAAAAAAAAATAATAATATTTATAAAAATGAGTGCAAATATAGAAGGAATTGTGAGAAGAATTCTAAATACTTAAGCCTAGTACACATTGGGTTGAATGAAAAATAAAACTGACAGTTTAGATCGGAGCCACTGTACTAACAATCCAATGTTACTACAGCAATCTCCCCTGCTGAGCTTTTGTGTTCTGACAGACTGATATTCATATGAAAACCATACTAATGAGTAATGAAAATAAAAGCAGACACTCTGTTCACATCTGACAAAAAATTTATAGACTGCACAACCAGCTTTTGTCTGATGACAAAGTGAAATCGGCTGTCAAAAGCACCGCACTAACGGTAAGATTTGTGGACAATCGGTCGTTGTAACACAATTGACGTCCGAAAATCAAAGCGTGTGTATGGGTCTTTATACTCTGCAGAATTTTGTCTTTAGATTTACCATAGCCATATAATATGAGGTCAAACCTTAATGCCTCGCACACAAGACTGGACTTTCCAGCAGATTAGGTCTGACGGTCTTCCTGATGGACTATTCAGTGGGGTTCCAATGGATTTCCGAACGGACGGACTTGGCCACACACGAACGGACTAAGTCCGTTCGAATGTCCATTCGTTTTGAAGTGATGACGTAAGATGGGACTAAAAAAGGAAGTTCAATAGCCAGTAGCCAATAGCTGCCCTTGCATCGTATTTGGTGGACCAGCATACAGATGAACGGTTTTCCTAATAGGAATTGAGTCCGTCGGACAGATTTGAAACATGTTCTATTTCTAGATCTGTCGGATTTTTAAAATGAAAAACGATCGGATTAGCCCACACGCGATTGGATTGTCCGACGGACTGATTCCCTCAGACCTAGTCTGCCGGAAAGTCTGGTTGTGTGCACGCTGCATAAGAGTTTCAGTTTGTATGCAATCAGGCAGGCCCTTGCACTACATGGTTTTGGTAAATCTGAAGACAAAAATCTTCAGAAAATCGAATAGTGGGTATGGGGCTTTAAGCCTTGTACACACGCTTAGATTTTCGGACGACCAAACGTCTGTTTTTTATTGCATGCTAGTCTCATGTGAAGAGGTTACTCACAATACAAAATTTTCGCATGACAGAATACAATGCCAGAAGTGACGTAATGTGTTGAATAGTTTTGTATGTATTCTTTTGTGTCTGAGAATGCGTAGTCTTGTAGTTAATGAAACGAAAATCGGCTCACATCTGACAAAAATGTTATAGTCTGCACATCCAGCTTTTGTCTAGTACTTCTTGTTGTTGTAAAGCCCGGTCAGTGCTGCTAATTTCCTTTGTGGCATGCTACCAGTTGCATACCCTACCCAGTTTAGCTGTCTATAGGCAGATGTGACACTATGTGCTTTGGGTGCCCCAGATTGCTATGGGGCATGCAACGTGTGCACGCATATCCTGTCCATACCTTCCTCCCTGAGAATGTGACTTTGCTATATGAAAGGGCATGCTCTGCTCCATGTTCATCACCCACAGTTACTTTCCCTAAAAGCTCCTAAGAACTGGCCCACATAATAGCCACTTACCAAGGCTGCATTCACAATACAGCCATTTGAATCACGGGCAGATTTGCCGCGATTTTAAAACGTTGATGTGTGAATTGTGGGACTCACATTTTTGATGCTATTCATTTGAATGACACCTCAAAACGTGGCCGGGGTCTGTCGCGATTGTCATGTGATAAATCACACTGCAATTGCGGCAACACCCATAGCAGGAAGCATGTCTCCCAAAAAAAGTTCAGGAGCTACTTCTTAAAGGTTCATGTCATGAGTAATTTGCTTGTTCATGCCTACATCACAATGGTGACATATAGTGCAGTCTAAAGGACTTCTACTATGCCTGACAGGATTGAGAAAGTAAGGAGAGGGCAGCAGATGATATTAGAAAGTAAAATGTTTTATATGACCAGCGTTTAACTGCAAGTGCCACAATAGTACTTCCTGAGGAATTTTGTTTCCTGAGAGGTACCATCTAGAATCAGCTGGTAGGCCAAGGACAGCTCTTTTGTGTGAGAAAATTACATCAAAATCACAATAATTAGTACCATGGTGTACTACAATACTTAGGTGAAAAAGTAAGTACACCACATAGAAGTTTGGTTTGAACTAGCAAACATTAGATTCAAAAAATTATTTTCATGGAACAAATGATACATAAAATTAACCAGTGGTATTCATTCTTATAATCTAAATTAAGGACCATGCAGATTTGTTATCTACCACCACCTTAAATCGGTAAAATTAGAAACAGGTGTTTTGGATTCAGAGTTATTGCTTAAATCTCCATAAGGAGTATGTAAGTGGAACCTCTCTTAACTAAAGCTCAGATATCTAGGATCTGGTGTTCTCTTTGCTATTGACATGTGTGCTGCTTTCATTTCAAGATCAAGAGTTCTCCAAGACCCTCAGAAATAAATTTGTAGATGGTTATGAGTCTGGCAAGGGTTTTAACCAGATTATCCAATTATTTAAAATGAATGATTACAAGCAATGTGGATATCAAACAATTGCTTATTTGTCCAGCACTGGCCAACACAGCAAATTTTGCACACGTGCTGTTTCACATTAAAACATGTCTCCAAGAATCCCAAAATTGTATCACAGGTTCTGCAGGTAAGGCCGGGTTCACACTGGTACAACAAACGCTCCAACATTGTGAGCTCATGTGGCATGACGTGTGAAAATCAGTGTTTCCCTATGGGAGCTGTCTTAACTGGTCCGACACAAGTTGGCTCGACTTTGAAAATGCACCCTGCACTACTTTGGTCCGTCTTTGATTCTACTTCAGCCCATTGAATATCACTGAAGTCAGATCAATTGGATCAAAGTCTGATCCAACTTTAGTTTTGTTTCGGATATATTCGTTAGGTTACTAAAAAATTTGGGTTTGAGTAGAGACCTTTCTGTCTCATATCCCAAGCACAATCAAGTCTATTTGATCAGCGCTCAGCCTTTCAGAGAAAGCAATATATTCTAGTAATAACTAGTCAGTCAAAAGTGTCAGGCTAATGATGCCGCAATCTCCGCAATGATCCCACAATCTCTAAATTAGAGTGATTGGGCCAAACTAACTAATGCAAAGTGTATCAAAAGAGTTCAGCTTTAAGGCAACCTATATTTAGGTAAAAGTATCACCCCCTTACCGCCCTTATACTGTAGGTCATGATGTATAAAATGTTAATCCTTCATAGTTTTACTTTTATGTTTCAAATGTTTGGAGCATGTCAGTGCATTTTAAATTATGTCTATGGTGCATATTTGTAGTCAATTCCCTGTGATGCAAACTGCATTTAATGAATAAATCTAGTAAAATATGCTGCCATTGGTAGCGAAACAGGTAACTTTTGCAAGGGGAGGGCTATACATTGTTTGGTTGCCAGGCCGAGTGGCTTGGTCCTTTGAGAAAATAGGGTGGACAAAACGCCACATCAGGACGAAGCCACTCTGATGATGTTACATGTCATATCAGTGGTAACTTGAAGTTTGGAATGCTATATAGGCTGGTGAGACAACCGGGGTGTGTGATACTGGGAAAAGCGGGGACGAGTGCTAGCAGCAAAAATATTGCAGCCTTTTTGGATTTGATAAGCCGGTGTTTTTAAGATGTTTGTGAGTAGTATTTATTACTATGAATACATTTTACAATTGATTTTACGATAATGCACTTTGGGAGTGTTCCTTTTTGATATTTCAGAGATCTCATGACCTAAACAAGTGGATCACCTGTGAGACAAGCTGTATGCCAGGGGGTGTATTGTTAATGAAGCAGAGTTTGCCAAGCTTTAATGTGAGGCAAAAACATCTGGTAAGTCATCCCCACTAAGGAGGCTTGCGGTAGAGGACTACTAATGCCATGTACACACGGTCGAAATTTCCAACGGAAAATGAGCGATTGGATCTTGTTGTCGGAAAATCGGATCGTGTTTTGGCTCCACCGGACTTTTCAGATTTTCTGACAACTTTGTGCGACCGCGTGTATGCAAGACAAGTTTGGGCCAAAATCCGTTGGAAAAAATCAGACGGATTTTGTAGTCGGAATGTCCGACCGTGTGTACAGGGCATAAGGGTGATTTGTGGAGGTGTCAATCTGCAGTTTGGATTATTTTTTTCAAATTTACAGCATCAGCTTGCACATACTGTACCTTTCCTATTAGGATATTTTCAGACACTTTGAACTTTCTTTGTTATTTTATCCTACGTCTCATCTAAGGACTTTTTTTTTATATATGTGTATTTAATCTGTAAATGTAAGGAGGCTACGAAAAGAATATTGTATCAATTTCATTTATCCCTGATTACTATTTCTTTAGTTTTTTTTTTCTTTTTTGTGGAAGTACACAATCTTTGGTTACATAGCACGGAGATTGAGTGGTATAGAAATACAATTTTAATGCAGGAGAGTTGGATATGTTGCATAAAATGCAATTGAGAAACTTTTTAGTTTCTTTTAAGTTCCATTTGATTTTCTTTTGAGTTGCTTTTGTTTTCCTTCACATTCATTTGTACGGGAGTGAAAATATGGACACAGCAAAGTAGGAAATGCTGGTTTTATTAAAGCACAAAGTAAAGAAAAATAAACACAAGAACAAAACATACATGAACAAAGCTCCATTAAATCCAAATTAACATCAAAACACTGCAGTCCATATCCTTCCAAATGGCTTTAGAAGAAAAAATAAAATTTCTAAAAAAACCTAATTAGGGTTTATTACAGTGTATGGTAATTATCAAATTTTAAAGAACAAAAAATGCCAGCTGTTCAAGTAGATTTATATTTAACACATTAAAGATACACATGGGTAGGGCAGTATATGAACAATACAAACAAAGCTGAGCCTGTGAGTGTCTGCATTATGTTATTTTAAAACAGAAGGTAACTGCATGTCTCACTTCCACCACAAAGCCATTAAATAAGGAGTGTATTCCTCATTTTATAGCAAACAGTTGTTCTGGGCTTGTTGTCCATAATTATAGCTTCTTTAGAGTAGGATTTGAAGGACTTGTAGACCAATAAGAAACAGCTCTTAAGTTTTGTTTTAGCCCATCTCAGCATACCACAGACACAATGAACCTTGTTCATTCAAGTATCTAAAGAGATGAAATAATGCCACAGAGAGCCCTAAGCAAGGTAGCAGCTTGACAGAGAATGTATTAAGGTATAAAAAACATTTTGACTTTAGAACCACTTTACTTACTGCGAGAGCATGAAGGATGTAAGTTGACCCACTGAATATCCACAGGCCCCTAAACTCCTGTTTAGGATACTTTGTAGATAATCCAACCCTAATCTGAAAGAAGAATGTTTCACAGAATAGCAATGGATATGGTATGGATATGGATATGGAGTAGGGTATTATGGGATGATCACTTGATCAAAGTAGTTGAACTCTTCATGGACACAACTATATGCAGCCCGTGTATACACTTCTCCTTCTACCTTCAGCACAAATCTTGCTTGTAGAACTACAATTTCCAGGACAAGCTTGCACTGTATGGATGGTCTGACAAGAGCACAATCTGTCCAGTAGCAAATGCCCTGTGAATGTCCACAGATTCCACAGTCCTCCCAGATGGACTCTGAATCCATGCCAGGCTCCTTGTACCCAGTCCTCTCAGACATGCCTCTCAATCCTCTTGACTGCAACACTCACCAGCCCACCTGGCTGTCTTGCTCCCGTGCCTCCAGTCAGGACACCTCGTGTGTCATGAAGAGGGTCCCAGACTAGGGGGCACCTGCACCTCCACTTCCCCAGGCAGACTAACCCTGAGTGTTTAAGGGCGCCTGCCTCCTGCCAACCCATCTTTGGGTATGGGTCAGGGCCCTCAGAATACTCCAAGCAGCTTCTCCTCACCTTCACTCACATCCTTCTAGAGTTTTCTCTAAAATCTAGAAGTTTCTAAATATCGCCTGTGAGTCATCCAGCCCTCCCTGAATCACTCAAACCCTGACCCAGAAAAACACACAGGCTGGGCTTCCAACCAAGTCTGAACAATTTACCTACTCTAACAAAAATAAATTTCTAGCACACTAGAGGGTGCTACGGGATCAAGGAGTATACCACATTGCTGCTGGTTATAAAAATCTTATTTGCATTGTGGAGACATGACACGGCTAGCCATCTGCACTGGCGTCTGTCCTCCCCCACTCATTATTCCTGGAACCCTTATCATTGTCTGATGGACTCTGCTCTACCCCACTGGACTGTGATAAGAATAAGCGTGGATTACTGAAGGAGACCACGCTGTGCTCAGCCATTCCCCCCTTTCCTGCCTGGATTTGATGTGGTGCCAGCCTCACAGGTTCTGCTGTGACTTGCAGTCCTATCCCATCTCTTCAGCCCAGCAAATGGACCTGAATGCAACTCTTCTATTCTCCATGTGAGTGGATATTGTTGTTTAAATAAATTGTTTTATGATACATACTCAGAGGCGTCCTTTTCCTTGTTTATATTCTAGCTTACTGGAACCCGCTTTTGGTTTTCTTGGTCGCCGCCCTGACTGACCCACTGACATATACATTTACGAGTGTATATATGTATATATATATATGTGTATATGTATCCTTCTATCTCTGCCCTTGGACTATTGGATACTATATTTTGAGGTATCTGTGCATTGCGCCTTTTTACTTGTTTAATGATATGGATGTATGTTGATTTTAAATGATGTTTTTATGGGTCATTTACTTTCTGTTACTTGTTTCTAGGATATGGTGCAGGATTGTCTGAAACGAGTTCTGTAACACTTATTTGGCTCACTGATCACCTTCCTATCACTCAAGCCTGGGACAATGTAAGTGACTAAACGTGCTTGTTAGCAGGATTTTCTTTGTATATTCAGTTATTTTTGCATTGTTTGCTTAGCTTGGGATTCTGCAATGAACGTACTTATGTACGTCATCAGGTTTGCTGTTAGTAATTCATAATTGTTTATGACAAATAATGATCTCTATGTGTGGAAGTTTGTAATTATACTCAGATTTGTATGCAGTGCAGTTTCACAATATAAATTCAAACAGATTCAGTACATGAAATTCCAAGAAAAGATGTTTCTTCTGCTGTTCAATGTTTTCCTTCCAGGAAGTTCTGATATGAGGAAGCAAGGTCCTGCCTCTACCTAGATGGCCACTTCTACATAGAGACACAGTACAGAACAAGGCATAGTACTGCGGTAATGAGGAAAAGATCAGCTGCAGGTAGAACATGGAAGATTCTGGTGATTAGTCATTTGCCACTTGCCTGCCTTTTTTGGACACAGTTTGGTTCCCTTTTCTTCCTCACTAAACCTTACCCTAAATGTTTTTTTTAATTGTTTAATAGGCATGAAGATGTCCTGCCTCCTTGAAACTTTAAAATAATTTTACACTTCTAACAATAAAATGAACAACCCTTGCACTAGGAAGATTAAGATCAAGTGCCGAAATCCACCTGACCTCAAACCTGCATATATGTCAGCTTTCTGAGAGCTCAGTGGTAGCAGGGACACTTTGAGTGTATCTAAATCTAAAAACAAAAAATTAACATATTGAAGTGTAATGCAGGGGTTTCACTAAGCCATATTGATTGAACAATGTGCTGCTCCTTAATGGAGTTGAATGTGCTCAATAGAAAGGATCTACCATATTGAGATCAGATTCCACTCTTAGCCTGTTTGCATATACTCTCAAGTTAATACTGAGTTTGGGCCTTCACATACATTTTTATTATTATTGTTATTATTGCTGTCAATTCTTTAATCAGAATTACCACTGTTACTAACGTGTTTAACCAAGTTACACCAGTAAACTGTTTATGTGGTAAATTACAACCTGTGTGAGATTATATCTTTTATCACAGCCAAAGAAGTGGAGGATTCCCGGGTAACGGTAAATCACAGTATTTTGTGTTACAGTTGTGTTGCTCTTTATCATTAGGTCTCACACAAACATTACTACACAGTTGTGCCTAGGGGATCGAGCTTATATTCTGGGGTTGACAGGCAGTGTGCAGACCCAAAACAAGTATCAGCAGCTCCTTAGGGGGTCAGTGCTACATGTGGGGGCTCGAACTGCTACTCTGCAATCAACTCCCATCCTAGACAACACCCCTATAAGCACCAGAATGGACCCCACCACTTCAAAGGTCTAAAGTGAGGGTCCAGCAAGCTCCAGCCAAACAAAGGGAGCTGAAGGAGGAGCCCCCTCCAAGGGACCCCAGCCATGATGGGGCCAGAGTTCTTTACAGCCATGGGAGACTTTGTATCTAAATGCCAGAAGGTCAATTCGGTCCGTGCTGGGGCTGACTATCGGAAGCTATGATTCTTCTCAGGGAGAGTTTCCGTTCCCTCTGGAGAGGATGATTTTGACACTTGGTTTGACCAAGCTGTTCAGGCAATCAAAGAATGGAAGGTAGCTGATACTGTAAAAAGACAGAGATTGATCGAAAGCCTGCGAGCTCCAGCTTCTGATGTGATTCAGAACCTGAAAAGAGACAAGCCCAGCTGTGCTGCCTCTGAGTGTCTAGAAGCGCTTGGAGAGAACTATGGAGGAACTGAAGACTGAGTTACTCTATCTTTTCTCTCACACCTATCAAAAGGAGAATGAGAAACAGACTGTAAAATGGCTAGATCAGATCCTGCACCAAGTTATAATGAAGGGTGGAATGGAAAGTAAAGTGGCAACCAGGAATTTAGTATCTCAGATGATCAGAGGAGCACAGCCACTGGATCCAATTGTGTTACAGTTTCGGGCCCAGGGCTCAGGTAACCTCCACAATCTATATTAATAAAAACCAACAGAGAGGAGGAGGCACTAATTATAGCAAATGTATCAAGCCTGAGTGGACCAAGGGACACAAGCATGGTGCTTCAGCTTGCATTATACAGTCGGGACCTGAAATAGAGACCAGCCCAGAGGAAGAGGTCAGCAACCCCATTGACATTTTGGTACAAGCCATAGCTCAATTGGCACAAGAGCAAAAAACCTTTTGTGGGATTCAGTAGAAAGTTGATGAAGTGATGAAAGCTCAAGCTGATATGCAAAAGTCACTTTCAGAAGTGAAGCATGTCATGCCCACCTCTACATCTAGAAGAAGGAATGTGACCTCCCCCCAGCTCTGAAATGTTATCAATGTGGGGAGTAGGGATGAGTTTCGAGTTTGACTCGAACATTGCCTGGCGAACAGTGAACAATTTGGGCTGTTCGTGGCAAATTCGAAAAGCCGCGGAACACCCTGTACAAGTCTATGGGAGAAATCTAAAGTGCTAATTTTAAAGGCTAATATGCAAGTTACTGTCCTAAAAAGTGTTTGGGGACCTGGGTCCTGCCCCAGGGGACATGTATCAATGCAAAAAAAGTTTTAAAAATGGCTGTTTTTTCAGGAGCAGTGATTTTAATAATGCTTAAAGTGAAAAAATAAAATTGTAATATTCCTTTAAACTTATTTTAAATTTCGTACCTGGGGGTGTCTATAGTATGCCTGTAAAGGGACACATGTTTCCCATGCTTAGCACTGTCCCTGCACAAAGTGTCATTTCTGCAGGAAAAAAAGTCATTTAAAATCATTCGCAGCTATAATGAATTGTCAGCTCACGTAATACAGAGAACAGTCATTGAAAGTCATTGATAAAAAAAAAAGAGTGGGGTTCCCCCAAATTCAATTACCAGGCCCTTCAGGTCTGGTATGGATATTAAGGGGAACCGCACATCAAATTTAAAAAAATGACAGACCCTTTAATACCAAATACCAGACCCTTTACCCGAGCACGCAACCTGGAACGCACGCAGGGGGACGAGAGAGCGCCCCCCCCCCCCCTCCTGAACCGTACCAGGCCACATGCCCTTAACATTGGGAGGATGCTTTGGGGGTCATAGACCCCTCAAAGCACCTTGTCCTCATGTTGATGAGGACAAGGGCCTCATCCCCACAACCATGGCTGGTGGTTGTGGGGGTCTGCAGGCGGGGGGCTTATCAGAATCTGGAAGCCCCCTTTAACAAGGGGACCCCCAGATCCCGACCCCCCCTGTTTGAAATGGTAAGGCGGTACAAAAGTACCCCTACCATTTCACAAAGAAAGTGTAAAAGAATGTTAAAAAAGACAAACACACTTTTGAAAAAGTCCTTTATTAAAAAGAAAAAAAAAAGAGAAAAGATTCCAGCGGTGGTAATCCACTCTTGCTATCCAGTAATGGATGATCATCTCTCCGGGGTCCAATGATGGCTGATCTGATCCAGCAACAGGTGATCTCTCCGTCCAGCGCAGCGCAGTCCATCCATCCTTCCTCTGTCTCCACTGGAGGAGACACTGTGGCATCCCGGCAGCCTTACATTTCTTATATGCGGAGGGTGGGGCCACCTGTCAGCTGACCCCGCCCCCCTCTGACCCAAGTGGGGAAGCCTGGCTTCCCCAATGACATGTGGGTGACCCTGCCCCCCTCTGATGTAACGGAAACATGCGTTACATCAGAGGGCTGTGACAGGTACTGGGGTACTCTGATGGGCTGTGACAGGTACTCGGGTACTCTGATGGGCAGTGAAAGGGACTAGGGGAATTTTGATGGACTGTGACAGGTACTGGGGTACTCTGATGGGCTGTGACAGGTACTCGGGTACTCTGATGGGCTGTGAAAGGTACCCGGGTACTCTGATGGACTGTGACAGGTACTCTGATGGGCGGTGACAGGTACTCAGGTACTCTGATGGACTGCGAGTGACCGGTACTATGATGGGTGGTGACAGGTCCTCTTTATTGGGGGGGCAGGCAATCAGTGTGTGTTGGTGTACACTGTAAGCGGTAACGAGATGTTACCACAATCTCCTCCTAACATGATAGGTGTGTGAGGAGAAGAACCCGGTAACATCTTATTACTGCAGTTTGTTTACATTTAGTAATCGGCTGTGAAACGCTCACAGCCGATCACGTGGGTAAACAGCCAGCCAATGGGTGTTTACCAGTGTCGGTGGCGAGCAGTGTTCCCGGGAACACGCTGCCACCGACGTGCATGTGTAGCGCGCTTGCGATCGCGCGCGTGCCATGCACAGTGGGGGTGTAACCATCACATGGTAAACAGCCATACCCAATGGCCGTTCACCCCCCTCGGTGGCAAGTGGTGTCTCCGTGACATGCCGCCACCGAAGGAACATGGATGCGCGTGCACGATCGCGCGCATTCCCTATTTAAATGGGAGGACGTCATATAATGCCCTCCTACCACAAGAGATGCGCCGCCTGGCCTTCATTTTACGGCCGGCGGTCAGCAACTGGTTAATATCCATACCAGACCTGAAGGGCCTGGTAATTGAATTTAGGGAACCCCATGCTTTTTTTTTTTTTTTTATCAATGACTTTCAATGACTGTTCTCTGTATTACGGGAGCCAACAATTAATTATAGCCACGAGTGATTTTAAAGCGGGAGTCCGCCGGGACTCCGCGTTTTTTTTTTTTTAAAGCCAGCAGCTACAAATACTGCAGCTGCTGACTTTTAAAATAGTGACACTTACCTGTCCAGTGCGCCCGCGATGTCGGCACCCAAAGCCGATCTGTAGATCGTCTCTCGGGTGCTGCCGCCCCCATCTTGGGTATGGGAATCAGGAAATGGAGCCTTTCGGCTTCATTTCCCGGTTCCCTACTGCGATCTGTGTGTTTTCCCAGCAGGCAGCGGGGCACTTGCGGAAAGGGGCGTAATATACGCCCCTTTCCGCAGAGAGCTATCCCGGAAGTGGGTGCAGATACCTGTACTGTACAGGTATCTGCACCCCCTTCCCCCCTGAAAGGTGCCAATTGTGGCGCCAGGGGGGGGAGGGTTCCGATGAGCGGAAGGTCCACTTTAGGGTGGACCTCTGCTTTAAATGACTTTTTTTCCTGCAGAAATGACACTTTGTGCAGGGACAGTTGAAAGCACGGGAAACATGCGCCCCTTTAAAGGCATACTATAGACATCCCTCAGGTACAAAATTTAAAGGAATATTACACTTTTATTGTTTCACTTTAAGCATTATTAAAATCACTGCTCCCGAAAAAACTGCAGTTTTTAAAACTTTTTTTGCATTGATACATGTCCCCACGGGCAGGACCCAGGTCCCCAAAAACTCCAGGGGCCCCCAGTGAAGGAATCAACTGGGCGCCCATCTATAGTGGCTCACCCCAAAAATGGCAAAGCAATCAGACAACAGCGGAAGTCAAAATCCTTGCAGGGGGCTTCCATTGTAGCCTCTGAGCAACATAAAAATCCACCCCCTTTGCCTCCTACAGTCTGGTATCAGGAAGTCAGTGCACATCAGACTCCCCGAGCCCAACGGAGGAGTATGGGTACAAGGCATCAAAAATGGACAAAGCCTGCCACTCCTTACAAATTCCCGCCTAAACTAGTGGGACCTTCTCCAGTTGTCTCCATCCAGGTAGAGGAAATCTATACCAAGGCCCTCTTGGATACTGGAGTTCAAGTGACTCTTCTCTACAGGGACTTCTACGACAAGCACCTCAAACACTTGCCGCTGCAGAAGTTAGAAGAGCTGGAGATTTGGGGCCTGGGGACTCAGAACTTTCCCTATAATGGTTACTTACCAATCAAGCTGGCCTTTGACCACTCCGTAGCAGGAAAAGCAGAGACGTTTCATACCTTGGAGGTGGTCTGGCCTTGTCTTCCAGGGGCTGAGAAGAGTTCCCTCATCATAAGGACTAATACTGATCTTGTGAGAAGGCTGCTGGTACCTCTCATTTGAGAGCAGAGCACTTTGAAACCCAGTGTGCACCCTATACTGAGCCCAGTCTATCAGCGCCTGATGCAGGAAGAGAAGGCCCCAGAAGAAGGAGTGGGAAAAATATGGCAGTTAAACCGGAATGAGAAGATGTTACAGCCCAGTGAGGTAGTCTGTCTGAGAGCATCTGTCAAGCTGAATTGGAAACAGTCAGGCCCTTTCATTGTTCTTGAAGCACACAGTAAGGGGGAAGACAGATGATTGGAGATAATCCCAGAAGTGGTCTCAATCAGGGCACTACAGAGAAGTCACGGGAAGACCTCAGTCAGTGTTTGTAACACTACGGCCTCACCAGTGAAGATGCCAGCCAGGGTGTTGCTGGGGAAAGTAAACATAGCCACCCCAGTCTCACCATTTGACTTGAAGAGCGGTGGGAGTGATGAAATCCCTGTGGAAGAATTTTACCCAAAGAACACTTCTCTCAAACCTGCTTGGATGGAAAGGGCCAAGACTCAGCTCCTAAGATGGCAAGCTGCTTTCTCAAAAAGTGAGTGTGATGTTGGGCGCGTAAAAAGTGAACAACACCGGATCCACCTGGAGGAAGACAAGCCTTTCCGAGAGAGAGTCAGACGTATTCCCTTAGGGGACTTGGAAGACCTTAGAGAACAGCTGGCTGAGCTGAAGAGAACAGGAATTATCCAAGAGTCTCTGAGTCCCTATGCCTCCCCAATAGTGGTAGTAAGAAAAAATAATGGGTCATTGTGGTTGTGCATCGACTACAGGACATTGAACCGAAGGACCATTCCTGACCAATATACCACACCCAGGATTGAAGATGTCCTACAGAGCCAGTAAGGGGCAAAGTGGTTTAGCATGCTGGACCTGACAAGTGGTTACTACCAAATCCCCATGCAACCTGAAGATAGGGAGAAGACCGCTTTCATTACCCCTGTGGGATTCTTCGAATTTGACCGCATGCCACAAGCTCTGTCTGGCGCTCCAGCCACCTTCCAGAGCTTGATGGAAAAGACTGTAGATGACATGAATCTGATTGAAGTGTTGGTATACTTAGACGATAGCATTGTGTTTGGCAAGACTTTGGAAGAGCATGAGGAGCTCCTGGAGAAGGTACTGAAGAGGCTCCATGTCGAAGGCCTGAAGCTCTCCATGTAAAAGTGCCAGGTCTACCAACTGTCAGTGAACTACCTAGGACACATTGTGTCTGCCGAAGGAGTGGCTACAGACCCCAAGAAACTGGATGCTGTCACTTCTTGGCTGAGACCAACTAATGTGACCGAGTTTAGGTCATTTCTGGGATTCTGTTCATATTACCGGAGATTTGTCAAGGGTTTCGCTAAAATAGCTCGCCCACTCAGTGAGTTATTGAAAAGTGAAGAGCAAGACAATGATCCAGACTCAGCAAAGCCGGTAAAAACAGCAGGAAGGGCCAGGAAGCCCAAAGAGTTTATACAAGAATAATGGACCACCCAGTGTGAAGAGGCTTTCAAACAGTTAAAGTGAAGCCTCACAACTGCTCCAGTTCTGGCCTATGCAGATCCAGCCAAGCCATAGGAACTGCACGTGGATGCCACCCGGGATGGGCTGGGCGGGGTGCTGTACCAAGAGCATGATGGACACTTGTCCATCATGCCTGTCGCTTACATGAGTTGGAGTTTGGTACCTGCTGAAAGGAACTATCCCACCCACAAACTTGAGTTCCTGGCCTTGAAGTGGGCAGTAGTGGACAAACTGAGAGACTACTTATATGGCTCAGAATTTGTGATAAAGACAGATAACAAACCTCTAACATACATGCTCACTACTGCAAAGCTGGATGCCACGGGTCATAGATGGTTGGCCATCTTATCAGGGTTTACTTTTAATCTGAAGTAATAAATAATAAAGGAAAGCACTTGAATCCACTCAAAAATCGAATTCAATTTAGAGGATAATTCCGTCAATATGACGGGCTTCCTTCCCAGGAGCACAAACGTATTATAGAGGCAAACAATGAGGGAGGATGTGAGACCATAGCGGACTCACAAATGCTCACAACAGGATAAGAAAGCTCAAGAATATAATAAATGAAAAAATGGTAAACTTTATTAGAAAATTCACGCAAACATCTTAAACAGTAAAAAGAGACCCCACAGGTAAATCGCCCATCAAAACCTGTGTGGTCCTTTCTATGACAGTACCAAATATACACAGGTGAAATAAATGGCTGTAGAAAAATGTGTAAAAAAGGATCAAAACAGAAAAACAAAAAAGCAAGACATGTGGTATAAAAACAATGCTAAACACTGCTATTACAGATATAGGGTAATCCCCTCCTATGCTCCCTCCCTCTTCCCTATGTACCCAGCGGAAGCTGATAGTAGATGAATGTGGGCCAGGCAAAAAATGCACACAGTTCTATCCAAAAATGTCCTTTTTGTAAGCCGTATCAGGCTCAATGAACGTGCAGTCAGGAATAAGTTCCACATATAATATATAAAGTCAGGGATCCAAATGATCAGATATATGTCCATAGCTGTAACAAATTTACCTGAAAGTGCAAGTATCATCCGTCATCTGGTGGTGCAATCATATAGGATAACAGAGACCCAGTGTATGCCACTAGTGTCACGCTCTTCTTGGTCGAATATACAGCACTCACTGGTATCTGGTGGGCCAGGCAAAAAATGCACACAGTTCAATCCAAAAATGTCCTTTATGTAAGCCGTATCAGGAGCAATGGACATGCAATCAGGAATAAGTTCCACAGATTGTGTCCAAACTCTGAAGCTACTAAGCCTTAATGCAGAGCTGAGCCTGAAGATCTTTCTGGAAGCATAAGTATGAGAATCTGTACTCTTTGCATTCTTTATAGTCCCACAGTTATGAACACCTGTGCTGGTATGACATAAGACCTATTTGTCTATTTTAACCTTCTATTTTTGACCTCTGGTGGCCTAATATATAATGTATAATTATATATGAGTATAGATTTATCAGTTTGCATCCACTATTAGCTTAACCGGTTCCTGACCAGCGCACGCCGATGTACGTCAACAGAATGGCACGGGCAGGCATATTGGCATACATGTACGTCCAATCTTCAATGCCGCCCTGCCATCGGGAGCGCGCCGCCGGCGGCACGCTCCCGCGCTGGTCAGGACCCCCGTGAGTCCGGTCGCGGGACCCGCGGACTCGATCGCCGCGGGCATACCCGCAATCGTCTCACGGGATGGCTGAATGGAGGAAATGCCATGTAAACAGCATTTCTCCATTCTGCCTAGCAACTAGTGACGCTGATCTCTGCTCCATGTGATTGGAGCAGAGATCAGTGTTCACTAAATGAAAGCCCAACCCCCCCACAGTTAGTAACACACCCCTAGGAACACTTAACCCCTACACTGCCACCCACTGGTTAACCCCATTCACTGCCAGTGTCATTTACACAGGAATCACTGCATTTATATAGCAGTGATTACTGTATAAATGACAATGGTCCCAAAAATGTGTCAAAAATGTCCGATGGGTCCCCCACAATGTCGCAGTCACAATAAAAATCGCTGATCGCCGCCATTACTAGTAAAAAATAATAATAAAAAATTATTAATAAAAATGCTACAAAACGATCCCTATTTTGCAAATGCTATAACTTTTGCGCAAACCAATCAATAATCGCTTATTGCGACTTTTTTTACCAAAAATATGTAGAAGAATACGTATCGGGCCTAAACTGAGGGAACATTTTTTTATATATATATTTTTGGGGGATATTTATTATAACAAAAAGTAAAAAATAATGAGTTTTTTTCAAAATTGTCGCTTTATTTTTGTTTATAGCGCAAAAAATAAAAACCGCAGAGGTGATCAAATACCACCAAAAGAAAGCTCTATTTGTGGGAAAAAAAGGACGTCAATTTTGTTTGGGAGCCACGTCGCACGACCGCACAATTGTCAGTTAAAGCGACGCAGTGCTGAATCGCAAAAAGTGGTCTGGTCTTTGACCAGCAAAATGGTCCGGTCTGTAAGTGGTTAATTCCAAATTTTGGCTGCAGTACTTTTATCCATCCACAAGATGGCACAGAATCAAAAATTCACTGTTACAGGGGCACTTTTGTGATTGGTTATTTGACCCCATATATTAAGTGAAGATTGCCCCTCTGTACCTTCTCCAGTTGAAGTGCCATTTGGAACTTATTCCTGACTGCACTTTCATTGAGCCTGATGCAGCTTACAAAAAGGACATTTTGGATAGAACTGTGTGCATTTTTTGCCTGGCCCACATTCATCTACTATCAGCTTCAGCTGGGTACATAGGGAAGATGGGAGGGAACATAGGAGAGGATGACCCTACATAGCAGTGTTTAGCATTGTTTTTATACCACATGTCTTGTTTTTTTGTTTTTCTGCTTTGATCCTTTTTTACACATTTTTCTACGGCCATTTATTTCACCTGTGTATATTTGGTATTGTCATAGAAAGGACCCCACAGGTTTTGATGGGTGATTCACCTGTGGAGTCTCTTTTTACTGTTTAAGATGTTTGTGTGAATTTTCTAATAAAGTTTACCATTTTTTCATTTATTATATTCTTGAGCTTTCTTGTCCCGATGTGAGCATTCGTGAATCCGCTATGGTCTCACATCCTCCCTCATTGTTTGCCTTTACTTTTAGTCTGAAGTATCACTCTGGAGTCAGGAACAAGGATGCAGATGCCTTGTCGAGAAGACCTGACTGTCCCTGAGGCTCCTCAGCCCACGTACACACGGTCGGAGATTTTGCCAACCAAATCCGTCGGATTGTGCCCGTCGGATTTAGTCCGACGGATTGTGTCCGAAACTGTTGCATACACGCGGTCGGGCCAAGTTGGGGAAAAATCCGATCTTTCAGAACGTGATGACGTAATTTCGTTACGATGGGACTACATTCAGGCTAGTGGCCAAAAGCTTTGATGTAGGAATTTGATCTGAGCATGCGTGGCACTTGGTCCGATGAAAATGCTCTACACATGATCGGATTAGGTCCGTCTGGCCCAGTTGGTCGGGAAATATTTCCAACATGTTGGAAAATTGGGTCAGACGGAGATTCGGACGGAATCAGTCCGATGCATACCACACACAGTCGGATTATCTGACGACACGGTCCGATAAGACTCATTCCGACAGATTCTCCGACCGTGTGTACAAGGGCTCAGAGGAATGGACTCAGATCACCCCTGAAGGAGTGAGGGCCCTTACCCAAGTGGGAGATGAAGGTCTGCCAAAACTTTCCAAAAAATCATCTGCGAAGGGACCAGTTGGAAGATCCCCTCAGTGACCTAGTATTGAATGTCTTAGGGCAGGGGTGTCCAAACTTTTTTCAAAGAGGGCCAGATTTGATGAAGTGAACATGCGCGAGGGCCGACCAATTAACAATTAAAATTCTGTCTGCGTGTTCGTTCAAGCACTAATACACTGCCCAGCAAGAATTCTCTTGCCTCTGCTCTTTAGGGGTACCATTAATTCTTAATGGTACCCCACACATTGGAAAACGTGGGGTTCTTTTGGTGCAGTTCAATAAAAAAAAAAGATTGGGGACTTCTTTCTCTGCATTTTTGTGAGTAGGGAAGTCCATTGAAACGAATAGGCTTCCCTACACGCAGCACGCAGCCACACAGATGTGAACCAAGGGCTTGTTCACATGTCAGGTTGGAGGGGCAGTAAAACTACATGGTTAAGCTGTTTTTACCACCCCCAGCTTCTCCCCCTTTAGCTGCAGAGGGAACAACTGGGGGTGTACACATGATATGACTGCAGCTGGAGGTATACCCAGGGTGAATGGGCCTGTACTGCAACTACCCCGCAACTGTGTGCATTGCTGCATTTACGGGCTTAAAACAGGTGGTGAGGAGGCAAAATAATGCCTCTTTACCGCCTTTCAAATGCCTCTGAAAAGCGATCTGTGTATGGATTGCTTTGCAGAGGAGCAGCAGTCCTGGCTGCTATCACACACAAGCCTTACAAAAGCAGTTCAGGAATGGGGGGGGGGGGGGTCTGGATTAAAAGTAACATACATACATACAGACAGACACACACACACAGACAGACAGACACACACAGACAGACACAGGCAGACAGACACACACAGACAGACAGACACACACACACACACAGACACACATACATACAGACAGACACACACAGACAGAGAGACACACACACACAGACAGACACACATACATACAGACAGACACACACAGACAGACACACATACATACAGACAGACACACACAGACAGACACACATACATACAGACAGACACACACAGACAGACACACACAGACAGACAGACACACACAGACAGACACATACATACAGACATACATACATGAATAAAGCACTTTTAGAACTCAGATAGTGGCTTAAGTGCTTTTTAGTGAAAGTATAATTCTTTTTTTCGCAAATTAAATATTTTAAAACAGAGAACACTAGGTCTGGTGTGTCCGTTCCCCATTTCTACAAACACATCTTTGAGTTCTGAGGCCGGTATTTTGGCAAAGGAGACACAGAAGAGTGGGAACGCTACATCTGCATCCCTATTTTGCATTTAGGAAACAACAGCTTGTTATGATCTTACTGGTGATGCAGGGGTCATAACTGTAAGGTGAGTGGCTAGTGAGCGCTGGTGTTGGGCGGCACTGGCATTTTTTGATCTTTCAACACGGTGGGGAAATACGTATCATTTCTGAACATTTTCATGGTTTTGATCCACAAAAAGATTTATGAAATTGCTTGCTGGTATAGCATTAGTTGTAACTATTTTATTTGAGTTGCTCTACGCCGTATTTATGATTTATATATTCCACTATTGAGTGTGGTAAAATCACTTTGTGGGTGTGAGAGAAAATTATTTTATTATTCAATTTAGAGAAGGGTCGTGCTAATTTAGTTTATCTTTTTTAAAGTGATACTAAAGTCTAGTTTTTTTTTTTAGTTAAAAATAACAAACATGTCATACTTACCTACTCTGTGCAGTAGTTTCTCCTCTTCTCTGGTCCCTCTTCGGTGCTCCTGGCCCCTCCCTACTGTTGAGTGCCCCATAACAAGCATCTTGCTATGGGGGCACCAGACACGGAGCCATAGCCTGCCCCTGCCCCCTTTCTCTCCTCATTGGCTGACTGATTTTGATTGACAGCAGTGGGAGCCAATGGCGCTGCACTGCTGTCTCAGCCAATGAGGAGGGGAATTCCAGATAGCCTGGATCTAGATGGGGCTCAGATAAGTATTAGGGGGCTGAGGGGGGCTTCTGCACATGACAGGTTTTTTATCTTAATCCATAGAATGTATTAAAGGGGTTGTAACCCCTCCTGGTTTTTCATCTCAATGCATTCTATGCATTGAGGTGAAAAACCCATTGTAGTGCACTAGTCCCACAGCCCCCTGTTTTACTCACTTGAGCCCGTTCTCACGCCTGAGACATGCACACCTCTCTGGCTGGGGTCTCGGCTCTTAATTGGATAGATTGATAGCATAGCAGCCATTAGCTTCTGCTGCTGTCAATCAAATCCAATGACGCGGGCTCCTAGGGGGCGGTATCGAGTCCTGCTGTCTGTGTCTATGGACACAGCCAGCACTGGAAGTCTCCCATCACTAATAACTTCACAGTGCTGGGAGTTGATTGCTGAAACAGCACTGTGTAAATGTACCTCAGAATAGGGGGGTGCTAAGTTGGTCCAGTGGAAGGGAGAAAATGGTGAGGAAAAATTTAGTAAATGCCGTTTAAAAGTTTTCTTATCCTTTAAGTTAAAATCAATTATATGTTTTTAATTTTTGTATTTTATCTAACACTGCACTTCCCCACACCCCTGAACCTCTCTGCCTCCAAATACCCCAGACACTGCTCCTCTCCTGCCAGTCATCAGCTGGCAGTCACTACTACACTAGCAATAACTCCATTAAATATAATTCATCCTTCCTAAACTATTAAACCCTCTATTTTAGTATTTTGAACATGCACTCTATATACCAGGGTGAAACTAAGGGGGGGGGGGGGGGGGGGCTAAAACTACATTTTACTTTCTGCATTAATCTTTTACAATAAATATAGGATATAGGATAATTACAGGAATGCTGAGTATTGTTTATTACATGACAAACTTCTCAAAATAGAAAATTGTGGCTTGGTACAGAAAAATGTTAATGTATTCCTCAGCATGTGCTGAATCAGAGGAGGATAAGGTAGGTTAGACACTGCTTGTTCCTTTCAATTATAAATGGTTGAAAGTATCTTTGAAGAGGAAAGAAAAGTCCTGCCTAGCCTTATTTGTCTTTCCTTGAAGTGGTCTTTAATGGCTTTTAAGAAAACCAAAGGAAGGATAAAATCTTACATAATGTCAGGTAATAAACACCTACTGTACCTGCACACAAAAGGTTACAATTTCAAAATCACTTTTCCTCAGCTGAGTGCAACCTTCTAAATTGTAAGTGATAACGGATTTATGGCTGAAAAGCATTTAGTAACTGGTGAAACACTTTCTTTAATATAGTTATATATATATATATATATATATATATATATATATATATATATATGTGCGTGTGCGTGTGCGTGTGGATAGATAGATAGATAGATAGATAGTGACCAGTACAGAAAGCTGTTGCTGTAGAAAAGAAGAGGGCCAAGTAGAGGGACTATGCTCTTTCCACTACTGCCACTGAGAAGAAGAGAAGAAGAGAAGGCGGCGACAGCAGCGACAGAAGACCGGGCCACTGCTTGTAAAAGAGCTAAAAGAAGGCATGGTGGCCCCGCAAAAGAGGAACCGAAGAGGGAGACAAGACCCCCGAAGTCAGAAAAAGAGGGCGACAAAGAAGAAAGCCGGGCTCCTCCGCTAGCGAAAGAGCTAGCAAAAGAGCAGAAGATAGTGGAGGAGTCTGGCGAGAAGACCCCCGGAGATGGAAGAAGACCCCTGGAGCTGTGCAATAAACTATTTTAACCCTTGTGTATTGTGTTTTTTTTTTAAATTCCCAGGTGAATGGGTAGGGGTACATTGTACCCCATACTCATTCACATAGGCTGGGGGGCCAGTATCCGGGGGCCCCCTTATTAAAGGGGGCTCCCAGATTCTGATAAGCCCCCCGCCCGCAGACCCCGACAACCAACGGCCAGGGTTGTCGGGAAGAGGCCCTTGTCCTCATCAACATGGGGACAAGGTGCTTTGGGGTGGGCGGGCCGCGCGGCCCCCCTTCCCCAAAGCACCCCCATGTTGAGGGCACGCAGCCTGGTATGGCTCAGGAGGGGGGGGGGGGGGGCGCTCGCTTGTCCCCACCCCCTTCCCTGACCGGCCGGGTTGCGTGCTCGGATAAGGGTCTGATATGGCCGTTTTTTTGGCGCAGGGCTTCCCCTTTAACCCCATACTAGGTGACGGGGCCAGCGACGCCTCCTTCGCTGGTCCCGGCTACCTGGAGCCACGCTCAAAATGAGCAGACTTTTCTCCGTGTGTGTGGGCAAGTCCGTTCATTTAGAAAGTACGGCGAATAATCTTAGTCCACCGGAAAAGTCACGTGTGTGGGCAGGTCCGCTCGTTCGGACAGTCCAGCGGACTTTATGGCGGTTTGTCTGCCAGACTAAGTCCGTCGGATAGTCTGATCGTGTGTACGCAGCATAACTTTGAACCGGCCAGCACAGCAATGGGGATTAGATATCAGCATGATGGCTACTTGGACTGCCTGGGCTGCCTGTCATCACTGTCTGCAACATAAGTATAACAGCGGGGATTGAGTTGTGAGAGTGTTCTGCTCAAGGAATAGCTGAGACCGTCTTCACAGATGACGGCTGCTGGAAATAAGGACCGGTCTACATAAGGATCATAAGTAGCATACACCACATAGACCCCAGGTGTAGAATATATCACAAAAGTGAATACACCCCTCACATCTTTGTAAATATTTTATTATATCTTTTCATGTGACAGCACTGAAGTAATGACACTTTGCTACAATGTAAAGTAGTGAGTGTGCAGCTTTTATAACAGTGTAAATTTGCTGTCCGCTCAAAATATCTCAGCACACAGCCATTAATGTCTAAACCGCTGGCAACAAACGTGAGTACACCCCTAAGTGAAAATGTCCAACTTGGGCCTAAAGTGTCAATATTTTGTGTGGCTACCATTATTTTCCAGCACTGCCTTAACTCTCTTGGGCATGGAGTTCACCAGAGCTTCACAAGTTGCCACTGGAGTCCTCTCCCACTCCTCCATGATGACATTACGGAGCTGGCGGATGTTAGAGACATTGCGCTCCTCCACTTTCAGATTGAGGATGCCCCACAGATCCTTCATGGGGTTTAGGTCTTGAGACATGTTTGGCCAGTCCATCACCTTTACCCTAAGCCTCTTTACCAAGGCAGTGGACATCTTGGAGGTATGTTTGGGTATCATGATGGGATACTGCCCTGCAGCCCAGTCTCCAAAGGGTGGGGATCATGCTTTCCCTCAGTGTGTCATAGTACATGTTGGCATTCATATTTCCCTCAATAAACTGTATCTCCCCAGTGCCGGTAGCACTCATGCAGCCCCAGACCATGACACTCCCACCACCATGCTTGACTGTAGGCAAGATACACTTTTTCTTTCATCTTTGTACTCCTTACCTTATTGCCGCCATACACGCTTGACACCATCTGGACCAAATAAGTTTATCTTTGTCACATCAGTAGGGATGGGCCAAACGCCCCACGGTTTGGTTCGCACCAGAACATACCGAACAGGCAAAAAATTTGGCAGAACACACGAACACCGTTAAAGTCTATGGGACGAGAACATGAATAATCAAGTGCTAATTTTAGTCTTATATGCAAGTTATTGTCATAAAAAGTGTTTGGGGACCCAGGTCCTGCCGCAGGGGATATGTATCAATGCAACACAATTTTTTTTTAAAACGGCACTGATTTTTTTAATGCTTAAAGTGAAACAATAAAAATGAAATATTCCTTTAAATATTGTGCCTGGGGGGTGTCTATAGTATGTCTGTAAAGTGCCACATTTTTCCCATGTTTAGAACAGTACCACAGCAAAATGACATTTCTAAAGGAAAAACACCAAACAATATGCGGTGTTCGGGGCAAATTCGAAAGCTGCCGGCACACTGTTAAAGTCTATGGGACATTAACATGAAAAATTAAAAGTGTTAATTTTAAAAGCTTATATGCAAGTTATTGTCATAAAAAGTGTTTGGGGACCCGAGTCCTGCCCCGGGAGGACAGGTATCAATGAAAACATTTTTTTTTTTAATGTCCGTTTTTTTGGGAGCAGTGATTTTTTTTAATGCTTAAAGTGAAACAATAATAATGAAATATTCCTTTAAATACTGTGCCTGGGGGTATAGTATACCTGTAAAGTGGCATATTTTTCCCGTGTTTAGAACAGTACCACAGCAAAATGACATTTCTAAAGGAAAAAATTGTCATTTAAAATTGGTCGTGGCTGTAATGAATTGTCAGGTCTTAATGATAAAAATCATTGAAAAAAAGAGCATGGGACCCCCACCCCAGTCCATTTCTAGGCCCTTTGGGTCTGGTATGAATATTAAGGGGAACCCCGAACCAAAATAAAAAATAAAAAAATGTGTGGGTGTCCCCCTAAAATCTATACCAGGCCCTTCGGGTTTGATATGGAAATTAAGGGAACCCTGCACCAAATTTTAAAAAAAATGGCATAGGGGCCACAGGAAAAGAGGGGGGACGAGAGAGCACCCCCTTCTCCTGAACCATACCAGGCCACATGCCCTCAACATGGGGAGGGTGCTTTGGGGAAGCCAAAATGGTAAAAAAAAGACAATAGCCGGTTTCCTTTATTAATAATGTCTTTCCCCTGCTTCTTCCTCCATCTTCTTTTGGTCTTCCTTCAGTTTTCTCCTTCTTTCTCCATCTTCTTCTACCCCACTTCTTCCTCCATCTTCCTCTGCTCCTTCATCCAGTCTTCCCCATCTTGCTCCGGCTTCTTCTTCCCCGCTTCGTGCTCCAGATGATCCACCTCAATGGGAGGCTCCCACAGTGTGACACTTCTGTGCTTGTGACAGTTCTTATATAACTGAAGGGAACCTGGTGAGCTCACCCCCTCCGACACCATGGAGACTTCCCTGTGGCTTTCCCCTGGCGTCAGAGGGAGTGGGGTCACTTGTTTACGTAAACATCCAAACAACCAAAGTTCTGCCCGAGCTTATGCTCGGGCCAAACCGTTCGCCCATCCCTACTCATCAGACCACAAGACATGTTCAAGTAATCCATGTATGGTCTGAGCACTGACAGGCTTACACCCCCACCCCTTCAACCTCTGCAGCAATGCTGGCAGCACTCATACGTCTATTTCCCAAAGACAAACTCTGGATATGATAGCACGTGCACTCAACTTATTTGGTCGACTATGGAAAGGCCTTTTCTGAGTGGAACCTGTCCTGTTAAACTACTGTATGGTCTTGGCCACCGTGCTGCAGCTCAGTTTTTGGGTCTTGCCAATCTTCTTATAGACTAGCCCATTTTTCTGTAAAGCAACAATTCTTTTTTTCAGATCCTCAGAGAGTTCTTTGCCATGAGGTGCAATGTTGAACTTCCAGTGACCAGTATGAGATAGTGAGAGCGATAATACCAAATTTAACACATCTGCTTTCCATTCACACCTGAGACCTTGTAACACTTACAAATGGCTAATTGGACACAATTTGGACATTTTCACTGAGAGTCCGTTCACACAGGGGCAACTCCGATCCGACTTCAGGTCGCCCCTAGTCGCCTCAGGTCGGACAACATTTAAAAAGCAATGTAAGTGAATGAGAGCCGTCTTAATGCACACTACTGAAGTCGCTCCGACTTCAGAAAAGGTTCCTGTACTACTTGAATCCGACTTGTAGGCGACCGGTACCGATTGATTTCAATGGAGGTCGCCTCCAAGTCGGATCTCCGTTTATACGGAGGCGACTCTGACAGAATTATCAGCTCTCAAGAGGGCACTCCACGCCAAATTTATGAAAAAAAATTGGCGTGGGTTCCCCCTCCGAGAGCATACCAGGCCCTTAGGTCTGGTATGGATTCCAAGGGGAACTCCCTACGCCGAAAAAACGGCGTGGGGGTCCCCCCCAGATTCATACCAGACCCTTATCCGAGCACGCTACCCGGCCGGCCAGGAAAGGGGGTGGGGACGAGCGTGTGCCCCCCCCTCCTGAGCCGTACCAGGCCGCGTGCCCTCAACATGGGGGGGTGCCTTGGGGAAGGGGGGGCCGCGCGGCCCCCCCACCCCAAAGCACCTTGTCCCCATGTTGTCCCTGGCCGTTGGTTGTCTGGGTCTGCGGGCGGGGGGCTTATCGGAATCCGGGAGCCCCCTTTAATAAGGGGGCCCCCGGATACCGGCCCCCCACCCTATGTGAATGAGTATGGGGTACAATGTACCCCTACCCATTCACCTGTAAAATAAAAGTACCAAAAAAAACACAACACAGGGTTAAAATATTTTATTGCACAGCTCCAGGGGTCTTCAGTCTTCGGGGGTCTTCTCGCCGGACTCCTCCGCTATCTTCTTGTAGCTCTTTTGCTAGCGGAGGAGTCCGGCTTTCTTCCTCGCCGCTGGCCTCTTCTCCCGACTTTGGGGGTCTTGTCCCCCTCTTCGGTTCTTCTGCCGGGCCACCCCTTCCCCAAGGCACCCCCACATGTTGAGGGCACGCGGCCTGGTACGGCTCAGGAGGGGGGGGGCGCACGCTCGTCCCCACCCCCTTTCCTGGCCGGCCGGGTAGCGTGCTCGGATAAGGGTCTGGTATGAATCTGGGGGGGGACCCCCACGCCGTTTTTTCGGCGTAGGGAGTTCCCCTTGGAATCCATACCAGATATCTATCTATCTATCTATCTATCTATCTATCTATCTATCTATATATATATATATATATATATATATATATATATATATATATATATATATATATATAGCTATATCTATATATATAGATAGATATATATATAGATATCTATATCTATATATATATATATATATATATATATATATATATATATATATATATATAGTTAGATAGATAGATAGATATAGATAGATGATTTTTACATGTAGGAGAGAGATGTCAGGATTGGCCCAGATACGAGGCACCCCCACGTTTTGAGGGCACGCGGCCTGGTACGGCTCAGGAGGGGGGGGGCGCACGCTCGTCCCCACCCCCTTTCCTGGCCGGCCGGGTAGCGTGCTCGGATAAGGGTCTGGTATGAATCTGGGGGGGGACCCCCACGCCGTTTTTTCGGCGTAGGGAGTTCCCCTTGGAATCCATACCAGATATCTATCTATCTATCTATCTATCTATCTATATATATATAGCTATATCTATATATATAGATATATATATATATAGATATCTATATATATATATATCTATATATATATATATATATATATATATATATATATATATATATATATATATATATAGTTAGATAGATAGATAGATATAGATAGATGATTTTTACATGTAGGAGAGAGATGTCAGGATTGGCCCAGATACGAAATGGGTTAATATTGCACACATTTTTTCATCCATCCCTCATATTATTGTATTGGTTATTCTTAAATGCTGATATTAGGGAAAATTTGTAGCAGGAAAAGCCCCAGTAGGTGGCCATTCTTGCATATTAGGGTCTCTCTGATCAGACATGTGTCTGGAAAATGTCCACTGGGCAAATATTTTGTGCTAAATAGTTAAATATTTCAAATCTCAGACGGTAAGAGGGTTACTTACTTTTCGTGTGCTCCTTTTTTGCCCTAATTTGCCCAATACATATTACACTGAACCCTCACATTGCAGTTAATGGCCACCAGACAGGGTGGGAGGGGTGTGCACAATCCTACAGTAAGTAAGTTTCAACTTGCTTAGCAAATTGAAAGTTAGAAAGGATTTTCAGGTGATCTGGCAACAGATCAAGCAAAAAGATACTGTAAGTATAACTTGTTCCTGTAAAGTGAACATGTTGCTCTGCTTAATATGGGAAAATCATATTTACTTTAAACATTTACAACTCAGAATTAAACACAGGCCATTTGGGCAACTTAACAGCCACTATAGTCACAATATTATATTTATCTATTTATGCATTATGAGAATACAAGATGTAATTGGCACAAAGCCTCCAGTATTATACTTTCCTAAGATGGTGTTTGCCATTCTTCATTCTGATTTTTTTTATGTAATATATTTATTTTATTATCAGAACATTTCCCTCTCTAATCTCCTGCATATTGACTCTATTATAAAACCTAACATTTCTAGTTGTTTCTCACTTGACAAAAAGTAAAAGAACATTAAATTGGTGAATTTTAAAACATGTTCCCAAACCCTTCTTAGGGTAAAACAAGGAATGAATAAGCGAAGAAGAATTCACGGCATCAAATCATACAACTCCCTGTGCTGGTCTGTATTAATAACAGTATCCTAGTAATTGAACATCTCTTACCACATGTAAACAGTGGCTCACATTAATTGCTACAACACTCATCTCACATGGCATAGACAGGGAGTTCTTAAATGAACCTAGTTATCTCTTTTCTAGCAGAGTGACCTTAAGCAAGGCCTTTGTGTAAGTAATTTACTATCCTGTCTTGTGAAGGCAGCTAGAACAATAGATAGTGCACCATTCCAAGGCATTAGCTTCTACCCATGTATTAAGGAATGTAGATAAATGTGACTAGTCTTCACAAAGGGTAGAAATGTTCAGTAGGAACTCGGTATATAAGTAATTGTATTTAATAAATATTACTATGAAATCTGACATTACAATCTTGCACGGACATTAAAAGAGTGTAGTGGGAATTCACGAGACAGGGCAGAATACTTGGAATGGGCAATGAGGACAAAATGTATCTTTTGCCTGTGGTGTCTTTATACTAGTGGTTAGGGATGAGCCAAACACCTCCCAGTTTGGTTCGCAACAGAACATGCAAACAGGCAATAAATTTGTTCGAACATTCGAACACCGTTAAAGTCTATGGGACTCGAACATGAAAAATCTAAAGTGCTAATTTTAAAGGTTTATATGCAAGTTATTGTCATAAAAAGTGTTTGGGGACCCGGGTCCTGTCCCAGGGGATAGTATCAATGCAAAAAAAAGTTTTAAAAACTGCCTTTTTTTTGGGAGCAGTGATTTTAATAATAAACAATAAAAGTGAAATATTCCTTTAAATTTCGTACCTAGGAGGTGTGTATAGTATGCCTGTAAAGTAGCCCTTGTCCCGTGCTTTGAACTATCCCTGCACAAAGTGTAATTTCTGAAGGAAAAAAAGTAATTTAAAAGCACTCGCGGCTATAATGAATTGTCGGCTCCTGGTAATACAGAGAACAGTCATTGAAAGTCATTGATAAAAAAGAAAAAAAATGCGTGGGGGTTCCCTCAAATTCAATTATCAGGCCCTTCAGGTCTGGTATGGATATTAAGGGGAACCATGCGTCAAATTAAAAAAAATAAATGATGTGGGGTTCCCCCCAAATATCCATACCAGACCATTCAAGTCTGGTATGGATTTTAAGGGGAACTCCATGGCAAATTAAAAAAAATGGCATGGAGTTCCCCCCAAAAATCCATACCAGACCCTTTATTCGAGCACACAATCTGTCAGGCCGCAGTAAAAGAGGGGGGGGCGAGAGAGCGTCCCCTCTCCTGAACTGTACCAGGCCACATGCCTGGGTGACCCTTCCCCCCTCTGATGTAACGGAAACCTGTGTTACATGAGAAGGGGGGTGGGGTTACCTGCACGTCACTGGGGAAGCCCGGGTTTCCCCTTGCGTCAGAGGGCTGCCGGGATTCCCGCGGTGTCTTGGGTGGAGACAGGATGCGCTGCGCTGGACATCATTGTTGGACTCTGGACCTGGAGAGGAGAGATCATCCATCGCTGGACCCTGGAGAGGAGATCACCCATCGCAGGATACCAAGAGTACCACCGCTGGAATCTTTTTTTATTTTTATTATTTTTAATAAAAGACTTATCCCAATGGTGTCTGTGTTTTTTTTTAATTTTTTTATACTTTCTTTGAGAAATGGTAGGGGTACAATGTACCCGTTACCATTTTAAACAGGGGTGGTTGGGATCTGGGGGTCTCCTTGTTAAAGGGGGCTTCAAGATTCCGATAAGCCTCCCGCCCGCAGACCCCCACAACCACCGGCAAGGGTTGTGGGGATGAGGCCCTTGTCCCCATCAACATGGGGACATGGTGCTTTGAGGGGTCACAGATGATAATGGATATATATATTTTTTTTTATCAATGACTTTTCTTTGTATTGCCGGGAGCCAACAATTCATTATAGTCGCGAGTGCTTTTAAATGACTTTTTTTCCTTCAGAAATGACACTTGGTGCAGGGACAGTTCTAAGCACAGGAAACAAGCTCTATTTTACAGGTATGCTATACACACCCCCTAGGTACGAAATTTAAAGGAATATTTCACTTTTATCATTTCACTTTTTTTTCACTTTAAGCATTATTAAAATCACTGCTCCCGAAAAAAACGGGGGCAGAACCCAGGTCCCCAAACACTTTTTATGACAATAACTTGCATATAAGCCTTTAAAATTAGCACTTTAGATTTTTCCCACTTTTACAGGGTGTTCCGCAGCTTTTCAAATTTGCCACGAACACCCCAAATTGTTTGCTGTTCGGCGAACGGGCGACCAGGCAATGTTCAAGTTGAACATGAGTTAGAATCAAACTCGAAGCTCATCCCTACTAGTGGTCTTAAATGGAACTGCTTTTTTTATTAAAAATGTAAATCCAGTGTATTTTTTTATTTTTAGTTCCTGATATGTGAAAGCCAGAGGGAAACTGGTTGATTGCAGGGGTGAATTTGACCCCCCAGTCCTTGTTGCCAAGCCAATACTAATAAGATATGCTAAGTTGGTGGACCTGAGTGGAGATACTTCACCATTCAGGCATTGTTCTGTTTCATATACCACTTTATACTTTGACATACCTCCTTTCCGTCTGGGCAGTATGGTCACCTTGTGTTGTACAGTATATTAAAATACCAGTGTCCTGATCTCCAACCAGCACTGATACAGTATTCAAATGCCAGTGTCAGTCAGGGTCCAATGTCCTGCTGACCAGACACACCAGTACAGTTGTATAATACCAGTGCCAGTGTCCTGATTGCCAACCAGAACAAATACAGTGTTCTAGTACTAGTGTTAGCCAGTGCTAGTGGCTTGATTGCCAACTACACCGGTACCAGCATCAGCCTGAGCCAGAATCCTGATCACCAGCCAGAATAAATACCAGTGTTGTAATACTAGTGCCAGCCAACGTCAATGTTCTGATCCCCTGAAGCATTAGTCCCCGTCTACACAGTTAGGATACAAAAAAGTTTCACACATGGGTAAGGCAACCCTATACTTCGGAGAATATATATATATATATATATATATATATATATATATATATATATATATATATATTTGTTACATTACTTTACATTGCATTTCATTTACTTTCTTCATTTTCAAAAGACTAAGAAAATAATTAGAGCTGCAAAATTTTCACCATGCTCCCTACAAAATACTAAATATGGCGTCTACTTTCCAAAAAGGGGTCATTTTTGGGGGTGTTTATACTGTTCTGGTATTTTAAGGCCTAAAGAAATATAATAGGCACTCAGAACATCAAGGCTAATACATTTCAAATATTTAAATTTGACATTTATTTCAATTTAAAATATACAGTGTATACATACAGTGTTTTCATAACTTTCACATTGACTGATTGAGATATATATATATTTTACCAAACAAATGTAGCAGAATTCATTTGAGCCTAAATTTACAAATATATATTGTTTATTTGATATGTTTTTCTAACACAAAGTAAGAAAAGTAAGAAAACTGTTTTTTTGTTTTTCAAGCATTACAGTCTGAAAAAAGAACAAGTTTATATTTGCAATGCATTACAATTACTGTCTTCTTTTTCAAGACGATTGTGAAAAAAAAAAAATATATATATATATATATATATATATATATATATATATATATATATATATATATATATATATATATATTTAAATATTCATCCTGCATCTTACAAAATACTTTGGGGTCTTTGATTTCCAAAAAGGGGTATTTTAAGAATAATGGCTAATGGCTAATAGATTTTCAAATATAAATAAATATATATATATATATATATATATATATATATATATATATATACATACATACACTGTATATGCCATAGTTGTATGTTCTGCAAATTTTACACATGCCGATTAATATAACCAAAGGAATATAGCATAATCCATTATGAAGGAATATTGTTTATTTGATATGTTTTGTAACAGAAAGTAAGTTTTTTATTTATTTTTTTTTTTTTAAATGTTCTCAGTTTTTTCCTTATTATAGTAAAAAAGTGCTTTCTTTCTCAAAAAAAGTTCTAATATTAATGTGGGTATAGTGTGGCAAGGGGGAGCGGGGACATGTCGGTACTGATGTGGTTAAAGCCACTCAGTAAGTTGCTCTGTCCCCATGTGTTGAAATGCAAGATTTGTTTTTGCGTTTAGCCCAGACTGTACCTTTAAGTAATCAGGCTGCAGCAGATGTAGAAAGGGTAGTAGTGCAACTGTCTATGTAATGTTGAGTCATCTGTCCATGAAACAGGTCAGTGTATTTATTTGGCATTCCAAAAACTGGTATAGCGAGGCATTGCAGCTGCTGAAGAAGTGTTTTTTTGGCTATATGAAGTCTCAATTTCCAGGCACTCAGCACTGCAATCAGAGACTGAAGTAGTTGCTTTAAAGTACTCCCACAGTGCTTTCCCTGAGCTATTATTGCTCAACAAATTTACACTCCTCTTCATCCGGTATGATCCGCACATGGAGAGAAATCACCCTTGTCTTCATTTATATGGCTGGCCCACTACATTAAATTGCACCTGTGCTTACAAATGAACTGCTGAACTGCAACCAGACAAAGCCAAGCAGCAGTTTAATACAATACTACAGGAGGGCTGAGCTGATGATGGGAAATTCATGGTGCGCACTGACACACTGCTGCGTTTTTACTGGCGAGGATATACTGTAGAATTCCATTCTTCCGACCCTTTATTGATTTTTATGTACCATTCCGCCTTAAATAGAAAATGGTTCTGAACTGCTGAGAGACTTGATAGGTGTAAATATTTTGTGACATGTCATTTTTTTTTCAGGACTGTTTTCATTTTTGATTAGTTGTTGAAATGTATACTTGTTTTATAATGGTACATTAGTTATGTAAAATTAAAGCCAAATATAAGAAAATAAAGGAACACAGATTTGTGCGTGGTACTACATCATTACATTCATTTTTTTTAAATGGCAGCAGTTTAAGTTCTAGACTTTGACTGAGTATCAGAATCTCACTTAAACTAGTAAAAGATGATGCAGTAGGAGGAGCCAGTCAGTTGTGTTGCAGTGCCTACAGGCTATCAGGGAGAATGATGATAGGAGGATAGGGCAGAGTGATAGAGAGAGAAGGGCTCAGCAATTTGATGCTTCTCCTTTCACTGTCCAGTCAAAGGCTGGGAGAGGGACAAGACCTGTTAATGTTTCTGAACTGCAGCAGAGAAAAGTCAGGTCTCCTGCCTGCCAGGCAGCACTGCACGGTGCAGTAGAGAGAAAACAAACAGGAAGCAGGAGCCTCTTAGTTAAGACGGTATAGTTTTAATAAACAAAGTGCATTAAAAACACTCTTAGGTTTCATTATTTAGACACAGGATAGTCTGGTTACACCAATCTCCGTCACAGCTTCCAGAAGAGGGGGTCATGTCCTGTGAACGTCCTGTGCTGGTGAGAATGCCGGTCTTCTCATGGCTGTTGTCCTGACCAGCAGGAATTTTCTGGCATGTGTGCAGAGTCCAAAGCAAAGCTTGGAGAGCAGCTGGTGGATTACAGGGAAGTCCAAAGCGAAGCTTGGAGAGCAGCTGGTGGATTACAGGGAAGTCCAAAGTGAGGCTTGGAGAGCAGCTGGGGGATTACAGGGAGGTCCAAAGTGAGGCTTGGAGAGCAGCTGGGGGATTACAGGGAGGTCCAAAGCAAGGTTTGGAGAGCAGCTGGTGGATTATAGGGAAGCACATGATGCAAGCATGTGGCGTGATGGTGTCACAGACACACTATGAGGGTATGTATATACATATCCCTCAGTACTGTATATTCCCAGTATAGCAATATGGAACAATCGAATTGCATCTTCAATATAAAGATTAAAGGATATCAGAACATAAACACTTTAAAAACAGAAAAGCATATTATACAATATTAACCACTTTCAGACCGGACCATTTTGCTGGTAAATGACCAGAGGTCTTTTTACACTTTGGCACTGCGCTGCTTTAACTGGTAATTGCGCGGTCATGCAATGTTGTACCCAAACAAAATTTGCGTCCTTTTCTTCCCACAAATAGAGCTTTCTTTTGATGGTATTTGATTGCCTCTGCGATTTTTATTTTTTGCGATATAAACGTAAAAAGACCGCAAATTTTGAAAAAAAATGATATTTTCTACTTTTTGTTATTAGAAAAATCCAATAAACTCAATTTTAGTCATACATTTAGGCCAAAATGTATTCAGCCACATGTCTTTGGTAAAAAAAAAGTCAATAATTGTATATTTATTGGTTTGCGCAAAAGTTGTCACATCTACAAACTAAGGTACGTTTTCTGGAATTTACGCAGCTTTTAGTTTACGACTGCCTATCTCATTTCTTGAGGTGCTAAAATGGCAGGGCAGTACAAAACCCCCCCAAATGACCCCATTTTGGAAAGTAGACCCCCTAAGGAAATTGATAAGAGGCATGTTGAGCCCATTGAATATTTTATTTTTTTGCCTCAAGCGATTGAATAATGACAAAAAAAAAAATTTTTTTTTTTTTTTACACAAAGTTGTCACTAAATGATATATTGCTCACACATGCTATGGGCGTATGTAAAATGACACCCCAAAATAAATTCTGCTGCTTCTCCTGAGTATGGGGATACCACATATGTGGGACTTTTTGGGAGCCTAGCCGCGTACGGGGCCCCGAAAACCAAGCACCGCCTTCAGGCTTTCTAAGGGCGTAAATTTTTGAGTTCACTTCTCACTACCTATTACAGTTTTGAAGGCCATAAAATGCCAAGATGGCACAAAACCCCCACAAATGACCCCATTTTAGAAAGTAGACACCCCAAGCTATTTGCTGAGAGGCATGTTGAGTTCATGGAATATTTTATATTTTGCCACAAGTTGCGGGAAAATTACAAACTTTTTTTTTTTTTTTTTTTTTTAACAAAGTTGTCACTAAATGATATATTGCTCACGCATGCCATGGGCATATGTGAAATGACACCTCAAAATAAATTCTGCTGCTTCTCCTGAGTATGGGGATACCACATATGTGGGACTTTTTGGGAGCCTAGCCGCGTACGGGGCCCCGAAACCAAGCACCGCCTTCAGGCTTTCTAAGGGCGTTACAGTTTTGAAGGCCATAAAATGCCAAGATGGCACAAACCCCCCCCAAATGACCCCATTTTGGAAAGTAGACACCCCTAAATTTAGGGGTACACTAGTGAGACTAGGTAATAAATGGCGGGTGCCCTGAAACTATAAAAAAATAACTAACCAACCAGCGTCACCTGTAACAGTTATATGGTGATCACTGGTGAAAGGGTTAACTAGGGGGCAATTAGGGGGCTTTATGCGGTAGTATATGGGGGTCCCTGGCGCTATAAAAAGCTGCAGCGAACCTAAATACCTACCTGCCTAACTAGCGTCACCTGTGACACTAATACAGCGATCAGAAAAACGATCGCTTATTAGGCTGGGTTCACACTGGAGCGATGCGGGAACGCCACGAATGCGCGGCGGGTTCCCGCATCGCATGCCTCCCGGCGGCAGTTCACACTGCCCTATGCGAACTGCTGGGAGTGTCAGTGAAATGTTACTGACACCCCCAGATCAGTTCGCATATCGCAGTGCGATCTGCAAACTCGGATCGCATGGTGTGAACACCCATGCGATCCGATTCTGCTGCGGGCCAAAAAAAGGGTCCCGTGCGAATTTGCGGCGGGTGCGGCGGGTGTGGCGGGTGCGGCGGGTGCGGCGAATGGCTGAACTCGAATCGCACAGAGATCGGATGTGATTTGCACTGCAGTGCGGTGCGAATCACATTCGTTCTCATAAACCGCTGCAATGTGAACCCAGCCTTAGTGACACTGGCGACGGGGGGTGATCACGGGGTTAAACCTTTATTGGGGGGGTTAGGGGGGTACATTAGAACTAAAGGGGGCTAACTCTAACTGCCCTAACAGTTATTACAGTCACAAATGACACCAATGCAAAAAAAAAAAAAAAATGACATTGGTGTCACTGTGACTGGGGGGCAGGGGTAATTGGGGGGGTGATCGGGGGGTAAAGGGGGGGTGTGAGTGTGCCTGGCATGTTCTACTGTGTGTGTAGAGTGTTGGTGCAACTTACTGATCCGCTCTCCTCCGTGTCGGAACGAAAAATACCGACACGGAGGAGAGAATACATCACTTCCTCTCCTGTGTTTACATTACAGGAGAGGAAGTGATGTCACCGGGGATTTCTATTCGTCGGGAGCGATCGCGAGGGGGTGGCCATGAATGAATGGCCGTCCCCTCGTCCGGGATCGCTCCCGAACGAATACCGACCGCCGCAGGCACCGGGCGGGGGCCCGATCGGGCCCCCGACCCGCGGGAGGCAAGGGACGTACATGTATGTCCTTATGCCTGCCCGTGCCATTGTACCGACGTACATCGGCGTGCGGCGGTCGGCAACTGGTTAAATTCATTTAATTAAATGAATGGTGTATGTGCTATGAATGAATGCATAGATGGGACAATTTCAGATATTACTATAAGCATAGTCATATGACTGCAATAAGTGTAAAAAAATTAATTAATCGTCCAAATATCTCAATCCCACTATCTCCCTCTAAAACATCAATAACAATAATAATTGTTGACAACTACTAGAGTAGATTTTAAGACAGTCTATTCAAGGCAATTAGAAAAAGGCACACCTCTTCAAAGACAAACCACAAGAAGACACTCACACTCTCAGTCTCTCTATCTGTGCTGTGGTAAACCCTCCCAGTAGGATTCGTTTTTTATAGATTCATTCATAGCCCCACCCACAATAAGAAATGAAAGTAGCTGATTGGACAATTCTGATTGGACATTGTTCTATTTTTCGTTTCAAATTCGATTCGATTCGATTCGATTTTTTGACATTCGAATTTCGTATAGAATGAATTCGAATTTGAATAGAAAAGATTTCAATAGAATAGACTAGAAAAAAAATAGAGCAGAATAGAATAAAATATAATATATTCTATTCTGTTCTATTGTTTTTCTAGTTTATTCTCTATTTCCATTCTAATCTTTTCTATTCAAAGTCGAATTCATTCTATACGAAATACGAATGTCGGAAAGAAATATATATGTATTAGAATACCACCATCTTCCGAAATTCTAATTTAGTATATAATGATTTCACCAAATCACTAAATTTGGGGTTTCTAGCATCAAGTGACCGCGAGATACATGGCCCTAAAGTTGGGTCACAAAATATTTTCGAATGCGGTTGAAATAATTTCGAATCATGTTGAAACCATTTCGAATGCGTTTAAATAATGTCGAATAATGTTGAAATCATTTCGAATGCGGTTGAAATAATGTTGAATCATGTTGAAATCATTTCGAATGCGGTTGAAATCATTTTGAATCATGTTCAAATCATTTCGAATGCGGTTGAAATAATTTCGAATCATGTTCAAATCATTTTGAATCCGGTATTGAGTCGAATTTCGGCCGAATTCTGTTGAATTCGTTAGCATTGTAATTCGGTAATTCGGATGCATCCGAATGTCCGAAAAATGAAATTTCGTCCGAATTTCGATTCGTAACGAAACGAAATGCACATGTCTAGTCATATGGGCAAAAAACAAGATGCCAACGTATACCCATACAATAAAACATATTTGTGGTATATATTAAAATTAGGAAAGATCAATCTCATTATGAGTATGATAATATTTTATAAAATGATATATATGTTCTCAATCTACATATAATATAAATGTATATATGTGCATATGCACACGTACACATGCACCTCCCATTATTTATCCAAAGGGAGGAGAAATATATATATATATATATATATATATATATATATATATATATATATATATATATATATATATATATATATATATTCACCTGTAATTACACCGATAAAAATATATATTACAAATATTTTAAAATAAATATTTCTAAATATCTTGAAAAATGTATATTAAAAAATATCTCAAGAAAATATACATAAACATATGTGCATGTAAATATAGACAATCATGGGTATTGTTAGTGATGGCCGAACGGTTCGCCCGGCGGTCGTTTCGCGGCGAATTTCCGACTTTCGCCGTCCGCGGGTTCGAACGCCTTTTTCCGTCGTTCGCCCCGGCGGACTTACGTGTTTAATGTATACAAGAACTTTAACCTTTCGTGACACGTTTATCATGTGTTACAGGACAACCAATTGAGACATGACAGCTCATGGACACTTGGACATTCCCCCTAACCTATAAATACACCCGATCCGGTGGCCATTTTACATTCTTTCTTCTGTCACTGTAGGGAAAGGATCCTGTGTGGAGTAGGGACAGAGAAAACGCTAGCTATTTGGTACACAAAAGTTCTTTTCAGGACTGGTATAGGTGTTAGGTCAGCAGCCTGAGTTTCTTTTGTCAGTTTAGATAAAGGGACAGAGCGCTGTATGCTGCTATTTTAGGGACAGCTCAGCCAGATTAGTCTTTCTTCATCATCATCATCATCATCATCATTAGCTGTTACTATCAGGTCCACAAAAGAGCTGTTCCAGCTAATCGTTCCAGCCTACTCTTTTTTGCCAATTTGTATAGGGACAGGCAGGAAGCAGTGTGTCAGGCAGTGAGGATAATTTTAAAGACTTGCTGTTACTATTAGTTCCACAAAGGTTCTTTTCAGGACTGGTATCAGTGGTACGGTAATAGGCTTGTACACGTATAATATTCTTTCTTCCAAATATAGAAAGAATATTATACTTGACTGCTGCCCTTCTGCTGCAGTCTGCTAATCATTCACAACTCACTTGTTCCACAAAGCTCTTTATCAGGACTGGTAACTTGGTCTGTCTAGGGTGCTACGGTACATAGGCTTGGGTGCGGTACAGTCTGCTGTTCTGTAAGGACCGCTATCGGTCCACAATACATAGGGTTGCCGTGCACTACTGCTGACCGCTGCCCTATACTGCAGCAGTCCTTCAGCGGTATAGGGACTGACGCACAGTCTGCTAAACACTAATACACAACCTGCTTGGTCCACAAAAGTTCTTATAAGGACTGGTAACTTGGTATAGGGTGCTACGGTACATAGGCCTGAGTGCAGTACAGTCTGCTGTTCTGTAAGGACCGCTATCGGTCCACAATACATAGGGTTGCCGTGCACTACTGCTGACCGCTGCCCTATACTGCAGCAGTCCTTCATTGGTATAGGGACTGACGTACAGTCTGCTAATCACTAACACACAACCTGCTTGGTCCACAAAAGTTCTTATAAGGACTGGTAACTTGGTATAGGGTGCTACGGTACATAGGCCTGAGTGCAGTACAGTCTGCTGTTCTGTAAGGACCGCTATCGGTCCACAATACATAGGGTTGCCGTGCACTACTGCTGACCGCTGCCCTATACTGCAGCAGTCCTTCATTGGTATAGGGACTGACGTACAGTCTGCTAATCACTAACACACAACCTGCTTGGTCCACAAAAGTTCTTATAAGGACTGGTAACTTGGTATAGGGTGCTACGGTACATAGGCCTGAGTGCGTTACAGTCTGCTGTTCTGTAAGGACCGCTATCGGTCCACAATACATAGGGTTGCCGTGCACTACTGCTGACCGCTGCCCTATACTGCAGCAGTCCTTCAGCGGTATAGGGACTGACGCACAGTCTGCTAAACACTAACACACAACCTGCTTGGTCCACAAAAGTTTTTATAAGGACTGGTAACTTGGTATAGGGTGCTACGGTACATAGGCCTGAGTGCAGTACAGTCTGCTGTTCTGTAAGGACCGCTATCGGTCCACAATACATAGGGTTGCCGTGCACTACTGCTGACCGCTGCCCTATACTGCAGCAGTCCTTCATTGGTATAGGGACTGACGTACAGTCTGCTAATCACTAACACACAACCTGCTTGGTCCACAAAAGTTCTTATAAGGACTGGTAACTTGGTATAGGGTGCTACGGTACATAGGCCTGAGTGCGTTACAGTCTGCTGTTCTGTAAGGACCGCTATCGGTCCACAATACATAGGGTTGCCGTGCACTACTGCTGACCGCTGCCCTATACTGCAGCAGTCCTTCATTGGTATAGGGACTGACGTACAGTCTGCTAATCACTAACACACAACCTGCTTGTTCCACAAAAGTTCTTATAAGGACTGGTAACTTGGTATAGGGTGCTACGGTACATAGGCTTGAGTGCGGTACAGTCTGCTGTTCTGTAAGGACCGCTATCGGTCCACAATAGATAGGGTTGACGTGCACCACTGCTGACCGCTGCCCTATACTGCAGCAGTCCTTCAGCGGTATAGGGACTGACGTACAGTCTGCTAAACACTAATACACAACCTGCTTGGTCCACAAAAGTTCTTATAAGGACTGGTAACTTGGTATAGGGTGCTACGGTACATAGGCTTGAGTGCGGTACAGTCTGCTGTTCTGTAAGGACCGCTATCGGTCCACAATAGATAGGGTTGACGTGCACCACTGCTGACCGCTGCCCTATACTGCAGCAGTCCTTCAGCGGTATAGGGACTGACGTACAGTCTGCTAAACACTAATACACAACCTGCTTGGTCCACAAAAGTTCTTATAAGGACTGGTAACTTGGTATAGGGTGCTACGGTACATAGGCTTGAGTGCGGTACAGTCTGCTGTTCTGTAAGGACCGCTATCGGTCCACAATAGATAGGGTTGACGTGCACCACTGCTGACCGCTGCCCTATACTGCAGCAGTCCTTCAGCGGTATAGGGACTGACGTACAGTCTGCTAAACACTAATACACAACCTGCTTGGTCCACAAAAGTTCTTATAAGGACTGGTAACTTGGTATAGGGTGCTACGGTACATAGGCTTGAGTGCGGTACAGTCTGCTGTTCTGTAAGGACCGCTATCGGTCCACAATAGATAGGGTTGACGTGCACCACTGCTGACCGCTCACCTATACTGCAGCAGTCCTTCAGCGGTATAGGGACTGACGTACAGTCTGCTAATCACTAACACACAACCTGCTTGTTCCACAAAAGTTCTTATAAGGACTGGTAACTTGGTATAGGGTGCTACGGTACATAGGCTTGAGTGCGGTACAGTCTGCTGTTCTGTAAGGACCGCTATCGGTCCACAATAGATAGGGTTGACGTGCACCACTGCTGACCGCTGCCCTATACTGCAGCAGTCCTTCAGCGGTATAGGGACTGACGTACAGTCTGCTAAACACTAATACACAACCTGCTTGGTCCACAAAAGTTCTTATAAGGACTGGTAACTTGGTATAGGGTGCTACGGTACATAGGCTTGAGTGCGGTACAGTCTGCTGTTCTGTAAGGACCGCTATCGGTCCACAATAGATAGGGTTGACGTGCACCACTGCTGACCGCTGCCCTATACTGCAGCAGTCCTTCAGCGGTATAGGGACTGACGTACAGTCTGCTAAACACTAATACACAACCTGCTTGGTCCACAAAAGTTCTTATAAGGACTGGTAACTTGGTATAGGGTGCTACGGTACATAGGCTTGAGTGCGGTACAGTCTGCTGTTCTGTAAGGACCGCTATCGGTCCACAATAGATAGGGTTGACGTGCACCACTGCTGACCGCTCACCTATACTGCAGCAGTCCTTCAGCGGTATAGGGACTAAGAGTTTTGTCACAGGGTCATTTAAAAAATGACATGCAGAGGAAGAGGCAGGCCCTTCCGCAGGGGTGGTAGGGGTAGGGCAGGAGCAACAGGCTTGAGCCAAAGTGGGAAGTTGCAGAAGGTGCGTTCAATTACTTTAAAGGATGCACCAGACTTGGTTGAGTGGCTCGCTCAGCCTTACTCTTCTGCACCCTCCTCATCCTCTCGATCTGCACCCTCTTCTTCACTCTCTGCTATGTGCACCCCCAAAGACACTACCACCAACAACACGACCACCACCACCACCACCACATACCTTCCGCTTGAGTCACTGGAATTATTTTCCGATCCATATCAAGAGGACATTTCTGATGCGCAGCCACTCTTGGTATTGGATCAGGAAGAGGAGGTAGCAACAAGCGCTACTCAGCAGTCTGACGCCAGTACCCAGATCAGCCCAAGGAGGAGGTTGGTCCCCGGTGTTGCTGCCTACTCTACTTATAGCGGTGGGGAAGGTGACGTTGATGATGACGTGTCTAGTGATGTCACGTGGGTGCCCACAAGAGAGGAAGAGGAGGGGAGTTCAGAGGGAGATATGGACCAGCAGATAGGGAGGAGAAGCAGCAATGACTTACATTGCACAGCAGGGACAAAGCAGACTGCAAATGTATCAGGAGCGAGTCATCGACCATGTACGGTCACATCTGGCGCTCCCAGGACACCGGCACATGGCTCCGCAGTGTGGGCTTTTTTTAACGTGTCCGCTGCTGACAATAGCGTTGCCATCTGCAATCTTTGCAGTCAACGCGTTAGTCGCGGTAAGCCCAATACTCACCTAGGGACGACCGCCTTAAGAAGGCACATGAGCAGCCATCACCGAGCCCAGTGGGAGCAACGGAACACACAAAGCCACACTGCAGGCTCTCACCGTCCAGCCTCGTCTTCTACTTCTCCTTCTCCTCTCTCCTCACAATTGTCCTCCACTCCACCTTCCATCACGCCAAGCTCACATTTTTCTGCAAAAAGGCAGGCTTCCGTGGGCCTAATGTTTGAGCGTAAAAAAATGATGACGCCGGATAACCCTCTTGCCCAACGGTTGGCGGCTGGCTTGTCAGAACTCATAGCCCGCCAACTACTGCCATATAAACTGGTGGACTCGGAGGCCTTTCGCAAATTTGTGGCCATTGGAACACCACAATGGAAGGTCCCAGGAAGGAAGTATTTCTCAGAGAAGGGCATCCCAGAGCTATATGGCCATGTTCAGCGGCAAGTGAATGTATCTCTGGCACACAGTGTCGGTGCCAAGATACATCTGACCACAGACACGTGGTCTAGCAAACACGGGCAGGGAAGGTATATCAGTTTTACTGCCCACTGGGTGAACCTTCTGACGGCCGTCAAGCATGTAACCCGTGGCACCCGTGTAGATTTGGTTTTACCGCCACGGATTGCATGCAGGCCTGACTCTTCTTCTCCTCCTCCTACTCCATCCTCCTCCCTCTCCTCCTCAGCTGCCTCCTCCTTTTCCGCTGCTAGCGTCTCTTCCACTGCACCGCCCAAGCTCCCCAGAACCTATTCCACATGCCAGGTGAGACGTTGCCATGCCGTGCTGCGTCTGTTGTGCCTGGAAGCAAAGAGCCACACTGGCCCGGCACTCCTTTCAGCTTTGCGTTCACAGGCAGATGAGTGGCTAACACCGCTCAATTTGACAGTTGGTAAAGTGGTGTGTGACAACGGTGCCAATCTGCTTAGCGCATTGAAACAGGGCAAAATCACGCACGTGCCGTGCATGGCACACGTCTTAAACTTGGTCGTGCAGCGATTCCTTGTCAAATACCCTGGGGTCCAGGACATCTTGCGGCAGGCAAGGAAAATCTCGGCCCATTTCAGAAGATCTTACACGGCCATGGCTCGCCTTGCTGACATTCAGCGGCGACACCATCTGCCGGTCAGACGTCTTATTTGCGATTGCCCGACGCGATGGAACTCAACCTTCTATATGCTTGATAGGCTGCTCCAGCAGAAACGTGCAGTTAACGTCTACCTGTATGAACTCTGCGAAAGAAACGGTTCTGGGGAGCTGGGTTTTTTTTCACCGCGCCAGTGGCTGCTCATGCGCGACACATGCAGACTTCTGCGGCCATTTGAGGAGATCACCAAACTGGTCAGTCGCAGCCATGGCGCCATCAGTGACATGGTACCTTATGCCTTCTTTCTGGAGCGTGCATTGCGTCGTGTCATTGATCAGGCTGTGGAGGAGCAGGAGCGGGAAGATGAGGAAGTCGCAATGCTGGATGAATTCCCAGGGGGGGCTACTCTATCTGAGACAAGTCAACAACAGGAGTCTGATGAGGAGTCAGAGGAGGATGGTGCCGGGGCGGATGAGCAGGAGCAAGAAGAGCATGCTTTAAACCTTTCTGGGATCCCTGTTGTGCGAGGATGGGGAGAGGAGAATGAAGAGGACGACATTATCCTGGATGATGAGCAGGAGCCAGGCCACCACACCGCTTCCACTTTAGTGCAAATGGGGGCCTTCATGCTCCAGTGTTTTAATAGGGACCCCCGTATAAAAAGCATGAGGGTCAAGGACCAGTACTGGGTGGCAACGTACTTAGACCCCCGGTACAAACACAAAATGGCGGAAATGTTACCGCCGTCGCAGAGGGCTGTCAGAATGCAGCACTTCCAGGCCTTGCTTCGAGAAATGCTGCATTCTGCTTTTGCGTGCGCTGGCAGAGGAGCAATTCCCACTCCCAGAGAAGGATTTGCGGGTACCAATCCAACAGCGCCTGCAAGAAGAGGCCGGTTTGAAGATGTGTTGGTGACTTCGGATATGAGGTCATTCTTTCAGCCGACCCATCGACAGGTGTCATCCGGATCCAGCATCAGGGAACGCCTAGACCGTCAGGTGTCCGACTACATTGGGTTAACGGCCGATGTGGACGCTCTGAGGAGTGATGAACCCCTAGACTACTGGGTGGGCAGGCTTGACCTCTGGCCAGAGCTTGCCCAATTTGCAATCGAACTGTTGGCTTGCCCCTCATCCAGTGTCCTGTCCGAAAGGACGTTCAGCGCAGCAGGGGGGATTGTGACCGATAAGCGTACTCGCCTAGCTCACCACAGTGTTAACTACCTCACATTTCTAAAAATGAATGAGGCATGGATCTCGGAGGAATTCAACACATGTGATCAGTAGACCATGTATATGTCTATAAACAATTTTTGGAATCAAGCACACAGACCTTCTTAATTCATTTGGCTCACTTCCCTGACCCAAAAAAGCACACCGTACTATATGCCCCTACCCTCCTCTTTGAAGAGGTTGAGCGGTGTCATATTTCTACTGGGGCTGCTTATTATGAGGGGTTCCCACCATCCCTGTGCTGTGCTGACTTCCTCCTGGGTGTTCTTATTATGAGGGGCTCCCACCATCCCTGTGCTGTGCTGACTTCCTCCTGGGGGTTCTTATTATGAGGGGATCACACCATCCCTGTGCTGTGCTGACTTCCTCCTGGGGCTGCTTACGGTGCTGCTGTCAGCGCTGTATGTCACGGAGCTGCTGTCAGCGCTGTATGTCACGGAGCTGCTGTCAGCGCTGTATGTCACGGAGCTGCTGTCAGCGCTGTATGTCACGGAGCTGCTGTCAGCGCTGTATGTCACGGAGCTGCTGTCAGCGCTGTATGTCACGGAGCTGCTGTCAGCGCTGTATGTCACGGAGCTGCTGTCAGCGCTGTATGTCACGGAGCTGCTGTCAGCGCTGTATGTCACGGAGCTGCTGTCAGCGCTGTATGTCACGGAGCTGCTGTCAGCGCTGTATGTCACGGTGCTGCTGTCAGCGCTGTATGTCACGGAGCTGCTGTCAGCGCTGTATGTCACGGAGCTGCTGTCAGTGCTGTATGTCACGGAGCTGCTGTCAGCGCTGTATGTCACGGAGCTGCTGTCAGCGCTGTATGTCACGGAGCTGCTGTCAGCGCTGTATGTCACGGTGCTGCTGTCAGCGCTGTATGTCACGGAGCTGCTGTCAGCGCTGTATGTCACGGAGCTGCTGTCAGCGCTGTATGTCACGGAGCTGCTGTCAGCGCTGTATGTCACGGAGCTGCTGTCAGCGCTGTATGTCACGGAGCTGCTGTCAGCGCTGTATGTCACGGTGCTGATGTCAGTGCTCTGTATTACGGTGCTGCTGTCAGTGCTCTGTATCTCCTGCACCCTCTTGTTTGCCTACCCTGGTCCCTGACCTTCCCTCTCCTCCATTGCCTTCATTAGCTCCATAGTCCTGAATTGTCAGAACAATTTCCCAAATAAAAAAAAAATGCTTGTAGTTATCGATCCCAAATTCACCTCATACATGTATTATGCTATTGTCCAGGTGGTGGGACTACGTGCTACCCCCTAATAATTACCCCGTGGCCGCAAATTCGACCTAAAGGTTTGCGAAATTCGCCTCCCATTGAAGTCAATGGAGCCCGCGGCGAACGGTCGTTTTCGCGAACGTTTGTGTCCGTTCGCGTTTCGCGTTCGCGAAACGTCCCGTCGGAAGTTCGTCCATCACTAGGTATTGTATCCAGGGCTTTTTTTCTCAGAGAATAGGTGCAGGAACTCCCCCTTTTGGGAGTTACCCATTGTCTTTGCCCCTACCTACCTCTGAGCACCAGTCCTTGGTTCCACCCCCTACCCACCTCCCAGTACTGCCTCTTTTAGAGAATACAGAACCAAGTAACATTTGGGGTACTAAGTAATTTGTATGGAATTTGTTATTGATAACAAGAAAAGCAGTAAAATAGACCCCCCACAGCCAACAACAATAAACCCACCAGCAACAATAGATCTCCCCACAACAACGGACCACCTACAACAAAATACCACCCAGCAACAATAGACCCTCTAGCAGCCTGCTATAATAGACTGCTCCCTCAACAGTAGATCCCTTCCAGCGACAACTGACCCCCCCAGCAACATAAGACCCACCCCAGCAACAATAGATCCCCCACCAGCAACAATAGAACTCCCCAGCAGCAATCAACCCTTCTGCAGAAATAGATCCCCTCCAGCAACAACAGATCCATCAGCAGCCAGCATCAATAGACACTGTAGCACAACACAGCACTCCTTGCCATTACATACATTCAGTGGTGGAGGTGCCGGAACTGCGTTCCCCCGCGTTCCTGTTGAAAAAAAACATGATTGTATCTGATAAAAACTACCAATAAAGGATGATTTAAAGATCATTATTAATAAATAAATAAGTAGTGGATACAGTAAAATTATCGCTGGGGAAATAGAGAAGGGGAGGGAGGGAGCAAAAAGGGGGGGTTGGAAGAAAGGAGGGGTAAGGGGGAAGAGGGGGGTTGGAAGAAAGGAGGGGGGGAGGGGGGAGAGGGGAAAGAAGGATGGAAAGGGGGGAGAAGGGAAAGGGGAGGGGGAAAGAAGAGCACTGTGGTGTAGTAGGGATGTGTAAATCTCATGACTGAATGAACAGAAGCACATATACTTACACCTTAGCGTTTCTGAGGCCCGTGTTTCTGCGGACATGGCAGCCCATTCAAATGAGCTACCATGCCTGTGTTTATGTAAAAAAAAAAAGGTGCATACAAATCGAATGGTCTTTTTGAGTAAGTGATATCCCTGTGGTTCCCATACCTGCAAACAATGCATTTGTACTGCGGGTGGTTGCGGTGCACAGAGAACTGAATCAAGCCTTAGGCAAGCAAAATAGCTTCCTTATATTTATTGCATCCAAGTGTTTAGCTGTTTATTATGTATTACTCTGGGGAGCTTATAGAAGAAAAATTGTTTAAATACTGGGCTCCTCTATACATTTAGGTAAAAGGCAAATGCACCTCATTGTATTAAATGGTAATACATTTAGCAGGGGTAGATTAGCATAGTGTGAAAATTACAACTAACTTCATGTTTCCCATCCTTTAAGCTCAAACAGGTTTGCATTTCGGTTTTATTATTATTATACAAGATTTATATAGCAGGGAATGTACAATTACAACAAAGTTCAATATAAAAAGAGCCCTGCTCATGGAGCTTACAATCTAAGGGGGGGAGTGGGTAGTACAATAGGTAACAACTGCAGTCTTTGCGGTGACTCAAGTAGAGTTTATAGGTGGAGGTCAGATAGGCTACCCTGAATAAATGAGTTTTCAAGGGGTAGGAGCTGACTGGACATATTAGGGTAGGGAGTTCCAAAGGATGGAAGTGGTTCTGGAAAAGTCATGGAGGCGAGCATGGTAGGAGGTAACTAGGTAGCTAGGAAGCAAAATGTCTTAGGATGAGCGAAGAAAATGATTTGATATCTGCAGATGAGATTGGTGATGTAGCTGGGGGCCATGTTGTGGATGGCCTTGTATGTTCCGGTTAGAATTTAGAATTTTATACGGTGGGGTAGTGGAAGCCAGTGAAGGGATTAGCAGAGAGGGGCAGCAGTCACAGATTGGTTAGTAAGGTTTATTAGTCTAGCAGCAGCATTCATAATAGACTGAAGGGGAATAGCTTGCGTAAAGGTAGGCCAGTGAAGAGGGAACTGCTGTAATCAAGGCGGGATATAACTAAGGAGTGGATTAGTAGTGTCATTAGTCAGGAAGGGGTGAATTATAGACATGTTGTGGAAGTTAAGGTGGCAAGATTTACCCAGTGACTGGAGGTGGGGCCTGAAGGACAGTTCAGAGTCTAGGGTTACCCCTAGCATGTTGGCATGTGTGGAGGGACCTATTTTTGTGCTGTCAATGTCAATGGTAAAGTCATGAGAGAGGGGATCAGGGAGGAGGGAATTTTACAAGCTCAGTTTAAAAAAAAACTGATATTTCGCTCAGTAAAATTACGAGAGTAGAGAGTGACTACAACAGGGTCAGAGCAAACTCACCAGACCTGAGACATGGTGCCTGCCACCTCTGCCTCCCCAGGTGTCATTGTGCCTGCCTCCTCCGCTTCTCAGCTGTCTTTGTGCCTGTCACCTCCGCCTCCCCAATGTCCCCCTCCCCAGCTGTACCCGCCTCCTCTGCCTTGCCTCCCCAGTGTCCTCCTTCCATCCCCAGCTGTGCCAGCCTCTCCAGCTGTCACTCTCCTCACAGGCTGAGCTGCCGCTGACCTCCTCCACAGCATCCATGCCCGTGATGGATGTCCTCCATGGCTGCTGCTTTCTCTGGAGAGTCGCTTAGAGCCCCAGCCCTGTGTAGGGTGGCATTCTTCAGCCCCTCATGCTCCCGGCCAGGCTAGTGGGGAAGTCAGGGGCCATGGCTGCGCCCTCTAGGCAGTAGTGTGCCCTAGGTGGCTGCCTAGTTCGCCTTGCGGGAGTGCCGGCCCTCGCTATATCACTATATATATTTTAAAGAGTCTTGTGATGGCTCTTAATGCTTCCGTACTCTTTCAGCCTGTAATACAACTGCAATATTTACTCACAGTGGCCATAGTTATATATTTAGTCAGGTTTAAAAAAATGCACAAGTTCATCAAGCAGAAATAGAGGAAGTCATGCAACATAGATTTCAGGGAAAGGGGCTAGGAAGTTGAGGTGGTGGAGCAACAAAAATGGCAGCCTCAGCCAGTATCAGCCCCTGACACTCATTTTCACACTTTTTCCAATGAAACAGATCATTGATGAATACCCTTTTAATGTGCACTCCTCAACCATTAAGGTCCTAATAAGCTAGATAACAAAAATTTGGTATGAGGAATGTGATAGACTTACCCGGGACAGAGGCTTTTGGAGGGGACTGAATGCTACCGATGATGGGCCCTGATATTTGTGGGAGCTACAAGCATTTAGGAAGATATTCTGTTATGTAATGCAAAAGCACAATATTAAGGAGGCCATGATGGTCTCTGGCAGCTTGGGACTCAGTGGACAGATGTATGTGAAAGGAATGGTGATTAATGAGATCTGGAAAGCCTGGGTCTTTCACCCAATAGTTTATTGTGCTCATTAACACACCTTTGTCTCCTAGCAAACTATTGGAGGATGTGTTTATACATATGTGTATTGTAAGTTGTGAGTGAGGAGACGACAAGTCTGCCCTGAAAGGTCTAGTCTAGTCTCTGATTCACCTAGTTTGGGTAAATTATTATATAACTAGCTCATGTTTATTAGGTTTCTGGTTACAGTTTCTGTTGTCATCCTGCTGTATATATTTGTGTCTCCTCTCAAATCAGTTCATGTTCAGCAACCAAACGAGTATTGCCTTGTTTGTTGCTGTCAGTGGTTGGAATATCAGATATCTATATTCAGAATGGGAATAAGAGGTATATGACGAAAGCACTTAAGCTGAGTTTGGGAAGTTGTGTTACAAGGAGCATGGTTAACGCTGTGATTGAGCAACAGATCAATAAATGTAGTTTATTCCTTTTGTAATGGACTTTATAAAGCATGTTAAAGTTTTAAGGTGCACAATGCACATACTTTCCTGTAAGGTATACTAAATATCAATTGAATCATTTCTACAATATGAAATAAGAAAAAAATCCAGCCTAATCTTTTCTGTCAGTTCTGGTTCTACATCTGGTCTTGATCTTATTTTGGTCCTTTTACATATTTAGTCACCTTATCCTAGACTTCCCCTCTAATAAAATGCCTTTGTTTTTTGTTAAAAAATTTCTTTACAGATTTATTTTTCTTGAATTCTGTCAAATAGTGTAGGTCACCTCAATCTACTGCTTTTTATTTTAGAGCTGGCTTTGGTACACATCTTTGACCAGGCTAGTCCATTTTCTTTAGCATTCTCCTCATTTGCAGTGGCAATAGTTATCTCTTTCATATTCTTAGCAGCCTCTTATCTGATCATTACTTAATATTTTGAAACGTAGAATACTGGTGATCTCATGGATATATGTTGAAGTATCAGTTGTAAACTGAGGTTAAGAATCTGTTTTTAAAAACTTTTTGGAAGATCAGGTAGTTTCTATTACCTGCTGTTTTATTGTTAAACCTGTTTTTCATGTTATACATTTTAATTCATGAAAAGCACTGTGTGGTCTGTTTACAACAGAAAGTTAGGAGCTCACTGGTTCAACAATCATTTTTTCTGCAATATATTGCCTTCTAACTACCTGTCAAATGCTTCTGAAAAATTATCTGAATGTGGATTGTGTTTCAGAGATTCGGCAGTGACAGCCACTAGTGTAAACGCAGCCTTATGCAGTCATAGGCTTGTTTAAAGATCAAAGTTGAAAAGTAATTGTGCATTATTTTTATATTTATTACTAGTGTTGGGGAAGCAGTTCAAACTGAGCATCGGTCCAGACCAAACATCACTGTTCGGCCAACACCTGAATTTGCTTTGCCAAATCAGGGCTTAGAATGCACTATGCAGTACACATTGTGCATTGTGGGGTGCTCACGGGCGAACCTTCACGCCGAGCACCCTACAATGCACTACGTGCTACACAGTGCATTCTAAGCCCCTTATTGGGCAAAGCTTTGACCAATCAGGGCATAGTGAATAGTTGGTTATTAAGAAGTAACCCGAGAAATCAGTCACTGCGTTCTTAACAAAGGATGAGCCATCAGTTGTCAACGGGCTTCCCCGCTGGCAGCTGAATGAAAAAAAAAAAAGAACTAATTGCCAGCAATAGAAAAATGTAAAGAAAATCCATTCCAGACCCTTATTGGAGCATGCAGCCTGACAGGTAGGGAAAGGGGCATTTGGCCAGTATCTGTAGGGAGAGCATGCTGTGAAAACCAGTGCTGACTGGCTCCCAATTAGCTCTCTCAGTGGCTGAGAGCGCTGACCAGAGTGTTCTGGTGGGGGAGAGGTCCCCCTACCAGAACACAAAAGCTCAGCGAGAGAGATTGCTGTACTAACGTCGGATCATAAAAAAAACTATTAGTGTGTACCAGGCTTTAATCTAACTAGTGAGTAACAGGCAGGTGAAAAGAGTGGAATGTACAAAAGCTCAAAACAAAGCAATTAACAAGAATAAAGCCGGCTGCTAGTGACAGCATGTGCCTTCTGCCCACTCAAACAGGGCTGAGCTGTGTGACAGAGCTGTGTAAATTTTAGAATTGGATGGACAGAAATGCAAATCCTTTAGCAGGTAAAATAGCTTCTATAAATGTATTTCATTTGTATAATAAAGTATTGCTTGTACAAGTAAAGGATCAGTGATTATGTCTGCCCCTATTTGCAACAAATCTGAAGTATGCCTTTAATCCTATCAATTTGATTCCAGTTGACCCATTGTCTTCCCTTTGAAGCTTTGTGCTCTTAATAGGGAAGAATTTATAGGAGAAACACTGAATGATCATTATACTATGGCAAGTAGTGCTATGTATAGCTAAGCAGCTATCTAAACAACTTGAACGCTTCAATATAGTAGAAGAAATTTGACTTTTCTTGTAGTTGCATTTACCGAATGTGTTCTTTAAGTGAAACTGCAATAAAAAATACAAAATTATACATATAATTATTGATTAACCAAGGTTAAGACTGTATCCATTTTGGCCTGAACCTGCAGGAACCTGTCACATGGTAGAAGGCTGCTGGCCCAAGCAGCTGTGGCTGGGACCCCCCCCCCCCCAACACATGTAACAAAGGGGTGGGAATGATGGTGTCATCATTGTCCTAATAGGACCATATGGTCATATTTGGTCAATTACATTGCACAAATATGGCCATGTGGCCACATTAGGTCATATTAGGTAACCAGCATCAACACCCCTTTGTTATATGCAGCTGTTGAGTGGGAAATTGCCTGGCTTCAGCAGTTAGAACATGAGATTAATATGTGACAGGTTCCTATGGGTTCAAGCCAAATTGCATTCAGTGTGAAACTTAGCTGACCACTACATACAATGAACAATTGTGACTTACTAACAGAGAACCAGGTGGAAAACAATACCCACTACAGGATCCTCAGTTAACTAAACGTTGCTATATCTGATTAAATATATACATAAAATCCTGCTAACAAGCATTATAGTCACTTATAGACAACTAATGGCCTAGGCTTGAGTTTGAGAAAGAGGAACATTGGACACAAGTAAAATTAAGGCAGATTCTGCTCACTTCTGATGCAACTTTCTGGAGCCCTTTTATGTATTTCCTGCTGAACTAATACTTGATCTAACTACTGATTACCAGTATAGCAGCAATAAACTCAGTATTTACAAAACACCATAAATGCCCATATTAATGAATGGCAGAACAATCATGCTATTACTAATTGCATTTGATTTGCTATCATTTGAAAATGAATGTAAAAAGTATAAAAACGGCACTATAAATCATCAATTCCTAAAAAAATATATAAACAGTGAGCAGCAATTCTTTTGTGTAACACAATCACAAACAATAAATAAATAAAAAATAGGAATTACGCTAAATATTAAATGTAAAGTCCATACATTAATCCATATGGATTAAAATCATCTGTGTAAATTTGGCCACAAACCCTGTGATAATGAATCAATCTCTAAATGACAATACCCATCATTCATCACCAAAAACCACAGTGAATCCCCCACCAACTATAGAAACTGCTTACCAGCTCCTATAGACCCCTTATTATAGAGTGTACCCAGTCATGGCTTTTCTCCTCATCTCAGGGCTTCTCCACACTTTAGATATCACTCAGCAAGTTGGATGGTAGTTAGGCTCTAAAAAGAGATAAAAGGCTCCACATAGTATAACATAATTTATGCATTTAATCCATATGGACTCATTTATTGACTTGATGTTTATTATTTAGCACAATTCTTATTTTTGAATGTTCTCCTAACATGTACCTTACCTAAAATGCAATTATTTTACTAACTTGGCATTAAAATCCCCCATGACCACCTTTATGCGGAAACACAGGCTTAACAAATATTGTTTGAAAACAAGAGCAATGTGTCCCTTTTGGGTGTTTGCACAAGAATGTTTAAATGGCAATATTTGGGATTGCAGTGGTATTTGGTAGATACAAAGTGTTTTTTTTGTTTGTTTTTTTATGTAGCTATTGAGGAATGCATTTAAATTAAAGAATGAAAGATTTTGTGTTTTTAGTGCATCTTGAACATTCCTCTTTGCAATACATTTGAAATTCTATTCTGTTTATAAAAAAAAAAAGCTTAAAAGCTTTTTAAGCCTTCTGCTTTGGCACATTATGGCAAAATAGGTCTGAATCCTAAGAATGGTAATGCTTTAATTAACAGGCCTAAAGTTTAGTAAAAGCAGCTGCATGTTCTCAGAAAGGAACCCAATGCCACCTAAAATCCTATAACCTTGAATGTAAAAGAGAGTATGCTGCCTTATAAGCAAAATCCTACCTTCCTTCAATTTCAACATTTCCATTCTAATTTAAGACTCTGAATGGCATTTGTGAAAATAGTTTTTTACATTTCTTTCTGTTATATAAATATGTATACCTGTTCTACATGCCTTCTCCCTGCATTGGTTGTTGCCAATCCATTTTTCTTTGCCATTTGTTTTCATACCCTTTTTTACTGGAGAAAATGGTAAGCTTTATGGCTAACTCCCAGCCTGAAAGACCAGATCTTTTTTTGGGGGGGGGGGGGAGGATTAAGGCTTGGTTCACACCAATTTGAATTGGATGTGGGTTCCCTGTATCCAATTCGCAATAGCCGCTTCACATATCTCCGCAGCAGGTTCGGTGCGACTTGCACAAAAACGTGTGTCTTTTGGTCCGGTTCAAGTCCAAATTCAGGCAAAAACTTGGGCTGAAATAGGACCTGAAATGGTGAACCAGGACCCACTGAACCCCTGCTGTGAGCCCCATGCGGCTCATATGTTAAACCAGCCTTAAATGTTGTAGATCAGTTTTCAGCATAGCTTACATAGTCATGTTTTTTTTGCTTAGGAAATTGTGGTATTTGTTTTTAAAATCATTGCTATTGCTTTGGGTATGCAGAAGGCATTCCATTTATGCCATAGCTGAGTGTACATATTTACATACATTTTCAAATGATTTACACAATTATTTTTTTTCCATTTAAAATAATGGTAAGTTTATATTTGGGCATACCTTTCACCCTGTTTATAAACTATAGATGTATCAGAAACCATGAAACAGACACAGACAGAAAATGCAGTAAAAATCACACCTTTTAATAAAATGGTAAAAATTATACAACTGGTAAACCTAGTTAAAAAATAGCTGTGGATTAGGTAGCCAAATTGGGTAGGCAAAACAAGCCAGGAAATCAGGAAGCCAGAGTTCAGCGTAGTCAGAGGCAGTAGACAGGGTCAGGAATCGGAAGGGACATCAGCCAGGCAAGTCTTCAACAGGTACACAGCAGAGAGTCTCTAGATATGTTGACCAAGATGAAGGCAATTGATGAAATGACATAGGCAGTTTAAATAGCCAGAAGGGGGTGGCTGTGGGCTTGACCGACGAGCAGGAGATGATCAACAGGTGAGCCACTGTGGAATAATGAGTACTGGAAATTAACTGACAGCTGAGCAACCTGAGCACAGAGAAAGAAGGGCTGAAAGCCCAATCCTGACAGTGGGGTTGATTTACTAAAGGCACATCCACTTTGCACTACAAGTGCACTGCAAGTGCACTTGGAAGTGCAGTCGCTGTAGATCTGAGGGGGACATGCAAGGAAAATTAACCACTTAAGGACCAAACCTCTTTTTGAGATGTGCTGTTTATAAGTTAAAACACTGTTCTGTTAATCAGTTCTAGGATGTCATTTTTTCCTTGTATGTTGTTTTTTCGGAAAACAATAAAAATCTTTGAGAAAAAAAAAAAAAAATAAGTTAAAAACAGGGTTTTTTTTATAGAAAATTACTTAGAACCCCCAAACATTATACATTTTTTTTCTAACACTCTAGAAAATAAAATTGCGGTTGTTGCAATACTTTCTGTCACACTGTATTTGCGCAGCCACCTTACAAGCACACTTTTTTTGGAAAAAAAATACACTTTTTGAACTAAAAAATAAGTCAACAGTAAAGTTAGACCAATTTTTTTTATATTGTGAAAGATAATGTTACACCCTGTAAATTGATACCCAACATGTCACGCTTCAAAATTGGGCCCGCTCGTGGAATGGCAACAAACTTTTACCCTTAAAAATCTCCATAGGCGATGTTTAAAAAATTCTACAGGTTGCATGTTTTAAGTTACAGAAGAAATCAAGGGCCAGAATTATTGCTTTCACTCTACCGATCACGGCAACACCTCACATGTGTGATATGAACACCGTTTTCATATGTGGGCGCTACTCACATATGCGTTCGCTTCTGCACGCAAGTTCAGTGGGACGGGGCACGTTTAAAAAAAAAAAATTCTTATTTATTTTACCTTTTATTTTTTATTTTTACACTTTAAAAAAAAAAAATTGTGTCACTTTTTTTTCCTATTATTTCTATTGTATTCCTATTACAAGGGATGTAAACATCCCTTGTAATAGAAAAAAGCATGACAGAACCTCTTAAATATGAGATCTGCATACGAGCACACGGGGACAGGGGAGCTATAACTATTTTTATTTTTTTTATTGTTCATTTTACTTTATTTATTTTAGTTTGACACTTTTTTCCCGAAAAAAATGTTTTGATCACTTTTATTCCTATTACAAGGAATGTAAACATCCCTTGTAATAGAAATATGGCGTGACAGGACCTCTTTACAGTGAGATATGGGGTTAATAAGACCCCACATCTCACCTCTAGGCTGGGAAGCCTGAAATAAAATAAAAAAAAACGATCCTGGTTTCGATCATAGCGGTGAGTCGGTAGAAGCACTGGAGGGCGGTGGGAGGGGGGGTTGTCCCCTCTTGCCTCCCATAAGAATGATCAAGCAGCGAAACAGCCACTATGATCATTCTTATGGTATAGGAAATTATAGGGTATGGCTAGGTATTGCAGGGCATCACTGAGTATGGCTGGGTATTGCAGGGTATCACCAAGTATGGCTGGGTATTGCAAGGTATCACCGAGTATGGCTGGGTATTGCAGAGTATGGCAGGGTATTTCGGGGTATGGCAGGGTATTGCTGGGTATGGCAGAGCATTGCAGGATATGGCAGTTTATGACAGAGTATTGGCAGGGTATTGCTGGGTATTGTAGTGTATTGGCAGGGTATTTCTGTGTATTGCAGAGTATTGGCAGGGTGTGGCTGAGTATTGCAGGGTATTGGCAGGGTATTGCAGAGTATTGGCAGGGTATTGCAGAGTATTGGCAGGGTATTGATGGGTATTGCAGAGTATTGGCAGGGTATTTCAGAGTATTGGCAGCGTATTGCTGGGTATTGCAGATTATTGGCAGGGTATTGCTGGGCATTGCAGAGTCAATCGCTGCTGCCACTGATCTCTCCCCTCCCACACTGTACTGATCGGTACAGAGAGGGGAGGGAGGGACCAGTTTGTTTACAAATGATCACATTGTAAACATCTGTGATAAGTGGCCATTTACCATGATCCATGATGCACCGTGTCCTCTGGACCCAGCGGTCACAGATGTTCTTGGGTGCACGCCCCAGGGAGGACGTCACTGTACGCCCTCCCAGAGTTAAGCAACCGCCCTGTAGCCGTCATTCAGATATGGGTCGGTTCTTAAGCGGTTAAGAGACTTCCCATACAATAATATCTTTGATACATATTTAAGTACAGAACTGCATATTGTATGTCAGGCATGATGGGACACGGGGTGCTGGTATAAGCCTGTGTTGTACAATATGGGGTTCATTTACTAAAACTGGAGAATGCTAAATTTTGTGTAGCTGTGCACTTTAGCCAACCGGCTTCTAACTTCAGCTTGTTCAATTAAGCTGAGATGTACTGTGGGCACTTTATTTTTATTTTATTTATTTTTTCACTCACAGCTGCAGCCGTTGGTCTCTCCCTGCTCACATGCTGTCTCTGTGTGAGGAGGGAGAGCTGGCGATGAGAGATGATCTCATATGTTTACATAAACGGCCGCTGTGATTGGCCATTTACAGCGATCTGTGACTGGCTGTGTCCAAGGGACACGGCCAGCACAGAATTTCCCTGATTCATGCTCGCGGGAGCACGCATCGCGGAAGTAAACAGGAGGAGGTCCTGGGATGGCCTCCCGGCAATTGGCATCCGCGTTGTAGCTGTCTTTCGGCTTTAGAGTGCGGGTGCATAGTGGTTAAGTTAGACCATTATAATACAAATATCGTGGTATATCCAGCAGATTGTACTTATCTTTCGTTTACATAAATAAACATACACACGCCCAGGTAAAGCTTCTATATCCATCCATAACTGCTTATTTTGGGTTTCTCCGGTATGGAGACTATATCTATGTATGCAATGTTGCAGGGCAATGTTATTATAATGGGAGATTTCAATTATCCAAATCTCGACTGGATGGAAGGAACCGCTCATTCATTTAAGGCTCCCCAGTTCCTAAATATCTTACAGGACAATTTTATGGAACAGTTGAGGAATGCACCAACAAGAAATAGTGCATTAATAGACCTACAGATTACAAACAACACAGACTTGATTGCAAATGTGGATATATGGGACAACATAGGAAACAGCAAACACAAGGCAATTACATTCAGTATAAATCACAGGAAAGGAAATGTGAGATTAACACAAGTACACTGGATTTCAAATAGAGCCAACTTCCCTAAACTGTGCTTTATGCTACATGATATTAAATGGGATAAAATCCTAGGAACATTGAACACTGAGAAAAAATGGGAGTGCTTTAGGAACATATTAAACAAAGGTATTATACAGTGCATTCCAATGGGTAACACATATGTAAGAGCTAAGATTAAACCTGGGTGGCTAAACTATAATGTAAATATTCATATAAAAGTGAAAAAAAAAATGCCTTCAAAATATATAGGGGTCATTGTCGGCATTCCAACACTACAAAGAAAGCAATAAGAAATCTAAGAGCACAGTCAGGGCTGCTAAAATAGACCACGAAAGGCACATACTGTAGCGAAGGAGAGTAAAAAAAAAAATACCAAGATATGTTTAAAATATATTAACAGTAACTAAGTGAGGCCAGAGCATATTAGTCCCAAAAAAGATGAAATGAGGAATTTGAATACAAAAGACAAGGAGAAGGCAAAGGTTTTAAATGCATTCTTATCCTCAGTTTTCATGAAGGAAAAGGGGAGGGTATAGTATCCAAGACTGTAATGTTAATAATGCATCACAGAATGTACCCTTGTGGCTAACAGAAACCAGTGTCAGAAATAGACTTGAAAAACATAAATAAATCAGCAGGGCCAGATGGCTTACACCCGGACATCCTTAAAGTGGTTGTAAGGGCAGAAGATCTCTTATCTTAATGAATTCTATGCATTAAGATAAAAAGCCTACTGTGGCAGCAGCTGCCCCAGCACCCCCCAATACTTATTTTAGCCCCATCTCTATCCAGTGATGTCCACAAGTGTCAAGAAAGGTCTCACCTGCTGGTGGCGCTGTGGCTCCCAGATCCATAGGATGCAGTTCCAGTGTCCACCAGCGGGTGTCTCCCAGCAGATAGACTATATAGGGAATTATAAAACGAAAAATCAATCAGCGCTGAACACAACAAATAAATGAAATAATAAACAACATGCAGCTAAAATACTATAGGTCAAAATACCAAATCCCACAATACAAAGTAAAAAAGTAACAGTACAGCGCATAGATAAATAATATAAGTGAATAATAAAGTGACACTCTATTAGTGCATCTAAAAACAAAAGTCCATAGATACAAAAAAACAAGTAGAGTTGTCAAGGAAAAGATCCGCTTGTGCAGTGTGCCTTCAATCGACAAAACAAGTGATGATGTGATTCCTTCACCAATAAGCAAGATGGACTCTCACCTCAAAATATGGACCCCTGATTTAACAGACAGGTCAGAAAACGCATGTTCCCATCATGGGTTAATCACAGCATTCAGTAGATATAGCGGTTGTGCTCAAAGATTGAATCCTTTTCAGTATCCTCAAGTTAATATGATTCCATATAAAAACATAAAGAACAAAATCTAGTGCTCTCCGTTTAAACAAATTTATTTTAAAACAGAAATGAAAGAGATACACTCACATTCTGGTGCACTGATCTCCAGTGCTGAGTGCTGGGCATGAAAACAAATATAGCACATGAAGTCCCGCCTACTTTTGGGGACGCAACGCGTACGGACCACGTGACCTAAGCCGTGACGTCATCCGCAAGCTGCTATACTGATCCATGCATGGACGCTGTGCTATATTTGTTTTCATCACATCATCACTTGTTTTGTCGATTGAAGGCACACTGCACAAGCGGATCTTTTCCTTGACAATTCTACTTGTTTTTTTGTATCTATGGACTTTTGTTTTTAGATGCACAAATAGAGTGTCACTTTATTATTCACTTATATTATTTATCTATGCGCTGTACTGTTACTTTTTTACTATATAGGGAATTAGGCTGCACCTGATATGGACTGCTGGGGGGTATATAAGCCCACCTTTCACTGAGGTCCAGTGCTTCAGTATTTTCCCTGCAAACTGGTCCCTGTCCGAGTCCGATCCATTCCTGATCCTGTATCCTGATCTAGAGACCTGTCCACTGGAACCTGCTTCCTGCTCCCACTAACTGGCTTCCTGCTCCCAGTTCCTTGCTTCCTGTTCCCCTTACCTCTTGTACCTGTCCTGTTTTGCACTTTCCACTTGCTTGTTTATGATTTACTGGTGTTGGTATTGGAAGTGTGTCATAATCTTAGTAAATATATTTTCACTAACTCATCTTGTCCCAATTCCTTTAGGTGCAGTCAACTGATCTGATCACCCCTGCTGGATGCCTGCATGTGGTATCCCTGACAATGAGTACCTTGGCCATTCAGGACTCCCCCTGCTGATCCTGCTGCAATCAAAGTAAGTTAGCCAATCAAGGGAGAGAGGGGGCAGAGCTGAACCAGTGCTCTGTGTCTGAATGGACATAAGAGGCTGCAGCTAGGCTCGGGTGCCCCCATAGCATAGATATGTTATGATGTTTTTGGAGATATAGAAATGGTATATGTTGTTTATCCTGTAGTATTAAAGTTAGTTGTTGATCTCTGATGTGGGACCAGTGTTTTAGTGATAGATCTAGTATGTGGAATTTGAGGGCTTCTATTGGTGCGGGTATGATTTGTTTTTCATTGGGGGTTGTTTATCGTAGGAGGATATAAACCAGTGTTTAATTTGGTCTAGAATCACTACAGTGTGATAGTCATTAACATCAGGGAAACCCATTCCTCCTGCATATTTGTGCTTAATGATGGAAGCATATGGACAACAGGGTTTCTGATCTTGCCAAACAAAGAAGCATAATTTTTTTTGAGGGTGGCGAAGAATGTCACAGGTGCAGCAAATGGTAAGGCTCTATACAGATAAAGGAGTTTTGATAGGGTAATCATTTTAAAGGCAGCTGTTCTGCCTGCCCAAGAAATATATTGTTTGCTAAACAACTGACGGTCTTTCTTGCAAGTCTGCAGGAAGGGGATGTAATTGTATGTATACAAGTTGGAGGAAGACGTGGTTAGCTGGATTTCCAAGTACAGTAGGGCATGGAGGTGGTCACCCATTGATAAGGGGCTATGGCTTTTAGGAGGGATTTAGTAGTATTAGGTATCTTTACGCTTAGGATGTTTGACTTATGCCCCGTACACATGGTCGGACATTCAGCCAACAAAATCCGTCAGATTTTTTCCGACAGGATTTTGTCCTAAACTGGTGTTGCATACACACGGTCGGACAAAGTTGTCGGAAAATCTGATCACTCGGAACATGATGACGTTCGTTCATTATGACAGGACTACCTTGAGGCTACTAGCCAATAGCTTTGGTCTCGTAGTTTGATCTGAGCATGAGTGGCACTTTGATCGGAATTCTCTTCAAACGATCGGAAAAAGTCAGATCTGATTTTTTTTGTCGGAAAATTTGAGATCCTGCTCTCAATTTTTTTCTGTCAGAATTCCCGACAGAAAAAGTCAGATAGAGCCCACACACGATTGGATTTTCCGACAATGTAATCCGATCGGACATTTTCTGTCAGAATATCTGACCGTGTGTACAAGGCATTAGTCTAATTTTCTTTGTAGAATAAGCAAGAGTTAAATACAGTTAATATTTCTTGTACATGAACCAGGGAAGAATCCGGATCTGTTAGGGTTAGAATTATGTCTTCTACCAATAGGGTGATTTTGTCTTCTTGGTCTTTGACTTGAATTCCCTTTATGAGAGGTGAGAGGCAAATTATTTGGGCTAAGGGTTCCATCGGCAATGTAAAAATTAGTGGGGAGAGGGAGCATCCTTGGCTGATAGAATGTTGCCTTGGAAGCCAAATTTTTTCAGAGTATGTCTCATCTAGCCCCAATGGATCCTATTGAATGCTTTTTCTGCATCCAGCGTTATGAACAGAGATGGGATATAGTTGGTTTCAGCGTAATATAGGAGAGTTGTAATTTTGAGGGTGGCATCAGGTGCCTGTCTACCCATAGTGAATCTGACCTGGTCTGGGTGTATGAGATGGGGTATGATTATGATTGGAGCTAGTCTTTGTGCTGTAAGTTTTGCATAAAATTTGAGGTCCATGTTTAATAGTGAGATGGGGCGGAAATTGGGTGGGGTAACTGGCTCCTTCCCTGGTTTAGGCAATGTCACAATGATCGCAGATAGCATTTAATCAGAAAAGGTGCCAGAGGACACAGCAGCATTGAACAACTGACACATGTGTGGAGCTAGAGTGGTTGGTGTTAAACAAATTGTAATACTCAGCCGAACATCCATCAGGGCCAGGGGCTTTGCCAGAAGGGAGTGTTGATATGACTTGTGTGATTTCTGTGGCTGTGAATGGACTATTTAGAGATGTAAGTTGTTCGGGGGATAGTTTGAGGAGCATCAATTGATCCTGGAAAGTTTTAATGTTAGCTTCTGTGCGTTGTGTGGTCATCGTTTAGGTTGTATAATGCCTGATAGTATGTTCAAAAGGCATTTGATATGTCTTTCTGATGATATAATTTGTCACCGCTAGTGGGGTGTGTGATGTAAGGAATCCTTTGCTTAGCTCTTCTTTGTTTGACTTGGTTAGCTAGAAGTTTGCCAGCTTTATTCCCGGGCGCGTAGAAGGTGGTGCGTGATTTCAGCATTTATTTAGTGTGACGGATGTCGTGGGTTTTGTTTTGTTTATCAGTTCTAATTTGGTTATGTTGTCTAGTAGGTCTGTTAGCTTCTGTGTCCTTTGGCGCTTGGGCTGAGAGCTCAATTTAATGAGCGTACCATGAATAAAAGCCTTGTGGACTGACCATACGATAGATGAGTTTAAAACGGATGATTCGTTTAGTTCAAAATATTCTTTCAAGCGGCTTTGAATGAGAACTGTATTGCTAGGGATTGCCATTAGGTGTGGCTCGTTCCTCCAGTGGGTGAAAAAGGAATTGTTAGGTTTGTCCCCAAGAGTCATTGTGACAGGAGCATGGTCTGACCATGTTATAGGTTGAATGTCCATTCCAGTAGCGTTGAGGAGAAGTTGTTTATCTCCCACAAATAGATCTATTCTGGAGTAGGTGCAATGGGGTATCGAGTAGAATGTGAAGTCACATTCCATAGCATGCTGGTATCTCCAGATATCGAACAGGCAATTAGCCTGGAGAAATTGGAACAGTGGCACTAGGTGTGGTTTCTCGGTGGATGGGTCTCTAAAATCAATAGAGGCATCTGGCGCTAGGTTAAATTCTCCACATAGAAAGGTTATCCCTTCTTTGAGGCTTTGCACTTTTTTCCGCAGCTTACGGAGGAAATATATTTGACCTGAATTTGGGGAATATATGTTTACCTTTAGCTCGTATTATTGATTTTGCCAATAAGGGTGATATATCTTCCTTGAGGGTCAGGGGTAACCGAGATTAGTTTGAATGCGACTGTATTTTTGATAGCTATGAGAACTCCCTTTGTTTTGTTTTGGGGCATTAACAAAAAACACGTATGGGAAGCTTTACCCTGACAGAAGTGAGTCTCTTGTAGGCAGAGAATGTCAAATTGGAGCTTACGTGCTTCCAACTAGAGGGAGTATCATTTCCCAGGGTGGTTTAGGCCCTTAACGTTTAAATATGTGATCTTGATCGGCATGATGGGAATGAATGTGTTGTAGTGGTAACAGGACAGATGGTGTTCTTATGAGGGTTTCTCTGTTGAGAGGGGGGCGTATGTGACTCAGTGAGGAGTTGTTTTAGTGTTGGTGTGGTGTGGTAGTTAACTTATGCTTTGAAGAGATGAGTTGGTAGCTTCCGATGTAAGCAGGTTACGTCAATTTCGACTTTAAATTTCACTGCTGGTGTAGAACAGTAGCATGGTGTGGACTGTAAGAGAGTTGAGATCAAGTCAATATAAAGAGAAACAGAAATATAACAGTAGGATAACAACAGTGTTACCATACACAACAATTAGAAACAGAAATAGAACTTTGTGTGAGCGGTATAAACTGCAACTTATATTGGGGTTATAAGGCTTATTATAGGCTTACCTGTAGGTAAAAATTACCACGCGGGGTTTACTACCACTTTAACGATCGCAAACATACAGGGATATGGGATTTAATATTGATATAAACACACACACACACATCACAGGTTAAACTGGATGGTCTATGTAACTATATGTAACTATGTACCTTTGAGTCAGCTCTGCCACAGGAATAACTAGTTAAGTGAAAAGCCATTCATTTTATGTAGACAGGTAATATTATGTGGCACAGTGTGTATTTTGGCACATCAGTATGTCTTAGGCCTCTTTCACACTAACGTCCCGTTCAGGCCCGCCTGTCAGTTTTTCAGGTGGACCTGAACGGGTGCTCCATAGAGCTCTATGGAGCGTCGGATGTCAGCGGTGACATGTCCGCTGACATCCGACCCGCTCCGATCCGAAAAAGTGTAACGGAGGAAAAAGCTATTTTTCCATCCGTCTGCGGATCGGATCGGGTGACGACGGGCACTGCGGTCCGTCGTCATCCGATCTCCCATAGGGGAGAGCGGCGCTGTGACAGGTCCGTCCCTGCGCAGTGTGCAGAGACGGACCTGTCATCTCCCTGCTCAGCGGGGATCGGCGGAGTGATCCCCGCTGAGCAAACGGATATCCACGGGGCGGATCAGAACTGATCCGCCCCGTGTGAAAGGACCCTTAATCAGGTCTATTGAAATGTGTGGTAAACAAACATGGACACTTAATGCATTCTGAACATTTTTAGTGCATCTGCACAAACGAAAATCGAAATTCTTCAATTTACGCTCTCTGCTTTGCATAATATAGATAACAATGGGAAAATTCATGGTGCAGTTAATCAGTTAGTTTCGTTTATTTCAATAAGGGTACAATAAAGAATTTGTTTCAGTACAGGTACAAGAACACATGGATATGTATACAAAGTCTGAGAGATAGTTTATTGGATGAAAGAAAGCAGTGGTATAGTCGGAGCAAATGGATATTAATGAAAAGGATAAGAGAGTCACACCACAGAGATCTGCAGTTTGTCATTGAATGTCTCCCAGTGACAGTGATAAAAATCTGCTGCTGATGGAACCGCAACGACAGCAGTGCACTGACAAATAGAGAATGGCCATAGTAAATGGAACAATACGGTGAGCATGCCATTGCAGCAGTTTACTGATTCTGCAGCTGGGCTCCCATGTTGTCCAGTGTGATCATTTTTATGACCTGTTGGGGAGGGTAATTTATACAAAGAATTTGGAAGTATATATCACTTTAGAAACTGAAAAATATAAATTGACAATACCGTCAGTCTCTGAGGTTATAAAGATATACTGCTCCAAACTATATTTTATGCAAGTAACAACCCACCAAGTATAGTTATATATAGCAGCAATTCACAGCTGAACTAATGTGACTTGGGTATATTGAATATGATTGGTTGCTATAGGATACAGGACTTTGAACATAATTACTTTTCATTAAGCATGTCATAATTAAAGCGTATCTTCAGGGATTATTGTTCTTTTAAACTTACTTTGGTCCAGCTTGATTACATATAATTCTTTGTATCTCACATCCCAATGATCACTGGGGATGCAGAAATTCACAGCAGTCTGTGCTACATAGACACAGAACTGATCTCTTCTGGGAACTACTCAAGCAACTTAGTTATATCTAATATGGCTACTGCCAATAGAAGAGACTTCTATTTTGGAAAGATGAAGAATTGCGATATTAAGACAAAGCCATGGTAGAGATCATATGTATAAAAGTAAATAAATTCTGTGCTCGTCTCTAAAAGTTTACAATATAAACTATAAATGCTGCAAACTTATATTTAAATACTTAATCCAAACAATATTATTAAAGACAAAAAGTTGCACAAATACAAATAATAAACATGTGTGTATAAAAACACCCTTGAAATAATTCATGTAATTTTATAAAAGTCGTGATAAAAATACGAAAAATTATTTATGTGTAAGAATGCAAAAAATCTATATAAAAATTTAAAAGACTATGTGAAAAAAAAAAAAATAATAAATAAGTGAAGTGAGTCATATATGTTGCATGTGAAATAATGACAGTGAAAAAACTTCTGAAACACACCAACCTACAGACAAAAATAGATCATCAACAATTCAACACACAAGTGCATATAAAAATGTGTATGTATAATGATAAAGCCTCAAAAAAGTCCAGAAACAAAAAATATATAATTATAAATATATATATATATATATATATATATATATATATATATGTATATAGAAAAAAAGTTCAGAACAGGGAGATGAAAATAGCTGGTGTGATCCTACAGACTCTGTGACCATATCATATTCATCCTACACAGGTATATCAGATATTGCACATTGATCCTTGCAGGGGACCAAACAAGCAGCCAGGTGGCTTCTTACCAGATCCGATGGACTCCTAATTACGGGAGTCGTTCTTGCAAAAGTGACTGAAGGAATCTCAGGGGCGGACTGACCACTCATGGGGCCCCCGGCAATAGGAGATTATGGGGCCCCAGGCAATCAGATTATGGGGCCACACAGTATACCATCACACAGTATACACATACATGTACACACAATATACACAGATATGTTTCTATTGGTTGAGAAGGTACTGGAGAGGTGGGGCAGCTATAATCTCAGGATTTTTAGACCAAAAGGATGTCGGTAAGGGACATTTCAGAGACAGATGTAAAAAAAACACCGATTTTTACACACTGTCCCTGGTTTTACTGAGGCTGGCAACCCTGATGGGGCCCCCTAGTGGCCTGGGATCCTCGGGCAGTGCCCGAGTGGCCAAATGGTCAGTCCGCCCCTGTGAAGGATTCAGTTTCTGCTCTCCAGCTCTCCAGTAATCTGCATGCACACCTGCCTGTGTTTAGCAAAAAAATAAAGCGATTCTTTATTTTATCAGCTCAGCTCAGAGGTTCCATTCAGGTTTTATAAAAGGAGAAAAAACAGAGGGGAACTCATGTGCGGTAAATTCTTTAGGAGTTTATTCCAACAATAAAAACTTTTCCAAGCACATTTAAAAGCATAATATAAAAAAAAAAAAAAAACACTCAGCAGCAAAAAAAATTTATTCACATTGCCTGCTGGTGTGTGGTGATGCCACGGACAGCTACCTACCTTGTAAAAAGCATTGACTGGGAATGAAGACGTTTTTTCACTGTTATTATTTCACAAGCAACATATATGACTCACTTCACTTATTTATTATTTTTTGGATTTTTTTCACATAGTCTTATCAATTTTTATATAGATTTTTTGAATTCTTACACATCTTTCACACGGTTCAGGAGGGGGGGCGCTCTCTTGTCCCCCCCTCTTTTCCTGTGGCCTGCCAGGTTGCGTGCTCGGATAAAGGGTCTGGTGTGGATTTTTAGGGGGACCCCCACGTAAAAAAATTTTTAAATTTGATGCGGGGTTCCCCTTAATATCCATACCAGACCTGAAGGGTCTGGTATGGATATTTAGGGGGACCCCCACGTCAATATTTTTTTTTTATTTGACACGGGGTTCCCCTTAATATCCATACCAGACCTGAAGGGCCTGGTAATTGAATTTAGGGGAACCCCCACATTTTTTTTTTTTTTTTTTATCAATGAATGAATGAATTGTCGGCTAATACAGAGAACACTCATTGAGTGTTCTCTGTATTACGGGAGCCAACAATATAGCCGCAAGTGATTTTAAAATACTTTTTTTCCTGCACAAATGACACTTTGTGCAGGGACAGTTCTAAGCACGGGAAACATGCTCCCCTTCACAGACATACTATAGATACCCCCCAGTTACGAAATTTAAAGGAATATTACACTTTTATTGTTTCACTTTAATCATTATTAAAATCACTTCTCCTGAAAAAAGGCCGGGGGCAGGACCCAGGTCCCCAAACACTTTTTAGGACAGTAACTTGCATATTAGCAATAAAAATTAGCACTTTAGATTTCTCCCATAGACTTGTATAGGGTGTTCCGGCTTTTCGAATTTGCCGCAAACAGCCCAAATTGTTCACTGTTCACTGAACAGGCGAACAGGCAATGTTCGAGTCGAACATGAGTTTGACTCGAACTCGAAGCTCATCCCTAGTTGTGAGTACATGTGTACAGGCGTTTATAATCGTTCAGAAGCAGATGAGGTTAGAAGCATTTTTTTGCATTCAGGACGGAAGTTTTATGGGCATTTGAAATGCCAAGTGCTTGTAAAAGTGTGTAAACACATTCAAATGTGTGTGTGAGAGAGAGAGAGAGAGACTGGCATTGCGGGCATTTAGGAGGATTTACTGAACTGCAAAGTCTGTTATCAGTCAAAACCGCTTCTAAACGCAAACGTTTATGAACGTTTATGAACTTCGAAAAATGAGCATAAACGCGGCATGTAAAAGTGGCAAAACTGACGTTTTTAAAACTTCAGTACCTAGCTGTTTCAGTCTTCAGAAGAAGTTTTCAACGTCTTGGGTACATGAAGCCTAAGTCAGAAGTCATTTATTTAGTGGTGCAATGACTACCACAAATAAATGATGACATCTTCCATTTTTTAAATTGTCAGTCATCCCAGGAGACATCACTGATCCCATATAGTCAAAGCTATATAGGGACAATGATGTCGCCAAATCAGCAGTCAGCAGTAAATGTAATTTGTGGTGGTATCTGCAGAAGCAGATTATCATGATGTGGTTCATTGTGTTGGTATTAGCAGGTTATTGGGGTACTGTTCTTCATGATTGATGATGGATCTACATCATTGGACAATATGACTAACGTTGGATTTACCGTGTGGGACTTTTTTTGTTTCATTAAATACTTCAACAATGTGTGTGTTTTATTTACTATTTCAACTTTTTTCTGTTTATGAGCAAAGGATGTCTGCCTCCACCCCCCACCACCACATGAATGAATATGGGGTATGTACCCTTTATTACTCATTCACAAGAAAAAATGTAAATGGTAAATAAACCAATAAAAAAAAAAAAATGAAAAATGCCCAACAATGTAAATCCAATGGCAATGTCCCAGGCAAAGAGTTGCATAAAAATTGGTCTTTAGGTGTTGGTGGTGCCTTCACCCCGTGACCTTCTAGAGGTACTCTTGTTGAAAGCAAGAATTGACTTTGCTGTAAAAAAATGTAAACGTGATACCCCTGTCAATCAGCTGTGGAAAAATTGGTCTTTGGGTGTTGTTGGTGCCTTCAACAGAGTCTGTGGACAGACATGCTCTTTGATCTGTCTCAAAACCTCTGGCAGCACTGAGTGCCCATTCAGAAAGCATGCTGAATGCAGAGCATTCCAGAAGCTCATTTGCATACTGGGCAAATTCTGGCCAATGGGTCTATACTCATGACCCAGAAACCCAGTGGAACGTCAACTGGAAAGCTCTCCATGTCTGTTTTTGCCCCTAGATAATCTTCCATTATATGATGCAGATGCTGCCAATGGGATCTTGAAGCTGACAGTTTTGGGCGCTGAGGACAAAAAATTGTTTTAAATAAACCACTGAGGCTGCCCCCTTCTCCGCTGCTCCTCCTTTGACAAACAGAAGCCTCAAAACTCTTTTCCATGAGACTGTAACCTACCAGAGTCTGGAAAGGTGTTACATAAACTCTTCTCTAAGGTGTCCTTGAGTTATTTAATCCTCTGCGAGGGCAGGATGAATTCCAAGACTTTCCCTCTTGTAGCAATGGTGGTCAAGTACTCTATTTCTTGGGGCTTGTATGTCCTTCTCTGTAATACACCAAATTTCTCTTCATCTTTCAATGTCCTTCAGACATCAGGGTCGTGACCTCCATAGATAGGACATGTTTTACAGTTCAGGTGGGGATACAAGGGGGCATTCTTGGGTCCAATGCATTTGCGAGAAAATTTAATTGTTTTTAATATGTTTACATTTGTTATGATTAGTGAATATTGATCTTCTAACATATTGTCTTTTACCTATAGTTACCATATTATGCAGTGCTTATTGGAAGTCTCCTGAGGAAGCCATTGCATGGTGAAACTGGTAGAGCATAAAGCTACTGCTGGTTACTCACATGATGTTTATTGTATGATGATACTGTGATGTTTTTTAGATATTTTGTATTAACCACTTCAGCCCCAGAACAATTTACCCCCTTCCTGACCAGAGCACTTTTTGCGATTCGGCACTGCGCCGCTTTAACTGACAATCGCGGGGTCGTGCGACGTGGCTCCCAAACAAAATTGCCATCCTTTTTTTCCCACAAATAGAGCTTTCTTTTGGTGGTATTTGATCACTTCTGTGGTTTTTATTTTTTGTGCTATAAACAAAATATTTTTAAAAAAAGCATTATTTTTTACTTTTTGCTATAATAAATATCCCCCAAAAAAAAATTTTTTCTCAGTTTAGGCCGATACGTATTTTTCGACATATTTTTGTTAAAAAATAGCAATAAGCGTTTATTGATTGGTTTGGGCAAAAGTTATAGTGTCTACAAAATAAGGGATAGTTTTATGGCATTTTTATTGAAATTTTTTTTTTACTAGTAATGGCGGCGATCAGTGATTTTTATAATGACTGCGAAATTATGGCAGACACATCAGACAATTTTGACACATTTTTGGGACCATTGGCATTAATACAGCGATCAATACTAAAAAATTGCATTGATTACTGTAAAAATGTCATTGGCAGTGAAGGGTTCTTTCGCAGGCTTTTAAGAATGAGGGAGCCCATGCACTGCAAGTTTGCAGAGGCACAAGGAGCAGACTCCTTGAGGTCACTGAGGGTTACAATATCTGGAACTGCCTCCTCCTAGCCACATACTACTCCCAAGGTTTTTGGGGACTGAAAACCATCTCTTAAAGGGATTGTAAAGTCTTTTTTTTTTAAATAACAAACATGTTATACTTACCTCCACTGTGCAGCTTGTTTTGCACAGAGTGGTCTTGATCCTCCTCTTCTGGGGTGCCTTGGCGGCTGTCTCGGCTTCCTCCCGCAGGTACTTCTCACGTTCATGCGAGCTCCCTCGCATGATGAGAAGCACCTGCGGGCACGCTCACGTGATACAGCCGGCAGCTATAGCCGCTCACTGTATCACACGGCCCCGCCCCCCCGGCGCGCCACATCATTGGATGCTATTGACAGCAGTGCGAGCCAATGGCTGCGCTGCTTTCATTCCATCCAGTCCAGCCAATCAGCAGCCAGGCTAAGCGGCGAAGAGGACGTTGGGGGCAAGCATGGGACTTTCGAGGGGCCAGGTAAGTAAAACGGGGGGCTGGGGGCGCCGCCACCCTCAGATGTTTTTTCACCTTAATGCATAGAATGCATTAGGGTGAAAAACATTTACCTTTACAACCTCTTTAAGGTTTGACATATATCTCTCTCTGCTTCAATGGCTTCAAAACTGTCAGAATCCTCCTCCCTCTCCCCTTGGAGATGGTGTCTGCATAAAGCAGGCCCTGGGAGGAAAGGAAGTTGTCCTCTTCTTACTGCTGCTCTGCCTCGAGTGCCCTTTCTATAATCAGTGGAAAAGAAGTATTCCTGCGCCACGTCAGGGAAATAGAGGGAGATAGGTTACTGCTGCACACACTGAAAGGGAAATATCTGAACCCCGGGGAATAATGAGTAAGAAAGGTAGTGGTGCGCTGTACACAAGGAGGATATATCTATTGATAAAAGCAGTATATAAAATTCGCAATGGGGGGATATCCAGTAAACAATACAGGTCTGGGTATGTCTATGTGACTAGTTTAAACAGCAACACTCATTTCTACTAATAGTCCACAACATAAATACATAAAATAGTGAAAATTCATATAAAATCCAAAGTGCAACGTGTTGCGATCCTGTAGTCGCATAAAAGTGCAAATATTCCAATGTGCCGCTGTGGCTGATAAAACAATAATGCTCGGTGCTATTAGTGTAAAATCTACAACATAAAACCGTGAAATAATAAAAACAAGAAAAAAGAAAAAACACAATATAACATTCAAAAGTGCAGCGTGTTGTGATCCTAAAATCGCATAGAGTGCAGGTGTTCTGTTGTGGTGCACATAGGCAAACCTTCAAACATAAATAATAATTAAGTGACAAAAAATATAAGTGTATCAGACAAAAAGTCCGTTTTCAGTGCAAAGTGCTGTGATTATTCTCAAAATCGCATAGGATGTGACTTCTTCAGCAAGATATACGATGTGAAGCTGTTGCAATGGGAAGGGCAGTGGTGCTGGTGGAAGGGGATATGGCCTTGGTGGTCCAGTATATACCAGTAATGGATGTCCCCTTACCTTACCGCTGTAAGGTAACAGCGTATATAAAGAGAGCTTTTTGGGATCCTTTAGCGGAATTTTCCCTTTAATGTGGGGTGCCCAGGTCCTGACCAATGATATGGTCCCTTTAAGGGGGTTTCCTCTGTGGTATTGCAGTCAGGGTTCCTCAGTGTTATGGCATATACATGGGTTTAAGCAGAGATGGAGGAAGAATACTCCATAGTGTAAAGTGCTTCAACAGGTTTATTGTTATTAAAACAGTTTAAAAATACTCACAAACAAACAGTCTGTACAAGCAGTGTATAAACGAGCTGCGGGCTCGGTCTACGTCACTTCCTGGTTGCTGTGTCCTAGAGACACAGCAACCAGGAAGTGACGTAGACCGAGCCCGCAGCTCGTTTATACACTGCTTGTACAGACTGTTTGTGAGTATTTTTAAACTGTTTTAATAACAGTGTCAGTGTCTCAGCTGGACTGACGTCACTGACACACGCAGGGTGGAGTCGCAGGGTCCATTCCATCTTCCCACTGAGAGCTGTTGCGGCATTCATCCCCCCACACGTTGGACCACCATCTGCAGGTCAGTGAGTACATCCCTCTACGATCACACTACAACCCAGCAGGGGTTCAGGCAGCCACCTTTCCTCCTTCCCTTCCCACCCCCCCACCATGGGAGTATGGGTCTGACAGAGACACTATTCAGCTTCTTGCTTCTCAACAGATTGGAGGTGACGGTGTAAACTTTTTTCCTATATTCTTATTGTGATCTAACAGGACTGGTTTTATCACCTGCAAGTTTGAATAAAAATTATTCATTATCATTATATATTTCATTTATTACAGACTGCTTTTATAACCCGTTGAGCGCTGGATTTCTGTGTTTGTAGTGTAGAATATTAGTTTAGTGTCAGTCTAGGGATAGTGTGAGTGTAGGGAGGAGGACCATCATTCAGCTTTGTATAGTGTGCTGCTAGAGTAGGGACAGCTCAGATAGTTTCACTGTAGTGTAGTGAGATGGTGTTATTCATACATACATTAGTGTAGAGTAGGGTCAGTTCAGATTCAGTGTAGTCTAGTGAGACCGTGTCTGTAATATTTACATTACTGTATAGCTAGAGTAGGGAAAGTTCAGATAGAGTCAGTGTAGTGACGATTGAACACCATCTATTTGATTGCGTTACTGCCAGTTTAACGCCATATAGTTTTGTGTGCGTTACTGCCAGTTTAACGCCATGTAGTTTTGTGTGCGTTACTACCAGTTTAACACCATATAATTGTGTGTGCATTACTGCCAGTTTAAAACCATATAGCTCTGTGTGCGTTATTGCAAGTTTAAGGCCATAAAGTTTTGTGCGTTACTGCCAGTTTAACGCCATTTAGTTTTGTGTGCGTTACTGCCCGTTTAATGCCATGTAGTTCTGTGTGTGTTACTGCCAGTTTAACACCATATAGTTTTGTGTGCATTACTGGCAGTTTAACTCCATATAGTTTTGTGTGCATTACTGCCAGTCTAACGCCATATAGTTTTGTGTGCGTTACTGCCAGTTTAACGCCATGTGTGTCACAAATGTGTCCACAGGCAAAGGTGGACGGGGTGGTCAGTCCCCAGTCATGGCATCATTTCCTCTGTTTAGTGAGTTTGCCCATGCTATCCAGCCACAGCATGCAGAGGAGGTGTTGGACTGGCTTGCTAAAACTTCCTCATCCTCCTCCTCTTCTGTCACGCAAGCAGAGACAAGAGTGCAGTCCCCTGCAGTTGCCAGAGTGGATAAAACCACCCCCTTGTCCATATCTACTCCTGGTATAGCCCCAACATCAGCCATTAAGGAGTCAGCTGCGTTATTTGACCACAGCATCAGCACACTTGCACCTTGATGATGCTCTGCTATTATTGGATTCAGATGTTGGTTCTGAGGTTGAGGATGACAGGAACATGAGCCTAGAGAGAGGGGGGAACACAGGTAGACAAATTGGCATTTATGTTCCCCAAGTTGCAGTGTATTGCCAAGTTGTTTCCAGTGGTAATGATGAAGATGGAGGAAATGGAGATGATGATGATGATGAGGTCACTGATGCGAATTTGGTGCCAGATAGAGCAGAGGAGGAAACTGAAGGTGAGGCGGCACAACTCCAAGGAGGCCAACATCAAGAAAGAGTAGAGAGCAGCTACCCTATTCCATCACATTCTGCAGCTGTTATCTACTGGCCCACTCCCCAAAGCTCAGCTGTCCGGGCCTTTTTCAGCACATCTGCAGCAGAACATCAGCTGTTCGCCGAATAGCGAACAATTTGGGGTGTTTGCGGCAAATTCGAAAGCCACGGAACACCCTTTAAAAGTCTATGGGAGAAATCAAAAGTGCTCATTTTAAAGGCTTATATACATGGTATTGTCATAAAAAGTGTTTGGGGACCTGGGTCCTGTCCCGGGGGACATGTACAGTATCAATGCAAAAAAAAGTTTTAAAAATTGCCTTTTTTTTCGGGAGTAGTGATTTTAATAATCCTTAAAGTGAAACAATAAATGTGAAATATTCCTTTAAATTTCTTACCTAGGGGTGTCTATAGCATGCCTGTAAAGTGGCACATATTTCCCGTGTTTAGAACAGTCCGAGAACAGTCCGAGAGCTCCTTACTGGCCAGCCAGCTAAAGGAAAAAAGTCATTTAAAAGTACTCGCGGATATATAATGAATTGTCGGTCCATACACATAAAGGTCATTGAAAAAAATGGCATGGGATTCCTCCTTTGTGGGACACTTTTATTTTTTTATTTTTTAATAAAGAACTTGTCCCAAGCCGTGTCTTGTGTTTTTTTTTTACCATGTTCACACTTTTTTGTGAAATGGTATGGGTACATTTGTACCCCGTTACTATTTCACACAGGGGGAGGCTGGGATCTGGGGGTCCCCTTGTCAACCCGCAGACCCCCACAACCACTGGGCAAGGGTTGTGGGGATGAGACCCTTGTCCCCATCAACATGGGGACAAGGTGTTTTGGGGGTACCCCAAAGCACCCTCCCCATGTTGAGGGCATTTGGCCTGGTACAGTTCAGGAGAGGGGGTGCTCTCTCGCCCCCCCCCCTTTTTTCCTGCGGCCTGCCAGGTAGCGTGTTTGGATAAGGGGTCCCCATGGCATTTTTTTTTAATTTTGGCATGGGTTTCCCCTTAAAATCCATGTCAGACCAGGGTCTGGTATGAATTTTGAAGGGGACCCCCACATCATTTTTTTTACATTTTGGTGTGGGGTTCCCCTTAATATCCATACCAGACCTGAAGTGTCTGGTAATTGACTGTGGGGGAATCCCATGCTGTTTTTTTCAATGACTTTCATGTGTATTGCTGGGACTGACAATTCATTATAGCCACGAGTAGTTTTAAATGACTTTCTTTCCTTTAGAAATGTCATTTTGCTCTCAGACTGTTCTAAACACGGAAACATGCGCCACTTTATAGGCATACAATTTTTTTCCTCTTCTTGTTCGTGTCCGGCTCATCCCTAGCACCTTCATTAGTTCTCATAGTTTACTAATATGACCAGCATAATGATTTGTTTTAGCATACGTAAACGGCATTCAAACCACATATGTGAGGTATTGCAAATGTTAGAGCGAGAGAAATAATTCTAGCACTAGATCTCCTCTGTAACTCTAAACATGTAACCTCTAAAAAAAATGTAAAGCATTGCCCATGGATATTTTTAAGTACTGAAGTTTGGTGCCATTCCACGACAGTGTGCAATTTTAAAGCGTGACATGTTAGGTATCTATTTAGGCTGCGTAACATCATCTTTCACAATATACAAACAAATCTGGCTACTTTTTAGCTGTTTGTTCTTTTTATCCATGAAACGACATGAATACGTGTTTGAAAAATTGTTGCAAATATCATGTGACATAAAAAGTTGCAACGACCACCATTTTATTTCCAAAGGTGGCTGCTAATATATATATATATATATATATATATATATATATATATATATATATGTATATATATATATATATATATGTACAGAGCCTGTAAAGCACCTCAATGTGAAAGCAGCCTTTATGTTTTGTTCCAGAGGCACAATAGGAAGGGGATTTTCCTTTATAGACAGTTGTTCTCATAACAGGTATCCTCACTGGAAGATTCCCCTTATCTTTTGATCTGGGAAAAAAAATCTAAATAAATTACAATGCTCACCATAACAAATAGAGGGATGAATCTCTCCACGCAGACAGAAATACAAACTTTTATACGGGTGCGGGAGCCAAAGTGATTAAATTAATAGTTGACAATCGATGAGAACCAGTCACAACTTGGTTTATGAAAGCCGCATTCAGTCTTAAATTATCATAAGTATGCAATCATAATGGATATCTTCACTTTATGTTTTTTCAATGGAAGAGGCATTAGCATGGGACAGGGCCATTTATGACCAACCTCATTCAACTACAAAATTGTTTTTCTCTCTCCACTGCTGTTACCTTCACAAAATTATGAAATAATAAAATCCAGCGATTTCAACTTAGATCAGCTTCCTTAAATTGGTTGTAAAGGCAGAAGGTTTTTTTTATCCTAATGCATTCTATGCTTTAAGATAATAAACCTTCTGTGTGCCTCCGCCCCCTTTATACTTACCTGAGGTCCATCTCGATCCAGTGATGTTGCATGAGAGATTCAGCTCTCTGGGACTCCCCTCTTCCTTGGCTGAGGCGCCGTTGGCTCCTGCTGCTCCTGCTGCTCAATGAAAGTCAGTGCACCTATAAGGAAAGAATGGGGGCAGGGTCAGGTCACAGCTCCGTGCCTAAATAGACACAGGGAGCTGCGGCTCAGATTGGGTGCCCCCACAGCAATCTGCTTGGTGTGGGGGCACTTAACAGGAGGGTGAGGCCAGGAGCACCAAAAAAGGACCAGAGAAGAGGAGGATCTGGGCTGCCCTGTGCAGAACCACTACACAGAGCAGGTAAATATGACATGTTTTTAATTTTTAACAAAATAAAAACAAGACTTTAGTATCACTTTAAGAGACAGATGGTATAGCGCACGTGATTTGATTTCTCAGCATTCACCAAAAACTGTGAATTTCGACCAGAAACATGTACTGAACATGTTTAAATTATGCAGTGACATAGCAGCCATCCCTATGTACCACTGTTCCGTGATCTAGAAATAGCTCTAGTTTTATTACAGTCGTATTCCCTTTTTTGTTTATTATCTTTTTATTAGTATAAATTATTCAAGTTATTGGACATCATTACATTTGTACAGAATTGGTGTCTCCACCTTTCATTTTCAGTATAAAGTTCTACATTAAACATACAACCCCTCATCCCAGACCACCCCCCACCCCCCCCCCCCCAAAAAAAAAAGAAGGGAAAAAGAAAAAAACAAAATTAAATGTAAGTAGATAAATAAATCCCGTAACCGCCCTTCCCACTCCCCCTCTCTCTCTCGAACCCCCCATGCTCCAACATTTATCCCCCTTACTGAAACAGCAGAAGTATTGTAAGGGCTTGGTTATGCTGTGGTCCTCAATAACAGATTTTGGTGATTAGTAATCAATTAGATCCACATGCCTCTGCACTTTTCACAGTTGGGAGAAGACCCATCACACAGCAGTAGTCTAAACACTGCAGAAAGTTGATTATCCCAAAAACACATTGGTGTTGATTTACTAAAGGCAAAGAGACTGTGCACTTTGCAAGTGCCATTGTACTTGCATTCCTTAGTAAATGGAATGTGTTAAAGCTTCACTTGGTATAGAATACCCAATCGGGTACAAGGAACATTTAAAAAAAGCATTTTTGCTTGCAAATGATTAGATGATAGAAATCAGCAGAGCTTTAACAAATTTACTAAGCTCTAAGCCCTTGTACACACGGTCGGACATTCCGACAACCAAATCCATCGGATTTTGTCCGACGGATTTTGTCCGAAACTGGTGTTGCATACACACGGTCGGACAAAGTTGTCTGAAAATCCAATCGTTCGTAACGTAATGACGTTTTTTCGTTACGACGAGACTACGTTCCGGCTAGTAGCCAATAGCTTTGATCTACGAATTGGATCTGAGCATGCGTGGAACTTTGTCTGATCGGAATTCTCTACAAACGATCGGACAAAGTCCAATCGGATCATGTTGTCGGAAAATTTTATAGCCCAGCTCTAAAACTTTGTCAGTTGGATATTCCGATGGAAACAGTCCGATGGAGCCCACACATGGTCGGATTATCCAACAACACGGTCCGATCGGACATTTTCCGTCGGCATGCCCGACCGTGTGTACAAGGGCTTAGAAAAAGAATTGGATGTTCTTCTGCATCCAACAAAATATGAATGAGGCCTTATAATGCCTTCATTGGGTATCAATTTATTATTTAGAGGGGATATGATATCAATGTATAAATACCGTACTGGTGACACTAGCATAGGGAAGAAACCTTTCAGTGAAAGGGATTTTAAAAAGACACACGATCATTTACTAAAATTAGAACATAAGTGGTTTAACCTTAAACTGTGTAGAGGGTTCTTTACTGTCAGGCGGCGTACACACGGGCGGACTGTCTGCCCAAACTAAGTTCGTCAAACAGTCCGCTCAAACTTTTGAATGAACGAACTTGCCCACACACGGCACTTTTTGAGTGGACTAATACGGCAAACTAAGTTCGTCGTACTAAGTCCGCGCAACTTTTGAAATGAACGGACTCGCCCACACACGCGGAGGACAGTCCGCTCATTTCGAGCGCGTGTCAAGGTAGGCGGGGCGGGTCTCCGTCGCGGGCTCCGCCGCCTGGAATGTACTTAAAGGGGAACCCCAACGCCGAAAAAAATCGGCGTGGGGGTCCCCCCAAAGTCCACAACAGACCCTTGTCCGAGCACGCTACCCGGCCGGCCAGGAAAGGGGGGCGAGCGAGCGCGCCCCCCCTCCTGAGCCATACCAGGCCGCGTGCCCTCAACATGGGGGGTGCCTTGGGGAAGGGGGGGCCGCGCGGCCCCCCCACCCCCAAAGCACCTTGTCCCCATGTTGATGAGTACAAGGGCCTCTTCCCGACAACCCTGGCCGTTGGTTGTCGGGGTCTGCGGGCGGGGGGCTTATCGGAATCCGGGAGCCCCCTTTAATAAGGGGGCCCCGGATACCGGCCCCCCACCCTATGTGAATGAGTATGGGGTACAATGTACCCCTACCCATTCACCTGTAAAATAAAAGTACCCAAAAAAAACACAACATACGAGATAAAATATTTTATTGCACAGCTCCGGGGGTCTTCCGTCTTCGGGGGTCTTCTCGCCGGACTCCTCCGCTATCTTCTTGTAGCTCTTTTGCTAGCGGAGGAGTCCGGCTTTCTTCCTCCCCGCCTCCGGCCTCTTCTCCCGACTTCGGGGGTCTTGTCCCCCTCTTCGGTTCTTCTGCCGGGCCACCGCGCCTTCTTATAGCTCTTTTAGAGGCGGTGGCCCTGTCTTCTGTCGCCGCTGTCGCCGCCGTCGCCGCCTTCCGTTCTTCTTCTTCTTCTTCTTCTCCAGGAGATGTTGACAGGACGATCTCTCCGGCCGGAATGCCAGAGCCGCGCTGTGCGGCCACTTATATAGTGACAATGGGGCGGTGTCACATGGTATATGTCACATGGGTTGGTCACATGGTGACCCCGCCCCCTTACGATGTCATAGTCCCCATGTGACATCAACCCGTGTGACCAACCCATGTGACATATACCATGTGACACTGCCCCATTGTCACTATATAAGTGGCCGCACAGCGCGGCTCTGGCATTCCGGCCGGAGAGAGCGTCCTGTCCACATCTCCTGGAGAAGAAGAAGAAGAAGAACGGAAGGCGGCGACGGCGGCGACAGAAGACCGGGCCACCGCCTCTAAAAGAGCTATAAGAAGGCGCGGTGGCCCGGCAGAAGAACCGAAGAGGGGGACAAGACCCCCGAAGTCGGGAGAAGAGGCCGGCGGCGGGGAGGAAGAAAGCCGGACTGGAAGAAAGCCGGCCTGGTACGCTCGCTCGCCCCCCTTTCCTGGCCGGCCGGGTAGCGTGCTCGGACAAGGGTCTGTTGTGGACTTTGGGGGGA